>NC_080791.1:39176715-39789127 GCF_028018385.1 Neofelis nebulosa | reverse complement strand
TTTCTCGCTTGGAATATTAAATACCAGAAGTTGTGATTGCCTTTCTATGAGGATAGAAACCCAAATGCCCTTCTGCCCTTTTTATATAACTGAACTCTTAGTGTTTCTTTCCAGAACAACAGCTGTTCATGCTTCGTTTACGGGGAACTCTTGTGACCATTAGCCTCCCATAGCTTTACACGTACATCCTTGCACCTCAAGAAGAAATGGCTTGCGCTGAGTATTCTTTTCACATGCCAAGTCTTGAGGAGCTTGTTGGAGGTAAATACAATAGTACCTGAAGGGTTTTTAAATCATTCTAAGGAAAGCAATTAAAAATAAAAATACTGTAAGACATAATTTATGTGATAGTGTTTTCAATGCAGAGCTCATTTTCCTTTTCGGTGTCTCTCCTGTACTTTTTTTTTTTTTTTTTAATTTTTTAACATTTATTTATTTTTGAGACAGAGAGAGACAGAGCATGAACGGGGGAGGGTCAGAGGGAGGGAGACACAGAATCCGAAACAGGCTCCAGGCTCTGAGCCCTCAGCACAGAGCCCGACGCGGGGCTGGAACCCACGGACAATGAGATCATGACCTGAGCCGAAGTCGGACGCTTAGCCGACTGAGCCACCCAGGCGCCCCATCTCCTGTACTATTTTTATTGAGAAAGTCCAAAATTATGCCCCTCCAAAAAAAAAAAAAAAAAAAAGTAAACTCACCACTTGAAGATTCTTGTTAAGATACCAACTTTACAGAATGAAAATGAATATAGTAATCCAATATTTAAGTATGTGTGATGCCCGAAAAGTCACACTGTTTTAGCTTTTTACCAGTTACAATATTCTTTAAGTATAAAATCTGTGGTATATTAATCATGTTCCTAACATTACTACTTTTTCCCCTTCTCCTGATATGATAGACTGCCAATGAACTCGCTTAGATTTCTGTATATATTTTTCTGCATTTCCCCTTGTTCAAATAGGAATTTAAGGCAGCTTTGCAAGATGAATTAGGTGGGGTGACAGATAAGAAAAAGAAAGTAAAAATAGGACTATGAAATGAAGCCAGCAATAGTACTAAGCCAAAACCGTATAGCCTGTCAGAAAGCTAACATTTGATTGATGGCCTCTAGCTTGTATTCTGACGGCGAGAATAAAACCTACCCTTACTGGGGCGCCTGGGTGGCTCAGTCGGTTAAGCGGCCGACTTTGGCTCAGGTCACGATCTCGCGGTCTTGAGTTCGAGTCCCACGTCGGGCTCTGTGCTGACCGCTCAGATCCTGGAGCCTGTTTCAGATTCTGTGTCTCCCTCTCTCTCTGACCCTCCCCTGTTCATGCTCTGTCTCTCCCTGTCTCAAAAATAAATAAAACATTAAAAAAAAAAAAGTTTAAATAAATAAATAAATAATAAATAAAACCTACCCTTACTTTTCAAAGTGCACCCATCCTGACAGTTCATCTGTCTTCCTGGTTAAGGTTGAAGTCAAGAAGCGTACTCGGGTTTTGCTTGGTTGTGACTCTCTTCTTCTGACCTTCCTAGTTTTTCGTCAGTTGGATGGCGGCTAACAAATCATCTGTATGACTAGTATTCTTTGCCTGTATTTTCTTTCTGTCAGTCTTTCTGTCTTCCCTGTTAGGAGAGGACAGCTAGGAATCTTTTCTTTGAGGGCCTTTCTACATCTATCTTCGCTTGTGTGTCTGTGTTTCTATATGTTCTTTCTATATGTACAGGATATTTTCAGTACAAAATAGATTGGAATCTAAGTTTTTTGGCTTGCAATTGATTTCTAATTTTACATAAAGTCCTACAGCAAGAATTTGGTCTCTTTGAAATCGGTAAAAAATAGATTTGACTGTATTTCCACATGCTGAAATACTATAATTTACATATTGATAAGTCTGCTGTCATTAGTTTAGCTAGGGGAATTTTCCAGGCAATTTGGTTTCTGTTTTCATATGGATAAAAGATCTGGTATGGAATGTCTATGTGGCTAGATTTCATGTGACTTCATGTTTTGGAGAGGTTGATTCTCCAAAACTTAAACTGACACTAATCAGAGAAGTTTTTATGGAAACTTTCCATCCTTAGAAGTACATTGCTCCTAGCATTATAAGTTTGAAATATGTTTCTTTTTTCCCTTTTTGTATTGAGTTATAATATGTCTGCAGTAAAGTGCACTAATCTTAAGTGTTCATCTTGATGAATTTTAACATGCTTACACTCATGTCACTACCACCCAGACTGAGATATAAAATACTTCGGCATTCCAGAAGACTCCTTCAGGTATTTAGCCAGTCACTATCTCTACCCAAAGAGGTAACCACCGTTCTGACTTCTGTCACCTTAGATGAGTTGCCCGATTTTGAAGTATGTGTAAGTGAAGTCCTATAAAGTCTTTTGTGTCTTACTCCTTTTGCTCAACGTTTTCTCTTCAAGTGTCCATGAAGTTGTTACATGTAATTGCTTACTGTCTAACAATTTAAATCTAGACATTTCAATAGGTCTTTGGAATTCTGTCTGCAAAAGAAAAGTAGTCCTCACCTTAGTGCAGTGTTTAAATCTCTACAGATCTAGAGTGATTTTGATGGGGATTATTTGTGTTTAATTCTGTCTTGTGATTAATTGTGTGTTGGTGTCTAATTGTATTAATTAATAAGACCTTGTGATTGTGTGTCTAATGTCTAGTTATATTCATTAGTAAGACCATTTCCCTCTTTTTTTTAATGCTTATTTATTTTTGAGAGAGAGAGAAAAAACGCAGGTGGGGGAAGGGAAAAGAGAGAGGGAGACACAGAATCCGAAGCAGGTTCCAGGCTCCAAGCTGTCAGCACAGAGCCCAATGTGGGGCTCAAACCCAAGAACCGTGAAATCATGACTTGAGCCCAAGTCGGACGCTTAGCCAACTGAGCCACCCAAGCGCTCCTCTCTCTCCCTCTCTTTTTTTTTTAATTAAAGTAAGCCCTGCCCAACATGGGGCTTGAACTCATGACCCCAAGATGAAGAGTCCCTTGCTCTACCAACTGAACCAGGCCCCTCCCCTTGCCCTCTCCCTCCCCCGCCTTTTAATTATACAAATTTAGACTGAGAGCGTGATACCCAAAATGTTGAGGGAAGGTTTGCTATATGGTGGCAAATTTTTACCTGATGTTAACCCTTTTCCTTTTCTGTCAGTTCTGCAGAAGGGCCTCAAAGATAACTTTGCTGATGTCCAGGTGTCTGTGGTCGATTGCCCTGATTTGACTAAGGAGCCATTTACCTTTCCTGTAAAAGGTAAACAGTTTTTGCAATTCACTTTTTTCAGTCCCCATCTTCTTCTGAAACTAAAATTATTATGAAGGATTGTCTTAAATTACCTACAAATAAAGGATATTGTCCCAAATTTTAGACTAAATTGTGCTGAATTTCTGTGCAGTTTTCTTAAATTGAGCAAATTTCGTTTTATTCCTTTGTGGGAAAATGCTGTTTTATGCACATATGTTATTTTCACAGGTTCTATCATCGATATTCAGTAGGCTAGAATCCTTGATATCACATGAGAGTTTTGTTTTTTAACTGTTGGAGCGACTGTTAAGGAAATGTCAATTTCGCTGTTTATATTTATTTATTCAAGACCAGAAGGAATCCTGAAAGCCTTGTATTTGAGTCGTCTGTTAAATTCTTATTTGCCAAGTGATCATCCAGCCGATGTTTAAAGTAAGAAGGAAGGGAAAAAATATTGGTTGAGTAAATATAATTTGTATGATAGATAAACACCTATATTTGGTGACTTAATTTTGACAATAACCCTGCAAAGTAAGTGCTCGCCCCAGTCTAGGGATGAGAAGACTGAAGCTCAGAGAGGCTAGGCAAGATCAACAGTAATCATAATCAGGATTCAAATCCAAGTCTATCTGTTCTGAAAGTCTGACCTTCTCCCATTATGTCCTATTGTGATGAGGAATTTGGAGATAAACACTCACACTTCCTCTTTGATTATGTTACTGACATAATTATAATTTTTTGTTAAAAAGTAATTTTACACAGAAGTTCTAGACTCTGCTTTTTTCTCGGCCATGCACAGATTTCATTACCCTAAGGAAGCCAAATAATATATTTGGGCTTCAGATATATTAAAATGGAGAGATTTGGCTTTCATTTTCTTTCTGGGTCTTTCCAGCTTCAACAGTCTCTAATTTTAAGTATTCTTGTAAATTCTACATGATCTCACGGCTCGTGAGTTCGAGCCCCACGTTGGGCTCTGTGCTGACAGCTCAGAGCCTGGAGCCTGCTTCATATTTCATATTCTGGGTCCCCCCCCCCCCTCTGCCCTCTCCCACTCATGCAGTCTCTCTCTGTGTCTCAAAATAAATAAACAAACAAGCATTAAGTATACTTGTAAATTCTGGAAGTTTTGTGTACCAGAGGTAATATATTCTCCCCAGTAAATAAGTAGTCAATGAAAGTAAAATTAAAAAATCAGAAAACACAGAAGAGTACAAGGAAAAGGAAAAATGATTCATCTTAATTCTGTCATCCAAAGAGGTTTCTAGATGATAACTTGTAAGCCTTTAAATTGCAACACTACGGAAGCTAGAGATGTACGTTTATATGTATCTTATCTTTTACAAGTGTTAGGTACTTTCTACCTGGTCTGACTGAAGTCACCAATGACTTTGATATGTTTACTAGTATTATTTGGTTTCTCACATATTTCATAGTATTCGGCCATGGCTGCCTGACATTCTGTCTCCCCTTAGTTCTCTCTCCTTTTTCCTTGATTCTTTTGCCTTCTCTTCCTTGGTACCTTTCCGACTTCCATGATGTTCTTTCTTCCTCATTTTTCCTAGCTCCTTTCTCTTTCTGGCAGGCTCTTAAATCCTGACATTTTCTGGAATTCTTTCCTCAACCTCTTCTTATTCTGTACAGTCTCTCTGCATTTTTCCATTTACTCCTGTGATTTTAAATTGCTGGGTGGATACAAGAACTTGAAATCTGCACATCTCACCTAGGTAGGTCTGTCTTTTTCTTGGCTATATTTGAATAATTCCAGCTGTCCACAGGACATCCCCAACTATATAAGCTAAGGACAACTTGAGGTCAGCATGTCTAAAATTTAGCTCAATCCTTCACCATAGTTGTCTATTCTCCCTTGTCCTCTTTCTTAATCTACTCTTCTCCATCTCTACAGTCCCCATTTTTAGCACATTACTTGTCTTTTCCCAGGACTACTAAAATAGTCCTCTAATGGTTTCTTTAAATTTCAGTATTACTATCACTTATGAGAAAGACTCTTATCCATGAGTAATTTCTGCTGATCCCATGGAAGAAATTTCTAAAATCCCTAATTATAAGTGGGATGTATAAAAATCCTGTACATCTTCCTTCTGCATAGCTAAAGAAATAGCGACATATGTGTATACTTTATTTTGTGATATTGTTAGTATAAAACTGACAAGACTACTTTTTTTTCAAACAAAAAGTAATTATTTTCTACTTTACATTAAAAAAAAAAGAAGGTGCCTTTCCCAAGTTGTGTCTAGCTGTACCTGTGATGTTAATTAAAAGTGTCAGTGTAAAAAAAAAAAAAAAAAAAAAAAAGTGTGAGTAGGAAGTTCCCAACGTCTGAAGTTATCTCTAATTACTTGCATTTCTATAAACAACCTTGGGAATAAACAACTTTGACAAGAGGATCTCCCAATATGGATTTGTTTAAAAATTTTTTTTAATGTTTATTTATTTTTGACCCAGAGAGAGAGACAGAGCGTGAGTGGGGGACTGAGCCACCCAGGTGACCCACCCAATATGGATTTCTTAAAGAACTAATATTCTCCTGGAGCAAAATATGTTATTACTAAAGTACAATTTTAGTCAACTCCCCCTCTACCAAAAGCACAGATTTTTCTTTCATTTTTTTAAATGTTTATTTATATTTGAGAGAGAGACAGAGACAGAGCACAAGAGGGGGAAGGGCAGAGAGAGGGAGACAGAATCCTAAGCAGGCTCCAGACTCTGAGCCACAAGCTGTCAGCACAGAGCCTGACGCAGGGCTCGATCCCACCAGCAGTGAGATCATGACCTGAGCCAAAGTCAGATGCTTAACCGACTGAGCCACCCAGGTGCCCCCAAAGCACAGATTTTTAAAGGAATAGGTCATTACAGACTAATTGTAGAATTCTCATCCTATCTGAACTTCGGCTTCAATTCTAGCCCTTGCTCTATTATCAACTTTCCGTTGCCTTTATGCTTGGTAATGACAGTATTAGATATATAAGTAGTTAGAATAGGATAGGGATCATAGCTATTTTTGTCTTTCAATCCCTACTATTTGTAAAACTATAAGAATGGAAGAGTTATGTACCCTTTAAATAATAAATAAGTTAGTGCCTTTTGGCATTTTACACTTAAGTTAGAGGTTTGCCTATTTTTAAAGTTACTTTTTTTTTTTAGGCATCTGTGGGAAAACTAGAATTGCAGAAGTAGGAGGTGTGCCTTACTTATTGCCTCTTGCAAATAAAGAAAAAGTAAGTGTACTTTTACTCTTCACATTCACATGAAGATTATTAGAAGTTGAGTTGATTCCTCTTTTTATTATTAGAAGACCCATTGACCAATGTGGCATGGAAGTATTAATGGACTCAGTGAAAAAAAGTACAGATTTGTATAAGTTGTGATTTAAATAATATTTTTTCTTCTTGTATAGGTTTATGATGTAAATAAGATTGCAAAAGAAATGAAGCTTCCTGGAGCTTTTATTCTTGGAGCAGGAGCAGGCCCATTTCAGACTGTTGGGTTCAACTGTGAGGTCAGCATACATATAATTATTTTACTTTATTTTATTATTTTTTTAATTGTTTTATTATTTTACTATTTTATTTTATTGATTTGACGTTTAGTCTACCTATTTTTCTTTTATTGCCCTACCCGAAAGTCTGCTTTCTGAATGAATTGGTATCCTCTTTCTTTATGGATTTGATATTGTTTGGTACCGATTTGGACTATAGCCTATGCTCCACTCTAATGGAGCACCAGCCCCTAATTTCAGATTTTCTAGGGTATGCACTCCGTGTTAGATGAGTCTAACATCCTAATGTGGTCTGCTGAGGTCCCTGGATTGTGCAAGATTTTAATCCTTTATCCATCAGAGAATTGCTGCCTTCACTGTAAATCTTTCCTTTTGATATGAAAGCAGCTTTTGATGAGAAGATGAATGGAATATTTAATGATCTCATCAATTCCCTCTTTCAGACTAAATAGCAAGGACCTACCCCAGTGGTATAATGATTATTTAGAAAGGATACTATCGATTCCTGTGTGTGTTAGGATATTTACAACATAAAAACACCACGGTCTCTTCCCATCTCTGGACCAGAAAAGTAAAAGACCTCTTAAGTCTGCCCATTCCCTCATCTCTTCAGGTGTGACCATTACTCGATAGTCATACAAGGTTCTTTTGTAGAAAGAGTAATATAATTTACCTAGTGTTCAAGATAGAAAAAAAGTCTAAAATTTAAACCCCAGTTTACAAGGTTTTTGAAACACTGTAAGAAATACTAGACATTTTATAAAATGTTTTTTCAACTTTTTGATGTTTGTAAATCTTCAACATTTTGAATCTAAAATTAAATATTTCATACTTCATGTTTTCTTAATAGGTCCTGAAATAAAATATCTTAAGTCAAGGATCCTCAAGATCTTCTCTTCGGATATTGATGCCAGGATTGACTAATTTACTTTTCTTATTTACATTTCTTTTCAGTTTATGCCAATTATTCAAACAGAAAGTGAACACAAATCTCCAGTAAATGGAAGTTACTTTGCCCATGTTAACCCTGCAGATGGAGGGTGCCTGCTCGAGAAATACAGTGAGAAATATCACGATTTTGGGTGTGCATTACTGGCTAATCTTTTTGCCAGTGAGGGCCAACCTGGAAAGGTGATTTTTTGTTCACAAAAACACAGTATTCTCCAGAAGTTCTCAGATAGCTAAAAATTTGAACTTTAACTGCCACAAGTACGGTCTTCTTAAAAGTCAAAACCAGCTGAGCCAAATTTTATTACAGATTCAGAGAGTACTACAAGTAAGGTGAAAGTCTTATTTAAAACTGAGGTGAAGAGTACTTAGTAAGCAATACCTTGTTTTCTGAGGAATAAAAGGTAATGCTATTCATGTGCGGAGTGAGTCAAATAGATGAACCACGCAGCTGAAATAGACAGATACTACCTACCTGCAGTTACTATGTAGGTAATTTGTTCATTGCTGATTTTGATCAGACATGGATTGAGCTAGACAGAAATTGTGGTAGCAAAATATTACATCAAGAAAGAGGTAAAAAAAATTAATGCCTCACCTCGTATTTACTTCCTGTTAGAACACGAAAAGATCACCTCAATGTTAGCAGTTGTGAGAACTCTCAGATTTTTAAATAGAGGGAGCTACTTCGGCTACTTTGAGAAGCCAGGTAGTGAAGTAAAAAGACCTAATTAAGTGGAGGTAACACAAGTCCAGAATTTTAAGGGAAAGGAAAAGATGTAATCGCTTTCTCCTCCCTTCTGAATTACCAGAGGTTAACCCCTTTGAGCCAGGAATTCTCAACCTTTTGCCGCCTTGACATGTAAATGATAAGAATCTCTAGAGCTCAGTAGAAGACTTGGCTATAACTCTCTCTGTCCAAGAAAACATGAATAAGACTTATTAGAGTAAATGATAACTCATCATACACACACACGCACGCACGCACGCACACTATGTATTGTTGATCAAGACAGGATTGAGACATCTCGCTCAACTCCTATGTGTGTGCTCCAAGCAAACAAGTGACTGCTTCATGGCATTAGATTATATGTTTCATTTTGATAGTTATTCACATAAAATTTTGCAGCTTAGAGCGATGGAATGCATATTTATGTCCTCTCTAGGTCATTGAGGTGAAAGCCAAAAGAAGAACTGGAAAACTTAACTTTGTGACTTGTATGAGACAGACTCTTGAAAAACATTATGGAGATAAGCCTGTAGGGATGGGAGGTACTTTCGTAATTCAGAAGGGAAAAGCGAAGACTCACATAATGGTAAGAGTCTTTGTGTACATGTATATATGGGTATGTATGTGCACATACTTAAGATCTTGAGATTTTTTAATATACATTGAGAATTCTACCCTTAAAACACCCTGAATGCTTTTACTATGATTGTATTAATTTTACTTATTTATTTATTTATTTAATCCTTTAAGTTTATTTTATTTTGAGAGAAAGAGAGAGCAGGGGAGGGGCAGAGAGAGAGAGGGAGAATTGAGAATCCCAAGCCAGCTCCACGCTCAGTGCAGAGCCCGACACAGGGCTCGATCTCGCAAACCGTGAAATTATGACCTGAGTGGAAATCAACAGTTGGACGCTTACCTGACTGAGCCACCCAGGTGCCCCATGTATTACTTTAAAACTTAAATGACAAACAATACTGTAAATCGTACTGTAAGATAATGTCTAAGTATAAGTATTAGAAATAGTATAAGCCTTAGAAATAGATTATCAATTTTTTTTGGATTATCATTTTTATTGCCAGAATCCCAAACTGCATATGTTGACTTTGCTATCTAGATGGTTGTGGTTTTGGGGAAAGGAGTCATTATGAAAATTATAATCTTATGGGCTAATTATATAAGTTTATAAGACAATAAGGATGGAATACCGTATGAAGCAAGACCCAGGGCATTTTTTTTTTAATTTTTATTTTTTTTAATGTTTATTCTTGAGAGAGAGAGAGAGAGAGCACGCGTGCACACGCGCATGAGTGGGGGAGGGGCAGAGAGAGAGGGAGACACAGAATCTGAAGCAGGCCCCAGGCTCTGAGCTGTCAGCACAGGGCCCAATGTGGGGCTCGAACCCACAAACCATGAGATTATGACCCGAGCTGAAGTCAGACGTTTAACCAACTGAGCCACACAGGCACCCCGAGGTTTTAAAATAATGTTTTGTGGGTGAATGAATGAATCAAGTGTAAAAGTAATTACAACTTAATTTCATTTTCATTCTGTCACTAAACTCATCAAAAATGTTTGGTTTTAATGTTTTTTATCCTGATAATTTTAAACAGCAAGTCAGCTGATTTTGCAAAGAAAGACACATTTACGAAACTACTTAATTTTCCAAATTGTTAAAAACAGAATTGTAGATAAATCTAATTGCAAATACCAAATAATTACAGGAATTTTTAAAACTCAAGTACACGATACTTTATTATTAACTACGGGCATATCTCATTTTATTGTGTTTCACATTATTGCATTCGCAAATACTGCATTTTTCATACATTAGTTTGTGGCAGCACTGCATCAAGCAAGTCTTTTGGCACCAGATTTCCAACAGCATTTGCTCACTTCCCCTCTCTGTGTCACATTTTGGTAATTCTCGCAATATTGCAAACTTCTTCATTGTTCTTATTATATTTGTTATGGCAGTCTGTCATCAGTGATCTTTGAAGTAATGATTGTACTTGCTTTGGGATGCTACAAACGGCACCCATGTAAGATGGTCACCTTAATAAATGTTGGTCTGTTTTGACTTTTCCAGCAACCAGCCCTGTGTCTCTCCCTCTCCTCAGGCCTCCCTAT
The DNA here is from genome assembly GCF_028018385.1 of Neofelis nebulosa. NCBI lineage: Eukaryota > Metazoa > Chordata > Mammalia > Carnivora > Felidae > Neofelis > Neofelis nebulosa. Next base: position 39,778,559 of record NC_080791.1, on the reverse strand, counting down.
TCCCTGAGACACAACAATATTAAATTTAGGCCAGTTACTAACCCTACAGTGGCCTCTCAGTGTTCAAGTGAAAGGAAGAATCACATGTCTCTCACTTTAAATTAAAAGCTAGACATGATTAAGCTTAGCGAGGCAGGCATGTCAAAAGCCAAGGAAGACCAAAAGCTGGACCTCCCATCCAAATAGCCAAGGTGTGAACGTAAAGGAAGAGTCCTTGATGGAAAATTAGAAGTGTTACTCCAGTGAATCCACAAATGGTAAGAAAGCAAAAATACCCTTATTGCTGATATGGAGAAAGTTTTAGTGGTCTGGATGGAAGATCAAACAAGCCCTAACATTCCCTTAAGCCAAAGCCTAATCCAGAGCAAAGCCCTTCTTCAATTCTATGAAGGCCGAAACGGGTGAGGGAGCTGCAGAAGAAAAGTTCGAAACTAGCAGAGGTTGGTTCATGAGGTTTAAGAAAAGAAGCCATCTCCATAACATAGCAATGCAAGGTGAAGCAGCAAATGCTGACGTAGAAGCTGCAGCAAGTTATCCTCCAGAGATCTAGCTAAGGTAATTAATGAAGGTGGCTACACGAAACAACAGATTTTCAAGCTAGACAAAACAGCCTTCTATTGGAAGAAGATACCGTCTAGGATTTTCACACCCATAGAGAAGTCAATGCTTTGCTCCAAAGCTGCAAAGGACAGGCTGACTCTTCTGTTAAGGGCTAATGCAGCTTGTGGCTTTAAGTTGAAGCCAGTGCTCATTTACCATCCTGAAAATCCTAGGGTCCTTATGAATTATGCTAAATCTACTCTGCCTGTGCTCTATCAATGGAACAGCAGAGCCTGGACGATAGCACATCCGTTTACAAAATGGGTTACCGAATATTTTTAGCATGCTTTTGACACCAACTGCTCAGAAAAACATATTCCTTGCAAAATATTACTGCTCATTGACAATGCACCTGGTCACCCAAGAGGTCTGATGGAGATGTACAATGAGATTCATGCTTTCATGCCTGCTAACATTGCATCCATTCTGCAACCCATGGATCAAGGAGTAATTTCAGCTTTCAAGTTTTACTATATGAGAAATACATTTCAGGGGCACCTGGGTGGCTCAGTCGGCTAACCATCTGACTTTGGCCCAGGTCATGATCTCATGGTTCGTGTGTTCAAGCCCCATGTCATGCTCTGTGCTGATAGCTCGGAGCCTGGAGCCTGCTTCGGATTCTGTGTCTTCCTCTCTCTCTGCCTCTCCCCTGCAGGCACTCTTATCTCTCTCTTAGAAATAAGTAAACATTAAAAAATTAAAAACAATACATTTCATAAAATTATAGCTTCCATAGACATATGGCAGCTCAGGGCAAAGTCAGTTGAAAACCTAGAAAGGATTCACCATTCTAGATACTATTAACAACATTTGTGATTCATGAGAAGGGGTCAAAATGTCAGCATAAATAGGAGTTTGGAAGAAGTTGATTACAATTCCCATAGATGACTTCGAGGGGTTCGAGACGTAAGTGGAGGAAGTAACTGCAGAAGTGGTAGAAACAGCAAGAGAACTAGAAGTGGAGCCTGAAGGTGGGGCTAAATTACTGCAATCTCATGATCAAACTTGACCAGATGAGGAGTTGCTTCTTAGGGATGAACAAAAAAAGTGGCTTCTTGAGATGGAATCTGCTGGTGAAGACGCTGTGAACATTGTGGAAATGGCAACAAGGGATTTAGAACATTACATGAACTAAGTTGCTAAAGCAGCTGGAGGGTTTTGAGAGGATTGACTCCAGTTTTGAAAGTTCTGTGGGTAAAATGCTACAGAACAGCACTGTTCACCACTGTAGCACCCTGATCACTCAACCCTGAGCCATCAACACTGAGGCAAGAGTTTATGCCTTGAAAAAACAAGTTTATGACTTGCTGAAAGCTCAAGTGATTGTCAGCGTTTTTTGGCAATAAAGTATTTTTAAATTTAGGTATGTACATTTTGTAAGATATAATGCACCCTTGATAGACCACAGTATAATGCAAACATCACTTTTACATGCAATGGGAAACTAAAAAATTCATTTGACTTGCCCCTATTTTATTGCAGTGGTCTGGAACTAAACCCACAATATCTCCAAGGTATGCCTGTAGTTAACCATAATGCGCATTATATCTCTAAAACTTACCCGTCTTGTAACTGAAAAATGTTTGTACCCTTTGACCTTCACCTCATTTTCCCCATTCCCCAGCTCCTGGCAACCACCACTTTATGTGTCTGTTTCTCTAAATTGGACTCTTTAGATTCCAGTAAGTGATACCATGCAATATTTGTGTGTGGCTTATTTCATTTTAGCATAATGTCCTTCAAGTTCATCCATGTTGTTACATCCATGTTGCAGGATTTCCTTCCTTCCTAAGCCTGGATAACATTCCTTGTATATGTGTGTGTATACATATGTCATAATTTTGCATATTTACACACACTCATATATAATCAAATCACACATTTATTTATATATACAACAGTTTCTTTATCCATTCATCCATTGATAGACCCAGAAGTGGGATTACTGGATCATATGGTTCTATTTTTTGAGGAACCTTCATACTGTTTTCCATAATGATTGCACCGGTTTACATACCTACTAGCAGCATACAAGTGTCCCTTTTTCTCCACATCCTTGTCAACACTTGTTATCCCTTGCTTTTTTGATAGCAACCATCCTCAGGAATGAGGTGATATCTCATGGTTTTGACTTGCATTTCCCTTCCCTGATGATATTGAGCACTTTTTCATATACCTGCTGGCCATTTGTATGTCTTGTTTGGAGAAATGTCTAATTTAGTTCCTTTGCCCATTTTTTAAGTTGGTTGTTTTTTGCTATTGAGTTGTAGGAGTTCCTTGTATATTGTGCATATTAACCCCTTATTGGATAAATATTTTTTCCCGTTCCATAGATTGCCTTTTCATTTTGCGGCTTGTTTCCTTTACAGTGCAGACGTTTGTAATTTGATATAGTCCCACTTGTTTATTATTCCTTTTGTTGCCTGTAGTTTTTATGTCATATGCAAGAAATTATGGTGAAAATCCCACGTTCTGAAACTTTTCCCTTAAACTTTCTTCTAAGTTTTATATTTTAGCTCTTACAGCTAGGTCTTTGATCCATTTTGAGTTCTTTTTTTGTACATGTATAAATTAAGGGGCCGACTTCACTCTTTTGCACATGAATATCCAGTTTTCCCAGCACCATTTTTTGAAAAGATAGTCCATTTTCCATTGAATGGTTTTGACACCCTTACTGAAAATTATTTGACCATGGGGCACCTGGGTGGCTCAGTTGGTTAGCATCCGACTTCAGCTCAGGTCATGATCTCACAGTCTGTGAGTTCGAGCCCTGTGTCAGGCTCTGTGCTGACAGCTCAGAGCCCAGAGCCTGTTTCGGATTCTGTGTCTCCCTCTCTCTCTGTCCCTCCCCTGCTCATGCTCTGTCTCTCTCTGTCTCAAAAATAAATAAAAATGTTAAAAAAAAATTAAAAAAAAAAAAGAAAATTATTTGACCATATACGCAAGGGTTTATTTCTGGGATCTCTGTGCTATTCCACTGATTTGTATGTCTGCCTTTATGCCAATGTTACACCGTTTTGATTACTTGTAGTAAGTTTGATAGCAGGAAGTGCTAGGCCTCCAACTTTTCTCTTTTCCCCGAAGATTGGTTTGGCTCTTCAGGGTCCCTTGAGATTCCACATGAATTTTACAATCGATTCTTCTATTTCAGCAAAAAACTTTATTGGGATTTTAACAGGGGTGGCATTAAATCTTTAGATTGCTTTTGGTAGTATTAATATTTTAACAATATTGTTCGATTCACGAACACAGGATATTTCTCCATTTATTGGAGTCTTTTTAAATTTCTTTTTTTTTTTAAATGCTTTATTTTTGAGAGAGAGAGAGAGAGAGACAGAGTGCCAGCAGGGGAGGGACAGAGAGAGAGGGAGACACAGAATCCGAAGCAGGCTCCAGGCTCTGAGCCGTCAGCGCCGAGCCCAACGCAGGGCTCAAACTCACGGAGTCTTCCCAAATTTCTTTTAGCAGTGCTTTGTAGTACAAGTTTTTGTTTGTTTTGTTTTTGCTTCCTTGAATAAGTTTATTTTATTCGTTTTGATGCTTCTACCAACTTCTAATGCCTTGTTCCCCACCCACACACCCCTCGATGTACTGGTAGCAGTAATGAGATTTAAAATTAGGACGAGGATACATTTCCAGGAAAACTGAGAAGCTATGAAAAATAAAAAGATAGTAGTAGGCTCATTCTTTCATTTATTCATTCATGCATTTTAGCTTATACACTTGATTGGTGATCCTTTTGAAAACTATGGTATATAATTTGTTTTGATTCTAAAAATAGTCAAATGTATAAGAAGGCTTACATTTCTAATGTAATGAAGTTAGATATAATTTACATTTTAATTCTCAATAATATTCTATATATTTAGAAGGATCTTTTATTGTAGCCCACAGAATTTTCTTCCTGCCCTTTGAACTCTGATGAGGAGGTGAATAAATGGTTGCACTTTTATGAGATGAAAGCTCCTTTGGTTTGTCTGCCAGTTTTTGTCTCCAGAGACCCAGTAAGTTTATGTCTGTCTTTTATATTGCAGTATAATACAGTGATTATGCTTAGGTTTTAGGATATTCTTTTAAAATTAGGCACTTTCGGAGTTGTCATTTAAGAACTAGGATAGTCTCCAGAATTATCTTGAAAGATGAGGGAGCAGGTGGCTAACGCCCCTATGAGTTAGTTAGGCAGGGCAGATTTTACCTTCGAGCAAATCAAGGCACAGGTATTTTACATGACACCCAAAGTCATGTTATTAAATAGTAGAATCAAGACCATGATTCGGGTCTCCTATCACCTTATTTGTTGCTCATCATACCATTCCTTATATTCTAACACTAGACACTAGAAAAAGATATGAGAGAGACCAATTCAGAGAAAGTAGCTACCGCAGTACTGACTTTTGATCCAGCGATTACGTGTCTAGGAATGTATCCTTAAATATACGTGTAAGTATTTAAAATTATTAGTTAAAAGGTTATCCATAATAGCATTACTATAATAGCAGAATTGGACATAATCTAAATGTTAGTTGAGAATGGTGGAATTGGTATGTGTGTACAATAGAATGCCATGTAGGTATAAAAGAAAGCAGAAGCTCTTTTATGATCCAATATGCTAAGATCTCAAGCTATATTTTTAAATGAAGAAAAGCAATACTCATCACAGTATGTACAGAGTGCAAATTGGAGTAAAAATTACAAAAGTTAATATTTCTGGAAGGATATATAAGAAACTCCTTACACCGGGTGCCTGCAAGGAAAGGAAGGAAGGAAGTAGTAAAGGCAGAAGATGGAAAGACACACGCTTTATGGAATATATCCTTTTTCACTCTTTGAATTTTGAATTAAGTATATATATTGCTTACTTAAAAAATAAAATAAAAACTATTATAACAAATAAAAAGGTCTCCCTGCCCCTTAAACAATTCCTATCCAAGATAATTTAAATACTGACAGATAGCTTGTCTGTTGTCCTAGGGGTTTGATTTGCGATTGGAGCACACCCATTGTTTCAGTCATCATGGAGAAGGTGGACACTACCATTATGACACTACCCCAGACACAGTGGAATATCTTGGATACTTCTTGCCTGCAGAGTTTCTGTATCGCATTGATCAGCCAAAAGAGACCCATTCAATTGGGCGAGATTAAATCAAATGAAAAAGAAATAATTAAGGTTAAGTAATCAACTCATTAATTGATACTAGTATAAAATCCAATAGAAATGATCTCACGACTTAAATCCCATTGTTTTGGCCATTAACTGAAAGGTATGTTGACCTCTGTACTCTGTATAATCTGATATATCTTAGAGATTATTGGGAACCAACATACATAATGAAAATGTTCATTTTTTTTTTCTTTATTCACAGCAAAATCAGTCTTATGTTTATACCTTAAATATAACATGATCAGGAATCACGTGATTATACCTACTATCTACCGGTAATAACTTATATTTGTATAACATTATTAAATTTTTCAAAATACTCTCACAAGTCCTAAGTGGATGTTTCTGGGTATTAGAAAAATCAGTGTTTCAAATGCTGATAGTTATTGAATCTATAGTATTAAATTTTAAAAATCCATTTCAGAAATCAGAGTATACTTTTTTATTTTCGTGGAATAAGGTGGGCAGAGGAAGCAAGTTTCCCCCTTTTGGTGGGGTTGAACCATACTCAGGAGTTCGCAATTTGACTTTCACAAACATTGGCAACTAGGTGGTTAGCCATGATGCCTCCTTTGTTTGGGTTGCCAGTTGGAAGCAGTTTGTATCTTGCTGGCTATTTGCCAGAAGGAAAGGGAAAAGAAACATCCAAATACAACACTGAAGTGGGTATACTTTAATTTATAAGTGAGGCCGTTGGTACACATGACACTGTCCTTTGTGAAATAAAAAAATTATACTCTTTTACTGATTGAAATTGTTGACATTATCCTCAGTATTCTTCTTTAATAATCATTAGCCAGAAATCAACTGTCTAATCGTAATCTTGCTAATGCTAAGCATGTGCAGATTTAGGAGCTCTTTCATAGCAAACACATACTAAATCTTCAAAAAATATTTTTTGATTGTCTTCTTTGGATGTTACCTATAACCTGTCCTGTGAGTAGAAATTTGTAAATGTTATTTTTACAAGAAGCACTAGTTTGAAGCAAAAAATGAATAAAAAGTGTATATTCACAATATGATGTTTCTTTTTAATATCTTGCCTCCAGACAGAAAAAAAAAGAGCTTTGTTTACCAGTGTAGCACTAATGCCTTTAATAGTGCCTGGCCAAAACAGGCACTCAATAAATATTTGTTGAATGAATGAGTGTACAGAAGATTATGTCAGACACTTCACCAGATGCGGGCCTCTATCATTCAATCGTTTATATGGGGTGGGGGGGAACTAACAGTAAACAAATGTGTTATATGACAGGTAGTGTTAAGTCCTATGAAGAAAAATAAAACACAGGATGGATTGTAAAAGAGTAGGCTATTTTTTTTAAAGTCAATTTATTTTTGAGAGACAGACAGAGACAACGTGGGCAGGGGAGGGGCAGAGGGAAAGGGAGAAAGAATCCCGAGCCATGCTGTCATTGCAGAGCCCGAGGTGGGACTCAATCTCACAAACCATGAGATCATGACCTGAGCCATGACCTGAGCCAAAATCAAGAGTTGGACGCTTAACCGACAGAGCCACACAGGCGCCCCCAAGGAGGATGCTATTTTGTTGAGTCCATCCCACATGAGACAGGATGGACTCATCACCCCAAATTAGGTTTGGGTGTCAAGACTGATAAAGTCACATACACCCCAACAGGGTATGAAAGGATTTGCCGCTTGCATAATGAGGCTTTCTGGGGAAAGCAGGACAGCTCCCCAAAATGGCTGAGAGAACAGAGAAAGGAGCCTGATTTGGGGTTTCTGTGGTAATGAACAGTTAGGGCCAAGGTGATAGTTCCAATGCAGTTTAAATTTCCCACAAGTGTTAAAGAAGGAGCAGCCAGGCTTGCTCAAATATGGAGCAGAATGGGAAGAGAGGGGAGTGAGGCCTAACAGCTGTCAGCAGTCAAACATAAAAAGTGGAATTAGGTTCCTTATTACACATTTTATATAGGGAGATCAGAAAAAGACTCTGATAAAGAGACACTTGAGCAAAGACCTGAAAGAAATGAGAAAGTGAGCTATGAAGTTATTTGGGGAAACATCCTTCTTGGCAGATTCAAAGGTCCAGGAACAGGAGGGGATTTGGTATATTTAAGAAGCAGTAAGAGGCTGGGGCGCCTGGGTGGCTCAGTCGGTTGAGCATCCAACTTCGGCTCAGGTCATGATCTCACAGCTCATGAGTTTGAGCCCTGTGTCGGACTCTGTGTTGACAGCTCAGAGCCTGGAGCCTGCTTCTGCTTCTGCTTCTGTGTCTCCCTCTCTCTCTGCCCCTAACCCACTCGCATTCTGTCACTGTCTCTCTCAAAAATAAATAAACATTAAAAAAAAATTAAAAAAAAAAAAAGCAGTAAGAGGCTGTTGTGAACAAAATAGAATCACCTGACTGGGCAGCAAACATCTAGTGTATGCTCTGAGAAGCATGTAAATGTAGTTTTGTAAATGCTATACATGTATTTAGAAAGTTTTATGTTAATGCCATGTTTACTTTAAAATTCGAAACGTGACAAGTATGTCCAATATCATCAACTATTGGAGGTTCTAGCCAGGAAAAGCAAACAAGAAAGAATAATGACTGAAAAGGAAGACAAACATTTTTGGCAGAAAGCATGATTGATTCTTAGAAAACCCAAGAGAGTTTCTAGTGAAATTACTAGACTGTATTCAAGAAGATTCCAAAATATAAAATCAATGTATAATAATGCGTTACATTTCTTCATACCAATAAGAAATAGTTAAAAATGTAAATTTGAAAAAGATATCAATTACAATGCTCTCAAAAGTACATAGCAATATTTTCATTTACCAAAAATTATATATAACCATCATGGGGAACATTATAAAACTGCTGAAAACCTAAAAACATGAAAAATAAATACTTCTATCTAGGAAAATGCAATATCATAGAAGCATCAGAAGCCTTTCTTGTCAAATCTATAAATTCAATTCAATGCCAGTCGAATGCCAGTGGGCCTTTCCATAGAACCAGTTGATTGGAAAATGTATGGGATAGCAAAGGGCCAAGATAAACAAAGGTGATTTTCAAGACAACAAGGTCAAGGGCATTTGATATCAAAATTTATTTTTAAACTTGTGAAAGTAAATCAGGCTCTGGGCTGATGGCTCGGAGCCTGGAGCCTGTTTCCGATTCTGTGTCTCCCTCTCTCTCTGCCCCTCCCCCGTTCATGCTCTGTGTCTCTCTCTGTCCCAAAAATAAATAAAAAACGTTGAAAAAAAAAAAAATTTAAAAAAAGGGGCGCCTGGGTGGCGCAGTCGGTTAAGCGTCCGACTTCAGCCAGGTCACGATCTCGCGGTCCGTGAGTTCGAGCCCCGCATCAGGCTCTGGGCTGATGGCTCGGAGCCTGGAGCCTGTTTCCGATTCTGTGTCTCCCTCTCTCTCTGCCCCTCCCCCGTTCATGCTCTGTGTCTCTCTCTGTCCCAAAAATAAATAAAAAACGTTGAAAAAAAAAAAAAAATTTAAACTTGTGAAAGTAAGAGTGTGGTTTTGGCACAGTGATGACAATCAAACCAATAGCCTAGAAAATCATTTCCAGTTTCTGTTGAAACCTTTCATCCATTTTCTCCATTTTCTCCATTTTCATCTAACATTATTGTTCAGTTATTTTAAAGTTCTTGCCTACCATCTCCAATGTTTTGATCATCCATGGATATGTTCCTATTGTTTTAGGTTTTTATTATCAGTCACTCTTGCCTGCCTTTTTACATTTACTGCTATTATATGCTGGTTATTGTGTGTTCAGGTATCTTCCACGGTGAGGGTTTCCATCTTTCTTTTGTTAGGTAGATAAAGTGAGAGACCCATTTCCTCAGTGTAATCAGAGACTGAGCTAGAATAGGGTAGGGCTGCATTTTACTTTTTTAAGTTTATTTATTTACTTAGAGTACCCGTGAGCGAGGGAGGGGCAGAGAGAGAGAGGGAGAGAGAGAATCCCAAGCAGATTCCGAGCTGTCAGGGTGGAGCCTGACATGGATGGGGCTCAATCCCATGAACCGTGAGACCTGAGCTGAAATCAAGAGTCAGGTACTGAAATCAAAAGTCAGTTGCTTAACTGACTGAGCCACCGAGGCACTCTGGGTTACATTTTAAAGAAGACTCAGGCCACCCCTGCTTATAGCCTGTTATTCCTTGTGTTCTGTGGAGTTTTAATTGAGAGCCTAGCAGATCTCTGTCTCCTCACCCCTTAAGGATGGTTCATCTCTTCCCTTTGGAAGATTTGAGCTCCATGAACCCTCAAAATGTGACAAATATTTTTTCATAGAACACTTCTCTTTAAGCAGGACTTAGCCTCATATGTATATCTGAGTCTGCAGAAGACTTCACTTTTTTTTTTATACTTAGATCTTTAATCCAATTGGAATTTTTATTTATGGTGTGAGATAGGGGAATGTAACTGGATTATTTTCCGTATGTGACAGATTGTTGGCCTTGATCCTCCGTTTATCCATACCCCCTTTCCATGTAACTCTGCAGTTTCTGCAACTGAAAAGGCTGAGTGTCCCCTCTCCTATCCTTGACTTTTAGGCTTGGCCATGGGCCATGTGATTGTTAGACATGTAATGCAGGCAAAACCTCTCTCTTGTACCTTGGCCATCACCGTAAGAACACACCCTGAGCGGCCTGCTAGTCCAAGAAGAATGAACGAAAGACACATGGTACAGAGTCATCTAAACAACCCAGAGACCTATATCTTGAAGTAGAACCCACCAGCCGAGCCCAGCCTCAATTCTGATTCTCAGGTGTGTAAGCTAACCCAGATGAGATAGCAGTTGCCAGGGCCAAAAGGCAGAAGTATGAGCACCTTAAAAAGATAAAATGAAAAGTATGGTTAAAACCAAGCACAGTGATGGGCACAACATTTAAAATAAAGTATTAAAATCTTTTGCAAACTTATGCATAGAGTACAGCGGTTCTCAAACATGAGTGTGCAAAAGAATCACTTGAGCTTGCCAAAAATAGGTTCCTCTCTTGAAAATTCACATTCCCAACACACTCCCACATATTGTTTCCTTAGAGACTGACACCAGGGAAATCTTATTTTCCTAAACACCTTAGGAAATAATTAAAAAACTTAAATGTATCTTGGTCAGTACCAAACTTGAAAAGCCTCATGATTGACGTGGGGTCACGAATGGTCAGGGAAGAATTGAGACGTTTTTGGTGCAAAAAAGGTGCTTTTCTTATAAAACGGGGCCAGGACCCCACGGGGAGAAAGAGCTGCACTTCGGCTTTGTGAAGCTGGCGCTTCTGTATGTACTTAGTGCTCAAGGGGGGACATGCAGAGAGTATTAGATCCTAAATGTCTTCTCGAAAGATTTCTCTGGTACGTATCATGCAGCTCGATACTAACTATCCGTGAGATGTAGAGGCAGTCATGAGACCCTTTAAGAATGCAGCAGTCAGCATTTATTTGATCTTTACCAAAACTATGCACACTATAGGTCAGCCTTCTGGGCTAAAGGTGAACACTTTTCTGCTCATATCCTTCATCGATGATAAATGGTATACACAATTCCTTAAATAGGAGTTTTGCGATATCTGTCCTCCTCTGTGAAATTAATACTTACGACATAGTCTCGGGCACTCAGACTGTTAAGTTTTACCACTGCTTCTTAACCCTTTAAGTATTGCTTATCTCCATTACTCAGGCATAAAGTAAAAATTAAGCTCATATTACATGCCAATGTCTATTATTAAGCTTGCTGGAGATAGTCCCTCTCCAGGAGTTTACCACTAATGGGAAAACAGATAATAAACTAATTATGCGGTACATTTTTAAGTAGTGATAAGCACAATGTATTGTTTTCCTCAAATTACGTCTTCGGTTTTATCACTCTTCAGACATGTTTCTTGAGGTGGAAGCCCTCAAATCTCACATTCTCAGAAGGACGCTCATTGCTAAGACCCAGGGACTCATTCATTTCCTTTTCCCGACTTCTTTCCGGCCTTCTCCAGCTTTCCACCTTCCATCGCTTCAGGCAAGTAACTTTCAAAACGCAGACGAACACCACGGACCTGCCCGCCCGCGCCCTCGGCACTAAGATCCCTCCCCACCGCCCTCTGCCGGCCACGCCTCCTTACAGACGAGGAAGTTTTTCCCGGCGCTGCACTGGGATTCACCGGAAGCGCTCCCCCCGGAAGCGTGGAGAGCCAGCGCCTGCCAGTCGGGTTCCGGGAGACTCCGAGCGGGGGCGGGGAACTGCAGTGCATTCTGGGAAAGCCGCCAAGCCCTCGGCTTTGTTTCCCGCCCCAGCGCGGCGTTTGGTTTCCGGAGGTCCGCAGAAGCACTGCGGTTCCCGGCTTGGGGGCTTTCCTCGGAGGCGCCTCTCCTTCCCACCTCGGGTTTTGTCTCGCGCGGCAGTCCTCCCGACGCCGCCAGCATGTCTGGGGTGCGCGCTGTGCGGATCAGCATCGAGTCGGCCTGCGAGAAGCAGGTCCAGGAGGTGGGCCTGGATGGCACTGAAACGTACCTGCAGCCGCTGTCCATGTCGCAGAACCTGGCGCGCCTGGCCCAGCGGATCGACTTCAGCCAGGGTTCGGGCTCCGAGGAGGAGGAGGCGGCGGGGGCTGAGGGGGACGCGCAGGACTGGGCTGGCGCCGGGTCCAGCGCAGACCAGGACGACGAGGAAGGTAAGGCCCGTGTGTGCTACTCCAGTCCGCGGGCCGGTCTGGGGACCCCGGTACCCGCCCAGGTAATGCCACCCTGCGTCTCCCGTGCTAGACGAGATGCGGTGCGTGGGCGAACTTTGAAAGTAACTTCAGTGCGGAAGAGTGATCGTGCTCACTGTGGTCTTTTCACAGCCTGACGATTTAGGGCGCTGCCTGCCTCCTAATACTCCTTATCCTTCTGCACGTTTTCTTGAATTGGAGCATTTGAGGCACTGTCACTGATGAAGCGTTTAAGTCTGTTATGGGGCATACTTGGTGAAGAAGCCTGCGGTTCATATCGCGGCTCTGCCATGTCTAGTCGAGTTACTTTGCTTCCCTTTGCAATGTGGATGATGCTAATTACACCTACTGAAAAGAGAGAGAGGTCTGTATTGACTGGAATATAAGATAAAGTCTAAGAGGTAGGCTGGGACCAAATCGTGTACAGCCAGTAGGCCAAGATAAGCATGTGACTTTTATTAGAAAGCCAGCTGAAAGCTTTTGAAGGATTTTAAGTAGACTGATGATTCTGTTTTAAAAAAGATTATTTTGGGGGCACCTGGGTGGCTCATTGGGTTAAGCGTCCAACTTGGGCTCAGGTCACGATCTCACAGCTCCCTGAGTTCCAGCCCTGCGTGGATCTCTGTGCTGACAGCTCAAAGCCTGGAGCCTGCTTGGGATTCTGTGTCTCCCTCTCTCTCTGCCCTCCCCTGCTCGTGCTCTGTCTCCCTCTCTCTCTCTCAAAAACAAGTGAACATTTTTTAAAAATTAAGAAAAAAAGATTATTCTGGATCCTATGTAGTGAATGGATTACAGGGAAAATGAAACTAGAAAGAGGGAGACTGGTTAGGAGAGAATTATAGAAAAAGTGTGAATGGGTTTTGGATTTTCATTATTGTCAGGGATAAAAAATAGTCACAATGATTTAGGTATGTGTAAGTGGGAATTTAAAGATGGCATTTCAAATCAGTGGTGTTAGGATAACGGGGGGTCCATTTGGGATTAAAAAGCAAATACTGCCTCCTACTTCACACTCAGATTAGTTCCACAAGGATTGAAGTACAAATGAAGAGAATAAAGTAAAAATTGGAAGGAAACTATAATCATAAAACTTTGGGAGTAGAAGAGACCTTCTTAATCAAGATAGGAAATACAGAAAATATAAAGACAAAGGGATTAATTACATAAAAATTTAAAATAATAACCGAAAAAGGTGCCCTGAACAAAGTAAGAAAATAAATGACTGGAAAAAGTATTTGCAACATACAGGACACATAGTAGTCAATATCCCTGCTATTCAAAGATTCCCTTCAAACTGGAGGGGGGGGGGGGGGGGGAACAAGGCACTGGAAAAACAGCCCAAAGGCATAAACAGCTCACAGGAAAAGACTTCAGATCTCACAATTAGGGAGAGGCAAATTAAAACACTATTCTGGTGCATTAGCAACATAGTATCCAGTGTTGGAAATGTGAATTGGTAAAGCCTTTTTGGAAGGTTTAGCAGTTCAGTATGTCAGAAATGTTAAATGTGCATCTCCTTTGACCTACTAAATCATGGCTAGGAATTTAACGTACACAAAAAGTTGTCCATGTACACAGATGTGTGTTCAGCATGTTTACCATTACTGACATTATGGAAAGCAACGTACATGTCCGTTAAATAGGAATGGTTAAACTTACTGTACAGCTATGCTCCAGAATGTCAAATAGCATTAAAAGAATGAAATAGATCTATGTACTGACATGGAGGCAGCTGTAGGACATATTAAGTGAGGAAAAAAAAAACAAGTAATAGAAACATGGAAGTAAATGTATATAAATGCATCGAAAAACAGTTGGATGGATACACCTCAACTGTTAATATTGATTACTTCTCAGGATGGGAAAGAACTATGGATGGGGAACAAAGGAAAACTTTTACTTTTTTACTCTATAACTCTATTTGAACTCTATATAATGAGCATGTATTTGGTGGGATTTAATGAAGTGAGGTTGGAAGGCATGTTAACAGTTTTTAATATCGGAATGCTGCCCTTATAGACCATTTAAAAAAACTTTTTTAAGGTTTATTTTGAGGGAGAGAGAGAGAGCCCCCATGTGCGTGGCAGTGCGGGGAGAAGGGCCGAGGGAGAGAATCCCAAGCAGGCTCCTCCCTGTCGGCAGACAGCCCAAAGTGGGGTTGAACTTAGGAATGTTACCCAAGCCTACCTGAGCCAAATCTTGGCCTGAGGCAAAATCAAGAGTCAAGTCATTTATCTGACTGAGCCACCCAGGTGCCCCTGTAGGTCACTTTTATTTTTGTACTTTAATGTATTTTGGAAATTCTCTCGTTATTCAAGTTTTGGGTTTTTTTTTAATGTTTCTTTTTGAGAGAGAGACACAGAGTGTGAGTAGGGGAGGGGCAGAGAGAGGGAGACACAGAATCTGAAGCAGGCTCCGGGCTCTGAGCTGTCAGCATAGAGCCTGACACAGGGCTCAAACCTACGAACCGTGAGATCATGACCTGAGCCGAGATTGGACATTTAACCGACTGAGCCACCCAGGCACCCTTCCAGTTACTCAAGTTTTAAAAGCTGGAAGAAAAGGGTTATTTAGAAGTCTTGCATATATTGAAAAAAATATACTGAAATGCTTACCTGTAATGTTGTAATGTTAGATTTAAGCTGTGGAAATTAGATATGTTTGTTTTGCCATTGTAGGAATGCTAACTTAAATATTAACGCAAAGATTCAAGAAAGGGTACGTGGGATGGGATAAAACAGGAAGCGATTTGAAATGAAAGTCATTGTTCTTTTAGTACTTACAACATCTCAGTGAGATTTCTGCCTTCTAGTCAGTGTAACTCATACCTTGTGTGTTTCTTTTTTTCTTTCTCTTTTTAGGGCTGGTAAAATTTCAACCTTCTCTTTGGCCCTGGGACTCCGTGAGGAACAATTTGAGAAGTGCCTTGACAGAGATGTGTGTTCTCTATGATGTCCTTAGTATTGTTAGAGATAAAAAATTTATGACTCTTGATCCCGTCTCTCAGGATGCACTTCCTCCAAAACAGGTATTCGTGGGCTTTAATTGAATAACGATACCATTTTATTGAGTTCCAGGACCACTTTTCAGGCTGTGTGCCTTCTGTGCTCTTTGCCTTTCATGCAAAATTAAGTCCAGATGAAGCTGTGAAGACTGGTTCAAAACAAAGGTGTGAAACCGCATCTCCTTTATTTGTCATTTTATTAATGGTCCTGCAACCCTTAGAGGAGTTAAGTTTCATTAATAATATAACACTCGAAAGTTTCCCAGATCTTAACAAATTCTTACAGCCTGGATCATTGGTCTGCAGTGTATTACACAAAAATGTGATAGTGAAATGGCTGTGGAGTCAGACAGACCTGGGTTCAAATCCCGCCTCTGCCGTCATTAGCCCTGGGTCCTTCAGCAAGTGAGTTTTTTCAGAGTCTCACTTATCCCCTCAACCTGTTTCTAGGGCCTGGTTTAAAAAGGCCAAACTGTGAAAGCTAGGTGAGATTGTTGCAGTTTGAGGAAGAGCGTGTTTAATTTTTGAGCATGAGAGGATGAAAGGGAGGCAACAGAAGGATGCACTAGTGAATGGAAAGTCTGAAATTAAGGAGGCCATTTGGGAGGTTCTCAAGGAAAAGGAGCATTAGGTCCACGACCAGGTTAATGGCGAGAAGAGGAAGTAATGGTTGTTCTTGCCCATTTGTACGTAAAGTGCATTGAATGTAATTACTCATGTGGTAATAGTTTCGGAATCTAGAAACACCATGCTGGAGGACTTCTTAGAGATCTTCAGCCTGGTTGCTTCGTTGTACAGAGAGAACACCGAGGCCCAGAGGGATGCGTGACACATCCTGAGGCAGCACAGCCCGTGGTTAGAGAGCCAAGACCACAACTCTGGCTCCTTATTCCTAGCCCACGGCCTTTACCTATGCTCTTCCCAGAGAGGGGTCTCCAGGAATTTCTTGATCTCTCCAAGAATTTAGAATTCACTTCCCTGATACGGTCCAAAGATTATTGTGACCAGCACTATTCTTTAAACCTGTGGATGGGAATTTTCCCCGTTCTTGGTTACGCTGTAGTGCGAAAGAATTCCTGGCTCTTTCTCTTGCACAGCTGACCTGCCATTCTGCTGTTGCTACGTAGAGTTAAGGAACATAACTATTAAGAAAATTTAAAATGTATTACATTTTAAAAATTGACAAGTGAGGGGCGCCTGGGTGGCGCAGTCGGTTAAGCGTCCGACTTCAGCCAGGTCACGATCTTGTGGTCCGTGAGTTCGAGCCCCGCGTCGGGCTCTGGGCTGATGGCTCGGAGCCTGGAGCCTGTTTCCGATTCTGTGTCTCCCTCTCTCTCTGCCCCTCCCCCGTTCATGCTCTGTCTCTCTCTGTCCCAAAAATAAATAAAATAAAATAAAATGAAATGAAATAAAATAAAATAAAATAAAATAAATAAAAATTGACAAGTGATTATTGTGACATTTTATGAAACTTGGTGATTTTGATTCATGCAGCCAGAAGACTTTTCTTTTGTTAAATTTGGCTCATTCGGAAGTGTATCCAGTTACTAGAGTACACAAATCGGTGGTGATTAATGGGTATTTAGGTATGTACATATAATACATAGATTATGCTATCTCATCAGTTTTCCAGAAATCAGCCTTCAGTGAAGTGCATTAATTTTAATGCTGTGTGGCTTCAGTCTATTCCAAAGGCACATTGGTAGCTTGCCATCATGTAATTTTACAGCTGTACTCATTGGGGTCATTTATTTATTCCAGAAATCAAGTAGTAGGTGCTGAGCATTGTTCTAGCGTCTATGGACAGACATAGTGGGTCTTGCCATCATGGGTGACTTTGAAGCAGGGATTACAGAGAAGGGTATACACGGGGCCGGGGGTGGGCATTTGTACGACACGAGAGGGGAACCCCATCTAGACTGGGCAGAGTTCACATGAGTTCTGATTTGTAGTCCAGTGTGGTGTTTGTGGTTTAACATAAGTTTATTTGAGTTGATGGGAGAAATCGTTAAGGTTGTTATTTTTCAAAAAACAGTGCTTTTCTTTAATTTCTTAGTTTTCTCCTGAGTAGGTATTTTATTATTGAGAAATGTTGAAATCATTTACAAATACAGAACTGTATGGTTGGATTGTTTTTGCTAGAACCCTCAGACACTGCAGTTGATATCTAAAAAGAAGTCGCTGGCTGGAGCAGCACAGATCCTATTGAAGGGGGCAGAAAGACTGACCAAATCAGTCACTGAAAACCAAGAAAATAAGCTGCAAAGAGACTTCAACTCTGAGCTTTTGAGATTACGGCAACACTGGAAACTCAGAAAAGTTGGAGATAAAATTCTTGGAGATCTGAGCTACAGAAGCGCAGGTATAGATCATTGTTAGAAACGGTCCTTTTAAGCTGTAGCTTGTCACAAAACTATATATACAGGGTTGACTGTGATGTTTATATGTATGGCTATAATGTATGGCTTCTCAGTTACAGGTTACATTTTGAAATTTTAATTTCTGTACACATAAGCCTGATAAGCTAAAATTATTTATATAGCCTTATAAGTGAATATATATAGAGAGGGAGGGAGGGATTCAGTTTGAAAATCTTTAGATGCATTTAACAGAAAGCTTATGTGCTAACACACCCGGAACCATAATTGGCATTTTAGTCAGAGATAAAGGAGCTAGGACTGGACTCGATCAGGGGCTCCTTTGTAACCCTTAAAAATTAAGCAAAAGGGGCACCTGGGTGGCTCAGTCGGTTAAGCATCTGACTCTTGACTTGGGCTCAGGTCATCATGTCATGGTTTGGGAGTTCGAGCTCCACGTCAGACTCTGTGCTGACGATGCAGAGCCTGCTTGGGATTCTCTCTCTCTCTCTCTCTCTCTCTCTCTTTCTTTCTCTCTGCCCCTCCCCCATGCTTGGACATGCTCTCTCTCTTTCTCAAAAAATAAAAATAAGACTAAAAAGTTAAAAAAAAAACCTGCGCATAAAAGGAAAAAGAAATGTTTCCATTCCACCTTAATTCTTTTTTTCTCCATTAAGTCACCTAAGCTGTTGTCACATCCTGGGTTAAGGGAGAGAGTGGTGAAAACACTTTGCCTTTTGCCCCATTCTACCAAGGTTGCAGGAATATATTTTGTTGGCATATACCAAAATTTGATGATCTTGAATTCACATCTGTTTGTACAAACTTTTTATTGTTGACCTATAATACGTTTCCGGAGGTAATCATGCTGCTGTCTTGTAAGCCACTAAGGTGTATTCAGAGGAGCGACACAGTAAAGGTTTACAAGACTCCCAGCTCAGTGGAGTAAAAGCTTTGAGTGCCAAGGGACAAAGCAAGGAGCCCTGGCTGTGATCACCGTGATAACAGGAGAGTGATAGTTTAAAAAGACTCTTTTGCCAGAGGGAGCCATCGTTGTCCTACCATTAAAAGCAGGCAAGGTGAGGTGGTTTAAGTCAGTACCGGAGAACCTAAGTGTCTCAGCATTTGATGTAAACTGGGGAATTCTGAAGGTAAAATCCTATTTCAAGATGACCAAGACTTTTTTCTGTTTTTTTTTTTTACATATTTTTAAAAATTAATTACTTAATTATTTCATTTACATCCAAGTTAGCATATGGCGCAATAATGATTCCAGGAGTAGATTCCAGTGAGTCATCCCCTATGTGTAATATCCAGTGCTCATTTCAACAGGCGTCTTCTTTAATTTTTCTTACCCATTTAAAATGCCCATCCCCCAACCCATAACCCTCCAGCAAACCTCATTTTATTCTCTGTATTTAAGGGTCTCTTATGTTTTGTCCCTCTCCTTGTTTTTATATTGTTTTTGCTTCCCTTTCCTTACGTTCATCTGTTTTGTATCTTAAAAAGTCATATGAAGTCAAGATATTTGTCTTTCTCTGACTGGCTAATTTCGCTTAGCATAATATTCTCTAGTTCTGTCCACGTAACTGCAAATGGCAAGATTTCATTCTTTTTGATTGCTGGGTAATATTCCATTGTAGATGTGTATAAATATATATGTATATTTATACACATCTGACGGTGCAGATATATATATATATATATATTTATACATATATATATATTTTTTTTTATACACACCATATCTTCCTTATCCATTCATCCATCGATGGACATTTGGGCTCTTTCCATACTTGGGCTATTGTTGATGGTGCTGCTATAAACATTGGGGTGCATGTGCTCCTTTAAAACAGCACACCTGTGAAATAGTATATACTTAAGGTATGTTAAATTTATGCGTTAACTTGTTTCTATTTTCTTGTTTTTAATACCCCATTAGGATCTCTCTTTCCCCATCACGGTACATTCGAAGTAATAAAGAATACAGATATTGATCTGGATAAGAAGATACCTGAAGATTACTGTCCCCTCGATGTACAAATTCCTAGTGATTTAGAGGGGTCTGCATATATCAAGGTATTTGCTGAAGGTTTTTTTGTTTTTGTTTTTTTTTTTTTTGAACGTTTATTCTTGAGAGAGGGAGACCACACAAGCAGGGCAGGGGCAGAGAGAGAGGGAGACAGAGAATCCCAAGCAGGCTCCGTCTACGCTGTCAGCACAGAGCCCGATGTGGGACTCAGACCCGCAAACTGTGAGGTCATGCCCTGAGCCGAAGTCAGACATGAGCCGAAGTCAGCACTCAACTGACTGAACCACCCAGGTGCCCCTTGTTAAAGTATGTTTTAGTAATTTCTTATTACTTCACCCAGAAGTTAATTTGCTAACATTTTTTCATGTTTTTATTGTCCCATAGGTTTCAATTCAAAAACAGGCTCCAGACATAGGTGACCTTGGCACAGTCAACCTCTTCAAACGACCTTTGCCCAAATCCAAACCAGGTGTAGTTATGTTCTGTCCTCTAACTTCTGGTCCTGCCTTACATTCCCAAATAAACTGGTGATAAATGTAGAGAGGAAAAGTTGGTACTCTGGAGTAAGGACAATTGGAAATTTATTATTTATAATCCGTTAATTAACCGTTGGTGAATAGCTGTGCGATCTTTTTTTTTTTAAGATCGAACTTCTTTACCAGTTTTCTACGTAAATGAAAGGAAAATTTTTGAGTTTTGGGAAAGATATGCTGTAATACAGTGTTTTCTGAACTTTTGTCGTATGCATTCAAGTCCCCACTTAAGCGAATTAATGCATAATCCGGTCAGATAATTGATATATACATAATGTGCCCTGTCTTTCAGGTTCCCCACATTGGCAGACGAAATTAGAAGCAGCACAGAACGTTCTCTTGTGTAAAGAAATTTTTGCGCAGCTCTCTCGGGAAGCTGTTCAAATTAAGTCACAGATCCCTCACATTGTGGTGAAAAACCAGATTATCTCTCAGCCCTTTCCAAGTAAGAGCAGCCAACCCTTTTGAGTTTATAAATAGGACTTTGTGGTTTGGGGAACAGGGCAGAGGGGCTAGTTACGTATTTGGCTGCGTTGAGGGAACAGTAAGGGCAAAGCGGTAGTGTGCTGTCCATAATGGTGGCTCATAAAGCGCGCAAGACACAGCACGTCTCCAGTTCTAGTCTGTGTCCTAAGTCGTGTCACTCCTGGATTTTAAACCACATACGCGAAAAACGTGTACTAGCAAGGCTGTTATTCAGCAACAGTTGCTTTGAGGTGTCTGCTGACACCGTTCGTGGACTATTTCCCAGGGATCCTGTCCTACTGGCTAAATAAGATGTCAGTCAGACAGTGGTTGTTAAATGCCCGTAATAAATATTCCTAAATTTGTGGAAATTGGGATTTTAATTATATTATTATTCAAGAGCAGTTGGAATTGCCCTGGAGATCAATTTGTTGTTAAGCCATGTCACTGATTTCTGTTTGTTTGTTTGTTTTTAAAATTGTGAGATGTAGCTTCTTGAGTCCTGTCAAAGTGTCAAAGGAATGGGTTTTACAAGTGAAAAATTCCATCCATGCTTTCATGACAGCAAGGAAGAGTATTTGTCTTTTTTCTAATCAGCAAGACCAGATACCCACTTGGTAGGGTTTTTTGTTGTTGTTTTACCAAGGTTGTTGTTGTTTGGTTTTTTTTTTTTTAATATTAATTTTTGAGAAGAGAGAGTGAGCATGGAGTAGGGGCAGAGAGAGGGAAACAGAATCAGAGGATTGGAAGCAGACTCTGTGCTGACTGCAGAGAGTCTGATGTGGGGCTGGAAGTCATGAACCGTGAGATCATGACCTGAGCCGAAGTTGGACGCTTAACTGACTGAGTCCCCCGGGCGCCCCAACTAAGTGTTTTTTGTTTTTTCAAAAATGGTGTTGTGTTTTTTGTTTTTAATTTAAAGGCAAGAAGAAACTAATTCACATACAGTTTCTGTTGAACTCTCTTTATCCACAGCTCAAAGTCAACAGCCACAATGTAGGTCAATAGAACTTGAATTGTTAAAATACGTGATGGTTTATTATATTCCTGAATAGTCATTTTGGTGTGAAAATGGTAATCGTGAAGCCTGATCTCCAAGTTTAGAATGCTCTTTTGAGAAAGGGCTGTGATTATACTTTATGAAGACAGTTGTGCTTTTCTATATCTTCGGTTATTTGCATCTGTCCTACTTCTTTTTATAAATAGGCTTGCAGTTACTGATTTCTTTGTGCCATTCCTCAAATGATAAGAAATCCCAAAAATGTGCTACTGAGAAGCAAAGTCCGGAGGACCATCTTTATGTCTTAGAGCATAATTTGCATCTACTAATTAGAGAGGTAATGGAATAAATGTCTCTTCTTGCGTTTTGGTAAGCATACCCAGTGCGGTGAATGTGCACAGGCTCCTCTCTGCTGAGTCCTCGTTATTCCCCTAGTGATGGCTTTCACCGTCTGTGATGTGAAGGATCCTTGCTCTGTGTTGGGGGAATACGCCGATAATCAGAATTCTCAGTCTGTGTTCACAAGCTTAGCTTCTAGTGGTAGAAATAAACCTCAAGCTTGATACGGACGCACCAGGAAAGTGTGCAGAGTGCAGGGTGCAGAGGGAAAAGTGATTCTGATTGAGTGATGGGGAAAGTGTCATGCCAGAGCCTGTGAACAGGATAGGTGTTTCAGGACATACTCTGCTTACAGGTTAACTAGAACTGTGTTTGCAGAGTGCTGGCTCACAGTTTAGGCTAATTTCAAAAGAATCCCCTGAGAAACTCAATAGAAATATGTATTCCAGCCTCCCCTGCCTTAAATATGTAAGTATTAGTTGCTTTAAAGAAACAAAAAAGTTTTTTAAATTTGCAATTGTTTACGGTGACAGATGTTAACTAAGATTATTTTGAATCATTTTACAGCATATACTAACATCAGGTCATGATGTTGTCTGCCTTAAACTAACACGTTCTATGTCAGTTATGCTTCGGTATGAAATTAATTGAAAATGGCTATTCTTGTTACAGTTTCATAAACAGACCTTGAGTTCCATCACGATGCCTCATCCAGCAAGCGCACCTTTTGGTCACAAGAGAATGAGACTTTCGGGTCCCCAGGCTTTTGATAAAAACGAGATTAATTCATTACAATCCAGTGAAGGGCTTCTGGAAAAAATAATTAAACAAGCAAAGCATATCTTTCTGAGGAGCAGGTAAAGATGAACAAAGTAATGGTTTTTCTTCAAAGCTTCAGTCATTTTTCCTTTATTACTTACTTCCTATGCATTATTTTTGGCATGCTGTAACCTTCTGTGCCAGGAAGGGGGGTGTGGGATAAGAGTTGACACTGATGATCTTGTCAGGTGTGGGGAAGACTTAGCTTCAGGGCCCATGTAACTTACAAGATGGCTTCTGACGCTGGCTGCAGTTTCAGAAGGCACCTGACCAGGAGTATGCCCTGAACCCCACACCTTCTTCAGTGACCCATCCAGGAGATACTTGTTCCTGAACTGATTCTAATCTTTTTTTTTTTTTTTTTTTTTTTTTTGAAGCTTTCCCTATTTTTTTTTGGCTGTCTCACGTTTTAGGACTTGGGAAGGTGCTTTCCCATATGTTGACTTCTCTAGCTTTTGTTCTCTGGCTTCAGGTGGTATTAGTTATTTTCAGTGATGAGAAGGTTCCAACTTAGAGAAGTTGTACAACTTGCTCCAAGTGAGACTTCTAAAGAGTAGCAAAATCAGGGTTCATGCCCAGCTCTGTGGAGCTCTGGAGCTCATTTTCTTGCTTCCATACACACGATAGGAAAACCTTGGTCTGTGAGCGTAATTCGTTCTGGAAACATGCTTGTCATCCAAAGCACTCTTCTTCTATCAAAGCGAATTTCAGGAACCATTGGCTCAGTTGTGATTATGTCACACTGGGTGTCACGTATTGTTCAAATTGTAAGACACGCTCGTTTATCAAGTTAATATTTGTTAGAAGTGTTTGCTTCTCTTGGGGAACACTAGCAGAACAAGTTACTTGCAATCCAAAGTTTTATGTTTACAAAAGAACTTGTACTTAAATGTGCCTTCTTCAAATGCTAAAGGTTTGCATGCCTGAGTGGCTCAGTTTATTTTGAGAGAGACAGAGACAGTGCAAGTGGGGGAGGGGCAGAGAGAGAGGGAGGCAGAGAATCCCAGGCAGGCCCCGTGTGCCAGTGCAGAGCCTGATGCGGGTCTCAAACTCACAAACAGCAAGATCATGACCTGAGCCAAAACCAAGAGTTGGATGGTTAACCAGCTGAGGCACCTAAGTGCCCCAAGCATCTGACTCTTTTTTTTTTTTTCAACGTTTTTTTTTTTTTTTATTTATTTTTGGGACAGAGAGAGAGACAGAGCATGAACGGGGGAGGGGCAGAGAGAGAGGGAGACACAGAGTCGGAAACAGGCTCCAGGCTCCGAGCCATCAGCCCAGAGCCTGACGCGGGGCTCGAACTCACGGACCGCGAGATCGTGACCTGGCTGAAGTCGGACGCTTAACCGACTGCGCCACCCAGGCGCCCCGAGCATCTGACTCTTGATTTCAGCTTAGGTCATGATCTGGAAGCAGGGTCATGAGATTGAGTCCTACATGGGATTTCTCTCCTCTCTCCCCCTCTCTCTCTTTCTCAATCTCTCAAAACAAATAAACTTTAAAAAAGAAAAAAAGAAACATGTTGAAGGTGCTCTTGTATTTTAGTATTGTTCCTTGGTGAAGAGAGCTGTTTTTTACTTCATTTAGAATGGTGCCTTGATAATATTCCAGACTCTCAGGTGTGGGCACACTGTGCTGTGGATGAGTGTTTATTTTTGATTTTTATTTTTTACACGCATGGTTTTCTTTTTAAATTTTTTTAAAATGTTTTATTTATTTTTGAAAGAGACTGCGTGAGTCGGGGAGGGGCAGAGAGCGAGACACAGAATCCGAAGCAGGCTCCAGGCTCTGAGCTGTCAGCACAGAACTTGTACCCGAGAACTGTGAGATTATGACCCGAGCCAAAGTTGGATGTTTAACCGGCAAAGCCGCCCAGGCTCTTCTGCAAGTCATGGTTTTAATGGCACATACGTGTGTAGTCTTTAAATGGAAACCTAAGCCTGAAGCTTGTAGTAAAATGAATTAGGAAGACATGTTCTGAGAAGACAGCATGGTGCAGTAAAAGGAATAAGAAATTTGGGGTAAAAAAATGTGCTTAAACGAGGGCTCAGGAGGCGCTTGGGTGGCTCAGTTGTTTGAGTATTCGACTTCGGCTCAGGTCATGATCTCACGGTTCCTGGGTTCGAACCCTGTGTGGGGCTCTGTGCGGTTTGTGGGTTAGAGCCCCACATTGGGCTCTGTGCTGACAGCTCAGAGCCTGGAGCCTCCTTCAGATTCTGTGTCCCCTTCTCTCTGCCCCTCCCCTGCTCGTGTTCTCTCTCTCAAAAATAAGTAAACATTAAAACAACAACAACAACAACACAAACAGGGCTCAGTTACTTGCTAACTAACTTTGGGGCGTTTTTAGTTTAAGTTTATTTATTTATTTTTAGAGACAGCATGTGCATGAGTGGGGGTTTGGGGGCAGAGAGAATGGGAGGGAGAGAATCCCAAGCAGGTTCCGCTCCGTTAGTGCAGAGCCAGACGTGGAGCTCAATCCCACAACCGCTAGTTCATGACCTGAGCCAAAATCAAGAGTCAGACACTTAACTGACTGAGCCACCCAGGCGCTCCACTAACTTTGGTTTTCATGTCTATGGCCCTCCACCTATTTCTTTGCCAGTTAGGGATATAGGAGTCTGGTCTTCGGGTCAAATGAAATAATATATGCAGAAGTTCCTTATAAACAATAAAATAGGGTAGGTTACTGTTGTCACTTTCATTTGTACATTTCAGTTATAAAAGCCTTTAACCTAAAGTCAGGGGAATGAAGGTAGCTATTTTTGGAATCCTCATACATTTTCAGAGTATTGTTATAGTGTTGGAGGCAGCAAAGCTTTAAAAATATTCTTGCGTTCCCCAGTTATAAAATAATTTTGCAACGTATCAACCCCATCTGTATAAATACCATACACAAGCAAGACCTGTTATTAACATGCTCATGTATTTTGATACATATGTGTGCTAGGGTATGTGTATCTTTTTTTTTTAATCTGGAATTGGGGCGCCTGGGTGGCGCCCTTGAGTCAGACACTGCCTTGAGTGTCTGACTCTTGATTTTGGCTCAGGTCATGTCCTGGGGATAGTGGGATCCACCTCTGTGCTGCTTAAGATTCTCTCTCTCTCTCCCTCCCTCCCTCCCTCCCTCCCTCCCTCTCTCTCTCTCTCTCTCTCTCTCTCTCTTCCCCCTTGTGCTCTCTCTCAAATTAAAAAAAAAAAAGGAAAATCTGGAATCACAAAATTTTATATCCTGCTTTCACTTAATATTATAAATGTTTTTATCTTTCATTAAATGCTTTTCAGAGATATTTTGATAGCTATGCAATACCCCATTATGTAAACACTCCATGATTTCTTTTACCAATTCTCAGTCACTAGATACTTTTTATTTCCAGTTTATTGAGGCATAATGCTAAGATCAGTGCTCACATACATATCTGTCTGCTGTAGGAATTTTTGGAAGAAATCCTGTCAAGGAAACGAATCCCAGAAAAGGAAGAGAAAGTTTAAGAGGTTGAAAGAAACCAGTACTGGAGCAGAAGCAGTAAAAGAGCAAACCCCAAACCCATTTATGTAAATGGCCTCTTGTCCTCAATGGCAGTTTGCATTTCTTCCCAATCAAGTACCGGAATCAGATAACTAGAAACCGGAGACCTCCAGTAGTCTCATTAAGTGTCATGAATTATGCTTTGGTTCTGGGTAGTAGCTGTTTGATTAGTATGTTAGACTACCGGTTATATACCTCAGCTTATGGCTGTGTCACCTTAGGCAAATTACTAAGTGTGGCTAGACTGAAAAATAGAGATCATCATAGTGTCTACTTGACAGGGTTGTTAGTGAGATGAAACGATATAGTTCATGAAAGCACTTACTGTGATCTGTGGTACATAATAAGGAGTTAAATCGTATTTCTCGTGTACATATTTATCTATTTTGGAGTGTAAGGTTTTCATTGTGCAGAAAGGCTCCCTGGCTTCTCGGGAAAATGATTGTAGTTCCGTGATAGTAAATGGGCCTCCACTGTGGGTGTGCCATTTGTTACCAGGGACCAAATATTGATATCATGAATGATTTCCATTCTCTTCAGACCTGAGGCATATACCCTAAAAGTACCCTTCTTCCTCTGTTCTGATGAGTTTTCCTGAGAGAAAACAAATTGGAGTTCAAAGGAAATAAACCTTTTTTTAAGAAAGGTCTTTGCTTTTCAAATGTAGTATTTTTGAAACGTAGTCCTCCCGTTTTCAAATAGCCATCACGTTAATAAAGTGATTTATAATCTTACTATTTAAAATGGTAGCTTTTTAAAATTTTCACCTTCTTTTCTTTAAAAGAGCTGCTGCAACCATTGACAGCTTGGCAAGTCGCATCGAGGACCCTCAGATACAGGCTCACTGGTCGAATATTAATGATGTTTATGAATCTAGTGTGAAGGTTTTAATCACATCACAAGGTTATGAACAGATATGCAAGTAAGTGTCAAAAATAAGTTGTTCGTTTCAAACGTTAAGTTGCTTTTTATATATTGATGTTTGTTGAATGATTATATCGAGATTTGGGGTTTTATTTGCTGCGGTGCCATAACATTCCAGTAAATTCTATCAACTGTAGAGGTTTTGTGCAGATGAGAAGTAAGAATGTCTGAAATAGTCTCCATAAGGTAAATGTCACATATTTGAGTTGCGGCAAAAAATGAACCTCCTCATTGAGCGGCCACACCTTACACTCTGGTCCGCTTCAGTTCTTGCTCGAGGCGGTGGCGAGTCTGGGGTATTTGAAGTGAGTAGGGCCGTTTGTATTAGAGCCTATACTCTCCATATTGTGCCTAAAACAGCCTAAGTTTTGTAGCTCTCCTGGCGGGGGAGATTAGAGGATTAAACCTGTGTCTAATCCAGTTCATGATTATGCCCTTAAAATGGGGCTGAGAGCTGTGTCTGTAAAGGGGGTGAAATGACTTTTGTCCCGACCATTCACAGAGAAGCACTCTACTTCACTTACATTCACAAATCACGGGCTAAGATACACGGGACAAATTGGTGGTTGCCAGAGGTTGGGAGGTGGGGTGGGCAAAAGGTACAAACTTCCATTTGTAAAAGTTCTGGGATCTAATGTACACCATGGTGACTATAGTTAAGAATACTGTGTTGTATATTTGAAAGTAGCTAAGAGTAGATCTTGAAAGGTCTTACCACAGGAACAAAAATGGGCAGCTTATGAGGTGATGGGTGTTAACATACTACGATGATCATTTCATAAAATTTATACACTTATTACATCATCATGTTGTACATACACCTTAAACCAATCAACGATGTGTGTCAATTATATTTCAGTAAAGCTGGGGAGAATAAACCAAGTTAACAAAATTAAGCTAGTAGCCACGGAAGGCATTTTGGCCTCCATTTGAGCCTCTTTTGAAATTTAACAACTGGGGTTCCTGGGTGGTTCAGTCAGTTAAGCGACTAACTCTTGATTTCAGTCCAGCTCATGATTCCAGGGTTATGGGATCGAGCCCCAGGTCAGGCTCTGCACTGGGTGTGGAGGCTGCTGGGTATTCTCTCTCTCTCAATCTCTCTCTCTCTCTCTCTCTCTCCCTTTCTCTGCCCCTCTCCTACTTGCACTCTCTCTCTCTCAAATAAAATATTCAAAACTAAAATTAACAACTGACAGGATATAGTTAAGTCCCCTTCCCCAGGTCAGTCTGAGAGAGCCATTAACAAACATTTATCAATGTCGGTGAGTACCTTTCCTTTTTCAAGTTTTAGTTGCTTTATTTCAGGCAGACCTAACTAGCCACCGTGCTCTCTCTGTTGAGCAAAACACCCCGAAAACAAAATCACCACCCTCAGGAGTAGGAGAGTATAATACCCTTAAATTGTTGTTTGTTTGTTTCTTTGTTTGTTTAATGTTTGTTTATTTTTGAGACAAAGAGCGTGAGCAGGGGAGGGACAGAGAGAGAGGGAGACACAGAATCCAAAACAGGCTCCAGGCTCTGAGCTGTCAGCACAGAGCCTGTTGCGGGGCTCGAACCCACGAACTGTGAGATCATGGCCTGAGCTGAAGCTGGACACTTAACTGACTGAACCACCGAGGCTCCCCTTAAATTGTTATTTTTTTAATATAGAGACTTTAATTCACTATTTTTCAAAAATGAAAAATCACTAGGGAGCATGATGTAAAAGATCAGATATAGAAGATAAAGGAACACACAGTGGAAATCAGTCTTGCAACTTCCAGGAAAAGATGGTGGGGTGAAGGTGGATCATGGTTTTCTTCCCCTATACTATAGAGAAATAAGGAAATAACTGAGGTGATTTGGAGTGTGGTGGGCGAGTAGCCGTTGAATAAGGTAAAACAAGTTTGGCATGCATTTTAACTGTTACGACTAGGTGATGGGGCCATTGGCTTTCATTGTATTTCATTGCATTACTTTCGTATATATTACTATATATGCAAAATCTATGTACTTTTGCTTAAAATTTTCCACCGTAAAACATTACGAGAAAGAGTACAAAGGAGTGGAAAAGAAAAAAAATTGTCAGCATTGAGTTATTTACGTTTACAAGACCAAACAAATGTGAGATTATGGTTTCAGGGCCCGGGGTAAAAGTTCTAAACTTCTGAGAAGAAGGTTTGTTGATAATGTATCCTTGACAGCATCAGGAGGGAAAGGAAGTAGTAGAATGCCCTTTTCCTCATCTTTTATAGCTGGGGTCAACTTAGGTTATTTAAAGTTGAAAGTAATTCTCTTAGGACTTCCCAGAAGCATCTAAAAAGTTTCTACACATCCGTCTAGGAAAGTGTGTGCATTTACAAGCATATACATCCTACTTTTTTCCTACAGTATTGTGTGCTTTTAAAATACTGAGACGTAATTCACATAAAAAATTTACTATTTTAGAGTGTACAGTTCAGTGGATTTTAGTATATTATTTACATTGTATATCATCACTCATTCTAGAACATTTTCCCTTACCTC
The DNA here is from genome assembly GCF_028018385.1 of Neofelis nebulosa. Taxonomy (NCBI): domain Eukaryota; kingdom Metazoa; phylum Chordata; class Mammalia; order Carnivora; family Felidae; genus Neofelis; species Neofelis nebulosa. The sequence continues at coordinate 39,748,621 of NC_080791.1, read as the reverse complement.
AAAAAGAAACCCTATACCTATCAGCAGTCATTCCCAATTTGCATGTTTTTTTAAATATTATATTGGTGAATATTGGTGAATTGCATTATGTGATATTGGTGAATAAGCATTCCTTACCACTACGTACAGATTGACTTCATTCTTTTTACAGCTTCATTGTGTTCATTGTATGTACCATGACTTTTAATCAGCCTTTTGTTGATGAACATTTTATTGTATTTTTAAATATTTATTCATTTTTGAGAGAGCGCAGGTGGGGAAAGGGCAGAGAGAGGGGGATAGAGGATCCTAAGTGAGCTCTGCACTGACAGCAGTGAGCCTGATGTGGAACTCAAACTCAGAGCCACAAGATCATGACTTGAGCCGAAGTCTGACGCTCAACTGACTGAGCCACCCAGGTGCCCCCTGATGAACATTTTAGTTGGATGCCAGCCAGGTAACTTGTACACGTGCAAGTACATCCGTAGGCAAGTATATCCGTAGGATAAAGCCCTACAGGTGTAATTGCTGGGTCAGAAGATATAAGGACGTTTAAATTTTGTGTTAATGTTACCAAATTGCTTTTCAAAGCGGTTGCCACAACTATGCTTCTACCAATAGTAATCATAATTTTTTTTTAAGTTTATTTATTTTGAGAGAGAGAGAGAGCATGCACAAGTGGAGAAGGATCAGAAAGAGGAGGAGAGAGAATCCCAAGCAGGCCCTGCACTGACAGCGTGGATCCCGACACAGGGCTCAAACTCACAAACTGTGAGTCGAGCCAAAATCAATAATCAGACACTTAACTGACTGAGCCACTCAGGCGGGTGCCCCAGTACTCAGGCTTTTTACCATTTGGTTAAGTTTGTAAGTTTTTCCTTTTAAGCCTTCTGAATTTTGTGTTTTTCTCTGAAAGAAATATGTAAACTTTTAATACGTCAAAATTACAATTTTACATAGATAATTGACATAATGTTTTATTCCTAAGTGGTCACTGTAAAGTCAAGTCTAAAAAAAGAGGTATTTTCAAATGTGAGGAGATACAATGCTATTTTATCCTTCAGTTCATCTAGATGGTTTGATTTGGAGAATTTCCTATTTCTCGTAGATGTTGTATGCTAGTGCTAAAAATTTGTAAATTGGTTTGGAAGAAGGTCGTTATCTGCATGTTGTTTTGTGAGTTTCTTTATTTGACCTAAGCCAAGTTAATAGAGTATATATTTTGACTTGTTTGCCGATTATTTCAGGAGAGGGTGTGGAGTTAATGAAAGCTTTTCCCTTTCCATATGAGAATTTGATCTTCGGTTAACTCTTTAGCTATAGTCCCCTAGTAACCTGCTAAGAAAAGATGCCACCTGTGTTACTAGGCAACATTGCTTTTGGCAAAAATGATCCCAGACTGGTAAAGTGGATCTGGACTGGAAAGAATTATAAACACCTGATGGAGGTGCCTTTGGCTTTTCCCAGATGGAGTGACTTCTCAAACTGGGCAGTATCTCCTGGGGGGGGGGGGGGGGGGCTGTGGAGACCATGTCTATGGAGTTGTCATGAGGACATGTGGCTCTTATACGGAATGAGGCTTCTAAGGCGGGGCAGGTCCCCCACATGCCCAGTGTAGATCTCATCTCAGTGCAGCAAAGGTGTGCAGATTGTCAGAGCAGAGTGGCAGTGGGTGTTGGCCGGCTGGCAAGCTGGGCTTCCTCTCCTGCATCCTTCTGCGCGCATGGGTGACCTAGGAGCATCTGGTGGGAGTCTGACAGTTACCTTGAACCTAAGACAACCCCTCTCTCCCATGGGTGTTGGTGTAGGTTATCAAAATTGTTATTTTCGGTTTCTTTGGTGTTAAGGTTTAATGTCTGTGGCATCGTATGAGGTAATTTTGAACATTTCTGATTTTTAGTATATGTGTCTATAAAGGTCCATTCAGCTGCAGTTGAATATCGGAGTTGAGCAGATCCGAGTTGTACACAGGGATGGAAGAGTGATCACACTGTCTCACCAGGAGCAGGAGCTACAGGACTTCCTCCTGTCACAGGTAAGAGTTATAGACCGCAAGTCTGGGGCCTCTTGCCCTTGTTACTGCTTAAAGCACAAAATGAGTAAGGAAGAGTTAAGGTATATTATAAAAAGAAAGCTATTTTTGTCCGCCATCTTGTTTAATTTCTAGTGCACATTTTACAACTTAATGACTAATTGTGAAACTTTGATAAATTGTCCTAGGTATATTTCCAGTTAGTTTGTGGTTAAGATGAAGGAGCAGCTCGGAGACTGTAAACTTCGGATTTCTCACGTTTGCCTGGGTTTACAGCCCCATTGGGTCCACACAAAAGTGGAGAATTACCCCAGAAAACCAGAGGAGAGATCAGATACAAAACTCTAGTGATCCTCCATGATAATAAGTGGGATGTTTTACTTAAGCCCTCAGATATAGTTCTTCCGTGTTAAGGAGCAGCATGGAAAGTGCTGGGTTCTAGTCCCAGGTACACCACAAATTTGCTTTGTGACGCCGGACAAATTTCTGGACCTTCCTTTCCTCTTCTGTAAAGTTAAGAATAGTATTTCTCCTGTGTTCTTCATGGAGTTATGATCCAGTGAAAAATTGACTTGTGGGAGAAAGGGTAGGTTTAGAGAAGCGAATACGCTTTTCACAATATACACATTTATATTTCACATAAAGCTGAAAAAAACATGCTGTCTCCATCCTAGAAGCAATAATCTTCTATACTGACTTCTTTCTTTGGTGCCAAGTAAATAAAATGCATTTGTGAGATACGACAGTTCTTGGTTGATTACACTTAAACTGACTTTCGTGTCACACACACACACACGCACGCACACAGAACTATATTGGGAGGCTGTCGGGTAGCTCCGAGAACCAATGGAAAGTCTAGAGAACAAGGCTGGCAGGTGGCGGAGATCAAAGGAAGCTGCCCGGTGAGAAGCACAGCCAGGACAGCGGCTGCTGTCAGTTGCCATCCTGACACTCCCACTGCCTTCATTGCTAGTGGCAGAGTGCACTCTAACTTGCCCCTGTGCACTAGTCAGGATTTTAGTAGAAAATAGGTGGCGCTCAGTAATTTTTCTAAGGATTTACAAAAGTGTGGGTGTAGGAGAACCACCGGGGAAAGTGTGGTAACCTGGTGCTAGTACCAACCAGGTAACCAGGCCGGGGGGTGCTGAGTGGTCACCAGTCCTAAGCCAGAGGGATAAGGGGAGGGCTTGTAGGTGCCCTAAAGGGGGAGAGTCATGTGGAACAGGCCACCTTGGAAAAAAACTAGTCGCCTTTCATCACCGGATACAAGCTCACGGGGAAGGGTACCGACCTTGCTTTCCTCTCTCTTTTGCCATCCTCTGGCTCCCATTACCTTGGTTGCTCCCGTTATCTGAACCCACCCTGAAGCCAAATGATGTAACCATATGGGTCATCCTCTCTGGGTGGAGTAGGGTGGAGAGTGGATTTGCAGGGGTAACTGGAAGATACTCAGCACACCCCGCTGCCTTTGGTACTGCGCCACATTCGGTGATCCAGGTGGGAGTCTTTGGTTGGCCAAGTTTAGGTCACGTGTCTGTGCTCAAGCTGCCATCGGGCAGGGAAGGCGAGCATCAGGCTATTTTAACCTCTGCGGTGGAAGGTGGGATCCTCCCCCGGTAATCACAGAGGAGGGTTCCTCACACAGAAGATAGGATTCCTGTCTGTGCTCGGCAGGGGACACCCCAACAAAAAGTTCACAGTCGTGATGTCAAGCTACTGCAAAGTAAATATCCATGGCAATTACACATGAAGTTTCCTTTTTCGTTCACAGATGTCACAGCATCAGGTGCATGCAGTTCAGCAGCTCGCCAAGGTTATGGGCTGGCAAGTGCTAAGCTTCAGTAATCATGTGGGCCTTGGACCCATAGAGAGCATTGGCAATGCCTCTGCCATAACGGTGGCCTCCCCGAGTGGTGACTATGCTATCTCAGGTACTGGCTGCTGCCTGGAATGTGAAGAGGCCTTTGGGAGTTTGGTCTTAACATTTACGTGTAATAGGCATACTTGGGAATCATTTATCTCTGCAGTGAGTTCATATAGCAGTTATGCTGAGCTTTTATCTAGCTATTATTCAGAGCAACAAATTATTCTCTTCTAGTGGTCTTAAAAATGTTTTGCTTGGTGACACATTTTCCTAAGAGATCTGAAAACTGCCATCAGCATCGTTACTCCTAAAGTTCAAAACCTTTGATGGATAAATGCTTTTTGAAAATGTACTGCAAATTGGCAAGAGTAATATCGGATCCTAAGGACATGACGGGATGGAACAGAGAGGAGAGGTGTTTTTGGAGTACTTGCGGTTTTAGTGTGGTCTTTTCTTTCCTTCTTTCTTTTTTTTTTTTTACCGTTTATTTTTGAGAGGCAGAGAGAGACAGAGCACAAGCAGGGGGGGGGGGGGGGCAGAGAGAGGGAGAAACAGAATCTGAAGCAGGGTCCAGGCTCTGGGCTGTCAGCACAGAGCCTGACGTGGGACTCAAACTCACAAACTGCGAGATCATGACTTGAGCCGAAGTTGGACACTTACCTGACTGAGCCACCCAGGCGCCCCTAGTGTGGTCTTTACTAATACCTGTTCTAAATATTTGAAAGAGTGAGCAATTAGAAATTTTTCCCCCAGAACCATGGTCTGAATCTGTAGGCTTGGTCATTTGCTCGATCTTTATTGATAAGAGTTTCAAAATACCCATTTCTTCTTCGCTGAGTAATGAAGCCTCATTAAAACCTGAATTCGTAATTCAGAATAATCTTGCCTTCTCCCTCCTAGTCCTGATTCTGAATGTTTGAGTTTCCTTCTATATTAGATGTGTATCAAGTGTTTTAGAAAAAAAAATAAATTGGTTTTCTGAAAATATACAGGACATATGACTTTCCTAAGCCAGAATTCATCTTGCCACATTTTTATGATACAAACAGTAATTCGTGAATATTTATACCAGCCTAGTATATATAAATCAGCAAGGTTTGTTTGGTTTTTTGCATATGAAAACGGACCAGCGCTTTTAAACAAGAGCTTTTAAGTGCATATGCAGAAAAGGTTTTTGTATTCGTGGTAGAATGAAGTTGTGGGACGCTTCCTTGTTTTCTAGTTTGGAAATTGACCATACTGATATTTTGGTTTTGCTCCGCAGTTCGCAATGGCCCTGAAAGTGGCAGCAAGATCATGGTTCAGTTTCCCCGGAACCAGTGTAAAGACCTTCCGAAGAGTGATGTCTTACAGGATAGCAAATGGAATCATCTTCGTGGTCCGTTCAGAGAAGTTCAGTGGAATAAGATGGAAGGTCGAAACTTTGTCTATAAAATGGAGCTGCTTATGTCTGCGCTCAGCCCTTGCCTGCTATGATCCTTGTTTCCAGCACGGTCTCTGGATTGTTTTTTTGGCAGAGAAGTTTCCAGAAACAGACTTGAGAAGATGAACCATTAAGCACAAGGAAGAGAAATTTTCCAAAGGAGTATTGTTTTAAAAAAATAATTAGCAGATGTTTACCTAGCATTTTGAAACCTTTCACTTTATAAGTGACGAGTGCTTTGAAATGCAGAAGCTTATGTACAGTTACAGGGTATATAGTATAGGGAGATGCAAAACAACTTTTTTTATGCAGTTAACTTGAAATGTTACTAATTTATGGGTTTGAATTAACTTTTTAAAATATTCCTTTGATGTTGACATCAAATAAAGCATATGGTTAAAAATTCCAGATACTCGTTGAACTCTTAACCTAAATGAATGGTCTTTTTTTTTTTAGAAGAGAGCACTGATGATTTTAAAGTTTATTTATTGAGAGAGAAGAGAGCAGAGGAGGGGCAGAGAGAGGAGAGAGAGAATCCCAAGCAGGCTCTGTACTGTCATCGTGGAACCTGTCCCTGGGCCTGAGGTCACAAACTGAGAGATCATAACCTGAGCCAAAACCAAGAGTCAGTCGGTTGCTTAACCGACTGAGCCACCCAGGCACCCCCAAATGAATTATGTCTTTTTTCAACTCCTCTCATTCTCCTATTCGTTAAAAAGATTGCTTAAGAATATGCAAACGCTCTTATGACCCAGCTTTCGTACAGAGCGTGCTCACAGTGAAAGAAGACCTCTTCCCCTGAAGTGGAAGGATCTACACGCCGGCAGGAAGGTCCTCTCCCCCTTCTGTAGCAGAGCTATTAAAGCTACGCTTGTCTTGGCAAATCAACTACCTCTTCCTCCAGTTGCCTTTATGTATGCCTGGGTCCTCTGAGAGCATCCTAGAAAGTGCTCAGCCGAAGGCACAGAGGGCAGAGTATATTTGTAGGGTTTTCTCAGGTCCCTTTTTTGTCTCTTCCGCCACTTGAATGACCTCTGTCCCTTAAGACGGCAAGTGCTCAAGTGCTCACACCCCGCCCCGCCTGCCCCTGCAATTCTCCAGCCTCCACCCAACAGCTCTGGATTCCTTCTTTCAGTGAAAGTATTGTCCTGTCTCACTCCATAAAGCGCTCTTCCTCCAGGGAAAAATACGAATGGATCTGTGGATTGATTACATTTTACAAATAACATATTTGAACTTTCTGGAAATAGTGCCCCAATCCTAAAATGCACCTGAGCTACTTCCCTTAATAAGAGACTTAGGTTTATATGGGTCTTTTGGAACAATTATAAATAATACATAGGGAGTGTGTTCCTTATGAGAAAGGCTTTCAATTTTTTAAAGATACCCTTTTAATAAGTTATGACTAAAATCGCTTCATAAGGTTTATATTTTTCTTTTAAAAGAAAAATGGAACTTGTAAGCCACAAAGTACCATAACATCTCTGTGTGTGTTTGCTTGTTTTCCCCTCCTGATCGAGATGCTGCATCTTTCTATCCATGGAAATTCTAAGAAACTGTTACGACTCTACAATTATAAAGCTTTATAAAAAATAAATCTCTTCATGGTGGCCCACAAAAGTTGCCTTAGCTAATTATCCTAAGCTAATCCATACAGCTCTACTCACATGTGGAGTCTTCTGTAATTTTGAAGGCTCATACTCAAAGGACTTTTGCTAGGAGACTTCGTTTTGGTGGGGGTTTTGTTGTTTTTTTGTTTAATTTCCATCCACTGCAAATTGATAATTTGGTAAATATAATAAAAATGAGTTATTAGAAGAGTTACAGTTTAAAGCGATCCAGAATAAAAGCCCCCCTCTTACTATAATAGCCATAAAATGGCTATCAACTAGAAAGAACGAACGCTTTGTTGTGTAGGATTATCTGGTCAGGAGCCAGTGCAACGACCACACCGAGTGGAGCGGAGAGCCCAAGGTGTAACCACGGGCTCTCTTAAGCTTCATCTGAGGACAGTGGAGCAACCTCACGCTGCCACGGTCTTCATCGCTGGGGAGTGAAGAGCCATTACCCGCTACTTAGAAAACAGTGGAAAAGGAAGGAGAGAGGCAGGGGGAAGATGGCAGCTCGGCCACTGGGCCAGCAACTCATGTGCCTTGTGTTGATTCACATTCTCCAGCTTAATGTTGCAACCTGGATGACCCGGCAAGGGAAGAATATACCGTTGGGAAAGTTGGGAGGCCAGCGGGAGCAAACCAGTTAGTCCCTAACCGTGTGTTTAACAGGCTGGCAAAAGAGCTGGGTTCTGATGTCGGTTCTACCCCTGCTTAGCTGTCTCCGTTTGGCAACGTTACCCCGGCTGCACCTGGTCCCTTATGTGTTAAAACAAGGACAAGAATGCCCCCTGCTCACCTCAGTGGTGGTTCAAAGGTCTCAGTATGGTTGGTAATGGATGTGAAGTTCTAAAGGGCTGGCAGATAGAAAACATTAAGTGACTGTTCTCGGAAAGTCCAGCGTTTTTAGAAGTCAGTAAGTGGTTAAGACGCCGGCTTTATTTGTATTTACCAGTAGGAGAAAGCACTTTAGAATGTCCTGTTTTGTTTAAATTTACAGGTGACAAAGACAGCGAGTGCATCTGTGGCCATGAAGATTTTTGGTTTTTTCCAGTTCATTTTGAAAGCTATGCTCTATGGTCAATTTCTTTCCATACCTTGGTTCACTTCTACTTCGTACTCCAATTCTTCGTTGCCTTGGGACTAAAATCTCTGACTCTCACTTCAGGGTGGGAACTGACGTTGACAGGCAGTTCACAGCTGAGAAACCCTGTGTCTGAAATAGCAAGTGCCAAGTGCTACGCGAACTTTGTGACTGGAGCTTCGTCTTCGTTCTCAAGTTTGCTGTTTCCTATTTACAAGTCCACCTCTAGAAATTCATCCTCTAGGCATACTTCGCAAAGGACAGAGTCACAGAGATCACCGTCTGCAAACTGAAAAATTGAGACCGATCTAAATACCCAAAAAAGGGGGCACCTGGGTGGCTCAGTCGGTTAAGCGTCCGACTTCGGCTCAGGTCATGATCTCGCGGTCCGTGAGTTTGAGCCCCACGTCGGGCTCTGTGCTGACAGCTCAGAGCCTGGAGCCTGTTTCAGATTCTGTGTCTCCCTCTCTCTCTGACCCTCCCCTGCTCATGCTCTGTCTCTCTCTGTCTCAAAAATAAATAAACGTTAAAAAAATAAATAAATAAATAAATACCCAAAAAAGGAAATGGCCTAAATTACGGTAAAGGAGCCCGAAATAACTGGTGCTCATTTTTACTTCTTTAAAAGTTGAGCTCACCACATGGCCAACGTGTTTTTCTGCTCCCAATATTCTGGCTCCCCTTGATTAGGAACCAGGAAAACCTCCGTATTATACTTTATTTCTCTTCCTATTTACTGATTGTGAAACATTTGTTGTAGAACAGACTATATTTGGCTTGAAGTGGTAGATGAGGGAGAAGTTTGAGATATAAAAGTAGCACACGTGCAACAGGACAGAGAGCCTGGAAATAAACCCATAGCTACGTGGGCAGTTAATCTAGGACAAAGGTGGCAGGAATATGCAATGGGAAAAAGTCTCTTCAACAAATCGTGTTGGGAAAACTGGACAGCTACATGCAGAAGAATGAAATTGGACCGCTTTCTTTCACCGTACACAAAATTAACTCAAATGGGTTAAAGATGTAAATATGAGACCTGAAACCATAAAACTCCTAAAAGAAAACATAGATAGCAATCTCTTGGATGTCGGCCTTAGCAAATATTTAAGGATATGTCTCAAGGGAAACAAAAGCAAAAATAAACTACTGAGACTTCGTCAAAATAAAAAGCTTCTGCACAGCAAAGGAAACTATCAACAAAACCAAAATGCAACCTGTTAAAGATATTTGCAAATGATATAGCCAAAAGGGGTTAAAATCCAAAATATATAAAGAGCTGATAAGCTCCACACCAAAAAAAAAAAAAAAAAAAAAAAAAAGCAACAACATGATTTAAAAATGGGCAGAGGAACTTAATAGCCATTTTCTCAAAGAAGATATACAGATGGATAACAGACTTATGAAAAGACACTCCGCATCACTCAGCATCAGGAAAATGCAAATCAAAACCACAATGAGATGCCACCTCATACCTGGCAGAATGCCTAGTATCAAAAAGACAAGAAATAACCATGTTGGTGAGGATGTAGGGGAAACGGACCCCTCATGCACTGTTGGTGGGAATGCAAACTCACGCAACCACACTGGAAGACGGTGTGGAAGTTCCCAAAAAAATTAAAAACAGAAATACCTGTGATCCAGTATTTCCACTGCTGGATATTTACCCAAAGAAAATGAAAAGATATGGACCTCCTGTGTTCATTGCAGCATGATTTACAATAGCCAAGGTATAGAGGCAACCCAAGTTTTCATCAATAGATGAATGGATAAAGAAGAGTGGTGTGTGTGTGTGTGCGTGTGTGTGTGTGTGTGTGTACTTCTACATATGTATATACACCTATTATGCTAAGTGAAACAAGTCAGAGAAATACCATAGGATTTCACTCATACGTGGAATCGAAACACAAAAGAAGAAACGGAAACAGACTCGAATACAGAGAACAAACTGGTGGTTGCCAGAGGGAGGTGGGTGGCGGAATGGGTGAAATTGATAAAGGGGATTAAGAGGTACAAACTTCAAATTATGAAATAAGTCACAGAGATTAAAAGTACAGCGCAAGAAATACAGTCAATATTGTAATAACGTTACACGGTGACAGATGGTATCTAACATGGTGAGACCTGAAACTACCATAACATTGCGTGTGGATCATACTTCAATTAAAACAGAAACCAAAGTGGGGCGCCTGGGTGGCTCAGTCGGTTAAGCGTCCGACTTCGGCTCAGGTCATGATCTCACGGTTCGTGAGTTTGAGCCCCGCGTTGGGCTCTGTGCTGACAGCTCAGAGCCTGGAGCCCGTTTCAGATTCTGTGTCTCCTTCTCTCTCTGCCCCTCCCCTGTTCATGCTCTGTCTCTCTCTGTCTCAAAAATAAACGTTAAAAAAAAAAAAACCAGAAACCAAAGCTTTCTGAGGTTAAAAATATACATTTCTCTTAGTAGAGTCTTGGCTCTATTTATTCATGTAATTTAAGATTAACCCACCCCCGCAAAAAGTAACATACAACCTGCAAAACTTCCCAATAATTTAGATGAACTCAGTGATGTGTCTCATACCTAAATCTATTCACAGCTTTTCTTTTGAAGCACTTTACAAATACTCCCAGTCCAAGCCCCTTGGGACCCAAAAGGCAGTAATAGAGAACTGTGATCTGTGTTTAGTATTTGAAAAAGCCTAAAGGCGATCACACATTTACCCAACAAAACTTCACCATCAGATTTCTTTGCCAGAACACCATCAAATCAAAGTGATACCAATGATTTCGTTCTGACCAAGAATTCTAATTGACACTTTAGTATTTGTGATTAATAAAAACAGGAAAATAAATAATTGTTTAATAAATTCATTTTGTTTGGCAAAAAAAGAAATCGTTCAAACCATGAGGTACCTGAAGGAAAAATACTTTTAGCATTTTTAGGGCCAGAACTGCCCAAAACAAACCCTGGTCTGTTGCATCAAAGGAATGTAACCTACCTGTTTCCACTTTATAAGGTGACATCTAAAGCTGAAACTTTAGGGGCGCCTGGGTGGCTCAGTCAGTTGAGTGTCTGACTTCAGCTCAGGTCATGATCTCGCGGTCTGTGAGTTCAAGCCCTGCGTTGGGCTCTGTGCTGATAGCTCAGAGCCTGGAGCCTGTTTCAGATTCTGTGTCTCTCTCTCTCTCTGCCCCTCCCCCACTCATGCTCTGTCTCTCCCTCTCTCTGTCAAAAATAAACACACACAAAAGATTTTAAAGCTGAAACTTTGGATTTCTTTTACATGAACAATAGTCTTTCTCCCTCCTCCAAATAGTCCCTAATAAGCTTTACAATAAAACCCACCAATATTATGAAACAATCACTCTGAAGTCCTGAAAGAGTAAAGGATTCCTAGGGAACAGAGCTGACTGTGTTAGTTAACAAGAAGAAGCCACCTTGGTTGAAGGAACAAGTCTGCCATTGAAAGAAAGATGGCTCAAGATATTTATTTTCGTATATATCATTTGAAATAAAAAGTACCTTCTGAGTGAACAATTGGAATGTATCCATGCTAGGGATTGCACTGTGCAGGCAATAAGAATGAAGTTTAGGAATAAGTAGAGACACGAAATAATGCCTAAGAAACATTAAGGGAAAACAAGCCAATTGTAGGATAACACATATCACAGAAGCCCATTTGCCTAAAAAGAAAACAGATGGACTATTGGGATGTGTGCATGGAGAGAAAGAGAGAGAGAGAGAGAGAGAGAGAGAGAGAGAGGTGTTCACAGATGCCTACGGCTGAAAGGATACATGCCCAATGTAACTACTCTTCCCTCTGAGGAGTAGGACTTGAGGGAGAATTTTACTTTTTACTTTATATACAGACTTGAGTATCATTTCAATTTTAAAGAAGGATTTCTCACCTTTGCAATGAAACCAAGCCCCAACGCCCACCCGATTTCTAAAAGGCAATGGAAGTGGTGTCCTGAGCCTCACCACGCGCCGACTGGAAAGGCCGCCACCCCTTGAGAAGTTGCGTTGTGGACAGACGCGCCCACAGTGGCCACAGGCCTGGCTCTGCGTCCCTAAACCAGAGGTGCTCGCTGCTTCCCTGCAGCGGCCAAAGAAACCCAGGCTGGGATGGGTTTCCATGCAACCGATGGCAGAGGGAGGGTTCCCCTTGCCCCAGGGTTTGACAGCAGGCTCCTGCTCAGGGCAGGTCTCAGAACTGGCTACCTCGCACTGCGCAGCTCCTCACCTTCCTGTGACTTCTATCTCAAGGGGGCGTGGCGTGCTGTGCGTGCCTCCCACGGGGGCCTCCGCCGTCCTTCCAAACCCGGAACACGATGAAATGAGAAAGTACAGTGTATACCTTTCTAATTTTCTTAGATCGCAATCTGAGAGGACGTTCTGTTGACAGAGCATGTTATGTTCCGTGCGGCATCTCACGCACTGTTGAACGCGGTGGTACAATGGTCACATCTTTATTTCAGCCCTTTCCGGAAGCAGAAAGGACTCTGTTGAATTATGATTAATACTCTGGAAGCAAAAACTTCCAATTAGGCTTCTGGGAGGATGCAGGGCAGAATGACGGGCAGGTGTTTTTCAGAATCACTAAAAAATGTTTACAGTTCCTCGTCATTTAAAAAAGGTGCCAGACGAGGATGTGGAGAAACAGGAACCCTCTTGCACTGTTGGTGGGAATGCAAATTGGTGCAGCTGCTCTGGAAAGCAGTGTGGAGGTTCCTCAGAAAATTAAAAATAGACCTACCCTATGACCCAGCAATAGCGGTGCTAGGAATTTACCCAAGGGATACAGGAATACTGATGCATAGGGGCACTTGTACCCCAATGTTTATAGCAACACTCTCAACAATAGCCAAATTATGGAAAGAGCCTAAATGTCCATCAACTGATGAATGGATACAGAAATTGTGGTTTATATACACAATGGAATACTACGTGGCAATGAGAAAGAATGAAATATGGCCCTTTGTAGCAACGTGGATGGAACTGGAGAGTGTGATGCTAAGTGAAATAAGCCATACAGAGAAAGACAGATACCATATGGTTTCACTCTTATGTGGATCCTGCGAAACTTAACAGAAACCCATGGGGGAAGGGAAGGAAAAAAAAAAAGAGGTTAGAGTGGGAGAGAGCCAAAGCATAAGAGACTGTTAAAAACTGAGAACAAACTGAGGGTTGATGGGGGGTGGGAGGGAGGGGAGGGTGGGTGATGGGTATTGAGGGCACCTTTTGGGATGAGCACTGGGTGTTGTATAGAAACCAATTTGACAATAAACTTCATATATTGAAAAAAAATTAAAATTAAAATTAAAAAGGTGCCAGACCCATGGCTGTGGCTGAGGTTTTTCTAATGCCCACAGGTGATGGAAACCTCACCCAGGGCCTCTGAGCGCTTGGCAGGACTGGGCTCACACACAAAGGGCTGGGGCTTTATTTTCAGGCTTTATTTTGTTCTTTACAACAATTTTTTTTTTCACAGTTTAAAACATAATTTATAGCTTAACATTTCCAGTGGCCAACCTCTGGAATTTCAGATTTTCTTTTCTGAAAAATAGACAAACACTTCAGGCTCTGGAATCAAATACTTTCCACAAGACTGTTCAGGATGGAGGGAGCTTTAAAAGTGCAAAATAAAGACATGGAAAGCCAGGGGCATAACTTTTCATGAGCTTTGGGGTGGGGGGCAGTTTAATTTACATTTGGGTTTGCCATGAAGGCCTCTCACTGGTTCCACTTTTCCAGTTCTCCTTTTATTCTGGAGAGTACCACCCCTGACTTCTGACAAGCTAGAAGCACAGTTCTGGAAAGCAGGTGGTGTAAAAGAGCACACACAGATGCCAGCAGGTGCCCAGATCCAAACGGGTTTCCTGCTGATGCGCTTTCTGTGGGAAAGAGAAGAAAGAACTAATCAGATTATCCTTGGCCCCCTTTTTATTCCCGTACTCCCACCCTGCTTCTTCATGATAGTGGGGACTTGTATGAGGAACCCATCCCGGGGCGGGGGGTGGGGGGGGACTGGTTCCTCTGACTGCTGCCTGGGGAAAGGGCACAGGTGTGCGTGCTTACAAGTGGGTGCACAGGAGGTGGCCTGGGGGGTGAGAACCTTCTCTGTGCAGGTGCTCAAGCTACAAATCAGTTGTGTAGACCAACTGCTCTCTTGCCTTTTGAATCAAGTAGTGCCTTTAGAGTCTTTCTCTAAGAGCACAGAGCTCCTGTGTGACTACTCCAAAAATCCCTTCTTGTTACCCCGGATTATTTAGAGAAAGGCCTAACTTCTCCAAGCAACTTTTTTTGCCACATGGGAAGTAGAAAAGATATTGACACTGGGGACTTCAAGCAAAGAGAGGGGCACCTGAGTGGCTCAGTTGGTGAAGCATGGGACTTCGGCTCAGGTCATGATCTCACAGTTCATGAGTTCATACCCCAAGTCGGGCTCTCTGCTGACAGCACAGAGCCCATTTTGAATCTTCTGTCCCCCTCGCTCTCTGCCCCTCCCTGGCCACCCCACCCCTCTCTCGCAAAAACAAACATTTCAAAAAACAAAGAGGAGAAGAGAAGGGAATGCTCCACTAATTGGGCTGGTGCGTTTGGTCTGTAGCTAAGAGTGTTGGAGAGAGAAAGGATAATGGAAAACAAGTTCATGCCTATTTAGAGCTTGCCAAATGGAAGTCGGGGTGGAGAAACTTTCAAGTAAACACGGTGACTGACAAGCCGAGAGCCTAAGAGCCCAGGCCACTTGTGCTCCAGTCCCCAGGTCCCCGTGGAGCCCCGGTACACCAGAGCGTGTATCAGTTTACAGCACTCGGTAGACTGCTTGGCTTTCCAGACCCTTGAAGAATCCTCCTGCTTTCCTGAAATTGCTCAGTGAGCTCTGTGCATACTGTGGGCTTCACCTGATACCCCGACTGTGAGGTAGGTGAGCGCCAAGTGTTCCTAAGCCCACTTGGGAGGGAGCAAGGGCCTGACTTGAGACAAAGTGTTGGTGACGAGGGGCACAGTCGTACCACCCACCACGCAGGCTCGCTTTCACAGGTACCAGAACCTGGCTTGTCGGGAAGCCATTTGGAGGCCAGCTGCTGCCCACAGTGGAGATGAACATCTGTGTTCCTCACTCTGGCCTAAGTAGGGGCCAGAGGAGGGAAAATCCAATTAATGTTGGGCTACGAGAGGAAGAGAGAGGTCATTTTCTCCCTATTCCTTGCTTCTGACACTGGTCCCTCAGGAACAAGCGGAGCCCCTCTCCCTAACCAGGCCCCAGGGTCTACTCCAAGCACCTCATTAGGGCCCAGTCTCTCCCCCTGCATGGCAGGCAGATCATCTAAAAGCCTCGGGTTTTCTCACAGTAGCTCCCGCAGCAGAGGCTGGAGGGACCAGCAGAGCAGAAAGGAACACGGAGAGCCTGTCCAATGCTGGCTGCACACTCGGTCCGGGGCCACTCCGGCCTTGGACACGGGGATGCCTCCAGCGGCCTCCAGCGGCCACCCCCAGGGCCGCGACGAGTGTAGCCAGCAAGCGGCCGGACCAGCACGAGGCCACTGGCGTGGGTCCGCAAAGTGGGAGCCGAGCGAGGCTCTGGCCCAAAGCCTCAAGCGCGCTTCTCCTTGAGCTTCTCGCAAGCACTAGAACGGACTTTGTCCAATCCAGACTCCTCGAGTCCACGGAGTCAATTTCGCTAACATCCGCAGTCCCCTCGGGACCGTGTGGCTACGGCCGGGCGGCAGGAGGCTGGGAGGGCGGATTGGCCGCGTTCGCGCCCTTTGTGGAAAATACTCTTCTCCTCTTGAGGTAGGAATGTAACTGGGCGCAGCCTTGGCTAACACTCCACATCTTGCAGCTCAATCTCCTCAGTGGTGCTCTCTGCAAAGCAAAAGACAAGCCGGTCAATTGCCCGCCAGCCACGGTGGGGGGGAGGGTTCTCGGTGAGACCAGGATAACAAGAACCACCTCCTGCCATAAAAGCGTGAATGGATCACCACAGGGCCCAGAGAATTACCTTTGAGTTTGTGTCTTCTCTTCCTCTGGAATTTATACGCACACTTATTACAAACCCACATGAGGCTGATTAACAGCGCGGCCACGGCAGCGAGCAAAGCAAGGAAGACAGCCACAAAATGGAGGTCTTCGTAGAGGATCTCTACGGGGCGGGCAGGGCAAGGGGAAGATAATGGCTCTTTTAATATCACAAAGTCGCTGCCCCACACGTGGGCAGTTCAGAGAGGTGCCAGGCCCCGGGGGGGCTGCCTTACCCGACACGTGCAGCACGATGGTGCCAAACTGGCTGCTCCCCAAGCGCTCCGTCACCGTGATGATGTAGTAGCCCGAGTCCCTCACGCCCACGCCGAAGAGCTGGATGGAGCCGTTGTCGAAAGTGCAGAGCCTGTCCTTGTGGCTCTGGGAGATGTTGGCCTGAGTGCCCGGCTTCCACTCCACGATCTTCTGTGCGCCCCAGTTGGAGGTATACTTCCATTCAATGGTGGGGACGCCATGGCAGGAGTACTCAACCGAGAGCAAGATGTCTTCCTCCACCGTGGCATTGATGGCCGACTGGGGGATGTACAGGGACACACCCTGACCTGCAGGATGGAATGCCAGATGTGGGGCAGCGTCTGTATGAACTTAGAGGAAAGCGGACTTTCACGACTCGTTGATTTATTCAGCAACTATTTATTGAGTGCCTAGCACATGCCAGGCTATCTTCTAGGTTCTGGTGCTGGCACTACAGTGGTGAACATTATAGACCGAGTAATTGTACCCCGCATCACGAAACTCCCATGTCGGAATCCAAACCTCCAGTGTGACTGTATTTGAAGATGCAGCCGCTAAGGAGGTAATCAAGGTTAGGGGCACCTGAGTGGCTCAGTCAGTTAAGCGTCCGACTTCGGCTCAGGTCACGATCTCACAGTTTGTGAGTTTGAGCCCCGCATCGGGCTCTGTGCTGACAGCTCGGAACCTGGAACCTGCTTCAGGTTCTGTGTCTCTCTCGCCCCTTCCCCACTCACACTCTGTCTCTGTCTCTGTCTCTCTCTCAAAGATAAACATTTAAAAAAATTAAAAAAAAAAAAAGAGGAGGTAATCCAGGTTAAATGAGGTCATAACGGTAGGGCCCTGATCCAATAAGATAACTGTCTTCATAAGAAGAGACACCAGAGAGCGCGCTCTCTCTCTCTCTCTCTCTCTCTCTCTCTCTCTCTCATTACCTCTCCACAGGAATGTAAGGGGGAAATGAGAGAAAATGCTATGTGAGGTTGCAGCAAGAAGCAGGAAGAGAGATTTCACTAGAAACTGAACTGACCTGTGCTTAGACCCGGGATCTAGGACTGTCCATCCTCAGGAACTGTGAGAAAATAAATTTCTGTTGCTTCAGTCTGTGCTATATTGTGTGTGTGTGTGTGTGTGTGTGTGTGTATACATAGTGTGTCTGTGTGTCCACACACACATACATATATACACATACACACACACACACACCCGCGAACAAGATCCAAGGTGACTGTTTACTGGATGAACAGTAAACCTCCCTGGTGACTCCATTCTAAACAGGAGGCACACAAGGATGAAATAAACAAATGAAATCATTCTGGATAATGACAAGTGCTTTAAAGACAATAAAACAGGGCACTAGTGACCAGTGGGGTAAAGGTGGCTCTAGAGAGAATGGTCAGGGAAGATCTCGCAGAGGAGATGACCTTTTTTTTTTTTTAATTATTTTTTTTCTTAAATTTACATCCAAGTCAGTTAGCATACTGTGCAATAACGATTTGATTTCAGGAGTAGAATCCAGCGATTCATCCCCTACGTATAACACCCAGTGCTCATCCCAACAAGCGTCTTCCTTAATAATGCCCATCGCCCATTTAGCCCATCCTCCCACCCACAACCCCTCTAGCAACCCTCGGTTTGTTCTCTGTATTTAAGAGTCTCTTATGTGTTTATATTCTTTTTGCATCCCTTCCGTTATGTTCATCTGTTTCGTGTCTTAAATTCCACACATGAGTGAAGTCATAGGATATTTGTTTTTCTCTAATTTCGCTTCGCAGAATACACTCTACTTGCATCTATGTTGTTGCAAATGGCAAGATTTCATTCTTTTTGATAGCTAATATTCCAGTGTGTGTGTGTGTGTGTGTGTGTGTGTATTCCACTTCTTTATCCATTCACCAGTCGATGGATATTTGGACTCTTTCCATACTTTGGCTACTATAAACAGTGGGGTGCATGGGCCCAATAGAATCAGCACTCCTGTTATCCTTTGGATAAATACCTAGTAGTGCAATTGCTGGGTCGTAGGGTAGTCCTATTCTTCATTTTTTTGAGGAACCTCCATACTGTTTTCCAGAGCGGCTGCACCACTTTGCATTCCCACCAGCAGTGCAAAGGGGTTTGAGGAGATGACCTTTGTTTTTTTTTTTTTAAATTTTTTTTTCAACGTGTTTTTTATTTATTTTTGGGACAGAGAGAGACAGAGCATGAACGGGGGAGGGGCAGAGAGAGAGGGAGACAGAATCGGAAACAGGCTCCAGGCTCCGAGCCATCAGCCCAGAGCCTGACGCGGGGCTCGAACTCACTGACCGCGAGATCGTGACCTGGCTGAAGTCGGACGCTTAACCGACTGCGCCACCCAGGCGCCCCGAGGAGATGACCTTTGAATGGAGACCTGAATGACAGGCATGCAACGTGTGGAGACTTGAGGGAAGAGCAGGTCAGGCAGAGGGAGCACGTGAAAAAACTGTGAGGGGATGGTGAGTGCTGGTGTGTCTGAGGGACAGAAGGAAGGCCAGCACGTCAGAATGCAGTGGGGAGAGACAGAGGTGGGGCTGGAGAGCTGGCAGGACACGGGCCACAATGTGAGGGTCAGGAGTGGGGTTCATTCATGGCCGATGGGCACCACAGGAGGGTTCAGGCAGGAGGGGACATTCTCCGTTAAGCTTGAGAATGTCATTCTGGGGGAGAGGGGATAAGCCCAGATGCAGGAAGAGCAGGCAGGTGGCTGCTGCAGGGGACAGATAAGAGATGGAGGTCTAGGGGCACCTGGGTGGCTCAGTCGGTTAAGCGTCCGACTTCAGCTCAGGTCATGATCTCACGGTCTGTGAGTTCAAGTCCCATGTTGGGCTGTGTGCTGACAGCTCGGAGCCTGGAGCCTGCTTTGGATTGTGTGTCTCCCTCTCTCTCTCTGCCTCAACCCTGCTCATGCTCTGTCTCTGTCTCTCTCTCCAAAATAAATAAACATTAAAAAATAAAATAAAATAAAAAGAAGAGATGAGGCATAGCCTCACAGGGCATGAACGGGGAGAAGAAACATGCTGGCAAACTAGATGTGGGCGGTGGGTGAGTCAAAGAGGCGTCAAGCAGAAGTTTCTGCACAAGTATGTACTAGCACCGTTGACTGAGGTCATACATATATGCCGTCATACGTGTAGTAAGCGGGTGCCATGCACAAGCCCCGTGCAACCACCTGCACAAATTGCCTCATTAATGTCTCGCACACAACCTACTGCAATTCTATCGAGAATGGAGCAAAACCTCATTGTCAACAGGACTAACTAGCTTGTCCAAGTTCATTCTGCAAGGTTGAGAGTCACACAAGCTGGCTCCAAAGCCCACATATTTAATCTCCATGCTCAAATCAGTCATCACTGGTTGGCAGTGGAGAGTACGGAATGTGACAAATGCCCCCGCACCCTCCCTGAGAAGACCGGCCAGAGACGGCTGGACATTGGGTAATGAACAGGGCAGGACTTAAGCTCAGAGCCCATCCCTTGGTTTCCGCCCTCCACTTCCTGTTTGGCCCCTCAATCTTTGGGTGTCCAGGTGCTCCACGGCCCCTGCTGTGTGGCTCTAGGTAACCACACCTGTTAACTTTTCCAGACATTTCTCCCTGCCTTCTCCTATCCCCAGCATTTTCCACTAGTGTTTCTCTCCGAAAAGGCCTCGGCTAGGTGACTAGACATAATCTGATAAACATCAAGGTGAGACACTGGGAGGTAATAATGGTTCTCATGGGTTACAACTGCCGAGTAACAGAGATCGATTTTCTCGCCAACTCTGGGCTTTAAAACATGTTAAATTCACAGCAAAGTTGAAAGGCAAGTACAATTAATATGTACCTTCTCCTTAATTCACTAATTATTAACATTTTGCCACATTTGCCCCCTCTCTCAGGAAGAAAACAGAGGTCAAATTCCAGGTCAGCCCTCAGAGGGCAGGAGTTAATGTATTTTCTTCATCTTTGTGTCCCCCAGCAGAATTCCGGACACAGAGGGATTGGTCATTAAATCTTTGTTGAGTTGAATAAGTGAATGACAAATATTTATAGCAACAAGAAGGGTAAGATTTCCTGAGAAATGCTGCTGCCGAAATGGTTTGACAAATTTGCATATCTAAAAGGTAACACTCGGGGTGCCTGGGTGGCTCAGTCTGTTAAGCGGCTGGCTGACTTCGGCTCAGGTCATGAGCTCACGGCCTGTGAGTTCGAGCCCGCGTCGAGCTCTGTGCTGACAGCTCAGAGCCTGGAGCCTGTTTCAGATTCTGTGTCTCCCTCTCTCTGACCCTCCCCCGTTCGTGCTCTGTCTCTCTCTGTCTCAAAAATAAATAAACGTTAAAATAAGTAAATAAATAAATAAAAATAAAAGGTAACACGCAAGTAGGAAAGAGAACTATAATTTAGGCAAGACTTCATGTGCCAGTTATGATAATACATACTTACGTGCTTACCAATCCTTCTAATTTTTTACATGAGTCAGCAACATGCCCATGTAGCTAGGAAATGGAAAGGATGGGACTTAAGTGCAGTTTTGTCTTATTCAAAACTTTTTCCTAAAGACACCACCAGAAATTTAGCAATATTAAATGAATCCCGTCATTGCTGAATATAGAATATATAGAAATCTGTTGCATTTCTATACACTATGATAAAGTAGCACAAATAGAAATTAAGAGAACATTCCATTTGCAATTGCTCTATAAAGACTAAAATACCTGGGGGTGAACCTAATCAGGGAGGTGACAGACCTCAATGAGAAAATCAAAAAGAAATAAAAATATCCAGAGACAAGAATAAAAACACACCGATCGAAAATGTTTGGAATACACACACACACACACACACACACACACACACACACACACACAATGGAGTATTAGTCATAAAAAAGGATGAGATCTTGCCATTTGGGACAACACAGATGGACCTTGAGAGTATGATGCTAAATGAAATAAGTCAGACAGAGAAATTCAAATACTGTAGGATTTAACCTACATGTAAAATTTAAAACACAAAACAAACCAACAAACAAAAAGCAGAAACAAGCCCATAAATGCAGAGAAGAAATTGATGGTTTCCAGAGGGGTGGGGGTGAGGAGATGGGTAAAATTGGTGAAGGGGAGAGAGAGGTACAGGCTGTAGTTATGGGACAAGTCATGGGGATGAAGGGTACAGCACAGGGAATGTAGTCAATGCAATAGTGTTGTATGGTGACAGAGGGTAACTGCATTTGTGGTGAGCACAGCATAACATAAAGACCTGTGGAATCTCACTGTGTAACATTGTACGTCCACTATACTTCCATTAAAAAAGCAAACATACAAAAAACTGTTTTTCCCACTTCACCTTGTGATGATCATTTATCTATGGTTTCAGATTTCTCTGACCCCAAATACGAACAGTTGGAATATGATTACCATAAGATTTGGAGAACCATATTTAGAGCTAGTGATAAACCTGCATCGCAACATGTGTATTTCACGCACACTCACATTAAACATATTGGTCAAGGTTACTGACAGATTAGTTTCCTGGGATACTGCCAGCCCTTTCAATACCCTTAGGGACCTTCATTTTGAGTCTTATAGGTACTCTGGCCCAAGAAATAGCAAACCTGAAAAGCAAACAAACAAAAATAACAAGTCCAAGTTTCTGAGATGCTGATACAGCTGGAAACTGGTCGACTAGTCTGTATTTTCCTTTGACCATAAAAACCTCCTCCTGGGGTGTCTGGCTGGCGAGGTCAGGGAAGCATGTGACTCTTGATCTTGGGGTTGTGAGTTCGAGCCCCACCTTGGGTGTAGAGATTAACTAAAAAAATAAATAAAGAAACTTAAAAAAATAATAAAGATTTTAATATTAAAACCTCCTTCTAATCAAACCAACCAGGCATTTAACTAGGTTTTTAGAACAAAGAGTTCCTCTTCCTATCTATCTATAATTAGGAGGGAAAATTAACAGTTCTAAAAATTTAAAGGCAAACTGCTTGTCACCTTAGTTTAAAAAGTTGAATTAATGAGTAACCCGCCTCTGTACCTCATGCTAAGATCACTCAGAACAAGTCCAGAGAAAGTTAGCAGCTAGACCAATCCTTAGACCTGGCTCAAAATGTTCTATTCAAGGAGGTTGGTTTAATAAATCAGATTTCACTTGGAAAATGGATGCCAGGCAGCCATTAACAAGGATAAGTTTTGCATGGACAAGGGAGAGTGTCTACAACATGTTACTAGGTTAAAAAATAGATTTATAAAGGAGCATAATATGATCTTATTTATGTTTGTATAAATAGGTACCTATTACATACAGAAAATGTTGTAGTAATATATGTTCACTGTCCACAGGGATTGCCCCTTAGAGACTGGATGGCAATGGAATTTTATTTTCCAAATTATACATTTATATAAGTTTTGAATTTCAGTTGTTTACTGAATAAAAAAATAACATGTATTTTAAAAAACCTTTTTAAGGTTCTCCTGATTAGACAAAGCAATCTGGTGGACAAAGTTTAAAGAAAGGTTAAAAGCTGACCTTGGTTTATATCTTCACTTGCTTTCTTTTTAAAAAAAAAATTTTTTTAACTTTATTTATTTTTGAGACAGAGACAGAGCATGAACGGGGGAGGGGCAGAGAGAGAGGGAGACACAGAATCGGAAACAGGCTCCAGGCTCTGAGCCATCAGCCCAGAGCCCGACGCGGGGCTCGAACTCACGGACCGCGAGATCGTGACCTGAGCTGAAGTCGGACACTTAACCGACTGAGCCACCCAGGCGCCCCTATCTTCACTTGCTTTCTATGTGAAAAGCAGAGAAGAACTAAATTCTACCCATTTCCCAGATGCACATCCCTCCTTTAAAGAAGGCGTCACAGAATTAAAGATTTTTAATAAGGCAGAAGTCACTAGAACCTGAACCAAGGTGCTCCCTGAAAGCCTGACTTCCTGGTACTGGGGAGACCCACTTAGAACTAATCAGAGGGAGGGGCACCTCTGACTCTCGATTTCGGCTCAGGTCATGATCTCACACTTGGTGAGATTGAGCCCTGTGTCAGGCTCTGGGCTGACAGCACAGAACCTGCTTGGGATTCTCTCTCCCCCTCCCTCTCTCTCTCTGCCCCTCCACCGCGCGTGCTCGCTCTCTCTCTCCAAATAAATAAACATTAAGAAAAAGAAACTAATCAGAGGGAAAGTGCCAGCAGAAATCAGCTACCAGGAATGGGCTGGAATATACTACTCAGAATGGTTCCTTACTCCTTTTCTGACAAATAAATTACAGAGGTTGTATTTTGCTGCTTTAAAGAAATTGATGATTGAAGATGGATCTATTTCCTGAAATCACAGCAAAGGTCAAGCCTATTCAGACCACAATTTCGATGAACAAGGGTATCAACTAATAGACGGACGGATGGCTGGTGCAGACTCTGGGTGTCAGGAGTCATGGAGGCCACCTTTATCGGGACAACTCATCTTATCTGGAAAGCCACCTGTGCAGCCAGCATGACCATCTGACACAGCCGAGAACCAGCAAGTGTTGCTGTCACCCTGAGCGAGCCTGTGAGCAGTAAACTGGAAGTCAGAAAGCCTACATCAGGAACACTGCTGGAGCAGGGCGGCGGAGCGAGGAAGCACAGGACAAAAGTGTTATTCCAAGAGGCGGGGAGGTGCGGTGGAGGCTCATGATGTGAGCAGATCCACGTGGACTCAACCCGGGGGGTGTCCTCCCCGTGGAGAAATCCCTTCACCTTCGAGAGCCTCAGCTTCCTCTGCTGTGGAAAGAGGACTGAAAAGCCTCCAGACGAAGGCTGTGAGGCGGGGGTGACAGGACACGTGTGAGGCCCCGCAGGGCACAGCACTCGGGCCCCCGCGCTTGCTCTCCTCGGCTCAGGTCTATGTCACTAGCCTTGGGATGACCAGCCCTCCCAGGGTGCCCAGGGGTTTTCCCAGGATTGGGGAGTGTCAGTGCTAGAAGCAAACCAGGACTGTCGGTTACGCGGAGACTCACAGAAATGTTGAGGAGCAACGAGAAAACTCCAAGGCACACAAGAGCTGATCTCTGAGGCACCCGAGGGTGGGGGGCAGAGGCAGAGGTGAGGGAGGGCCAAAGCCACTCTTCCCTTAACGCTCTGCCTTCCTAATGCATCTCCAAGGTCAGCAATCCCACTGCAGCCCCACAGTCACAGAATGCCATCGCATTCTCCGCAACAGGGCGCTGGCTCGCGGGTGTGGCCTGGTGAACAGTATTATTATTATCCCCATTTGACAGAGTAGCACATGTTAAGTTCACTGAGGTTCCAGAATTTGTGCAATGTCACATTAAGTGGCTGAACTGAGACTGACATCCAGGGTGCATTTCAATGCCCTGGTACGAGCCAGGGAGTTTGCAAGGAGCTGGAGAAGGGAGCAGACAGACACAGAATTTGTGCAATGTCACATTAAGTGGCTGAACTGAAAGTGACATCCAGTGTGCATTTCACTGCCCTGGTAGGAGGCAGGAAGTTTGCAAGGAGCTGGGGAAGGGAGCAGACACTCAATGAAACGAAGCCGCGGGGCACCTACGCGGCTCACTTGGTTAAGCGTCCAACTTTTGATTTCAGCTCAGGTCGTGATTTCAGCTCAGGTTCATGGGTTCGAGCCCCGCATCGAGCTCCACATCAACAGCGCGGAGCCTGCTTGAGGTTCCCTCTCTCTTTCTCTCTCTGCCCCTCCCACGCTCATGCTCTTTCTGTCTCTCAAAATAAATAATTAAGCTTAAAGAAAGAGAAAGAAGCAGAGCCTTGAAGGATAAAATTTTAAAATTGTGGGAAAGGGAGGAAGCGCCATCCTGGCTGGGAGAACAGTGAGCCCACCCAGGGAGGCAGGAAGGATCTTCTGCTCTGGCCCTGCTGAGTAAAAAATGCAGGTGGTAGGTAGCCTGAGGAATCTGTAGCAAGCTGGAGATTATCTGAGGGAGTTAGCCCTCGGGCAGGGAGGCCCTCAGATGGCATTTAAGTAGAGGCACAGCATGATCTGAACGGGGCTTCCTGGAGGGCGATCTGGCAGCAGATTGAACATTTACACACACATGGCTCACACTGCCCTGAGCCCACCACATGCGCCTGTCCTACACACCTTCAGGACAACCCATGACTGAGCCCCAACAGTCGAGAACAACCCCAGGCACTGGCTTTGGCCTGTACTTGGCGGGGAACGAGGGCAGCAGGATGTGAGCGTGTGCACAGTAGGTCTGCCTGGAACTCGTTTCCAGTCATTTCAGAAGCCCCAGAGCCCAGCACCGTGCCTGGCACTTTGTGCGCACTCAGAGTATACTGGAATGGACCAATAAAGACACGCGTGCCCTGCCTGTCAAACTGCTGCCCCCCCTGGAGGGATCAGGAACAGGAGGATCTGTGCCGAGCTGAGGGGGATGCTGGTGAGGCCCCCTTCCCCTCCAAGTCTGCTGAGGGTCAAAGAGCTCAAAGGAGAAATAGCAGTTTTAAGTTGCAACTAAAATATTTACGTCGCTGCCTAACTTTTGTCATTCTTCTTTTTAATGTTTATTTATTTTGAGAGACAGAGAGAGCACGAGTGGGGGAGGGACAGAGAGCGAGGGTGACCCAGAATCCGAAGCAGGCTTCAGGCTCTGAGCCGTCAGCACAGGGCCCGACTCAAGGCTCGAACTCGCGGACCATGAGAT
Source organism: Neofelis nebulosa (assembly GCF_028018385.1). NCBI lineage: Eukaryota > Metazoa > Chordata > Mammalia > Carnivora > Felidae > Neofelis > Neofelis nebulosa. The sequence goes on along the minus strand of NC_080791.1, from coordinate 39,722,715 downwards.
CGTGACCCGAGCCGAAGTTGGACACTTAACCAACTGAGCCACCAAGGCGCCCCTAACCTCTGTCATTCTTGAAACAAGTAGCCTGGAATTTTGGAGACCGTTCTACGTTGGAGGCCAGCATGGCAACCCTAAACATTGGCATTTGGGTTTAGACGCCATGAATGGTGTTGAGGATGGACACGTGTGCCCAGTTTACAGGGTATCTATCCCTCCTATTAGCTCAGGTAGTAATTCTCCCTCTCAGTGCCTGATTACTCAGGGACCAAAGCTCAGCTCGCCCCTGATCAACTTACTGTATAATGAATGGCCTTGAGGAGTCACCCAGTCGTCAGCCAAATCCAAACAGTATGGACAGATGCAGGTTTAGGCGAAGGCTTGCAGGGGGCTCCCCTGCATCAGGTTCCTGTAGTTGTACCCCAACCAAAAAAAAAAAAAATCACTCCAAAATAGCATTTCTGTGGGTCACCACCAGTGACCACCTGTCTTATGCAATTATCACAGCCCAGCAAAACCCTGGCTGGGAAAGCTGAATGGCTCGGCCGCTATCCGCCAGGAAAGACGAAGCGGTCTGATAACGTTACGTTGTCAGAAGCAGGGCGAAGTTATACTCCAACATTACTGTGGGGATTTGTAAATGGGTGTCACCTTCTTGGAGGGCAATATGGTAAAATCTATGAAAATAGTATTAGCACACACCTGTTGACCCAGAAGTTCCACGGTTATGAACGGATCCTACAAGTAATAAGGGAACACAAATGTAGGTCTTGTTACTGAAGCACAGTGTAGTCTTTTGAAGTAGCAAAAGACCAGAGGCATCCTGTATGCTCACCGGTAAGAGACCAGTAAGGGAAAACGGGCTCGTAACTCTGCCAACACCAACTACCCGCAGGGAGAGCACACCCCACCCCTAAAGGGCTCAGTCTTATGAGACCGCCCCCACTTTAGACACCAACTACAAGTCCAGGCCTCCGTACTTCCTTTTTTTAAATGTTTATTTATTTTGGGGGGGGGGGTGTGAAGGGGCACAGAGAGAGGGAGATAGGGAATGCCGAGCAAGTTCCGCACTGTAGGTGCAGAGCCCGATGTGGGCCTAGACCTCACGAACCTCGAGATCATGACCTGAGCCGAAATCAAGAGTTGGATGTTTAATTGACTGAGCCCCCCAGGGCGCCCCTGGGCCTCCTGTACTTCTGACCAACTGACTATAAAACAGAGGTTTCCGCCACCCCCTCGTCAGGTTCAATAGTTTGCTAGAATGGCTCACAGAATTCAGGAAAGCACTCTACTATTATCTGTTATTTTCATAAAGGATACAACTCAGGAAGAGCGACACGGAAGAGAGGTGTAGGCAGGTATGTGCAAAGGTTCCATGCCCTCTCCAGGTGTGCCACCCTCCCAGAACCTTGATGGGCTCACCAATCCAGAAGCTCTCCAAGCTTCTTCAGTTAGCATCTGGGGGGAAGTTCCCTTACTTGGGAAGAGTTGATAAAGTCATTGGCCATTGGTGACTGACTCAATCCCTAGCCTCTTTCTTATCTCCAGAGGTTGTGGTGGAAGGAGGTTAGGGCTGAAAGTTCTTTCTAATCCCATGGTTAGCTCCTCTACCAACCAGCCTTCATCTTCCAAAAGTCACCTCATTGGCAAACAAAAAGACAGACTTATCACTCTGGAGATTCCAAGGGCCTCAGTTAGCTTTTGTGTCAGGAACCAGGGAGAGGTGACCAAATATGTATTTCTTACTATGTCACAACTGGTTAAACAAAATTATCAATATTCATATTCTAGTACTACAGAGACATTTAAAGACTGAGATACATCTATATGCACTGATATTCGATTATCTAAAAAATAATGAAAAAGCACAAGGCATAACAGTATATAGAGAATATTTCCATTTAAGTAACAATATGTATATACACATGCACATAGAGTTATCCACATAACGACATAGAAAATCTCTGGAAGGATACTCTAAAAACCAGTGATGTGCTCGTCTTTGGGGACGGACTGGGTGTCCGGGGTTGAAGAAAGCCTTACATTTCACTTTATGCCTTTTTGGACAGTTGGGCTATTTTAGCAAGTTTGTGAATTACTTAAAAAATAAAAAATGGCGTGATCCTCAAAATAAATAAATTGCATGCCAATCTCAGCCACGGACTTTTCACATTGGAAAATGTCAGTAATTCACAGGTACTATCTCCACCTGGGAGGCAGGCAGGCAGGAGACCTGGGTTAATATGCTTCACGGGCTGCCTGGGTGGCTCAGACGGCTGAGCGTCTGCTCTTGATTTCAGCTCAAGTCATGACCTTAAGGTTCGTGAGATTAAGACTACCCCCACCCCACCCCACCTCCACCTCATTGGGCTCTGTGCTGACAGTGTGGAACCTGCTTGGGATTTTCTCCCTCTCTCTCTGCCCCTTCCCTACACATGTGTTCCTCAAAATAAATACATAAACTATCAAAAAAAAAAAAAAAAAAAAAAAAAAAGAACTATGCTTCACTTGCTTATTTACTTTACATTACTTTCCGGACAAGGACACGGAGGCCCAGAGGCGTAACACAGAGCCCAAGCTCTCACCAACTAGAAAATCAGAGCTGAGGCTGGAACTCAAGGCACTTTCTTTTCCTTTCTTTTAACATTTATTTATTCTGGGGAGAGTGCAAGCGGGGGAGGGGCAGAGAGAGGGGAACAGAGGATCTGAAGCCCGCTCTGTGCTGACAGGCTGACAGCAGTGAGCCCGATGTGGGGCTCGAACTCATGAAACCCGAGATCATAACCTGAGCTGAAGTTGGACCCTCAACCGACTGAGCCACCCAGGAGCCCCCCAAAGCACTTTCAATGCTCCACAGCCGCCTCTAATAAAAATTAAACACTGAGGATAGAGGTGGATTTTTACACCTCTTTTATATTTCCCCACATCGCACATGGCTCAGTGCTGGTAAAGACTTGCGAGGGCCATGTCACCAGAGGCAACAGTCCCGAGCTGGGCTTGCCAGTACGGGAGCTACTAGCCACCCATGTAGCTGTTGGGCACTTGGAATTGGCCAGTCCGAACGGAGATGTGCCCTAAGTGTAAATACACCCCGGATTTTGAAGACAGCATTTAGTATGTTAAACAGAAGGCAAAATATCTCATTAGTAATTTTTTTACATTGATTAGATGTTGAAATAATACCCTGAATATATTGGGTTAAAAATATATGATTAAATCACACCTGTTTCTTTTTACTTTTTTAATGTGGCCACTAGAAAATTCAAAATTACATATATGGCTTGCAATATATTTCTTTTAGACAGCACTGGTTTAGACGATCACTTTCTGCTGCCTTGCAAAATAAAATCTGTTCTCTTGCAGTTAGTCATTCCATCCTCTCCCCTCAACAGCAGGAGAAATCCCCCAGTCTTTCTTCTTCTCCTTCTCCTTTTTGTAAATTTTTGTTTTTTAATGTTTACTTATTTTTGAGAGACAGAGTGTGAGCAGGGGAGGGGCAGAGAGAGGGGGAGACAGAGAATCTGAAGCGGGCTCCAGGCTCTGAGTGGTCACCACAGAGTCCAACGTGGGGCTTGAACTCATGAGCCGCGAGATCATGACCGGAGCATGACCTGAGGCGAAGTCGGATGCTCAACCAACTAAGCCACCCAGGCGCCCCTTCTTTTTTTTTTTTTTTTTTTTTGAGACAGAATGAGAGAGAGAGAGAATGGATCCTAATCAGGATCCACACTCAGCACAGAACCAGACTCGGAGCTTGATCTCACGACGTTGAGATCATGATCTGAGCTGAAGTGAAGAGTCAGACGTTTAACCACTGAGCCACCTAGGCACCCCTCTTCTTCATTCTCCGAACACACTGGCAACTCTCCTGTGGGGCTTGGCATCGCTGTAAGCACCTCCAGCATCCCCCTGGACAACCCATCCAGCACCCTTGCCTACCAGAACATTCACCCTTGGCCTCCAGTAAAGCAGCCCGCCCTGACCACAGCCTTTTCTCGTTCCTGTTTACTCTTCAACTGCTCCCACTGGCCTCATGCGTCCTTCCCTTCCGGCTCCTTCCACTTTTCCCCATCCATAATCCTCACTTCCCTCCCTAGCCAGCCTGGGTACCATGGCCTGCCATGTTCCAAGCACTCTTGTCAGTTCTTCCTACTCCACTGGTCTCTGTGTTTTCATCACATCTGCCGAGTCTCGGTCCGCAGCTCTCTACTTCCTCTCTGCTCAAACCCGAGCCGTCAACACTGCGGGAGAATGTCCCTCAACAGACACCCTCCAGAACAAAGCACACGGTTGCCAGCACACATTCATGATCACCAAATTCAAGAGGACCCTCCATACTGCCAACCTCACAACGCTTTTTCTTGTGAATTTACTCCCTTTTCCACGATTACTATGACCAGCTCCCTCCAATCTCTTTAGACCTCCAAATTCCTCTTCCTTCTCAGCAAACGACCTTCTCCTCCTGGGCACCGCTGGCCACCTCTCCTACCTGAAACACACTTGTGCCTTCTGGACTGCCACACTCCCCGGGTATCCTGGCGTCCCTTCTGGCTTCTTCTCTGACCACACAGAGAGCACTCCGCAGGCTTCCTCAGACGCTGAGAAGGCACACCTGCCTGCCGGAGCGGAGGGTGGCAGAGAAGGGCAGGATGTGGGCCTGGGAAGGCCACTCTACTCACATTGTGTGTAACCAAAAGCCACAGGTGCCGTTTGGGTGACACCACACCCTGGCTGGGTGACTCTGCAAAGCCTTTTATCTCTCTGCCCCTCCATTTCCTCATTTGTAATTAGGGACCATGAAGGCTTGGCTGTCAATGATCCAATAAAAAACCCCCCCCAAACCCTTAAGGCTGTGAGAAGCTGATAGCCGGGGCACAGGGGGAGCTCCCTTCCCTGATTTCTCACCCAGATGGAGCTCTGATTCCAGGCCATGAGAATCCAATCGAGTCTCCTTCCATTCAACAATCACTTAGGAAGGGAAGCCAAGGGGACTAACATTCACAGAGCACCAATTCGGGTCGCTCGCTCTGCGTGGAAGGCCATTATTAGTTAATGGGGTGCCTGACCAGCTCCACTGCCATCGTTCTCAGAATTCCCATGCAGAGGGCCTTTCAGCCGGCCTCCCCGGCCACAGCTAACTGGACCCAAGTGGGCCACTTGACCTAATCTACTCATTCACCATAGCCGAGAAGCCTGATTGAATCCTGACATCCTTGACTGAACATTAGATCATCTGGGGAAGCTTTTAAGAATCCTACCCCTTTGGGTAGAGGTATTCAGAATCTTTTGGGGGGAAAGGAAAGAGGGACGGAAGCCTCTGCGATCTTTAAAAGTCCCCATGTGGGGGGCGTGTAGGTGGCTCAGTGGGTGAAGCATCTGACTCTTGATTTCAGCTCAGGTCCCCATCTCATGGTTCGGTTCATGAGTTTGAGCCCCACATTGGGCTATGCAATGACAGTGCAGAGCCTGCTTGGGATTCTCTCTCTTTTCCTCTCTCTCTGCCCCTTCCCCGTGCTCTCTCTCTCTCAAAATAAATAAACTTAATATCTAAAATAAAAGTTCACATGTTATTCCAGTGTGCAGCCAAGATTGGTAACTACTGAGTGAATCCGCACTAAGGGGCTAGCCGCTGAAGGCTCATAACCCTTCAAAGAAGCACTTAACAAAGCCTAAAGCCAAAGTAATGGAGGCCTGCCAGGTAAGAGGGATGTGTGGGGCACCTGTGCCAGCTCTTTCTGGGAGAAATGAATTTTTTCTGGCATCCTGCAAATTTTATTACTTCTAGGCATGCTTTGAGGGTTAGGGAGGAAAGTTAAATAATTCCATTTGCCCCTCCCCTTTCTCCAAGGCTATAATGCAGTGGTTCTCAGCATTTAGCTGGATCAGAATCACCGGAGATCTTGTTAAAATGCAATTACAGTCACTTAAGCGTCCGACTTTGGCTTAGGTCACGGTTGGTTGGTGAGTTCGAGCCCCGCGTGGGGCTGACAGTGCGGAGACTGCTTGGGAGTCTGTTTTCCTCTCTCTCTGACCCTCCCCCGCTCGCACTCTCCCTCTCTCAAAAATAAATAAATGAACATTTAAAAAATAAAATACAATTGCTAGGCCACATTCCATTTCTCATTCAGTAGTCTTGGGGGAAGGCCTCAGAGTTTGCATTTTTAACAGGTTTCTAGGTAATGCTGCTGCTGGTCTTGGGACCACATGCTCAGAACTTTGGTAGCTGTGATTCTGCAAGCCCTGAGGGGCACTGAGGATGCTCCCAGGATCCCTGCAGGCCGGCCCCTCCTCTCCTTCTCCGACACTGCTAACACCACTTACGCCACTTGGCGGGGGGGGGTACCGCCTCTGCTGCAGAACCTCTCATCTTGGAGAAAGGAAGCTTTGGGATGCCCAGTCATTGCCAGAATGAGGATCGGTGGGTAAAGATTGAAATGAGGAAGGTTCTGGTAAACAGAACTGAGGCCGTGTGGGTGTAATAGATGCATTCATGGACTCTGGAGTCAGAATTTAGGTCTGCCAGTAATGGCTGTGTGATCTGGGATAAACTCCTTAGGCTTCCAGCGTCAGTTACGTACTTATGAAATAGATACACTACAATAGTGCTGTGACCCAACCTCCTGCAGCAGAAAGAAGTTTCAGTGAGACAATACCTATAAGGAGTGTATCACAGTTTCCAATGCCTGGTGATCACTCAATAAATATTAGCTATTATTAATGAAAATTCTCTGACGATCCACTGAACTGCTTACTGAAGTAGTGAGCTCCCCATCCCTGGGTGTGTGCAAACAGAAGCCGGAGTTGTACCAGGGACCGGAGCTGGTTCTTCCAGCCCAAATCCCATAGCAGGTATAGACTGGAATGAACACTTGTAAATCTTATGATTTCCTCACAGAATTCCTTTTGGGATCTCTCTACCACAAGCAAGAGCCACCCTTGCTGCAAAGCTGAACTCTTCTGAATAGCCATGGGCTGCATTTCTACCCGGATGTCAAGGAAGCCAGCGGGGCATGGTGGAGGCGGGCTGCCTGGCCCTGCACAGCCTTGTGGGGGAGGGGGGCAGGGTGCCGCAGGGTTCGCTGTCGGCACAGTGGGGCTACAGGACTTATGGTCGGGCCTGGGCCAGTGTCCAGCCCGGGGAACTGGAAAGTGGGGTTCTCAGGTAACTCCACAGTTAATATGTATGGAACAGGAGGACTAAGGAAGAAATGAAGTGGGGTGACTTCCCAATGGTGCTTTGAGAGGTATTTATAGGATGCCTGAAGGCCCTTGGAAGCAAGGTATAGAGCAATCAAAGGATTTAGGCACACTCATGACTGGGTACCACAGTTAGGGTACAAAGTTCCCCCTTCAGAGGCACTGAGGGGCTGATTCCTCTTCACCCTGTAGATTTTACATATCACTTCTTCCAGGAAGCCTTCCCTGATCGCTCCACTCTAGGTTAGGGGGCCCAGCACTGTGTTCCCATAGCTCCCTGTTCCTGTCTATCAACACACTTATCCCAGTGTGGTATTTCCTCGTGATTAATGGCTCATCCTCCTCGATCAGCTGTCAACTACGAACTTGGTGGTGGGGCGGGCAGATCCATTTTCTTCACTGTTGAGTCCCCAGGGCGCATCACAATGCCTGGCACTGTGGGCTTTCCATAAGCACCTAGTGGAATGAGTACCTTTAGGCAAGCTCCTCAACCTCTCTGAGCCTCAGTTTCTTCATCTGTATAATGGGGGCCAATAGCCAACAGCACCTGTTTGCAGGATTATGTGAAGGTGAGTGGAAGCCTGCTGTTTGCAGTACCTGGCACAAAGCAGGTGCTCAATAAACAGCCACACATATCGTTGTCTTGTCACTGTTATTAGCAAGTATAAAAACTCAGGAGAGACTGCCTTTTCTTCTCTTCGGTCGGCTGGAGTGATCTTCTAGACCACACACCTGCTTGTGTCTCCCCTGGCGTTGAAAGTCCTCAGTAATCTGCTCTCAACTTTCTTTTCCATCCCCATCCCTCAAGACTCCTCGCCACCCAATTCTAGTTCACCAGACTACAGACCTCTCCCCTCTGGGCGTTTCTCCCCTCCTTCTCAGCTCAGACTCCCCCCTCCCCTATCTCAGGTATGTGCTCACTCAAGGTGCCTCCTCCGCCAGGGCCCCCCCGGGCTCCTGTAACATAGTTCCCAGCCTGCTTTGCGTTCATGTCAGGGGACTGACTGCCCACCTCCCTGCCGGAAGGAGCAGGTGAGCGCCCAGCATGTGCTGAGGTCCGAATGGCCAGCGCCCAGTGACCGTGTAACACGATGGATGGCTCGTACAGGCTGGGGCTGTCACGTTGAATCCATGGTCTCCTCGACATGAAGGAATAAGCTGTGGTTCAAGAACCCCTGAAATCCCATCCCAAGGTATATAGAAGGCTTGGTTGATGGCAACAGGAAAGATCAAGCCTGCGCTTCTGCTTCTGGGCATTGGCTTCCAAAAGGAATGTGATCTATTCCCCTAGTGAGCCCGGGGCAGCGAATGGTACATTGGTAGAAAAGGGCAAATCGAGAAGTCTCACGCGAGGTCCCCTGGTCACTGCCTGGGGCCAAGGGACCCACATCTCCCTCCCAATTCTCTGGCACTAGTGTAAGGGTCTATCAGAGGAACTATTCCAGCACGCTCAACCTATGATCCAGAGCCAGAGCCTTCCCAAACTCTGTTTCTTTAACTTTTACAGAACTTACAAGATTGCATAGGAAGAAATTGGCCAAGTGTTGGAAGACCTGGTTTAACCAAAGAATGGTCACCTGCTATTGGTGCAAAGGGAGGAAAGAGGGCAATGCTGGGTCTGTGCTTCTTAATTCCTGTTACTCAGAACTGCCTCCCTCCTTGCTCACCTGGCTACCTCCTACTTGGTCTTCCCTGGTTTCCGCTTCTAGAAGCCTCTTCCCAAATCCAAACAAGCCAGGTAAATCCCTTTCTCTGTGGCCCCAGGGCACCTAACATCCAATCATCAGGCTAGGATGTGACTCACCCCGCCCTCCCCGCCCCTGCCCTGCCCAAGGCCATGCCTTCCCCCCCTGCTGAGTATCCTGGCCTCTCACACCGTGGGTACTCAGGAACTATTGAGCAAACCCGACTTCCAAGCTAGGCAGCCTTGTCTTCCTGACCTAAGCCTGGTGGGAAAGTATCTATAGGTTAGTCAGGATAAAAACCACAAATAAGACATAAGTGAGGCTCCGCTACACAATGGTGGGTGTTCTGAGACCAGAAGGTAGGAGAGACATGTACGCTTTCTGACTGTTTCCGTGGGATGAGACTCATGGAGGGGACATAGAAATGGCCTAGTCCAGGAGCACTGCCTGGTCACACATTAGGATCACCTAAGAACTTAAAATCAGAACACAGCGGTACTGGCTCCTGCCCTTGGAGATACCAGTTTGACTCTCTAGAGTAGGGTGTGGCCATCTGTAGGTCTTACAAGCCCCCCACGGGGTTCTAATGTGCAGCCTTGGCTGAGAACCACCAAGCTCACTGCCCTGTGCACTCAGAGAGGATGGGGACTTGCATGGGTACAGGGTTTACAGCCAGCGCTGGGACTGGGACCAGCTCTCCGGGCTCTTCCTTTTCTGCCAGCTAAGGATTCCTCAGGAAGTCCCAGAGCAGCCAGGCTCCTCTGGGGTCTGCATGGCACAGGCCATAGCTGTCCCCAGGGTGCAACTCAGCAGGAGGAAAGGGCAATGTGCTTACTGAAGCACACTCGAACAAGGAACGTCCAGTGCTCCCTTTACGGTCCAATGTGCTATTTCTTCTTTGCCCACAAGACTGACTGGGGCCTTCCCAGTTACGGGAGAAAATCATTTTCTAACTTTGAACTTGCCAACCTGGCCTCTCTCCTACCCCCATTTACTGCTGGATAAGTAAATACTTTCCTGTCCAGGGAAAACGCAGGTGCGGGCAGACCAGGCTCACGAATGCACTGGACCAAGGAGGCGCAGTGTCAGCAGGGTCTCGGAGTGGGGTTTCCGCTAAGATCCTGGTAGATGCAGGGTAAGGCAGCAGCACACTTCCCCTTCCCTTGTTTAGCATGTCTGGACCCTTCTGGGCCAGGCCCGAGAAGGAACCGGGCACCTATTTTTTGAGTGCCTGCTGTATCGCTAGAATTGTCTACTCCATCTCGTCCTGTGGTATACACGACTCATATTTCAAGACTCAGCCTCACCTTCTCCATGAAGTCTTTCCTACTCCCCAGATAAGAAGTCTCCTGGTGACTGACAGAAGCAACACACATCCTCTCAGGAAGGGCTCAACTTCCGTCCAGGCCAACGGAGTTAGAGCAAAGCAATCAATTTGATATTGATGTGTCCTGACTTGAGATATATTAAAATATATTTTTTAAGAGTCTAACAGCAGACAGAGTAATGAAAAGCAACCAAGCTGAGCAGCAAAAAGGAAAAAGAATAGTAAAAAATGAGAATAGGTTAAGGGAACTCTGTGAAATCATCAGGTGTAATAACATGTGCATTGTAAGGATCCCAGAAGGAGAAGAGGGAGAGAAGAGGGCAGAAGACTCCTATCAGGGGTGCCTGGATGGCTCAGTTTGTTAAGTGTCAGACTTCGGCTCAACTCATGATCTCGCGGTCTGTGGGTTTAAGCCTCATGTCCAGCTCTGTGCTGACAGCTCGGAGCCTGGAGCCTGCTTTGGATTCTGTGTCTCCCTCTCTCTCTGCCCCTCCCCTGCTCATTCTCTCTCTCTCTCTCTCTCTCTCTCAAAAATAAAAAAATTTAAAAAAAATGAAGAGGGGTGTCTGGGTGGCTCAGTTGGTTAGGCATCCGACTTCGGCTCAGGTCATGATCTCATGGTCCATCAGTTTGAGCCCCGCGTCGGGCTCTGTGCTGTCAGTTCAAAGCCTGGAGCTTGCTTCAGATTCTGTGTCTCCCTCTCTCTCTGCCCCTCCCCTACTCACACTCTGTCTCTATCAAAAAATGAATAAACATAAAAAAAATTTTTTTTAAATAAAAAATTTAAAAAATTGAAGAAATAACAGCTGAAAAACCCTAATCTGGGGAAGGAAACAGACTTGCTGATTCAGAAAGCACAGAGAGCCCCTAACAAGATTAACCCTAGGAGGTTCACACCAAGGCACACAATCATTAAAACGATGACGATGATGAAAGAGAATTGAACCTTTAATTTGAAAAGCAGCAGGAGACCAGGGCACCTCGGTGAGTCAGACAGTTAAGCATCCAACTCTTGATTTCAGATCAGGTCATGATCTCCAGGTTTCGTGGGTTTGAGCCCCACATTGGGCTCGTGCTGACAGTGCAGAGCCTGCTTGGGATTCTCTGTCTCCCTCTCTTTCTGCCCCTTCCCCCACTAGTGGCGTCTGTCTCTCCCAAAATAAATAAACTTTAAAAAAAAAAAAAAAAAAGCAGCAAGAGAAAAGCCAACAGTTACATACAGGAAAAACTCCATAAGGCTATTGACTGATTTCTCAGCAGAAATTTTATAGGCCAGAAGGAGTGGCATGATATATTCATATTCAAAGTTCTAAAAGGGAAAAACTACAACCAAAAATGCCCTACCAGGCAAGGTAATCCTTCAGAATAGAAGGAGAGTTTCCCAGGAAACAAAAGTTAAAGGAGTTCATCACCACTCACCCAGGCTTACCAGAAATGTTAAAGGGAATTCTTTGAGTGGAAAGAAAAAGCCATAACTAGAAGTAAGAAAATTATGAAAGAGAAAGAATTTCACAAGTAAAAGCAAACATATAGTAAAGTAGTAGATTAACCAGTTACAAAGTCAGAATGGAGACTAACGTGCAGAAGTAGGAAAATCAATTATATCTACAAAAATTAGTCACGGGATAGGCAACATAAAAACATGCAAAATATGATATCATATACAGGACACATTAGCGCTTTTCGAATGTGTTCCAACTTAAGCGATCATTAACTTAATACAGACCGCTATACATACAAGATGTTATATTTGAACCCAATGGTAACCACAAATCAAAAATCTATAATAGGTGTGCAAAAACCAAAGAGAAAGAAATCCAAGCACAACACCGAAGAAAACCATCAGACCACAAGGCCAGAAAACAAGAGAAGAAAGGAACAGAGAACTACAAAAACAACCAGAAAACAATGAACAAAATGGCATTAAGTACCTACCTATCAATAATTGCTTCAAATGTAAATGAACGAAACACTCCAATCAAAAACATAGGGTGACTGAATGGATTAAAAAAAATACCCATCTATATGCTGCCAATCAGAGACTCACTTGAGACCTAAAGACACATACCTATTGAAGTGAAGGGCTGGGAAAACATATACTATGCAAATGAGAGGAGAGAAAAAAAGCCAAGGTAGCAATACTTCTATCAGACATAATAGGCTTTAAAATGAAGACTGTAACGGGGTGCATGGGTGGCTCAATTGGTTAAGTATCTGACTCTTGATTTTGGCTCACGTCATGATCTCATGGTTTGTGAGATCAAGCCTTGCATCTGGCTCTGCGCTGACAGTGTGGAGCCTGCTTGGGATTCTCTCCCTGTCCCTCTCTCTCTGCCCCTCTCCATCTCTCTCTCTCCCCCTCTCTCTCTAAGTAAATAAATAAACTTAACAAAATAAATGAAGGGGAGCCTGGGTGGCTCAGTCAGTTAAGTGTCGGACTTCAGCTCAGGTCATGATCTCACAGTCTGTGAGTTTGAGCCCCAGGTTGGGCTCTGTGCTGACAGCTCAGAGCCTGGAGCCTGCTTCAGATTCTGTGTCTCCCTCTCTCTCTGCCCCTCCCCTGCTTATACTCTGTCTCTCACGGTCTCAAAAATAAATAAAAACATTAAAAAAAATTTTTAAATAATAAAATAGAAAAAATAAATTAAAAAAACCATGAAGACTGTAGCAAGACACAAAAAAGGGCACTACATAATGATAAATGTATCAATCCAACAAGAGGACATAACAATTGTAAATATTTATGGACCCAACACAGAGTTCCTAAATACATACAGCAATGATTTTCAGACATAAAGGAAGAAACTGACATAATACAATAATAGTAGGGGACTTTAACACAGCACATACATCAATGGGTAGATCATCCAGACAGAAAATCAACTAGAAAATAATGGCTTTGAACAACAAACACATTAGACCAGATAGACTAACAGATATGTACAGAACTTTCCATCTCAAAACAACAGACTACATATTCTTCCAAGTGCATATGGAACATCTTCCAGGATAGATCACATGTTAGGTCACAAAACACGTCTTAATAAATTTAACAAGATTGAAATCCTATCAAGCATCTTTTCCAACCACAACCATATGAAACTGAAAATCAATTACAAGAGAACAACTGGAAAACACACAAACACATGGAGGCTAAACAACATGCTTCTAAACAACTCAATAAAGAAATCAAAGAAAAGACGAAAATACATGGAGACAAGTGAAAATGAAAATACAACCATCCAAAATCACTGGGACACAGCAAAGCAGTTCTAAGAGGGAAGTTTATGGCAACAGGTCTACCTCAGGAAACAAAACAAATCTCAAATAAACAACCTAATCTTACCCATAATGGAGTCAGAAAAAGAAGAACAAAGCCCAAAACCAGTGGAAAGAAGGAAATAATAACGATTACAGCGGAAATAAATGAAGGAGGCAGAAAAAACAGTAGGAAAAAAAAAAATCAATGAAACCAAGCGCTGGTTCTTTGAAAAGATAGAATTGACCAACCTTTACAGCCAGACTCATCAAGAAAATAAAGAGAGAAGACTCTAATGAATCAAATCAGAAATGAAGCAGAAGAAATGACAACCAACATCACAGAAATATAAAGAATTATAAGAGAATATTGGGAAAATTTATATGCCAACAAATTGGACAACCTAGAAGGCATAGGTAGATCCCTGGAAGTATACACCCTTCCACAACTGATTCGGGAAAATCTGGACTAATCAATTACTAGTATTAAAATTGAATCAATAATAAAAAAAACTCTCAACAAACAAAAGTCCAGGACCGGATGGCTACACAGGTGAATTCTCTGACTCATTTAAAGAAGACTTAATACCTATTCTTTTCAAACTATTCCAAAAATAGACGAAGGAAAACTTCTTAATGGATTCCATGAGGCCAGCATTACCCTGATACCCAAACCAAAGACACTATAAAAAGGGAGAAAACTACAGGCCAATATCTCTGATGAACAAAGACGCAAAAATCCTCAGCAAAATATGAGTAAACAGAATTCAATGACACAGCAATAAAGTCATTCACCATGATCAAGTGAGATTAATATAAAGATCCAGGTGGTTCAACATTTGTAAATCATTCAAGATGATACATCACATTAACAAGAGGAAGGGTAAAAACCATATGATTAGTTTAATAGATGCAGAAAAAGCATTAGACAAAGTACAACACCTGTTCATGATGAAAACCCTCAATAAAGTAGGTCTAGAGGAAACATACCTCAACATAGCAAAGGAAATCTATGAAATACCCACAGCTTACATCATATTCAAGGGTGAAAAACTGAAAGTGTTTCCTCTAAGATCAGGAACAAGACAAGGATGTCCACTCTCACCACTTTGATTCAACATAGTCCTGGAAATCCTAGCTGCAGCAAGTGGACAAGACAAAGATTTTAAAAGGCTCCATACTGGTAAGAAAGAAGTAAAACTGCCACTATTTGCAGATGACATGATACTATATATAGAAAATCCTAAAGCCTCCACCAAAAAACTATTCAAACTGACAAATGAATTCAGTAGAGTTGCAGAATACAAAATTAATATGCAAAAATCTGTTGCATTTCTACACACTAATAGTAGCAGATAAAGAAATTATGAAGACGATTCCATTTACACTAGCACCAACAAGAATAAAATACCTACGAATAAATTTAACCAAGGAGGGGAAAGACCTAAACTCTGAAAACTATACTGATGAAAGAACACTGATGAAAAACTGCATTGATGAAAGAAATTGAGGACAACACAAACAAATGGAAGGATATACCATGCTCATGGATTAGAAGAATTAATATCATTAATTCTTATTAGCATTAATCCATATAACCCAAAGCAATCTACAGATTTAATGCAATCCCTATCAAAATGCCAACAGTATTTTTCACAGAACTGGGACAAAGAATCCTAAAATTTGTATGGAACCACAAAGACCCCAAATAACCACACAATCTTTAGAAAGAAAAACAAAGCTGAAGGTATCATAACCCTGAACTTTAAGATATACTGTAACTATAACTATAATAATCAAAACAGTATGGTATTAGCACAGAAACAGGCACAGAGATCAACAGAACAGAATACAAAGACCAGAAATAAATCCAAGATTATATGGTCAATTAACTTACAACAAAGGAAGCAAAAGTACATGAGAGAATACTTGTCTCTTCAACAAATGGTTTCGGGAAAACTGGACAGCTACATGCAAAAGAATAAAACTGGACCACCTGCCTAAACAATACACAAAAATGAACTCGAATGGATTAAAGACATAAACGTGAGACCTGAAAGCATAAAACCTCTAAATGAAAACAGAGGCAGTAATCTCTTGAATATCAGTCTTCGCAACATTTTTCTAGATACGTCTCCTCAGGCAAGGGAAACAAAAGCAAAAATAAAGACTCAGGACTACACCAAAATAAAAACCTTTTGCTCCACAAAGGAAACCATCAACAAAACAAAAGGGCAACTATTGAAGATACTTGCAGTGGTATATCTGCTAAGGGATTAGTGTCCAAAATATATAAAGAACTTGTACGATTCAACACCAAAAAACCCAAACAACCTGATTAAAAAATGGGCAGAAGATCTGAATAACTGTTTTTCCAAGGAAGACATACAGGTGTCCAACAGACACGTGAGAAGATGCTCAACATCACTAATCATCAGGGAAATGAAAATCAAAATCACAGTGAGATATCACTTTGCACAGGTCAGAATAGTTAGTATCAGAAAGACAAGAAAAAAACCAATGTTGGTGAGGATGTGGACAAAAGGAAGCCCTCATGCATTGTTGGTGGGGACGAAAACTGGTGCAGCCACTGTGGAAAACAGTATGGAAGTTCCTCAAAAGATTAAAATTAAAACTATCACGGGTTCCAGGATTTCCGCGGCTGGAAAACCCAAAGAAAACCAAAACACTAATTTGAAAAGATATATGTAACCTTATGCTTATTGAAGCATTATTGTACAACGGCCAAGATGTGGAAGCAACAGACGTGTCATCAATAGATGAATGAATAAAGAAGGAGTGGTATATATCTACAATGGAATATCACTCAGCCATAAAAAAGAATATCTTGCCATTTGTGACAACGTGGTTGGACCTAGAGGGTATTATGCGACGTGAAATAAGTCAGACATGGATAAGACAAATCCCGTATTATTTCACTTATATGTGGAATCTAAAAAACAAAACAAATGAACAAAAAAAACAGAAACACACCCTTAAATACAGAGAACTGGTGGATGCCAGAGGGGAGGAGGCTGGGAGGGTGGGGACACGGGATTAAGAGGTACAAACTTTCAGTTACAAAGTAAATGTCACGGAGATGAAAAGTACAGCATAGGGAATGCAGTCAATCATCTTTTAATAATGTTGTTGGTGACAGAGGATGACTACGCTTATCTTGATGAGCACTGAGCAATACATAGAATTATCAAATCAATATGTTGTACACCTTAGGGGCACCTGGATAGCTCAGGCGGTTAATCGCCCGACTCATGGTTTCATTTCCGGTCATGCTCTCACGGTTCACGAGTTTGAGCCCCACATTGGGTTCTGTGCTGATGGTGCAGGGCCTGCTTGGGACTCTCTCTCTCTCCTTCTCTCTGCCCCTCCCCTGCTCGCTCTCTTGCTCTCTCTCGAAAGAAATCAATAGACTTAAAAAACAATTTAAAAAATCTAAAAAAAATATATTGTACACCTACAGTAATATTGAATGCCTTGTATGTCCATTATACATACATACATACATGTTAAAGAAAAAAGTCTGACAGCAAATAGGGTGTCACATATAGGTGTCCTCAGGTCCTGGTGGTAATAGAGAAAGGAGGGTCTCCTGTCTGCAGCCCCCTCCCAGACCAGCATGGAGTATGTCAGATCTCCCGTGGAGATCAGAAATGAAGGAATTTGGAAGACTTTCTTTTTTATTTTTATTTATTTATTTTTTAAGTTTTTTTTTTTTTAATTTTTTTTTTTTTTAATGTTTATTTACTTTTGAGACAGAGAGAGAGCATGAACGGGCCCTGTCCTGGAATGGTTTCTGGGCCTTTCCGGGGGCTTTGGTGAGATTCCCCCTACACTGGCTCTCCCGCCCCTTCCCACCCATCCCGTCCCCAGCTAAGCCCAGAACCCACAGCTCAATTCTAGCTGTGGTGGCTTCTGGCCTATCCACTCCCTCCCCAGACCAGACTCAGCCCGCTCCTCTGTCCTCTTGGGGACCGGGCCACGAATGACTCAGTGGGGCCAGTTCTCCAGTCTGGGTTCTGAACGTCCAGGGCTCCCAGAAGGTTTGCACTTCCTGCCTCTCCAGAGTCACCACTGCAAGCTGGCACTGTCGTTTGCTTGTCTGAGGGCATGACTCTGAACTAGGTTTCCCTACCGAGGCCTGCTTCCTACAGGCAGAGGGGGCCCTGAAGGAGTGAGTGAATGAATGAATTACACACTGTGGCAATTGGCTGGCGCCTGAGTCTTGGGAACATCTGTTGTGTAAGAATGGTGGTTGGAAACATGTGTTGGAGCCTTGAAAAACAATTGAAAAGGTCACTGCCAGGCCAAACACACCCACCTACCTGAGAAATAACAACCTGTTACTTCTCCCTCAACGGGCAGCCAGAAGTGCATGCCTGGTCCCAGTCTTTCTGGGTTTCTGAGATGTGCAGTCTCCAAAGCTGGGGTCTAGTCAGAGAGGTGTAAGGGTGCAGTGCTAGAGTGCTCGGGTTTGAACCCTGGCACCCCACCCTCCCCAGGAACAGCTGGTGACTTTGTGCAAGTAGCAACCTCTGTGTCTCCTTTCCTCACTTGTGAAACAGAAATCGAGTAGCACTTAAGAGGGTTGCCTTGTGGATTCAAGGACAGAAGTCTTGTAAAGTCTGAGGGATCGTGAATGCATCCACGCTTAGTAAGAGCTGGCTCTTACTATTGGCCCTCCCACCTCCAATGGCCCTGCACTGGTCACTCTGAACCTCACTTAGCTAATCTGTAAAATGGGAATGACAATAACGTTAATGACTAGATGAGAAAGTAAAACTTACAGTCTGTAGTTTGTGTCATTGGGAGTTTGTGCAGCTGTGCCTTACATCCAGACTCCCCATACTAGGGAGATTCTAGGGTCACCCAAAGCCCGCCACTCAGTGCACAGTGGCAAGGGCCACCTCAAGCCCCAACACCCAAACCAAAACCCCCAGAACCCCTTTACTTCAAGAGAGTCTGCTGTGGGCTCTTCTGCGTTTAGGGAAGGCCTACAGAATGTCCTGGTGACCGGGGAAGCCCGGAGGAGGACGAGGGGTCCCCACAGTAGGGGGCGGGGCCCGCGTGCCCTTGGGGTCGGAACACCTCAGCTGCAGTCCGGTCATTCCAGGAAAAAGAAATAGAAAATACTGCAGAGGAGGCGGCCGCCCGGGCCCGGAGCCGGTTATCTCCCCGCCGGCTTCCGGCTCTGATAACGCCCCGCCGGGCGGGGCCGGGACGGGCACCCCCAAGTGGCCCAAGGTGCCAGGACCGGAGAGCCTGCGGTTTGCTCGTCCCCTCCGGCCGCGATCGGCGCCCTAGGGGACGCGCCCAGCCCCGCCGGGGAGCAGCGCGTCCCCTGCCAGGCGGGGCCCCCAAGGTGGGCTAGGGCCTGTGGCCCGGCAGCCGCGACACCTGGGACCCGAATGCCGCCCTGCGGTCCCCCGCCGCGCCCCGCGCACCCCGCGGTCCTCCGCAGCCCCCCTGGCCCCGCCGCCCCGCCGCGCCCCGAGCCTCCCCGCTGCGCTCGCCCCGCCGCAGCCCCCCCCCCCCCTCCGCCGCCCCGCGCTTACTTTGCAGACAGCAGGCTGCGGTCAGGCAGAGGGCGAGGAGCCCCAGGGATACGCCGCGGTTCTTCCTACTCCCGCTCGGCAGAGGCCTCATGAGCAATCCCGGCCCAGCTCCGGCCCGGCATGGGCTTCCAGGCGGCGAGCGCGGGCCCGACTGTGCGCTGTCACAGCGCCGTGCGGCTCCCGCCCGCCGCCCGTCGCCCGTCGCCCGTCGCCTCTGCCCTCCTCCTCGGAGTCTGGCAGGTCCTCTAGGGCCAAATGCAGATGAGCTGATCCTATTGTGGTTGAGCCAGTTCCCAAGGAGTGGGAAGGAAAAGAGAGGAGAGACAGAGAGAATGGGAAAGCAGTGGGAATGCACACGCTCAGAAGTAAATAATGGCAAATAAAGAGCAGGCTCCTTCCGTTCACACCCAGCGTACTGGTATTGATTCCAGACTCAGCTGGATGCTGGATACAAGAGGGAGGGAAAGTTCTAGCTGTTGGCTGAGGACCAAGAGAGACCATCTAATGGCTCCATGGGCAACCAGAAGGCTTTTAGGAAAGTGAAGTGACAGCCTGGGGTAAGAGGGGTGGGAAGAAGGGGACAACAAGAGAGCCTCAGGCAGCTCTGGGTGGAGCCATTGGACACTAATGATATCCACCCACCATCCATCCATCTACCCATCTCTCCACCATCCACCCACCCACCCATCTATCCACCCACCATTCATCATCTACCCACCATCCATCCATCCATCTGTCCACCATCCACACACTGGTCCATCCATCCATCCACCCACATACATTCAAGTGTTCTTGGACAGCCTATTTGTTTGCAAAGGGCCTGGCCCCTGGGAGATACTAAGAGAGCATTGAACCAGATAGTGTTTGGTTCAGGGATGGGCACATGGGCCTTTGGAGGCTGCCCTGGCGTCATTGCTAGGATTGCTGAAATCAGAGGATACAAACCTGAGAATACTGGGGAACCGTCTTGCCTGTCACATGGAGAGCCTGTGAATTAAGAATGAAGCCAACGGACACAAATTGAGCCAGCTGGGAGCCGCCAAGAAAGACTGAGCCCTAATAACATGGTTTGACCTCTGGGATTCTGCACATTTGCCTTTGCCAGTTACAAGCAAGTAAATACCCTCTCTGGACGGAGAGAATTTAAGTTAGATTTCAATGACATAGAATTGAGAGAGTCCTGACTAATACGAGTGGTCTTCTTGACATTTTTCTGTTTTCTTGATCCATGTGTGGGGATTTAGGAATCACTCGTACTTGTTTATTCATCAAACTTTATCAAATCTGCCTTTACACCAGGCAATGTGCTAGGCTCTGCAGCTCCAAAAATAAATAACTCATGGCTCCTGGTCCCAAGAAATTCACAAACTAGTGGAGCCCAAATGATCCAAATTGAGAAAGGCATCCAGGTATGAGGGCTCTTCTTGCTGAGGCCAAGGTGAGAGGAAACTGGCTGTTTTGCTCACTGCTGCAGAGCTGGCACAGGGTAGGTGCTTAATAACTATTTGCTAAATGCATATATGGACCAGAAAAACTGAAGTCTGAGACATTTACGAGAGAAGAAAGAATACTGTGAGATCAAGAGCTGATAAAGGCTAGAATGACCCAGTGATGCTGTAAGTTTATATCCCGCCTCTGTCACCTCCCAGCTCTCCAGCCATGGAGAAGTGACATCAACTCTCTGGACCTCTGAGGGGACTGGGCTGTGCCAGAAACGGTCGACCCTGTCTGCACATTAGAAACAAAGTACCAGGGGATTGAATGTTACAATATGGAACTGGGTGTCCCTCCAGTTCAATGAATCAGATTTTCAGGGTGGTGGGGGGCAGGGGCTGGGCATTAGTGTTTCTCAAAAGCTCTCTCAGTGATTCTGATGTGCAGCCAGGGTTGAAAACCACTGCTCTGGATTAGTTAGAAGCTTCTTGTGGTCATGTTTGATGACACTTAGAACTAAGTTTATCAGATCCTTTCTTTAATTTTTTTTTTTTTAACGTTTATTTATTTTTGAGACAGAGAGAGACAGAGCATGAACGGGGGAGGGTCAGAGAGAGAGAGGGAGACACAGAATCTGAAACAGGCTCCAGGCTCTGAACTGTCAGCACAGAGCCCGACGCGGGGCTTGAACTCATGAACCGCGAGATCATGATCTGAGCCGAAATCGGATGCCTAACCGACTGAGCCACCCAGGCGCCCCTCAGATCCTTTCTTTAGAGTAGGATTGCATAGAGGGGAGCAGGAAGATAGCATGAGTCCATTTCAGCCATGGTTATATTTACCATTTCCTTTTCTCTCTCTTTCTTCCTTTCCTCCTCTCTGTCTTTCAACAAATATCAGTTAAGTGCCTACAAGATCCCAGGCATAGCATCAGTCTGGTTGGGGCAGAGAAGGAGGAGTAGGAAGGAAGACCGGAAAAGTAGACTGGGACTAAGACTTGAAGGGCTGATATACTGAATACTGAGTGAGGGTGCTTGTTTTTGCTAAAAGGATGTAATTCGAGAGTCACACCTAATCCGATATATTGGCTCCTTCTTTGCCATCTTTGGCATATATTACAGCAATTAGGTATTTGGTAACTCTTCTCACCAACCAACCACTCTGGAAAAGAATCAACATCCACCAGTGCTTATTTTCTCAAAGCCTTCGGAGCCACTTTTCACTTCCAAGAGAAACAAATGATGTGTTTACAGTGTCCAAGGTTATGACAGCCCTATAGCTGCACACAGTTCTTGTTTTTGAGGACAGTCCTGATTTTACATATGCTCTTCCATTGTTCCTGTACGTACATAAGAATTTGTGAGGCGATATATCCTGGTGTTTCTGGAAAATTGACACTACGTTCAGATGATCTGTAACTGCTTGCTTCTTTTGTCTCTCTTGAAAGTATGCTTATTGTTTATCACGAATGGACGTTGGTAAGGTGCCAGGAGGGTGGCGGGGCTGGGAGGGGATTGAATGTTACAATATGGAAGACCTACACAAGCTTCGTTAAAGTTGGTTCCTTGGAGCTGGGTTTTTATGGTGCTATATAGTGTACTAAGGCTCTTACACTGGACTGGTTTGGTCCAAACTGCCTGTATCCTAGAGTGTAGTCTCTATGACCTACATTCCCAATGAGCCTTAAGGGTGAGTGCCAATGCTTATTATGTTTCTCTCTCTCTTTTTTTTTAATAGTTTTTTTTCCTTAAGTTTATTTATTGAGAGAGAGAAAGAGTGTGTGTACTCATGGGAGAAGAAAGGGCAGAGATTGAGGGAGAGAGGGCACCCCAAGCGGGCTCCGCACTGTCAGCGCAGAGCCCAGTGAGGGGCTGGAAACCAGGAACCATGAGACTACAGCTTGAGCGGAAACCAAGTCTGCCGCCCAGGCTCAACCAACGAGTCTGTTCTTTTTTATCCCGATTTTGAAAATCCCTACTGCCTGATAATAGAGAGGCTGGAGACACAGTGCACAAGAACTCCAAACTCCAGTTCGGGAGTCAGACAGACCCAGGAAAAGCCCAGCTCCTCTACTCCTAGCTGTGTGACCTTAGGCAGACTATTTAACATTTCTTTACAGCAGTCTCCTTGGCTGTGAAGTGGGATTTCAATATTCTTACCTACTAGTGCTGCTGTGAAGGTCACTAAGACACATATGTGAAGGGGGTGACTGCATGGAAAACTCTGGATCCTTTATCACAGAGTCGAGATTATTAGTGCCTTGCATAATAGGTGCTCAGTAACTGAATAAATTTCCCTGTGGTATTCGTGCTTTTTAGTTTGGGCTGAAAGATTATACTTCTAAAGGACGGAGACCATTTATTCTAGATCTTCTATGGGTTATCTCTTCCTATATAGCGCTGAGCATGTAAAAGGTGCTCAGTACATATGCACTGGGGGCACTGGGGCGGCTGGCAAAAGTCTAACTTGAATTCTGGTCTTAGCTGTTCCATTGTGGAAATGATTTAATGTCTCTGGGTTTCAGTTTCTTCCTCGGTAAAAATGGGATATTAGGCATTGGGTACACGGTCTGGAGCAGGTGGCATGTGCTTGATCTCAGAATGTGGTCTGCAGAGTTTCAGACAAACGTAACAAAACAAACATGAAAATTAGAAAGACAAATAAACAGGGGCGCCTGGGTGGCTCAGTCGGTTAAGTGTCCGACTTTGGTTCAGGTCATGATCTCGCCGGTCGTGGGTTCGAGCCCCATATTGGGCTGTGCTGACATAGAGCATGGAGCCTGCTTCAGATTTTGTGTTTCCCTCTCGCTCTGCTCCTCCCTCACTCATGCTCTGTGTCTCTCTCAAAAAAATAAATAAACGTTAAAAAATTAAAAAAAAAAAGACAAATAAACAAACTGGTTTTCTTGAACTGGCTGGCATTTGTAGTTGGCTCACAGGGTCTGATATTACCATTTTGTGCCTGGATGGGCTGGGCATCCCATGGACAAGACAGGCTCTGAGCTGTTCAAGTCTAATTTCAGTAAAAGTCAATGAAAACATCATGAAGGCTGGGCGCCATGAGGGAGTCCTGCCAAAGAAAAATAAGTGTGAGACCAAAGCTTATCAATCGTATTTTAAAAATCGCAGTTTGCCACTATATTCAGTAACAATTACTGAGAACTGTGTGCCACACAGAATCTTCTGATCCCGTGAACCATTACAGAAGACAGTGGCTGGTGTAGGGGCGGTCTGCTCCAGCAGGAAAGAGCATTTTGTTTTGAATTGCCAGTGCCTGGTGATCATCAAAAATTTTAGGTGGGTCTCATTCTTCTTTTTTCATTCTCTTTAGACGTTGAACCTCCTCATTTTGCATCAGGGGCCAGTTGCTGGTTCCTGGTTCGCCATGGATTGAAAACATTTAGGTGCCCTTGGACTACACCTCTTTGGTTCCTTACACCCTGAACATCCTTCTCATCACCTAGTTCTCAGCACAAGCACAGTCATTGCCCCATGTTTTAAAACCACCTTTACTGAGGTTTTGTTAATGTGCAGGAAACTGCATCCATTGAAAGTGTGCAGTTTGAGGAGTTTAATTATGTGGATACACCCATGAAACACCCACCACAATCAAGATACGGAATATTTCCATCGCTCTCGAAGCTCCTCTGTGCAGTCAGTCCTTCTCTCTGCCCTCAGCCCCAGACAGCCATTGGATTGTTTTTGTTATGACAGATTCATTTGCATTCTCTACAATGTTGTATAAACCGAATCATACAGTATATAGTGTTGGGTTTTTTTCCATCCAGGATCATTTTGAGATTCATCCTGTTGTTGAATCCATCAGCATTTCATTTCTTGTCTACAGCGTGTGTATTCATTCACCTGTTGATGAACATTTGGGCTATTTTCAGTTTTTGCCAGACATCAGTCTGTTTTACTGTCTTCGGTGCATAATCGCTATCTGATATTATCTTGTGCTTTTATTTGGTTGTTTTTGTGACTCCCTCTTCTCCTGAGCTAAAACAAAAAGTGATTTAGTCTCTTGTCCTTTACTTTATCAGTAGTGGGGACACATGATAGGAGGTCGTGAATTCATTAATTCCAGGAATTTCAATGTTGGGCTGTACTCGGAGCGTTCCTGAGTTCAAATACCAAGTCTGGCACCATTAGGTTTGTGACCTTGAGCAAATGGCCTCACCTCTCTGAATATCAGTTACTACATCTGTAAACTGAGTAGGAATCATACTGTCTCACAAGGTTGTAGTGAAGGTACACGTAGATTACTAATAATGGAAGGTCAGTGCTGTCCACATTGTCTTGTAATAACTCACTTAATCATTTAATCAATTAATCACTCCCATGCAGAAAGTACTCTATCACTCTACCCATTTCACAGACGAGAAAGTTGAGGCACAGAGTCAGTAAGTACCAGAGCTTCACTTGCACTCAGGCTGTTAGGCTTATGAGACTGCTCTCCCCGTCACTCTGTTGTTCTGTTTCTCTGTTATTAAATGACATAATATGTGAAGTGCCCAGCACAGTACCTGACATATACTAGCTTCACAATAAATAGTAGTTTCCTTCTTCCTTAGGTGTAAAGTCACAGAGAAAGGTGCCAAACATCTTAGCATTTACCTATAATTCCGGAACAATATGTGCAATGTTGTAGCATATAAAATTCAATGGAATTTTATAGACCGGATGTACTGCATTATTGTCAACCCATTGACATTTCAGTTTCTTAGTCTACGATACGATTAGAAGTATTGAGAAGGTTGATAAGTTTGTCCAGTAAATCAGTGTTAATATGTTTTTCCAGTAAATTGTGAACCCTCGTTGGTACATGTGGTCTAGGAGACTCCTGAGACCCTTTTAAGGCAAGGTGAGGGCCGGGCCTGAGAGCCGGGTCTGCCCCAGAAGGGGTGCAGGTGAGCACTGTCAGCAACTTGTAAACAACCACAATCAATGCCAAATGATCAGTGTGGGGGAGGTGCCAATCCTCAGGGATGGGATGGTTCTTTTCTGATTTGGACCATAAAGCACTTTACAAACAATAACTGTTGAGGAATATTCTTATGTTTGCGATTCATTGTTTTATATATTTGGGGGCTCCTGTATTCGGCGCATAGACATTTCTAACTGTTAGCTCTTCCTGATGGATAGACCCTGTGATTATTATATAATGTCCTTCTTCATCTCCTGTTACAGCCTTTAATTTAAAGTCTAGTTTGTCTGATATAAGTATGGCTAGTCCAGCTTTCTTTTGACTTCCAGTAGCATGACAGATAGTTCTCCATCCCCTCACTTTCAATCTGAAGGTGTCCTCAGGTCCAACATGAGTCTGTTGTAGACAGCAAATAGATGGGTCTTGTTTTTTTCCATTCTGATACCCTATGTCTTTTGGTTGGAGCATTTGGTCCATTTACATTCAGTGTTATTATTGAAAGATACGGGTTTAAAGTCATTGTGATGCCTGTAGGTTTCATGCTTGTAGTGATGTCTCTGGTACTTTGTGGTCCTTGCAACATTTCACTCACAGAGTCCCCCTTAGGATCTCTTGTAGGGCTGGTTTAGTGGTGATGAATTCCTTCAGTTTTTGTTTGTTTGGGAAGGCCTTTATCTCTCCTTCTATTCTGAATGACAGACTTGCTGGATAAAGGATTCACGGCTGCATATTTTTTCTGTTCATCCCATTGAAGATTTCCTGCCATTCCTTTCTGGCCTGCCAAGTTTCAGTAGATAGGTCTGCCACTAGTCTTATGGGTCTCCCTTTATAAGTTAGAGGCTGTTTATCCCTGGCTGCTTTCAGAATTTTCTCTTTATCCTTGTATTTTGCCAGTTTCACTATGATATGTCGTGCAGAAGATCGATTCAAGTTACGTCTGAAGGGAGTTCTCTGTGCCTCTTGGATTTCAATGCCTTTTTCCTTCCCCAGATCAGGGAGGTTCTCAGCTATGATTTGTTCAAGTACACCTTCAGCCCCTTTCTCTCTCTCTTCCTCGTCAGGAATTCCTATGATGCGGATATTGTTCCATTTGATTGCATCACTTAGTTCTCTAATTCTCCCCTCATACTCCTGAATTTTTTTATCTCTCTTTTTCTTAGCTGCTTCTTTTTCCATAATTTTATCTTCTAATTCACCTATTCTGTCCTCTGCCTCTTCAATCCGAGCTGTGGTCACCTCCATTTTATTTTGCACCTCATTTATAGCATTTTTTAACTCCTCATGACTGTTTCTTAGTCCCTTGATCTCTGTAGCAAGAGATTCTCTGCTGTCCTCTATACTTTTTTCAAACCCAGCAATTAATTTTATGACTATTATTTTAAATTCATATTCTGTTATATTGCTTAAATCGTTTTTTGATCAATTTGTTAGCTGTCACTACTCCTGGAGTTTCTTTTGAAGAGAATTCTTCTGTATCGTCATTTTGGACAGTTCCTGGAGTGGTGAGGAACTGCAGGGCACTTCCCCTGTGCTGTCTGGAGTAACTTGTGTTGGTTGGTTGGCCTCAGTCAGACCTGATGTCTGTCCCCAGCCCACCGCTGGGGCCACAGTCAGACTGGTGTGTACCTTACCTTCCCCTCTCCCAGGGGCAGGACTCACTGTGGAGTGGTGTGGCCTCTGTCTGGGCTACTTGCACACTGCCAGGCTTGTGGTGCTGCTCTGATGGGATCTGGTGTATAAGCTGGGGTGGATCCGCAAGGTGCACAGGGGTGGGAGGGGCAGGCTTAGCTCACTTTGCCGATGGTGGTCCCCTGTGGGAGGGGCCCTGCAGCACTGGGAGGGAGGTAGGCAGACCCGTCGGAGGGATGGATCCACAGAAGCACAGCGTTGGGTCTTTGCACGGTGAAAGCAAGTTCGGTGACAGAAACTGGTTCCCTTTGGGATTTCGTCTGGGGGATGGGCGAGGGAGATGGCGCTGGCCAGCGCCTTTGTTCCCCGCCGAGCTGAGCTCTGTCGTCCGGGGCTCAACAACTCTCCTTCCCAGTGTCCTCTCACCCTCCCTGCTCTCCAAGAGCAGAGCTGTTCACTTTTAACATTCCAGATGTTAAGTCCCGCTGGCTGTCAGAACTCACGCAGTCCGGCCCCTCGGCTTTTGCAAGCCAGACTTCAGGGGCTCTGCCTTGCCCAGCGAGCTGCCCCTCCACTGCCCCGCTCCCTCCCACAAGTCCATGTAGCACGCACCACCTCTCCCCACTTCCTACCCTCTTCCGTGGGCCTCTTGTCTACGCTTGGCCCCAGACAGTCCGTTCTGCTAGCCTTCTGGTGGTTTTCTGGGTTCTTTAGGCAGATGTGGGTGGAATCTAAGTCATCAGCAGGACGAGGTCCTCCCAGCGTCCTCCTACACCGCCATCTGCCCCTGGATCTCCTGTTGAGGAATATTCTTAGAGCTACCACCCATGAACTCTGTTCACAGCCTGTTATCCGAGGATCCAATCTGGGCGAGGCCTTCAGATCCAGGGAGGGGCTGGAGGGAGGGGGAAACTGGCTGATGTTGCCCACAGCAGCATCGCTCTGCCTTGGTGGAGCATTAGCCCAACGGACGTAGGTGCAGGACCGGTGACTCAGGCACGGGCCCATTCCTGATCTTGGGGGACTTATCCATGCCATGCCCCTGTGAGAACTGGTTGGGGGGAAATAACAAAGGAATCACTCTCCTGTCCTCTGGCACTTTCCAGTCTCATGGAGGCAGAGGAGCTAACAGGACCAGTGCCTCGTTGTGAGGGAGTTTTAAGGCACAGAGTACAGCGTACTTCTGATGAGGGAGCCTAAGGCAGGCTGAGGGCAAAGCACAAGCTAGCACACCGCACCTCTCAAGGTGGGATAGTGTGATATTCCTCAGGCACTCCTGGCTGCCCAAGGACAAAAGAAAGGTCAGAACACAAATGTTTAAACTGATAAAGTCTCCAAATATCTTAGTACAATGACAAGGAAAGGACAACTTTATCAACAGCCTGATGCCCAGGAACTCCCTGCCGTTTTAATGTTAATGCTCTGCTAGAGGGAAAAATAACCTTAACCTTGTCAATAGCTAGGCCTCCAGTAATCTGTGAGTCTTTAGCATATGAAAATCCCTTTAAGAAACTTCCTTTCAAGCTATCTCCCCCGCAGACTATGAGTCACTCCTCACAACCCCACTGCAGCTCTTTCTGCCCACAGCTCCTGTCCCCGGGCTTTAATAAAATCACCTTTTTGCACCAAAGACATCTTTGAGAGAATTCTTTCTTGGCCGTCAGCTCTGAACCCCACCATCATCCCAAAATACCTCATCATTCCAGTGCTGAGGGGATGAGAGTTTGGGTGTCAGGGTAACCAAGTGTGGTTTCTTGGAGTAGTTAAGTCTTGAACTTTGCCTGATCTGTCCTTGGGCTGACTTCATGGGTGTATGACCCACGCTCAGAGGCCCTCACACTCTTGGATTAAAACTCTGCTGTCACCATCTTGAAATTCTTAATGAATTTTTGAACAAAGCGTACCACATTTTCATTTTGTACTGGGTCCCGCAAATTATGTCCTGATCATCCTTATCAGGTTACTTCCACCAATTACTATTTTTCCTCCCAAATAGGCTTCTCCTTTTTAGCTTCCTCATCTCACCAAAACACACCAGCTTCTTCCCAGTCCTCTGGACTTGAAACCTCAAGGCAGCTGTTAGCCTTGCCTCACCCTCCACAGCCAAGACCTGAGGAGTATTCCTTCACATGTCCTGATGTCCTGAATCCTCGTGCTTCTTACCATTTCCAGAGTCATACACGCAGTCCAGTCCCCCCTCGGCTTTTGCCTGGAGTCCCTAGACCCTTGCTACTTTGGGTGGTCTAGGGATCATCAGCACCAGCATAAAGTGGACCTTGATGGGGATGCAACACCTTGGGCCCCACCCTAGATCTACATTTTGACCAAAAACGTAGGTAATTCTAATGCGTTGTAAAGTTTGAGAAGTCCATAAAGCAGACTCTGGCTATATTTTGGAATCACCTGGGGAGATTGGAAAACCACCAATGATTGGGTTCTATCCTTAGAAATTCTGATATAATCATTTA
This sequence comes from Neofelis nebulosa, assembly GCF_028018385.1. Lineage (NCBI taxonomy): Eukaryota > Metazoa > Chordata > Mammalia > Carnivora > Felidae > Neofelis > Neofelis nebulosa. The sequence continues at coordinate 39,693,224 of NC_080791.1, read as the reverse complement.
ACATCAGTATTTTCTTTAAAGCCCCTCTTTCCCACTTGTTTTAGTTCATCTATCGCTGGGTAACAAATTGCCCCAGCACTTAATGGCTTCAACCAACACATATCTGTTACCTCACAGTTTCTGTGTTCTGGAATACAGACACAGCTTAGCTAGATCCCCTGCTTCAGGGTCTCTCATGAAGTGGCAGTCAAGGTGTTGGCCTAGGGTCTCTCAGAAGACAGCAGTCAAGGTCCAACTGCAGCATGATCTGCTTCCGAGCTCACTCAGCTCCCTATGGGCCACTGGACCGAGGGTCTCAGTTCCTTCTTGGCTGCTGGGGGCAGGCCACTGTCAGTTCTTTGCCACTTGGACCTCTCCAACATGGAAGCTTTGCTTCATTAAAGTCTGTGTGTGAGAGAATCTGCTAGCAAGACAGAAGTCACCATCTTTTATAACACATTCATGGAAACAACATCCCATTACTTTTGCCATGTTCTATTCATTAGAAATAAGTCACTAGGTCCAGCCCACTCTCAGAGAAAGGGGATTCACAAAGGCATGCCTACCAGAGGCAGGAATCACTGGGGCTCTCTTGGAAGTCCGCCTATACCACCACCACCAGGATTGAGAACCATTGCTCTAGAACGAGGATGTAAACAAACCTTCCTTTATCTCCACTCAGATGAAACAGTGATTAAAGGGATTTCAAAGCTATAGCTGGGCTCTACGGGGTCAGTGTGGATATCGAATAGTGCCATCTGGCAAGGTCAAGATATAGGTCAAATATAGAATATGCCATCCCTGGTCTAGACTCTGCCAACCCAAACATAGACTTTTGGGGCAGTTGAGCAACCCTCTCTGATCTCCTCCAGTCCTCCAACAACAATAATTTCTAATTTGTTTGCAACATCAATTGTTCTAAGCCCAGTTGTAGGTCTTTCCTGAAACAATCCTGTAAGTAATTGCTAACACATTTTGAGGGCTTCCTAAATGTCAGGCAGTGTTCTAAATGTCTTACATTTATGACCCCACTTAACCTCACAGTGTAGTGAGGGGAGTTACTATCAATATCGTCACTTCCAATGAGGAAATTGAAGCAGAGACAGGTCATATAACTTTGCCTGGGTCACAACAAGCAAGTGGTGAGACTGAGATTCAAACTGAGACGGTCTGGGCTCCAGAGTCCCTGCTCTTAAACCACTTATTCAATGTAAAAAATCTTCAGTGTGTACACATTTCCATTTGTGTTGTCATGACATTGCCATTTACAATAATGAAAGATTGGAAACAACATACCTGTCCAACAATAGGAAAGTGGTGAAGTAGATTATGATGCATCTTTATGGTGACCTATTACGCTCATTTACAAAAAGGCACGCTTTTCAAAGAATTTTAAAGACGTGGAAAAAATGCACAAAATGCTTTTAAGAGAAAAAGGACTGTGTGGGACATTTAACCATAATTATGAAAACAGATCTGTATGTGAATAGAAGAAGTGGAAATATGACACTACCTTTCTGTGCATTATGTAACTGTGATTGTTTTTAAAAACAATTTTTAAAAACAAACATAATTTATACACAATAGAATGCCCACATCTTAAGTGTCCAGGTCGATGAAGTTTGTGAACTACATATAACTGTCACTGTCATCCAAAATGATAGAACATTTCTATCATCTGATGAAGTTATTCATTCCCCGGCCTTCTGGCCAGTCCTACACCATGCCTTTCATCACAACAGATTGGCTTTAACGACATGGAAAAATGGCCCTCCGTTTTAGAGTCTCGCAAAGTTGCCGTCAAGGTCAACTGGGGCAATTTGTTTGTTTTTGAATTTTATATGAATGGGATCATATTCTTTTGTGTTTGGCTTCCTCCACTCAACGTTTTGGAGATTAATCATTACACTGCATGCTCCTTTTTATTGCTGAGTGATATTCCATTGTATGAATATACCATAATTATTTACCTATCTTCTTATTGATGGACATTTGGGTATTTTCTAGATTTGGGGTAATATGAATAAAACTGCTATGCGTATTCATGTTTTGTTTTTATGTGATCATAGATTTTCACTTCTCTTGGGTTTTTACCAAAGAGTGGAATTGTTGGGTCAGGGAGCAGATGTATGTTGAATTTTATGAGGAAAGAAAAGGACAGTTTTCCAAAGTGGTCGTAACATTTTACACTCCCACCAGCAATGTGTGAAACTTCTAGTTGCTTCTACATTCTTGCCAAATTTGGTCAAGTCAAATTTTTAGCCAGTCTTGTGGGTGTAAAGTGATATCTTGTTGTGTTATAGTTTTGAGGGGTGGGGGAAACTCCTTTTTAACCTGGTTTCAAGTTTGGTAGATAATTCAAATACCTTCCCACATCCCTCTATGTGTCTTGTGTTCCTTTAGAACTGGTCTTTTCCTGTGCCCTGAATCCCATGCTTTCCTGCCCCCGGAATGGTTGCAGTTTTAAGGCAAGGAGTTAGGAGTGGAGAACAGGAGGAGCAGAAGACAACTCAGAAGGGAAGACAGAGACAGACATATACAAAGGGACAGAAAGAGGCAAAGTGGCAGAGAGATGGAAATCAACAAAGACGAGAAAGACAACGACAGAGAAGGAAGGGAGGTAGGCGTGGGATAAAGGGGGAGAAGGACAACGAGAAAGCAGGAAAAGTGACAGAGTAAGAAGAGGTGTGAGGGGGGAGGGGATGAAAATAAAGTGAGAGGGGGACAAGGAAGGGAAGGGAGGGTAGAGATGGGAGACGGGGGAAGGGAAGGGACCGATGTGAGGGCAAGAAGCCAAATCCTTCCCGTGCCACCCATCCAGCAGGCAGCCTTGGAACGGCCTGGAAGTGGAGGGAAGTGCACTTGCCAGTGAGATCTGTCTGCTTCTGGAGGGCTGACACTCAGGAAGCAAAGCTGAACTGTGCTGAGAGCATCCCTCATTAATATCAGAGGCCCCAGACAGCCTTAATGGTCCTGAGCCTGTGGGCTGCGAAGAGACTGGAGTGCTAACATAATGGTTGGGTGCATGCCAGGCTGTGCTCATAGAAATGGCATCGCCCTGGGCCATCCTGGGGTCTGATGCCAGGCCAGGGGCTAGAGACTGCTGAGTCATCTAGAGGACAAGGAGTAGTTTGTTTGGGGTGATGGAAAAATGATGAGCACGCTTCCCTCTCCTGGGCCTGACCGGGGTGACAAGAAGCCCCCGCGAGTGTAGCTAATGGTCAGAGAAGCACTCGTGGCAGCTGTGTTAGTGAAGACATGGTCAGTTGTTTGGGTCCGTTTGGTCAGTTAACAGGCACTGAACCTTGCCTGGATCCCACGTGGCCTCAAAAAGCTCACAGTCTAGTCAGTAGGAGGTGAAAGTCAACTAAATTACTAGTAAGACTGAAATATGTCCTATAAGAGATAAATACTGTAGCCCCTTTCCAATGTCAGGACTCAATAACGTTTATTAAATGAATGAGGGATTGAAGGGATGTTCAACCCATGTATCTAGTATCATAGAGGAGAACAGGTTATTTTTGAATTAAGTTTCTCAGAGTTTATTTTATTTATTTTGAGAGTGTGTGTGTGTGTGTGTGTGAGAGAGAGAGAGAGAGAGAGAGAGTCTCATGAACCATGAGACCATGATCTGAGCCGAGACCAAGGGTCAGACACTTAACCGACTGAGCCACCCAGGCGCCCCTGAGCTAATTCTTTGCACTGGGATTGAACACTTGGTAGACTAGGGATCAATTCAGTTTCATTAAATGAATGGCTGATTACATTTCACTGCAATCAGGAATGTAATACTCTCCAGAAAAGTACCACTCTGAGCTGCAGTTCTCCCTGGTACTTTATTATTTTTTTATTTAAAAAAATGTTTATTTATTTATTTTTGAGAGAGAGAGAGAGAGAGAGAGCGAGTGGAGAAGAGGGGCAGGGGAGAGAGAATCCTTTTTAAAAACGTTTATTGATTTACTTATTTTGAGACAGAGAGAGAGCAGGGGAGGGGCAGAGAGAGAGGGAGAGAAAGAAACCCAAGCAGGCTCTGTGCTGACACGGGGCTTGAACCCACGAACCGTGAGATCATGACCTGAGCTGAAGTCGGACACTTAGCCGACTGAGCCACCCAGATGCCCCCCTGAGACAGGGAGAGAATCTTAAGTAGGCTCCACGCTCAGTGCAGAGCTTGACACAGGGCTCGATCCCATGACCCTGGAATCATGATCGGAGCCGAAACCAAGAGTCAGACGCTGAACAGACTGAGCCGTCCAGGCGCTCCTCACTGGTACTTTAATACAAACTTCTGTCCTTTTTTGCTGATGTTTATAAATCACATTCCCTCCGTTCTGTGAGGTGGGCAGGGCTCGAGTCGGCATCTGTCTTTACAGATGAAAAACTGATGGCCCAACAGGCCGAGCGTTGTGCCCAATCGAAGCACTTGCGAGAGCCGCAACCAGAATGCAGGGCTCCTGAAGCTCATCCGGTTCTCATTCCATTGGTCCACATGGCCCTCCTCATGCCCAGTATTGGCTAATGGAGGGGCCTCTGAGGCAACTGGGGTTTTGGGGGGGAAAGACTGATGGTGGTGGATGCGGGAACTATGTGCTGGCACGAATGTCGTAGCTGGATAGAAATTATTTCATTTAACTATGACAATGACGTTAGGAGGTGGGAATTACTATCCCTATTTTAGAGATAAGGAAATCCACGTTTAGAAAAATCGAGTAACTTGTCCAAAGTCAGAACTGGGATTCAAATCAGATCTGTTGCACTTCAAAGCTTACACTTTTTCCAGGGTGCCCTGGTTACTTGAGGTAGTTTTGGAGAGCAAAGACCAAAGTGGTAGCTAGCACGAAGTTCCCGAGACTCTTCTAGCAAGCACGGTTGCTCTGGGGAGGATGGGAGTGGAAGGGTGGAGACTGTGCACCTCCAGGCCTCAGGGACACTTCAAGATTTCTTCCCTGTGGGGTGAACACCCTGGATTTTATCTGGCTTCTTTTGCAGAGATAGAAAGAGTGGAAAGTTCTCACTCACTGGGGTAGCTGGCCCTCCAGGCAGATTTAGGAACCAACCAACCAGTCAAAGTTGCTGGGACAGAGTAGGGAGAGGTTCTGAGGGGAAAGAAAACAATTAGCCCGTCATTCTCTGAGGTAGATTTCTACTTCATGCCTGCAGCTGGCTTGGGGCATTTAAGTGCCTGGAAGACAGCTGAGCTTCTCAGTTCAACCTTCTCCTTTTCAGTCCATCTGATTCAGCGCGGCTCCCACGGCCCCACCCCATGACTTTGCTGTCACCAAGAACAAACCTACTTCTGACATCTTAAGTGGCTTTCTTGGAGCCTCCTTCACACTGCCATTTTAAAATTTATGGAAGCCTCCAGAGACTGGAATCCAGGGTCTGATCTGTCTGGTATCCGTTTTTTGTTTTTTTTTTTTTTTAATTTTTAAAAAATGTTTATTTTTGAGACAGAGAGAGACTGAGTGTAAGCGGGGGAGAGGCAGAGAGAGAGGGAGAGGGAGACACAGAGCCCAAAGCAGGCTCTAGGCTCCGAGCTGTCAGCACAGAGCCTGATGCGGGGCTCGAACCCACAAACTGCGAGATCATGACCGGAGCCAAAGTCAGACGCTTAACCGACTGAGCCACCCAAGCACCCCTGGTAGCCTTCATTCTGTTTGTCATTGCACGTTATTAGTTGGCGCTTTTCCAGAGGCAAATGCTAAGACCCCACATTAAACTTGCTGAAAGAAAAAAAAAAGTTTTGAGGACAGGCACGCAATACCTAGGGTCAGAAAATGTCAGGCTTAGGATCCCTGCGCACAACTGTTCAGGTTGTGCACTGCACAAGGGCACCACATCTAAGAGGCAGCCCCCTCCATGGTATTATATGTGAAATACATGCCACTCACGTAATAACCCACATGAAGCCCTGGACAAGCTTAGGAGACTATGTACACACACGTGTGCAACTGCGCCCTGTTCCGACCACTGCCTGCCTCCCCTGAGACTGCTTCTCTTACCCCATAGCTCTCAGAGACACATTCCTGTTCTTCTGCCCCTCAGCTCCAGCATTCCTAAGAGGGGAGGACAGCCACTAGGGTAGAAAGCTTCTCCAGAGTGGCCCATGTCTAGAGTCACTGACCATGGCAGAGGGCACAGATACCAGGGCCTATGACTTATGGTTACTTAGGTTGTACAGTGATATACTGACAGAATTAAAAAAAGAAAGAACACTTGAGGCACCTGGGTGGCTCAGTCAGTTAAGCGTCAGACTTCAGCTCAAGTTACGATCTCACGGTTCCTGAGTTCAAGCCCTGCATCAGGCTCTCTGCTATCAGCAAAGAGCCCACTTTGAATCCTCTGTCTCCCTCTCTCTCATTGCCCCTCTTCCGCTCATGCTCACTTTCTCTTTCTCTCTCTCTCTCTCAAATAAATAAACATTAAAAAATTTTATTTAAAAAAAAAAAGCTTTTTTCGGGGAGGCTGGGTGGCCTAATTCATACAAAGATGCTATGTAGGCTGAGTTGACCCTGGCCAGTCTTTTACTCTTCATCTCTCAGGTCAGCTTCTAGCGTTTCCCCACTGTCACGGAAGGGCTCCTCTCTACTGTGGGGAGGATGCTTCCGGGGGCCTCAGACTCTCATACTTCCAGTGTGAGGCCTCCACCAGCAAAAGTGTGGCTTCCAAGCTAGTTCCAGGGGAAGCATTACAAGGAACACTGATTGGCCTGCCTTGGGTCACATGACTGCCTTTAGGTCTATCATTGGGTCTCTCAGGGGGATGGAGTCCTCTGATTGGACAAACCTCCATCATGTGACCAGAGAGTGGGCGTATCCATCCAGAAGAAGGGGAAGGTCTGCTGGGGAGTAGAATCAGTAGCTCCTCTTTCAGCAAAAATGTATTGAGTTGCCAATTTGCTTCAGGCCCTACACTGTGCTCCCTTTCTACACACCCTGAACCCTGTGGTGAGTCATCAGAACTCTCTCGCCACTCTCTCGCCAACGACCTTCACTCTCTGGGCTGATAGGGCAAAATTCTGACTCTGCATCTGTCTCATACACTCTTTTCTGCTCCTCTACTTGGTCTGTTGCAGGTTGGCGTCTTTGCAAACTCGTGATTTCGCATCTCAGCTGGATCCTCAGTGCAGCTCAATAATCTTTCTATTTGTCCCTGAATACCCCCTTCTCTCATTCATTCATTCGTACAATAACATCGGATTTACACGTTAGAAAGATCGCTCTGGAGCCTGATAGTTTGAAGGTGGACAGACAGACAGAAATCAGTGATGCCTATTTGGATTTGGAACCCAATGTTCCCATGACGTCCTGGGTATGTCTATCACAGCACTTTATCTTGTTGATGCTGTCTGTCTGTTTTCCCCACCAGTTGGTCTGTTCTGGGAAGACAAGGGCTATGTCTAATTCATTTGTGCATCCCTGGGTCTGGCACATGGAAGGGAATTGAACTGATCTAAACCGGCCTCTGATCCATGAAGCTTTTCTAGCCACTTCTCTATGGAAGCTTTACTAGGTACCATTTTTCTTTCATGCACTTAAGAGCTGCAGCCTTTGCTCCAAGAGAGTAAAGTACATTTCAGTCCTGCTGGTGCTGCACTGGGTTTCCTGCTTAAGCCATAGATAGAGCAGATGTCCTACAGAGCTACCCGACAAACCACTCATTGCCTTCCTGGTCCGCTCTTGTCATACAGCTCCTAGCTACAATCCGAGAGGTAGACGTGTCCTGGCATTCAGAATCACGCCTCCCCTCCATCATCATGACTCCCCACATTCGAGGGACTCTTCTATTAGGATGAATGCTTTCCCAAGATGGTACTTGTTCCTGATATAAAACAGGCCCCTGGCTCGAAGTCAGTTGCCCAAACATGCTTGGCTAGGTCTGCACCACAAGTAGGCGTGGCTTAGCTTTTGAAAGCAAAGGACTCACTTTCACAGGAGGTTGGTTTGAGCATGAGTTTTGAAATTCAGAAGAAGCTTGTTTTCCTTGGAGATCTTTGGTTGATGAGTACTATTGCCCCACCAAACGGTCCAGGGAGAGTCTCTGATCTGATGTGATTGTTCTCAGAACCTGGGCCACCAGGCTGTGTGAAAAGAGAGAGAGAAAGAAGGCTTCTTTCTGTAGACTTTTGAGTGGCAAGGTGGCTGCTGGTTTCTTGTGCCCAAAGAGAGGAGAGGCCTCTACTCACACAGGAATTTTCATTATTTAGCATTTCACATCCCTAATATAGTTCTGTTGAACAGTCTAGAAATGAGTTTCCAGGAACAGTTCTTAGAAACAGTTGGGGCAACACTGTAGGGCCCAAGTCTGGAAGGCTTGTCCATAGCTTTTGGGCTGCCCCTGAGGCTGGAAGAGAGAAAGTGAAGGGGGCAACCACAGAGAGTGGTGTGGCAGGGAGGAAAGAGCAAGCAGATGGGATCTGGACCTAGCCTTGATACCTGGGAAGGTAAATTTAATTTAATTTAATTTTTTATTTTATTTTTTAAATTTACATCCAAGTTAGTTAACATGTAGTGCAACAGTGATTTCAGGAGTAGATTCCTTAATGCCCCTTACCCATTTAGCTCATCCCCCCTCCCATAACCCCTTTGTTCTCCATATTTAAGAATCTCTTATGTTTTGTCCCCCTCCCTATTATTTTTGCTTCCCTTCCCTTGTGTTCATCTTCTCTGTGTCTTAAAGTCCTCATGTGAGTGAAGTCATATGATATTTGTCTTTCTCTGACTAATTTCGCTTAGCATAATACCCTCTAGTTCCATCCATGTAGTTGCAAATGGCAAGATTTCATTCTTTTTGATTGCCGAGTAATACTCCATTATGTGTGTGTGTGTGTGTGTGTGTGTGTGTGTGTGTGTTTGTGTGTGTGTGTAGATAGATAGATAGATAGATATAGATATATATCTCACATTTTCTTTATCCATTCATCCATCGATGGACATTTGGGTTCTTTCCATACTTTGGCTATTGTTGATAGTGCTGCTATAAACATTGGGGGGCATGTGCCTCTTTGAAACAGCATACCTGTATCCCTTGGATAAATACCTAGTAGTGAAATTGCTGGGTTGTAGGGTAGTTCTATTTTTAATTTTTTGAGGAACCTCCATACTGTTTTCCAGAGTGGTTGCACCAGTTTGCATCCCCCCCAACAGTGCAAAAGAGATCCTCTTTCTCTGCATCCTTGCCAACATCTGTTGTTGCCTGAGTTGTTAATGTTGGCCATTCTGACATATGTGAGGTGGTATCTCACTGTGGTTTTGATTTGTATTTCCTGGATGATGGGTGGTGTTGAGCATTTTTTCATGTGTCGGTTGGCTATCTGGATGTCTTCTTTGGAGAAGTGTCTATTTGTGTCTTTTGCCCATTTCTTCACTGGATTATTTGTTTTTTGGGTGTGGAGCTTAATAAGTTCTTTATAGATTTTGGATACTAACCCTTTATCTGATACGTCATTTGCAAATATCTTCTCCCATTCCACCGGTTGCCTTTTAGTTTTGCTGATTGTTCCCTTCACTGTGCAGAAGGTAGAGGTCAGCATAGTTCATTTTTGTTTTGTTTCCCTTACCTCTGGAGACGTGTTGAGTAAGAAGTTGCTGTGGCCACGATCAAAGAGTTTTTTGCCTGCTTTCTCCTCAAGGATTTTGATGGCTTCCTGTCTTACATTGAGGTCTTTCATCCATTTTGAGTTTATTTTTGTGTATGGTGTAAGAAAGTGGTCCAGGTTCATTTTTCTGCATGTCGCTGTCCAGTTTTCCCAGGCCTGCTTGCTGAAGAGACTGTCTTTATTCCATTGGATATTCTTTCCTGCTTTGTCAAAGATTAGTTGGGTTCTCTACTCTGTTCCATTGATCTGAGTGTCTGTTTCTGTGCCAGGGAAGGTCATTTAATACAGCCTTTTCTCAGTTTCCTCATTGCACAATGAGAACACTAATGTGTGGTCCATGCTTCCTACCTGAGCCACTTGCCTACGTTTACTTAATCGCTGCATGTGAGGCGAGAGTCAGTCAATACTGGGTGCTCATGTCTAACTGTGGTTAATTTTATGTGTCAACTTGACTAGGGTATGGTGCCCTCTTGTTTGCTCAGACACTAGTCTAAATGCAGCTGTGGAGGTATTTGTGAATGTGCTTAGCAGTTATAATCAGTTGACTTTAAGTAATGCTGATTACTCTCCAATATGTGGGAGGGCTTCATCTAATTAGCTGAGGACCTTAAGAGCAAAGACTGAGATTTTCTGAAAAAGAAGCAGTTTTGCCTCCGGATTAGAACATAGAAACCCTGCTTGAGTTTCCAGCCTACAGCCTGCTCTGCAGAGATCATACTTGCTGGTCTCTACATCATGTGAGCAGATCACATGACACTTTCTCTCTATGTCCTATTTGTTCTGTTTTTCTGGAGAATCTGGACCAATACATTGGCTCACCTGTGACCCAATCTCATCTGCACTGTTTACTAATCTGTGACCTTGGACACATCCCTTGACCTCCCCGATTTTCAATGTGTCGATCTGCAAAATGGAGATTTAAAAAAATATGTATGTAAAAAAAAATCTCTTTTTCTTGCCTTTGTACATAGCTTCCCTGCTTGCTTCCCCTGTGTCCACAAGGGAGTGTCTGAGGGGTGAAGCATCAGAGAGAGTGCAAACCGGTTGTCATCTCTCACCATCAGGCCTGTCTGTCCTGCCTCATTCTGACCTGTTCTTCTCCTGCCCGTGGCCCTCCCAGGCTGTCCACTGGGCTCCAGTGAAACCCATGGCAGTGACCCTTCAGGCCCAGCCCCCATCAGAACCCAAAGAATGTGGCAGCCTTCTTTCTTTTTTTTTTTTTTTTAAGTTTATGTATTTATTTTGAGAGAGAGAGAGAGCGCGTGCACAAGCAGAGGAGGGACAGAGAGAGGGAGAGAGAGAGAATCCCAAGCAGGCTCCACACTGTCAGTGCAAAGCCTGATGCGGGGCTCGAACTCATGAGCCATGAGGTCATGAGCTGAAATCAACAGACACTTAACCGACTGAGCCACCCAGGCCCTCTGGAAGCCTTCTTTCCACTCCCCAAGGCAGCTTCCAACCAGGATGGTTCTTTCTGGTTCAGGAGCCCCTCTGCCTTTGAAGTCCACACATCCGGGCATGACCAGCCTCCCTGTTCTTAGGGGCATCATCCCCTTCCCTTCAGATCCTCTCCCTTGCTACTTGAACAGGACATCATCACCTGCCTACCTGCCTCTTCAACCCTTTTCTGTACCATTGTTTTTGTCGACTGCAGCTGATGATCTATCCAAACCCAGTACCCACAAAAAGGACATAAAACATCACACACAACTTGTCAAATGATAAACACAGATGTGCAACTTAACAAATAATGATAAGACAAACACCTGTGTTACCACTGTCCAAGTCAAGAAGTAGAATATCGCCAGAGCCCGCAGGGGTCTCTTTCGGGTCACAACCCCCTCCCTCACCCAGAGGTATCCATGCTCCCGACTTGTATGTAATGATTTTCTTGCATTTCTTTGTGGTTTTAAGGCCATTTATGCATTCCTGAACCCCATAGTATATATAAAAAGAAATATATTTCTGTGAATTTTACCTGTGATGTTTATAGATGTGATTTGTAATGTGTGCATGTATTTGTTTCGCTTCTTTAGCTCAATGTTATGTTTGTAAGATTCATCCACAGCGTTGTAAAGTGTGATCCATTCATTTCCAATGCTGTATCATTCTCCTCTGTCTCAGGGATTGGCAAACTATGGCCCACGGGCCACATGCTGCTGGTGACTGACAGGTTTTGTATGGCCCATGAGCTAAGAATGCTTCTTACATGTATAAAGTTTTAAAAGAAAGAATACCACAAAACCAAGATTACAAGATAGAGACCTGCAAAGCCTAAATTACTTACTCTCTGGCCCTTCATGGGAAAAGTTTTCTGACCTGGCTTTACATGAATGTACTGTAACTTACTTTTCCGTTACATTCTGGATGGGTATTTGAACAGTGTGCAAGTTTTTGGCTCCTGAAAATGCTGCTATGGACATTTTTGTACATGTTTTCTGATGCACATATACATGTGTTTTTCTTTTTTCTTTTTTAAAATTTTTTTAATGTTTATTTTTGAGAGAGAGAGAGAGAGAGAGAGAGAGAGAGAGAGAGAGAAAACTAGCAGGGGAGAGGCAGAGAAAGAGGGAGGCAGAGAATCCGAGGAAGGCTCCAGGCTCCGAGCTGTCAGCACAGAGCCTGATGCGGGGCTCGAACTCACAAGCCGCGAGATCATGACCTGAGCTGACGTCAGACGCCTAACTGACTGAGCCACCCAGGTGCCCCTATACATGTGTTTTTCTAAGATATGTATCTAGGAATAAAAGTATACATATATTCAAATTTAGCTGATAACCCCAAGCAATTTTCCCAATCAGCCGTATCGCTTACATTCCCAACAGCTTTATATGAGAATTCTAGTTCTATATCCTTAACAACACTTAATAGTATCAACTTTAAAAATTTTTGCCAATTGGCGGGTATGTAGTGTTATATCATTGTTGTAATTAGTATTTTCCTGTAATGAAGTTCAGTATTTATATATGTATTTTTTCTTTTGGCAAAATGCTGGTTCAGTATGTGTGTGTGTGTGTATGTGTGTGTGTGTATATAAATATATGTACATATATTTGTATGTCTATTACATATACAAATATATATTTGTATATATGTGTGTGTATTTGTGTGTGAGTGTATGTATATCCTTTTACATTAAAAACTTGAATATACCTGGAATTGCTTTCTGTTTAACTTATATGGATAGCTACTTGTCCCAAGCAGCATTTATTAAAAAAGCTTTCCTTTGCCCACCTCCATCAAGTGCTCATATAATACAAAGTTCTCTTTCTGGACTCTACTTTATTGGTCTATTTATTGGTTTGGACCCATGTATTGTTTTAAATATTAGAGCTTTGTAAAAAAATCTTGCTATTTGATAGTGCCACTCTTCCATTTTTATAATTCTTCCTCAAGCGTATCTTGGCTGTTCCCTGCCCTTTGCGTCTTCATATAAACTTGAGGGTCAACTTGTCAACTACTAAAAATCTGTCGGGATGTTGACTGGAATTGCACTGACTCCATAATGGATTTTGGAAGAATTGACTCCTTTACATATTGAGTCTTCCGGTACACAAGCATGGTGTATCTCTTAATTTAATTGTCTTTAATGCTTCTCAATAAGTTTTATAGTTTTCCTCATTAAAATTGTGCGCAACTTTAGTTGTATTTATTCCTGGGCAGTTCCTATTTTTTTTTTTTTTGATGTGATTATAAAAGGCGGAGTCTGCCTGCCACAGATACAGAAACCTTTTCTATGTAGTTTTGATTACTTGCAAAATAAAAAAGCATCTTTGCTAAGGCCTCTGCATTCACTTTGCCTTGCCCTCGAGTACTCGGGTCAGTGATGACCCACCAAGGACAAAGGGATCCAGTTGTCCTTTAAGGAAGGTACCCTCCTATGGGCTAATAATAACAATAACCAAAACTTGACTGGCACATTGACAAGTGTTTCCCATTTTATTTTTAAAAAATTTTAAAGTTAAAAAAAAATGTTTCTTACTTATTTGGAGAGAGAGAGACAGAGAGAGAGACAGGGGAGGGGTCGAGAGAGAGGGAGAGAGACAAAAATCCCAAGCCGACTCCATGCTCAGGATGGAGCCTGACGCGGGGCTCGATCCCTCAACTGTGAGATCATGACTGAGCTGAAATCCAGAGTTGGACGCTTAACCGACTGAGCCACCCAGGAGCCCCTATCTTATTTAATTCTTATAACCATTCTGAAAAATAGGCATTTTTATTTCCATTTAGCTAGTGAGGAAACAGAGGCTCAGGACACGTTCACATGGCTTTTGTCAGCTCAAGTTCAGGACTGTTGACTTCAGTCTGGTTCTCTTTCCCCTGCCCATGGTTGCCTCCCCTGTTGGCACCTTTGAAAATGTGGGGTTTGTAGTGTTTTGTAGTGTCTGCTCAGAGTAAAATTGAGGGAGCTAGAGAAGATGGACTAGGCTCAGGAGAAAAAAGGTCTCTACATAGGTGGACTGGATTTTATATTTTCTATTTGACAACGGATGCTATGGTCTCTTCTATGAGAAACCATAATTCAGCCAACAGATCAGAGTTCTCATTAAATTTGCTTTCATATAGGCTCTCAATTCCCAAATTAATATAAGTCTTAATAAACAAGGAATTTTTTTATTATATTGGAAGAAACTTGAGGCCATGTATTCATACTCCTTTTGCCTGTTTTGGGCAGTAAATATTGCTCAACGAATACATTTTTTCTCCTCTTACTATCTAGAACTCTTTCCTCGGGAAGCTAAATGTTGAATACCTTGAAGACCCACTAGGTGGCGTTCCAAGACTACAGAATGTACCCCCCCCCCCCCCCCCCCCCCCGCCCCCGCCCCGGGTGACTGTTCAGCATTGACTCTTGATTTGGACTCTTGATTTGGCTCTGGTCATGATCCTAGGGATTGAGCCCCATGGCAGGCTCCATGCTCAGCTCCATTGTTTAGATTCTCTCTCTCCCTCTGCCCCTTTCCCCTGCTCATGTGCTCTCTTCTCTTTCTAAAATAAAAAAAATTAAAACAAAAATTAAAAAGAAAAGACTGCCTAGTGTAGATCGTACTTGCTGAAAAAGAATTCTGGGCACAGAGACAAGGAACTGAACTGTGATTTTTGCTTTAATATTTTTTTTAATGTTTATTTTTAAGAGAGAGAGAGTGTGGGGGGGGGGCGCAGAGAGAGAGAAAGAGAGAGAGAGAGGGTGGGGATCTCAAGCAGGCTCTGCACTGACAGCAGAGAGATCAATGAGGAGCTCTAACTCACAAACTCACAAACTGTGAGGTCATGACCAGAGCTGAAATCAGACGTTTAACCGACTGAGTCACCCAGGCGCCCCTGAACTGTGATTTTTAGTTTGAAAAAAGGAGGAGAGGTATAGAAGAGAAAACACCTTTGATCTTACCATTCTTTGCATTTACAGCTGAGCCACAGTATGAGATTTCCTGTGTCTTTACTTAAGTGTTCATGACTCCCTCACATTTGATGCATTTTCTAGCTTCTCCCAATCAGGGGCTCTCCTGTTTTTCTTTGTACTCAATACAAAGGTCCAGTGCATTGTAGGAACCTGGTAAATACTTGTTGACCTGAGATGACCAGTTCCACATGCAAGTCTGCTCCCCCATAACTCTTCTCTGCATTAGGCTTCCTCCTCCGTCCATTCCCTTTCTTGGCTGATGGCATCTGTTCCTCTCTGATGCCCACCATGGTATCACGGTCGAACCTTAGAGCCACCTGCTGCCAGCCCTCGATGAGTCTCTGGTGGGCATTCAGTCTGGCTCCCTATGATAACTGTTTCAAACCTTCAGTCCTCCCCTCACCTTCCCCTCCTCTCTCTTGTCACCCTTCCAGACATCTTGTGGAGACTCCCTCAGCTTCCTACCTTGTGCCTTTGAACTTCCTCAGATTCCCATCTGCCTTCCTCTACTCTCCTCCTGTGAAGCTAGTCTTTGATCTAGGTCAGGGCAAATTCTATCCACCTAAACCCTTTCATTCTTTCATTTCATGTCTATATCCATTCTTCAAAAAAAAATTAATTATCCCTATGTGCGAGGTTCTGGGAAAACAGGGGTGAGTAAAACTGACAAAGTATAGTAGGAGAGACAGCTGTTAATTGAATAACCAACCCTCTAGATGAGGAGGGGTCAACATTTTCATGCTACAATGAGATGTGCTAAGAAAATAAGGCTTTTCAGTTCCTGTAACTGATGTATCTTCCTCACAAACCAGCTGTGGTACCTCAAGACTAAGGAATCAGACGAAACACACCCAAGCAGGCAACTTCCTCTGATAGAACCACCTGCACTGCTAAGGGAGGCCCCTGCCTGTTTTGCTGGGTACAGGGGCAAGGAAGGCCCACCAAAAGTCTGGTGACTGTGTTTCTTACATCACATCGTCCTTGTGTCTGTGGTTCAGCTCTCCTCGTGGGCTCTATGTATTGTTGTGGGAAACAGAGGGAGACCGGGTGGGGGTAGAGTAGGTGAGTGTGATAGTTATGGCTACAATCAAAGCAAAGGATTCTGGGAACAAGGAGGCAGGCTCAGCGGGTTTTCAGGCCGGGTCCATGCCCAGGATTGTTAAATCCCAGAGGTTACAACCTGAGGATGGGAGTCAAGATGGGAACCAAGCAAGTCAGTGACTGAGGGGACTCAAGTGCGAGGAAGCTTTCAGCAGATGTTGGGAAGGCAAGGCCAGGTTGAAGGGTTTGAGTTGAAGGGTCAGAATCCGCTTCACGGCTTCCTGGTAACTGCCACTCCTATCTGCAACTCCACCATTAGCTACTTACATAATGAAAGGGAATTTAAAAGGGAAATGGAGTTAAAAAGGGAAATGTGTTAAAAGGGAAATGGAGTGAGGAAATGGGTGTCTGCTCTTCTTAGACTCTTACCATTCGATTTAGATAATATTTGTTGAATATGAAAGGGATTGATGCCCTTATAAAGGGGACCTCAGAGAGCTCTCCCACCCTTTGTGCCATGTGAAGAAGACACAGCGAGAAGACAGCTCTCTACGAACCAGGAAGCAGACTCTCACCAGACACTGAGTCTGCTGATGCCGTGATCTTGGATTTAACCAGCCTCCAGCCCTGTGAGAAATTAAGTGTTTGTTGTTTAAGCCAGTCTGTGGTACTTTTGTTATAGCAGCCCAGATGGACTTAAACACATACACTTTTAGAAATGTAATGCCCACAACAACACTGTGAAGGTAGCGTTGTTACTTTTATTTTGGAGATGAGGAAATTGAGGTTCAGAGTGGTTGCCCCTGTCGTGTGGCTGATAGTCCTCAAATCTGGAAATAAGCAAACTGTTGAACTGCTGAGGCTCGGGGATGGGTACGTGAGGATTTCTCTTGACCTTGTGTCTATTTAAAATTTTTCTAAAAGTTTAAAAAGAAAACCCAAAGAACTTTCCGCTTTTCTATTATTTCTTCATTTCTTCTTGTAAAGTTTCTGTTCTTGAGTCTTGTGATACTAATCCCTGGAGCAGAAGGTGAGGGAAAAATAATACAAGCAAGAAGGCCTGAGACGGAGCATCAGCATACCTTCTCCGCATCTGTTTAAGTTTATAGTTGATGGGATTGAATGGTTGAGCTCTTCGCTGATAGTTGAACTATGCCTCCCTCCATAACCTGGAAGCCTAAATTAAAATCCCATTCCTGGTATTTACTAGTTATGGGAATTGGGGCAATATTCCTAAATATTGTGAGTCTTTTTTTTTTTTTAGCCATAAAACTGGACATTGGTGTCTACCTTGTTGGATTATTGTGGACCCGAAATGCTCTGATGTGCCTAGCAAAGGGCCTGGTCCATAACAGCCGTTAAGTGTAGATGGAACTTCTCTCCACCTTCTCCTTACTTGTATCTCTAATTTCCACCGACTAGACAGGACAAACACCTGTGGAAGGGCAGGGTCTTGTAGTCCCTGTAGCCAGTGTCTAACACAGTTCTTGTACCAGTAAGAAGGCATGCTCAGTGTTTGTGGAGCGAGGAGCTAACAAAGGAGGGAAAGAGGAGACAAACCTGGATGAATCAATTTTTCCCAACTGTGGTAGCCAGCGTCCGAGATGGCTCCAATGATCCCTGCCTACTGGTTTGCACACACCTTGGTCTGTGTGACCAATAGCACATGGCAGAAGTGATGGTATGTCACCACTCAGATTAAGTTATTTATTTATTTATTTTTTTGAAATTTATTGTCAAATTGGTTTCCATGCAACACCCAGTGCTCATCCCAAAAGGTGCCCTCAATACCCATCACCCACCTCCCGTCCCTCCCACCCCCCCATCAACCCTCAGTTTGTTCTCAGTCTCTTATGCTTTGGCTCTCTTCCACTCTAACCTCTTTTTTTTTTTTTTTCTTCTTCCCCTCCCCCATGGGTTTCTGTTAAGTTTCTCAGGATCCACATAAGAGTGAAACCATATGGTATCTGTCTTTCTCTGTATAGCTTATTTCACTTAGCATCACACTCTCCAGTTCCATCCACGTTGCTACAAAGGGACATATTTCGTTCTTTCTCATTGCCATGTAGTACTTCATTATGTATATAAACCACAATTTCTTTATCCATTCATCAGTTGATGGACATTTAGGCTCTTTCCATCATTTGGCTATTGTTGAGAGTGCTGCTATAAACATTGGGGTATAAGTGCCCCTATGCATCAGCACCCCTGTATCCCTTGGGTAAATTCCTAGCAGTGCTATTGCTGGGTCATAGGGTAGGTCTATTTTTAATTTTCTGAGGAACCTCCACACTGCTTTCCAGAGCAGCTGCACCAATTTGCATTCCCACCAACAGTGCAAGAGGGTTCCCGTTTCTCCACATCCTCTCCAGCATCTATAGTCTCCTGATTTGTTCATTTTAGCCACTCTGACTGGCATGAGGTGATATCTGAGTGTGGCTTTGATTTGTATTTCCCTCCACTCAGATTAAGTTATAAAAGACTTGGGCTTCTATTTTGGGTGTCTTCTCCCTCTCTGTCTTTAATGTCTCGCTCTGGGTGAAGCCAGCTGCCATGTTGGGAGCAACCCTATGGAGAGGCCCACGTGGCAAGAACTGAAGCCTCTGGCCAATAGCCAGTGAAGATCGGAGGCGTGCCAATAACCATGAGAGTGAGCTTGGAAGAAGCATCTTCAGCCCCAGCCAATCCTAGAGATGATAGTGGCCTTGGCTGTCAATTGATTTGACTAATATCTTGTGAAAGAACCACCCACAACCATCCAGCTCAACTGCTTCCAGATTCCTGACAATGGGAAACTTTGAGATAATAAATGCTCTTTGTTTTGAGTTGCTAAGTTCTGGAGTAATTTGTTTTAAAGTAGTAGCTAATTAATACAGATTTTGGTTCCTGGAGGTTGGGTGCTACGCTAGGTTAGGTTAGGTAACCAACGCCTAAAATGTGGGAGCAGGCTATGGGATTTTGAAGAGAATGTTCGGGAAAGCTTTTGGTGCCCGTGGGGTCACAGAATTTTGGGCTTTGAGGAGGTTGCAAGCGAGGGCTTAAAAGAAAGTAAGGAAAATTTCATTGGAAACTTGAAGAAAGGAGATCCTTATTACGTAAGGACAAAAATAATAAGCAGCACTCTTGCCTGCAGCCATGTAGAAAGTAGAAAATAAGCTTAATGCCGTGGGCGATCTACTTAATGGGGTTTCCAAGTGAAGGGTTGAAGGTGCCTCCTGCTTTCTTCCCGCTGCTTATTGTAAAATGTGAGAAGAGGGGTAAATTGTAAAATGTGACAAGAGGGCTAAATTGGTGGAAGGACTGTTAAGCAAAAAGAAGCCGGGACTTCCTTGATTGTTTTGAACATTCTCAGCCTCTGAAGATGGCAGCTGGTGCTAAAATTAAGAAATGGCTTTCCAGCAAAGGTCAAATCCAGAACACTGCCGGGAAGCATGAAGATGAAGTGTGACTGTAAAACCTGTTGTTAAGATCTCAGAAGTATCAAAGATGGCGCCTCTGAGTACCCCAGATGGCCATCTCTAGCCCCGACTCTGACCTCTGGACCCCTGCTCTCAAGCCCACTGGGCACCTGCACTCGGGTGCTCTGCAGGGACCTCAAAGGTAACATGTCCCAGTTGAACCCCGCAACTCTCCACCCATACCTGGGACTCCTCTTGGGCTTTCAGAATACAAACTACTCCAAAAATACAGACGTGACTGTGTTTTCTCACCGCTCCCATCTAAATGATGCTCTTCTGTAAAATTCTGTATTTTGGCTCTTACCACTCCCTCCTCCTTCACACGTGCTGCGTATCATCCACAAAGGATGCCTTGTGTTCCTCACACTTGTGCCTCTCTCACCTCTCAACCTCACGCTGCTGTTACCTCTGACTGAAACACTTCCCTTCTCCATCCCTCTGCCACCGGTCTCACACTCTGCCTTTGAAGAGCTTCCTCAGGTCCCCAAGACTAGGCTAGACATCCCTGCTGTGTGCTACTGTGGGGTGAACAGTGGAAAATGGAAGATGAGGGGCAATGGGGAAGACACTTGGAGAAGATAGAGCCCTGGTCATTAGGAGGACCTGCTGTGCAGAATCTCTGTGGTTCAGATTTACCTTGAGACCTGACTCTGTGACTATCGAAAGGAGCATCTTGGTCAGGGCCCAAGGCACCTGAGTCAGAGCCTAAGCTCTGTCCTGGGCATCCCGTGGATCACTGGCCACATCTGTCCTAAGGGACAATGACCAAAGCATGAGACTATTCTGCCTTTATGCTTTCTATAAGTAGGCTACTTTTCTTTTTTTAACAGCCTGGGCTAAAAACGATCAGTTCCAGTGCCCCCTAGATGTGGCATCACAATAGCATCTTTGACCCTCTCCCAGAGCTCAGTCCTTCGGAGAGAAGAGCCAACAAGAACAAGGCAGCTGTAACCTTGACCTGGAGGGCAGGAATTGCTTGCTCAGCCACTGGCTTATGTGTGGCCCCAGATAATTCACTCCTCCTTCCTGGTAGTCCTTTATTCACCTGTAAAATGGGTGTAATAGTTTTTACCTACCTCAGAGGTATGTTGGGAGGTATAATTAATGGTGGTTAAAATACTTTGAGAGGCACAGATGAAAGGCCTTACGTAAGTACACATCATTATTATGACTAATGGTATTTTTCTTCTTCGAACGCACTGGGAAACAGCCCTCTTAATTTGAGCCATTTAGCTGCGTCTCAGATCCCCATGCAGATAAGAGACAGCAGGTACAGCCTCCCGGCTGGCCACACAGCAAACCTTTAATGCTTTGGAAATCTACGGACATCCTGAAAGTGATTTGACTCTCTCTCTTATCCGCCCTCTTTTGACATTTCCTTAACATGACCTGACTTGAAATTGGCAGGTTTATGTATTGTGAATAATCTGTTTAATCCAAAACATTTCCCCAAGTGTGAAAGAAGGAGAGAAAAATGCTCATTATTGTTCACATGCACTGATTAACCCAGCATGGGCTCCAGCTTCTCCCAGACCATGGAGAAAACCCAGACATCTGTGAGCCAACAAGGGACCTATTTCCCAAGGTGGGAACCAAATTGACTTATACGGGGCCAGCGCTAAGATCTTGTTGGGTCCTGGAGTTCCTGGGATTTGGGACCCCTGTGAGAAGGGACTTGCTTTGTGACCCCCACCCTGCCCCTCCAGCCCTGTCTTGCAAAGCATGATGTTTAGTGCAGGCTGCAATCAGCAACGGCCCAACCAGTACCCGCAGAAAGGAAGACCAGTCAATCATCTTGGAGCAAACTAATAGTCGTAATCACTGAAGAAAAATAGCTTTAGATTTGGAATGAAATTAAACTGAATCCTCTGGGTTTATAGCTTTCTGCAGTAAGCACCATTATTATGTGTTGTTACTTGCCAGATGAGGGTAGGAAGATACAAATCTTGGGTCCTCCATGCAATTTATGGGCCTCGAGGCTGTTATCCCAGCCCTGGCTCCTTTTCACTCCTTTTGAAATGTCCAAGAGGCTGGGTTTAGGTGGTAGATTTTATCTATTTTTCTGATGAGCTTTGAGGAATAGCTTCACATCGGGTATAATATGAGGAATTCTCCCAACAGTGTGAGCTAATTTTGCCCCAGTTCTTTTTTTTTTTCATTAAAACATTTTTTTAATGTTTATTTATTTTTGAGAGAATGAGTAAGAGAGAGAGAGAGAGAAGGAGACAGAATGTGAGTGGGGGAGGGACAGAGAGAGAGGGAGACACAGAATCTGAAGCAGGCTCCAGGCTCTGAGCTGTCAGCACAGAGCCCGATGCGGGGCTGGAACTTACGAACCATGAGATCATGACCTGAGCCAAAGTCAGACGCTTAACTGCCTGAGCCACCCAGGCACCCCTCCGTTTCCCCATTTTTTTTTTTTTTCAACGTTTTTTTTTTTTTTTTTTTTTTTTTGGGACAGAGAGAGACATAGCATGAATGGGGGAGGGGCAGAGAGAGAGGGAGACACAGAATCGGAAACAGGCTCCAGGCTCTGAGCCATCAGCCCAGAGCCCGATGCGGGGCTCAAACTCACGGACCGCGAGATCGTGACCTGGCTGAAGTCGGACGCTTAACCGACTGCGCCACCCAGGCGCCCCCGTTTCCCCATTTTAATAAAAGTGATGATAATAAGATCTCAGACCAAAGCACTTCTTCGCTTGCCATTGCTTCGATACTTATATGTGAGGGTTGGAGCTTCGTGTCTGGGCCAACCAAGTCTTCCAGTGTTATGTCCCCCGTCTCTGCTCTGCCCAGAGTGCTTTTTGCACACTCCCCTGCCAGGATAACGGGAGCGTGGCTGGGGTGGGATGGTGGCCATGAGCCTCCTGGTTGTGGCACCATGGCCCATTCCATACACGATGGTGGTTACCAGAACAGGATCTGGGTCAGTTACGCCCCCACTGAGTCTGGGTTCTGTAGCTTACAGTTGGTGACCTTGGTAAATGCTTTATATCTGAACCTTCATTTTCCCATCTGTAAAAAGAGACTAATGACATCAAATATTTGCTTCAGGGGATTGTGGTGAACTCTCCTATTGACTAATATTTATCCAGCATCTAATCTGTGCCGGGCATATGTTAAGTGCTTCACGTAAGTTTCCTCATGTAGTTCCCACAACTCTGTAAGATTGATGTTATTATTATTTCCATTTTACAGATGGGCAAACTGAGCCTCCAAGAGTAATCTGTCTAGTTCAAGATCACATAGCTATTACGTAACAAAAATGGATCAACACCTGCATCTTTCTGATTCCAGAGGTAACCTCTTAACCACATAATGAGATATGAGAGTATAGTGGGTGCTCAAAATAAGCTACTTACGGTGATAGATAGAATATATGGAGTATGGCGAGATTGATCGTTCTTTAGCTTTGGGGGACGGAAGCCAGAGACTCACCTCAATCCCTGCCACTCTCTCTTGCTGTATTTGCCCTCCCAGGGATCATCCTACACTCTCTGGAAAGGGAGAAGTCCTCCCTTCGACAACACAGCTGCTTCCTTGTAAAGATTGCACCTGGCTAGCTCACTGAAGGCTGAATGAAAGAAGTACACGGATAAAGGGAAACCGCTCATCCATCGGACCCTACAGGAGAGGTGATCGTGTGAGGTTGGGCTGCAGGAGATGGAGCTAGAGTTCAGTCTGTGGCTAATATTGGGTCTTCCACTCACTGTCTCTGGAATGAGGTGGGGCCCAGCGAGTGTTTGCAAAGGGTCTCTGAGATGAACGGCCATGCCCTATTTTCCAAGAAGCTTTGCTAGTTTTTGTTGATCTGTTTGTTATTGGGGATAGAGGGCAATTAAATCATCTGTGAACATTAAAGACACGTTGCACCACTCTGTGCCCTCACCGCCTCCGTGCCCTATGTAAAACGGGCACTCTATAAATGTCCGTTTTCGCTGATGAACGTGGGGCTCACCTGGCTTTCCTTACCGGCTCTGCTTTTCTCCATCGACATTCTTCTATTAATTGGGTACTCAGTTGTGAGGTGCCATGGGGGGGGTGCAGGAGGGATGGACGTGGCAAGGGGGGAGGAATGGCACACTCTTCCATTCCTCTTGTACATGCCAGGGCGTATAACGGTCAGCCCAGTGGAGTTCCTAGCACTAGAGGCTTGTGTGTGGGTTGGGGTGTAGAAGGGAAACCAAATGCAGAACAATAAAATCCCCAGTTCTAAACAAATTAGAATTCAGGGGCGCCTGGGTGGCTCAGTCGGTTGAGTGTCCGACTTCGGATCAGGTTATGATCTCATGGTTCGTGAGTTTGAGCCCCGCGTCGGGCTCTGTGCTGATGGCTCGGAGCCTGGAGCCTGCTTTGGATTCTGTCTCTGTCTCTGTCTCTGTCTCTCTCTCTGCCCTTCCCCTGCTCATGCTCTGTCTCTCTCTCTCTCAAAAATGAATAAACTTAAACAAAAATTAAAAAAAAAAAGAAATTAGAATTCACTGCTCCAGTGAAAGTTCTGAAGGGCCCGTGAAGCCGAGCTAAGCATCTGGGCCAAAGAAACCAGGAGAAGTAGAAGAGAAGTAGAGAGAGGAATCCCAAGCAGGCTCTGCCCTGTCATTGCAGAGCCCAGTGCAGGGCTCAGTCTCACAAACTGTGAGATCATGACCTGAGCCGACGTCAAGAGTCGAACCAACTGAGCCACTCAGGTGCCCCTATTTGTTTCGTTTTGTTTTTTTTTCTTACCGTTCCCACTGGCTTAGCGTGAGCAATGTTGTCGTTCATGGAAAAGCTTTGGGTATTCCAGGCCTTCATTTCTGGCAGTTCTCATTTCTTCTTTATTGTGAACCATTGGTGAGGCTCTCCATCGTCCTTAGTTTGCCTTTGGGTTATCAGGCCGCCTAGCATTTCCATCTTGCAGGATTTCAGATGAGGTGAGATGCGATCTGTGGCCAGTCGAGTGAGGTGTCTGGGCTGGTTGGGTTACTGATATGGGGCTACAGGGGATCTGAATATAAAGTAGTTTCTGAGTCTTCCCCGGAAGGTCTACACCACCAGCCAAACTGATAAACTAATTTATGCAAAGGGCATCCTAGGGGGGTGGGCAGAGGCCTAGATTTTAAATCAGAAGACGTGGGTGTAAATAATGGCTCAGCTAATCGCAAAGCTGTGTGTAAACTGACCATCTCTCCGAATCTTGCTTTTCCTCCCCTAGTGACGGGGGTATATTCATCTCTCTCTGTTTCCACAAGCCGGTTGGGGAATCAACGGGATAGTGAATGTGAGTGGAAGGGGCCATGCGGGGGGGGGAAGGGATTTGTGAATAGTGTCAGGAGAGGGTTGGAAGACTAATCAACATGCCAGCGCACGTCCACATTTTAGTTACGTTTTCTGAGGACGTTCTCTTCGTTGTCCAGCACATATAACTCCACTTCTGGCGACTCTCAAGTCACAGAGGTAAGAAGCCAGTGCCTAGAACAACAGGCGGTGTATGGCAGCCACTCAAACATTAGTTGACGAGGTGACATAATAATTGGGTGTGATATGTAGGTGCCTCCTGGGTATCGTGGGACCATTGACCTACTGGGCTCAAAAGCATACCTTTAAGTGGAGGAACTCAGATCCATTCAAATTAACTATGGGAAGCTTTTGGTTGCTCAATAGAGAATTTAAAAAATACTATGTATTAGAGATTACAAACCCAGTATTATTCTTAGTAATTTCAAAATAAGGGAGTGTGTCAGTTATTAAACTATTGTCTCCCAACATCAAATCCGCTCTTCTCCATGGGGGTCCCCCCTTCCCCGCGGTTTTGAGTTAAACTTTATCATTGGTATGCATGTACAGGAAAAAACAGTGTATACAGGTACTATCTGCCATTTCAAGCATCCGCTGGGGGTCTTGGAATGTGGGGGATGGATGAGGGGGCTTGGATGAGGGGGATCTGTTGTACTTGGCTCTGGGGCCAAATCCCCGTTCTCTTCTGCCAGCTGCTCCAGGGTGGCAGCAGTAAGGGGTGCCAGAAGAAGGCTAGAAGAGGAAAAATGGACATGGACGTAGCCCTGTTCTTGCTTCCGGCGCCTCTCAGCATGACCCCAACAAGGCTGCTTCTTCACCGTGGCCCCCCAGTTTGGTCCAATGGCAGCGGGTGAATCCAACTTGCAGTTTCCCCAACGTTTGCAGAATCAGCCTCATGGCGACACTCTTCCCTGCCTGACCTGGGCCAACAGCTCCAGTTGGCCAGCACCTCCCACTCTGAGGTCTGGATCCCAGCCCTGTCATGCCTCTGCTCCAAGCTTCTAGGTATTTCTCGTTCCCACCTCTTCTCTTTGTTTCTCCAGGCCTAGGGATGGGAGCTACGTCTTGTACTTGGTACTGCAGAGATAGCTTAGACTTTTCTTTTTGCCTTTTCACCTCTTCCAAACCTAGCTAACCATTCTCTCCATTAAATTTTCTCTAGTCTTGGGACGCTTGGGTGGCTCAGTCGGTTAAGTGTCTGACTTCAGCTCAGGTCGTGATCTCACTGCTGGTGAGTTCGAGCCCCACATCAGGATCTGTGTTGACAGCTTAGAGCCTGGAACCTGCTTCAGATTCTGTCCCTGTCTCCTCTCTCTCTGCCCCACCGCTGCTCACACACTCTCTTTCTCTCTCTCAAATATAAATAAACATTAAAAAAATTTTTTTAAATTATCTTTAGTCAAATAACTGTGGTGGTAGTTGGTATGGTGTGGACTGTATTCTTTTTTTTTTTTAATTTTTTTTAACGTTTATTTATTTTTGAGACAGAGAGAGACAGAGCATGAATGGGGGAGGGTCAGAGAGAGAGGGAGACACAGAATCCGAAACAGGCTCCAGGCTCTGAGCAGTCAGCACAGAGCCTGACGCGGGGCTTGAACTCACGGACCGCAAGATCACGACCTGAGCCGAAGTCGGACGCTTAACCGACTGAGCCAC
Organism: Neofelis nebulosa; assembly: GCF_028018385.1. Classification (NCBI taxonomy): domain Eukaryota; kingdom Metazoa; phylum Chordata; class Mammalia; order Carnivora; family Felidae; genus Neofelis; species Neofelis nebulosa. The sequence goes on along the minus strand of NC_080791.1, from coordinate 39,666,814 downwards.
CCAGGCGCCCCTGTGGACTGTATTCTGACAGGTGTCCTGAGTCTTGGAAAACCAAGAGCTTTGATGAGAAGTCTCTCCCTTTGGTGGGTCCTCTTTTGATAGCCACTTTTCTGGAAGGGAGGCACAGGGGGCAGGAGCAGCTAGATCTATGAATAGGTGCTGCTTGTTCCAGAACGTTTGTGGAGACATCTAGGGGGCATATCTTTAGTGGGGGATGGAATTACAAATATCTCTATCCTGGTGTTTAGAACTTCTTCTCTAAAAAATAAAAAAAATTTAATGTTTGTTTATTTTTGAGAGAGAGAGAGCAGAGTGTAAGCGGGGGAGGGGCAGAGAGAGAGGGAGACACAGAATCCGAAGCAGGCTCCAGGCATCGAGTTGTCAGCACAGAGCCTGGTCCGGGGCTCGAACTCAGGAACTGCGAGATTATGACCTGAGCCGGATGTCAGATGCTCAACTGAGCGAGCCACCCAGGTATCCCTCTAGTGTTTTTAAAATAAAAAGCTGGAAGAGGCTTTAAGGACCACTTAGCTCAATCTCTTCATTTTATAGGTGCAGAAACTGAGAGAAGTTGATACTTGCTTGAGTTCAGTTAATTAAAGCCATTGTCTGGCCGGGAACTCGTGTGTCTAATGCTTATCCTGAGCATTTGTCATGACATTATGCTATACTGAGAAACTCTCCTTGGCCGATTCCAAATCAGATGGGTCTCAGACACATGTGGGCCACCCGGGGTTGTACTTTCTGGGGTGATTAGGCAGAGGCTGGCTCTTCAGGGCTGCGCTGTGACACGTGCCTTGCATTCTTGCTGGAAATCTGACATCTTAGATGCTACAGAGAAATGATATTCCGACGATGGGGAGGAAAAATAGGTTTGCACTGCTGGCTTCTTGCCTTCTTGCCTTCTAAGTGTTCAAGTCCCCTAAACTTCAGGCTTTGAACCTGTTCTGTAGCTATACTCAGATCTGTAGGTGATCTCACCTAGTTCTGACTTGTAAGTTCATTCTTTTTTTTTAATTTAATTTTTAAAAATGTTTATTTATTTTTTGAGAGAGAGAGAGAGAGAGAGACAGAGTGTGAGCAGGGGAGGGGCAGAGAGAGAGGGAGACACAGAATCCGAAGCAGCTCTAGGCTCTGAGCTGTCAGCACAGAGCCCGACACACGGATCGAACCCATGAACTGCAAGATCATGACCTGAGCCGAAGTCAACGTTTAACAGACTGAACCACCCAGGCGCCCCTTAAGTTCATTCTTTATTCCAGATTTATGTCTTCAGTCCTGACCTTTATGCTACCTTCCAGACGCGCAACTTACTGCCTATGTATCATCTTCCTGGGGCTGCCAGTAGGAAACTCAGACTTGAAGTGCCTGAAACCAGACTTTCATCTTCCCCCCAGTTCCTGAGCCCGTTTGTCCCTCAGTGTTCTCCATCTCTGTCAATAGGAACACAACTCACCTTGCTGTTCATAGCAAAAAAGCCTGGATTTTTCTTTTTCTTTCACTTCTACCTATAATTCCCCTGCAAACTCTCTGGGTTCTACATTCAAAATCTATCCAGAATCTAACCTGTTCTCATTTCTTCCATTGCTCTACCCTACCCTTCCCCAGATTACCTTATAGTCTCCTAATTGGTCTCATGTTGCCAGTCTTGACACCTTTCATTCTATTCACATAACAGCCAGACTCGACTTTCATTTATTTTTATTTTTTATTTAATGTTTATTTATTTTTGAGACAGAGAGACAAAGTATGAATGGGGGAGGAGCCAAGAGAGAGGGAGACAGAATCTGAAGCAGGCTCCAGGCTCTGAGGTGTCAGCACAGAGCCCGATGCAAGGGCTCCAACTCATGAACCGGTGAGATCATGACCTGAGCCAAAGTCAAACGCTTAACTGACTGAGCCACCCAGGCATCCCCAGATTTGACTTTTAAAACCACAAATCAGGGAATTAAAAGCACACACAAAGAGCCTGAGAGTCACCCCAGCTTGCTGCCCAGAAGTGTTTTCCGGACTGTGGTGCAGGGGGCAGAATCCAAGCAGAACGTGGCGACCTTGCTGAGCTGAGGAGAATTCAAGTTTGGAGGGGCTAAGGCGGCTAAAATTGGCAAAAAAGAGGAATGAAAAGGGGAGGGGAGCCACACTGAGGAAGAAATCTTTTTAGGGGTTCCTTTGAGTCTGTTCCTGAGTACCAAACTGTGCATGCATAGGGTAACCTCCAGGAGGCCAAGCAGAGAATGACTAGATCCTAGACATTGAAAAATTGCCAGCGCTTATACCTGGAAAGCTGGAAGATGTTTGTGTTCTAATCAGCTGAGAGGGTGGTACTATTCAATTCTTTGGGCATTTAGGAAAGACCTCAAAGGGTTAATGATGAATTTATTAGGCTAAACTAGCCCTAAAGTGAAGACTACTTTAGACCTACACTAATAAAACCTAAAAACAAGGCTCAGAAGGATCAAGTTGAACTCCAAGTAACTTGTCTACCCTACTGGAAAAAAATCCAACACTTTTTATAGAACCAGATTCAACACTCAATACTATAAAATTCATGATGTCTAGCTTCCCAAAAAGAATGACTAGCCATTCCAAGACATCGGGAAATGTGACCATAGCTGTTGCTGTTTTAGGGTCTTTGCATTTGATGCTCTCTCAGCCTAGAACTCTCTTTCCCAGATGTCTGCATAACACGTCAATTCATTTATGTGTCTGTTCAAATATTACCTCCTCAGAGAAAGCTTCCCTGATATGCAAAATCGTCTTCATCTGTTAATCTCAGTTCCCTCATCCTGTTTTTATTTATTTTTTATTCACAGCATTTAGTCATTAGAGTATATATGTCTCTGATACATCTTTGCTTTGATATGTCTTATATAAAGTATATATTCAATGTACGCATTGAATAATTGAGTGAATTGATACAACTGAATGAATTGATATTGATATTGACATTGAATGAATCTATATGCAATGAATGGAATTCAATGTCAATGAATTGATATTAAAATTGAATGAATATGATAAAGTAGTTTAGTCCCTTTGGGTAAGGCTAAACATGGTTACTTAAATTTCCAATAAACGCTAACAGGATTTTTGTGTTTATAAAAGATAGTCTGGCTTTACCTAGTTATCTCATCAAATGTTTCCCACGTTATGAAGTTAGTATTATTATATGTGCTTATATGTGCCATTGATTTCTTTGTTCAAAAAAACATATATGGAGTACCTGCTATATCTGTCTACATATGGCAAGCCAGGGTCAAGACTACTACCTTGAAATCTCACATTTGTGTAAGTAAATGGCTTGTATAACTGTGGTGCAGCAAGATACTGTGAACCCAACATCCAGATGTTAGGACCAGTGACAGGATCTTACATGGCTCTTATCCTGGCCCTAAAATTGCACGAAAGGCAGCAAACCCTCACTTCCAGGCTTCCTTGACCCAGCAAATTCCTCCCTTCCTGCAGTCTGCTGACTCCCCTGAATTTTGGACACTCCCTGTGAGAATCAGGGAGTGTCACTGACCATTTGCATTATTATGTACCCTTGATTGTGTGTGTGTGTGTGTGTGTGTGTGTGTGCGTGCACGTACTGAATTTATCTCTTCTTACAGACTTCTACTTTCTGAGTTACTTCATTTAATAGCGTCTCCTTCTCAATCCTGCTTCCAATCAGTTACTGCGTTCTGTAACCCTAAGGTCTCCCGACTCTGTCCACTCCTCTTCAAGCCACTGCCACCGGCCTGGTTCGAGCTGTCGTCTTTTCTAGTCCGGGAAACTGCACCGGCCTGGTTCGAGCTGTCGTCTTTTCTAGTCCGGGAAACTGCAGCCTCTGACTTCTTTCACTCATCTCCTGCCTCTGGTCTTGTTCCTTAAAATCATTTCTTGAAAACCGATCACTTCCCTCCCCCCTTCTTTCAACGATGGTCTCTTCAGAATCACGTCTGAAGTCCTTGATGTCACCGAGTAGAGGATGGCATTGTGTTGTGTGTGTTCTCTGCATCGCCAGCTGGCCGACGTGCTGGAAAAGCAGAGTAAAAGCAGCCCTCTTGAGGCAGAATTGCCATTCTTTCTAGTCTTTGAACCTGGGGTCGCTCCTGTGGTCTCGCTAAACTAAACCGCCGAGAAGGGAAGAATGCCAGGCAGACGATGACAGCACCAAGCAGTAAGTGTCATCATAAAAGCCAACACTGGGTATTCTGCAGGAAGCAAAGAAATAGATGCTTGACTATTCGTGGAATGGCAGGCGGGGGCGTTGAAGGAAATGACGTGTAAGTTGAATCTGAAGGAATGAGTTGGAGTTTTGCAGGTGGTCAAGGTGAGAGAGGGCCTTCTAGGCTGGGCATACAGCTCTACCTACGCACAGCAGGGGTGCAGAGGTGACAGATGATGAAGGGTTGGATACGTCGTGTGCATGAAATCGGGACATATCTTGCCAAAGGGATCGCTGGGGGATTTTTGAATCAGATTTGTGTGTTGAAAGATGACTTTGGCAACCGAGCACAGGGTGGATTTAGGTGGGGATTGGAGGCAGGAAGCCAGTTAAGAGAGCACTGCGATGGCAGTAGTCTAGGGGCAGAAATCACATGGCTAGCTAACATTGATTCGAAGCTTGCTATGTTCTCAGCACACAGTAGGTTCCCATTTTATCTCGTTTTATCCTAACAACCTTCCTGTGAAGTAGAGAAAGAGACAGTGGTCCCAGAGCTCAAGTTCTACAACACAGGGATGGACTCTTAGGATATTAAGTAATTAAGGGATCGGTTTTCATCTCTCTTCCAGAACGGTCCAACCCAGAGTGCTTGATTTGGCTTGTGGGAGTGTCAGCAGAGGCCAACCCACCCTCCCCTGGGCACGGAGGCCATGAGTCAGGCCATGTGAGCTGATGGCTGGGCCGGTTTTGTGTTTCCTCTGAGTTTTGCTTGCTCTGTTTCCACTTTGTCACACAATGCCACTGGATTTGAATTATGAGAGTTTCTGTGTCAGGCTGGTGCCAGCAAGTTGCATGACAAATGCACTCTCAAAATTGGAAGGAATGTTCCCTGTGGGCTAAGTGTAGGGTACATGTGATTCATCAGAAGGGCCAGAAAATGATGGCATTTAAGATTTATCGCCAGCCTCTGGAAGGCAAAGCATTTGTCTGTTTTCTGTGAAGAATTAAAAGAGAAGGAAATGGATTCCCAACACCCACAGCTAACCAACGAGGTAGACTTTAAGACCAAAATGACAAAAATTGTTGAAGTTTGTATTTCCCAGGTCCTTTCAACCTAATAGAAATGTGAGTTAATTTTAGGCTTTAAAACCAGACACACTCAGCATCTATTAGTGATGACTATATCATCACGCGTCTTTTGCCAAAATAAACCTGTTTGTGCTCCATTGGCAGTTGGCTGAAGCAGAAGGAAGGCAAGCAGGAAACGTGCTCCTTGAGAAGCTCTGCAGGTGTCTGAGAAAAGGCCAGCAGCTCTGGTGTCCGCATGACCTGATTGGCTTGCAAGTCTTTTCTAATGGGACGACATTCCCCAGGGGACTTGAACCTACTATACCGTCTGTGTCTTGCAGCCTAAGTCCTCTGCCTCAACCCACGTTAAAGAAACAAAAATCTCTAAAAATTTAAACAGGGGCGCCTGGGTGGCGCAGTCGGTTAAGCGTCCGACTTCAGCCAGGTCACGATCTCGCGGTCCGTGAGTTCGAGCCCCGCGTCAGGCTCTGGGCTGATGGCTCGGAGCCTGGAGCCCGTTTCAGATTCTGTGTCTCCCTCTCTCTCTGACCCTTCCCCGTTCATGCTCTGTCTCTCTCTGTCTCAAAAATAAATAAATGTTAAAAAAAAAAATAAAAATAAAAAATAAAAATAAAAATAAAAATTTAAACAAAAATGAGTTAACTTCTTAAAACTTCAAAAAAGTTTCGTTGGCAGCATTTTCAATGTGTTTAAATCTGTGGATCTCAAAGAATCACTGCTTCGCTCCTGGTAGGTCTCTGACCAGCGCCTCCTGACCACTGAGTATAAATACCAGTGTTCCTTTGCCCTGTGCGCACCATTACCCCCCAGCCCAGTTGCCCTGGTTATTTTTCTCCTTGACACTTATCAGTGCCTGATAAATACATTGTTTTTCATCGATTTCTCCTTTCTTACAAAGTTCCGTGAGGGCAAGGACTTTATTTTATTTACTGATCTATCCTCAGTATCTAGAATCGTTCTTGGCACATAGTAGGTGTTCCACAGATATTTATGGAATGACAGAATAAATGACTCCCAGCTGATTTCTAGTTCCATTAGTCTATCGCATATTTGGACTCCACACTGACCTCCAGGCTTCGAATGTACTCAAAAGCTTTCCATTTCCTCCACCCCTTTTCCTGTATTTTTCTGGTTGCTACACATTTGCCAGCTACAGCACTCCTTACATGTGCCAGAGTTTTCTTTGATTTTTGGGAATCATTTCTTTTTATGTGTATTTATTTTTGAGAGAAAGAGAGTGAGTGGGGGAGGGGTCTAGAGAGCAGGGAACCGAGTTGCTGAAGCAGGCTCTGTGCTGACAGCAGCCAGCCCAATGAGGGGCCCTAACTCATGAACAGCGAGATCATAACCTGATTAGATGCTCAACCTAATGAGCCACCCAGAATGTCAAAGGCCTCAGCCATTAGAACGAACAACATGATCCTCTCCTTATCATTTGTAACCTCCTTTTTTTTTTTTTTATCTCTACCTTTGTTTTCATTGAAGGATGCTTCTTTCCTTAATAATCTTAGAGAAGACTTCAAACTCTTGAGGCAAGGGAAACAAAGCAAAAATACACTATTGGGACTTCATCACGATAGAAACTTCTGCACAACAAAGGAAATAATCAACAGAACTAAAGGCAACCTACTGAATGGGAGAGGATATTTGCAAATGACATATCTAGTAAAAGGTTAGTAGCCAAAATGTATAAAGAACTTATACATTTTTTTGGTAACATATATTTATTATTGAGAGACAGAGAGAGACAGAGCATGAGCAGGGGAGGGGCAGAGAGAGAGGGAGACACAGAATCCGAAGCAGGCTCCAGGCTCCAAGCTGTCAGCACAGAGCCCGACGTGGGGCTCAAACCCCCAAACCGCGAGATCATGACCTCAACCAAAGTTGGACGCTTAACCGACGGAGCCACCCAGGCGCCCCTGTAACGAACTTATAAAACTCAGCACCCAAAAACCAAAAAATCCAGTTAAGAAATGGGAAGATGAAATGAGTAGGCATTTTTCCAAAGAAGACATCCAGATGGCCAACAGACACATGAAAAGATGCTCAACATCATTCATCATCGGGGAAATGCAAATCAAAACCGTAATGAGATGTCACCTGACACCTTCAGAATGGCTAAAATCAACAACATAAGAAACAAGTGTTGGTGAGGATGTGGAGAAAGGGGAACCCTCTTGCACTGTTGGTGGGAATGCAAACTGGTGCAGGCACTCTGGAAAACAGTATGGAGTTTCCTCAAACTGTGATCCAGCAGTCAGTTTGTGTTCATGCAAAAAATCAAAAACACTAATTCAAAGGGATACATCAACCCTGATGTTTATAGCAGCACTATCTACCACAGCCAAGATATGGAAGCAGCTCAAGTGAAAATCAACTGATGAATGGATAAAGAAGAGGTGATTGGACACGTGGGTGGCTCAGTTGGTTAAGTGTCTGACTTCAGCTCAGGTCACGATCTCATGGTTCGTGGGTTCGAGCCCCATGTTGGGCTCTGTGCTGACAGCTCAGAGCCTGGCATCTGCTTTAGATCCTGTGTCTCTCTCTGCCCCTTCCCCTGCTCACGCTCTGCTTCTGTCTCTCTCTCTAAACAATAAATAAAACATTACAAATTTTTGCAGCAAAAAGAAGAGGTAATACACACACATATTCAGCCGTAAAGATGAATGAAATCTTGTCATTTACAATAGCAGGGATGGAGCTGGAGAAAATAATGGTAAGTGAAATAAGTCAATCAGAGAAAGACAAATACTATATGATCTCACTCATATGTGGAATTTAAGAAACAATACAAATGAGCAAAGAGGAAAAAAGAGAGGCAAACTAAGGGACAGATTCTTTCTAATTTTTTAACGTTTATTTTTGAGAGAGAGAGAGTGTGCACACGCGAACAAGGGAGGGGTGCGGAGAGGGGGGGACAGAGGATCTGAAGCGGGCTCTCTCGCTGATAGCAGATAGCCCCATGTGGGGGCTCAAAGTCAGGAACTGCAAGATCGTGACCTGAGCTGATGTCAGACGCTTAACTGACTGAGCCACCCAGGTGCCCCAAGAAACAGACTCTTAATTTTAGAGAAGAAACTGATGGTTACCAGAGGAGAGGTTAGGTAGGGGATGGATGAAATGGGGATGGGGATTAAGGAGGGCACTTGTCCTCATGAGCACAAGGTGATGAATGGAAGTGTTGAATCATTATACTGTACACCTGAGACTAATGTAACGCTGTATGTTAACTAATTGGAACTAAAATAAAAACTTAAAAAGACAAAAAAAAAACCCAAAAAAACATCTGGGCATTGCAGTGTGCCCCAAGTATATGTTAAAGGGCAAAATGACTGTTAATAGCATGAGATGGTCAAGGGCACTTTGGCTCCGGAGTTCAGCTTTGTTTTGTTTTAAGTAGGCTTCATACCCAGCACAGAGCCCAATGCGGGGCTTGAACCCACGACCCTGAGATCAAGACCTGAGCTGAGCTAAGAGTTGGACGCTCAACCAACTGAGCCACCCAGGAGCCCCCAGCTTTGTTTTCGTGAGAAGGTCTGTACATCACAAGTTCACAGAGAGCTGACCTACTTTACCCCCAGGTGTGCATAGTGTGAAGCCGCTGTCCCTGTCACTGGGCCTCCTTGGTGTGCTTCTCGGAGGCCCTGAGAAGTCCTGCTTCCTCCCTATGCTCCCGCTGTGCCCTTGGCCTGGGATGGCCTCTCCTTTCCGTTTGTCCAACTCAAGCTCCTCTCCTCCCGGAAGCCTCCCTTACGGCTCCAGCCCACAACACAGAGCCCTCTGCTCCTTTCCTCTGAACTGGCCTTATCTCTTCAATGACGCTATGAACAGTGAGATTCCATGGAAGCAACCTTTGGAGTTGGAGTCAAAAGTTCAGCTTTGGGCCTCATATCTGCTTCATCTTGGCCAGCCACCTCTGAACCTGTTTCTTCTCTAGTAAAATGGTGATCACTCTTGTTCCTGGACGATGTGACGCAACTGTTTTCGGGTCAGATACGCTCACATAGGAAAAGGGCTTTGCAAACGATCCAGCCTTTGCAAGCATCCCAGACATTATCGTCATAGAATTTTTGTGTGTTATGCTATAAAGGAAAAAAAAATCTATTATTTTCCTTTATACTATATCCAATACTCTGACTGCTTCTGTATTCTAGTAACGATTGTGTGGTAGTTTTTCCCACATTCGGCAATTCTGCAACACCACATGGGTGTCCTACAATTTCACTCAAATCTGACACTATGACTTAGAGAAAGCCTAAGGTCCCACAGGTTAAGAACCCAGTCCCACAAGACTGTCCTTCCCTCCCTCTCCGACTTCAGATGCCAACTGCAAGCCCTGGTGTCCCCTGTGCATCTCAGGGACTGGCTACAAAACAGAGGTTGCCACAGCGCTTTCTCTGGTTTGATTAATTTGCTAAATTGGCCCACAGAACTCAGGAGCCCAGTTTACTTGCTAGATTACCTGATAAAGGATATAACACATGAACTGCCAGATGGAAGAGATTTACAGGGCCAGGGATGTGGGAAGGGGCGTCGAGCTTCCATGCCCTCTCTGGGTGTGCCACCCACCCAGGACCTTGATGTGTTTGTTCATCAACGCAGAACCTCTCTCGGCCGTCTTTTTGGGTTTTTATGGAGGCTTCACACACAGGCGCAATTCATTAAATCATTGACCATTGGTGATTGAACTCAGTCTCCAAGCCCCTCTCCCCTCCCTGGAGGCAGGGGTTGGGATGGGGGGGTGAAAGTTCCAACCCTCTAATCCGGTGGTTGGTTTTCCTGGCACTTGGTGCCCATCCTTAGGGGCTTTCCAAAAGTCCCGTTATTGACATAAACTCAAGTGTGGTTTGAAAGGGGTTTGTCATGAATAACAAAAGACATCTCCGTTGCTGTTATCACTTCGGAAATTCCAAGGGGTTTGGGAGCTCTAAATGAAAACATACATACATACATACATAAACATTTTTTTTATTAGAGAGAGAGAGAGTTAGCAGGGGAGAGGGGAGAGGGAGAGAGAAAGTATCTTTAGCAGGCTCCACATCAGTGCAGAGCCAGACCTCGGGCTTGATCCTGTGACCCTGGGGTTATGACCTGAGCCGAAACCAAGAGTTGGACGCTCAACCTACTGAGCCACCCAGGCCCCCCTGGAAATATAGATATTTTTATTACAAGTTGCAATAGCACAATGCCGCATCTAGAACAGCATGGCCCGTACTAAGAACTCCACGTAAACCTCAGCTGAAGGACGGTGGCATGTGACGAAGTGTATTTTGACTATAGTTGCAAAATGAAACTCTGCTCAGGTTGGCTTGGTTTCCTTTTGGGAATGTCCACATTTGGGCCAGGGTGATTGAAGAGAGGAAGAAAAAAAGAGAAAAAAAAAAAAAGGAAGTCGACTTCTGTTTTTATTTATTTTAAAGTTTATTTATTTATTTTTAGAGAGGAGAGACAGATAGCTTGAGTGGGGGACGGGCAGAGAGAGAGAGAGAGAGAGGAAGAGAGAATCCCAAGCAGTCTCCCCACAATCAGCACAGAGCCTGATGCAGGGGCTCAAACTCACGAACCGTGAGATCATGTCCTGAGCCGAAATCAAGAGTCGGACGCTTAAGTGATTGAGCCACCAGGGCACTCTGGAAGCTGACTTTTTTTTTTTTTAACGTTTATTTATTTTTGAGACAGAGAGAGACAGAGCATGAATGGGGGAGGGTCAGAGAGAGAGGGAGACACAGAATCTGAAACAGGCTCCAGGCTCTGAGCCGTCAGCACAGAGCCCGACGCGGGGCTTGAACTCACGAACCTCGAGATCATGACCTGAGCCAAAGTCGGACGCTTAACCGACTGAGCCATCCAGGCGCCCCGGGAAGCTGACTTTTAGAGTTGTGCATTCACTCAGTATAAACTGCTTAGTATAATTACATTTCCCCAACCCCTTTGCAGGTTTGGAACAGTTTTTTTTTTTTTTTTTCTTTCACTTACTCATTGACTAAACACTTATTGTGAGTCTGTCACGTGCTGGGTACTGGGGAGATAGGAATAGGGATAGAGATATCCCTAGAGGAATAGGAATAGGGATAGAGAGGAATAGGATAGAGAGGAATTAGGTCTATCCTGCATGAAGGCTGGGTGGAGGGATCTGGAGTGTGAACAAGTCAGGTGGGGCAATGGGGTTATGTCCAGGGAACAGAGGGGCTGCCTGCTCCAACCAGGGGGTTGCCTATTATTCTCAGAAGGCTGTTTGCATGCAGGGTAAAAGGGCATGGCAGGCCTGTGAGGCACGCGGAGGTAGGGCAAGAAAGCATCCAATGCAAAGGAATCTGTCCAACTATGTTGTATTCCTGCACCCACATTCTCAGTCATGTCAGGGATGAACTGCTGGGTTCTCAGGGGCCAGGGGGCATGGTCATTGTCTCTCTGCCCTAAACTAATTTTTTTGGGCTCCCTCTCAGCACACTGCCTTGGAGGAAAAGGCTGAATCAGGGATCCTACTTAATGAGCCCCGCGTCTCTTGGCTGTGGCAATGATGCTCACACACAGGACGACCTAGTTGAGTCTGCCTCCAATTTATGGCTGATTTGGGTTTTCCAGACTGTCGCTTGGGTAGGCTGGGAAGCTCCAAGCCTCTTAGTCAGAGACCGTGTTCCTCGTTTGCTTTTCTTTCTCAATAACTTAAAAAATCAAATACAGTTTTACATTTGAAATCCTATATTATTTAAAGTCACAAAAATGAACACGGGGTGTGCTCATTTCTACTGGAGGTCCATTGTTTCTAGCTCTCTTAGGCACAGCCAGGAAATACATGTTTACGTACACCTACACACATCTGTATTTCTGTGCCTGTCCATCCGTATCTGTGTTAAGCCAGACATGAGTTTATACTGATGTCCTTGACTCTAATCCAGGACCACACGGGCCATTCTGGCCTCCCCGCCTCGGTTATCTGCCACTTCTTCCTTTAACAGTGAGAAACCTGCCTCCCACCGCCCACCACCCAACCCCAGGATGCATGCGTAGCAGATTCATAATTGTTAATTCCTACCTCTCTGAGAAAGAACTTTAGAGTACAGTGTCCAAGTACAACCCCCTTGGTATTTAGCCTTGAGTCTTCATGCAGCACAACTTTTTCCAAATTTTCTCGAGCTACTTATGTTAGCTTTATTTATTGCCACCCACCCCCCTCTTCAACACGCACCCTACAGTGCATCTCCCTGGGCTAAAATTATTTCTGCCCATTTGACCTGGGAGAAATACTGCGTATCGGTTTGCCCATAAGCCTTGACCCATGAAGTGTCTCTCAAGCCAGTGTTGGGACTGCAAGAACATTTCCCCAGACGCGACAGACCGATGAACCTGCTAGACGGTTTTTGTAAAACGGTAAACTCAATTTTTTTCCACACATATTTGTAATTCTACAAGTTTTCCTTGCCGAGCCTGGAACACGTGAAAATTTTTATACCGTAGGCAAAGCATAAAGACTAAAGTGGGACGAATTTCCGAACTCACCGTGGAGAGCTATTTTCTTATTTTCAATAACATGTGTATCGTGTTCTAAAAGCGCAGCTGTGCCCTGAAGGAGCAAACAATGTTAAATGTCCAGAAAATGAGTCCGGGAAATGTCAATCAACGGTGGTCTGGAAACACATTGGTTTCTCCTGAGACAGTAAGGAATTTTAAAAGCTGAGATGTGCTCGAAGACAGAGATTGAAGTGGACATTATGGCCCAGCCATTTCTGCGGCTCCTCTGGGCCGCTGTGCATTGAGATGTTCCCTCTGCCTAGACCCTTCCTTCCAGAACTGAGAGCCCTTCCAGTCCTCCTCTCCCCAGGCACCTTTGCTTTGGCACATTGTGGGAAGTCAGGAAATAATTGTGGAGTAGCTGAAGACGAGACGTAGGTCAGCCCTGAAAATCTACTTAATTTCAGAGTTATTTTCTATTTGGCAATAAACGCTTTTTTTTTTTTTTTTTTTTTTTTTAGTGGATTAATCATGACAATTCTATTCTTGGCCCCACATTTAAAATGTCGGTGGCGCTCTTCCCGCCCTCCAAAGCCCTTTGCGGAGCGCATTAGCAGAGCCCTGCTGCCTTTACGAGCTAGGCCCCGCCCGAGGGCGGCTCAGGGTCCCCTCCTCCCGTTTTATTGTCCAGAGAATGTTTGTACCTTGGTGTCTTTAACAGCGAGTACCTTTTACTCACCAAAGGAAGAACCACAAGAGGGATTTTTGCCAGAGGTAGAACACTTTTCTCCTCCCTTGCTCCCAATCCATCAATTTACACAGAGGGTGTCTCAACGAGAGAAAGCTCATAAAATTCTTTGCTTTGGCTTTTCTCTCCCTCCCAGGAGGTAGTACTAGGAGTGTATAGAGCCATTCTATCTGGTGACCAAGTGTCGTAGAGACTTCCCCTCTCTAAGCCCAGCTTCCTTCTGGTGTGACAAGCTCAGGGTGCTGTCAGGGCTGAGGGAGCCGTCTGGTGTTAGCGCAGTGCTGGGCTCCTCACAGGACACTTGGTACATCTGTCCTCTGGGGGTTGTAGGTGTGGATTTGTGTCAGCGCCAGCAAAGGGGACGCTGAAGAAGTTGCCGGTGTTAGTTGTGACAGCGGCAGGGTTTCCCTGTTCAGTTGAGCAGGTTGCTTCTGCACAAGGCAGTGTGTCCGGGGGACGGGGCGGGGGTGGGGGGGATGATCCAGCCCGCACCCCACTCACCTGGCCTCTGGCATGGGGCTGTGTACGAGTCTCCCCAAGCTGCTACCAAATTAACAAACTACCATGGACTGGGGGGCTAAAGCCATAGAAATTTATTGTCCCACGGTTCTGGAAGCTAGAAGTCTGAAATCAAGATGTCAGCTGGGTTCTGGAGGCTCAGAGTGGGGCTTCTGTTCCATGACTCCCTCCTGATGGCTGCCGGCCATCTTTGGCATTTGTTGGTCTTTGGCGGCCTCACTTCAATCTCTCCTTCCATCTTGACTCGGCCTTCTTCTGTGTGTGCTTCTTCTCTTATAAGGCAGTGTTCATGTTGGATTTAGGGTTATGGCTCACCCTAGGGTCCACCCTAGTCCAGTATGACCGCTTCTTAACTGACTACATCTACAAAGACCCTATTTCCAAATAAGATCACATTCTGAGGTTTCTATTAAACATGAATTTTCTTTGGGGGGGGGTGATATTTAACCCATATAGGCTGCATCAACCTGGGCGAGAAGGTGCCGATTTAAATATGCCATTGCCAAGCTGTAGTCGCTGCCTTTTTTCTAATTTGTGCAAAGGTGTCATTTGAGCTAGCAGGGGTCATGGGTATCTTCTGCAGAAGCGATCAACTGTGCAAGATCCATTAGTCTGCAAGCTAATAAAGCAGAGACCCTGTCTGATGCCTCTTTGGTAATTGCCATAGCTTGTTCGGTAAGTAGAGTTCGCAAAGGTGTTTGTTGCAATGACAGTAAAAAAACCGGAAAAGAAAACTTCTGATTCCAGCTATTACAGCAAAACTTCTTTCTCTTCCTTCCTTCTTTCTTTCTTTCTTTCTTTCTTTCTTTCTTTCTTTCTTTCTTTCTTTCTTCTCTTCTTTCTTTTTTAAACACAGGTGAGTAGTCCTTAACCTGGTTCATCCTATATTTTTCTACTTCTCTGGTGGTTTGGAAAAGTCTCTTGGATTCTCATGGGTTAAGTGAGGTAGGTTCTACCTCATCACTGAGTTATGCAGTGTTTCTCAAAGTCTGCTCCATAGGATATTAGCACCATAAAAATTGTTCCAGGAGAAAAGGGCTTTGTGGTCAAAGAAGACTGGGCAGTTGTGGGCTTGCTATGCTCTTCCTGGAGATTAGCAATATATACTGACTTTGTAAAGGTTTTGATAAGTCCTGTAGTGAAGGAACCTATTAAACTCTGTTTAATCCAGGGTATCTCAAATTAATTTGACTCTGCACCCCTTATTTTGTGAATGAATAACACCTATTGCAATCCCTGGAACTAATGTCTAAGCAATAAACTCTGAGAACCACTGGAGAGTGGCCAAGAATATAAATGTTGAAATCAGGCTCAAATTCAAAACTTAGATACATTGACTTTGGACAAGTTACTGTACCTCTCTGAGCCTGAGTTTCCTTATCTTAAAATGGCATTGTTATGCCAGTTGTTTTATGGGATTAACTGAAATAATGCAGATAAAGTGCTTAACACAGAACCTGGGATATAGTAACAAATTAAACACCTACTATTATATTATCATTTATTATTACTCTATTATTGTACAGCCTTATGATATCTTATATCATTCTTAGAGATCATTTGGGGGAAATGACAATCTGGATTCTAACCAGATGAACTTTTCAAAACTGTTGTCTTTTTTAAAAAATCGACCCTGGTAAGAAAGTTGGGTTTTTTTCCTCAGCTTCTCAGAACTCTGGCGATCGCCATTCACCAATTCCAGTCCTTCTGAACCTGGGGAAGCCGCCCTTATGTGTCAATCGGTTGTGACTTCTTAAGTCATAAGCCAGTTATGTTCACCCGGAAGAAAATTAAGCCCAAAGTGTCCAATGAAGTCCTGTATTTCAGAAGGCATTTCCTAGTTCCTGGCTTACCTCTGGGAATGTGGGGTTGGAGTAGGAGGGAGCCAGTGCGAACAGATCAGGGGAAAAAGACTTGGAAATTCCTGGGTTCTAGAAGCACCCACCTCTGGCCTTTTCTGATGCATGTACCACAGAAGATGTCACAGAGTCCACTGGCAAGTTGGCTAAGGCAAAGCACGGCTTCCACCGCACCGATGCCCAGAAGGATGGAAAGCAAGACCACATTCCAGAGGACGATATGCTCAGGCTCCCGGCAGGTGGCCCAGGTGGGCTGGTTGAGTAAGTAGTTGCCCCTGCAGGACAGAGGAGAACGTTGGTTGGCCTTGAGAGACAGTAAAGGGAGGGAGCTGTTACCTACAAGCATGTAGACACACGAGTCTAATACAGGTGCTGCAAAGTTTACGTGCCTTCATTGCTCTCACCTTCGTAAAGACAGCAGAGTTATTATTATCCATTGGTCAGAGGGTTGAACACACCAACTTTCCCTCTAATAGCGTAACATCTCAGGAGGGCTTTTGTGGGTGCAGACGTAGCCACACAAAAGAGCACGTGGAGAAGTGGGAAATTGTGTGATACAAGATTTTAACTGGCGTATGGATCTCAGGGGCACTGAGGAGTGGTTAAGAGCTTGGGCTTCCAAGTCCCACAGACCTGGGTCCTGATTCCAGCCTCCTCACTAAGAAGTTCCAGATAGGTTTCCTAAATGTTTCTGTACATCAGCTTCTTTATGTGAAAAATGGGGTTGATGATAACATCAATACCATAGCGCGGTTGGGATGATAAGTCCAGGTGTTAGGGCAGTGCTCTGTGTGTAGTAGGTGGTATATTCTAGTTCCATCATAATCATTATCAGAGAAAGGAGAGATCCAAGGGGTCTAGAGTAACTGGAGGAGACCTCATTGGGAAAGCTGGAGTCACCTGGCCTTAAAGGAGCAGCAGTAGAGAGGAGAGCAGTGAACCGTAGGAAGAAATAGCTTGGAAGCAAAAATCATAAGAGAAATTTGGAATCAGAGTCCTAGTTGGACAAAGAGAATTGGAATACGTTTTTAAGCCATATTTCATGGGGCTGTGTGTTATATCTCTGTCTCTCTCTCTCTCCCTTTACCCATACCCATGTCCATTTCCATGGAGTTCCCAACGAGATTGCAAGTTTCTTAAATATAAAAATGTCGTGGCCTCATCAGCACCTTTACATCTGACAAAGCCCCTTTGACAAATGTACGACAAAGGACTGAAGGGCAACATGGAAGTGAGATACTTGTTGGAGGGAAAGGGTGCTGGATTGTATTGGGAATAGGGTGAGGGCAGACTAGGTGAAGAGCAGTGGCCAGTTCAAGATCTACTGTCGAGGAAGGACTGACAGGGCTTGGTGGTGGACTGAATGGGGAAAGTAAGAAAGGAGAAGCATAAAGATGACCCCCAGGTTCCAGGTGCCATCTAGAGCACTGTGATGACCGAGAAAGATCGGTGGGGGGAACATCAAGGGTTTTGGACATATTAACACTGAAATGCTATGAGACGTTCCAGAGGAAATTTCAAGAAGGTAATTAGACATTTGGGTTAAGAATTCAGAAGAAAGACCTAGGCTAGAGATAAACATATTGGGATTATTTACATGTATAGATGGATGGTTCTGAAAGCCATGGGGACAGATGAGATCTGCCAGGGAGACAGCAGGAAATGAGAAGAGAAGCAGGGTCTTTCTCAGTCATTGGTGCTAGGTTTCTGCATTCCTTTAGGAAAATAAATGTGCATCACAGGGCCCACCCATGTCAGGATATTTGTGCAGCCCTAAGTGCAGTAAGTGTCTCCCCAATTAGATTGTGAGCTCCTTGCAGGAGGCAAGTTGTCTTATCCTTCCCTTGCAGTCCTTTCTCTCACCATAGCGCCTCGGCAGTACTAGGAAGGTCCTCAGCACATACTCAATTGAGTTTAATAATTAGGGCTAATGAAGTCAAGCTATCGTGGGGACTACCGTAGGTGGATGGCTTAATCCATCAGCACACGAGGGCTTCTCACCTCGGCCAACCACCTCGTAGCTGTTGTTGCTTTGGGAGCAGGTGTGGAGAGGGGAACACGACACTGGGTACGAATGGAGGTACCTGGCCGCATTGCTGGGTGGCCAATATCGAACACACACACTCTTTGTGGTCATCAGCTGTATCATCTTTAGATGTTGGACACTGACCCAAGGCCATGAATGCTACTCACTCCAGGGTGTTATTCCTGAAAGGGTAGGTGTAGTTTTCACTGCCCGCGTCACAGAAGGGGCCGCTGAGCAGACCCAGTGAAGAAACGACCACACAGTACATAGCCCCCATAGTGTCCTGCATGGCCAGAAGCACAGGGAACAGCATCTGCAATGGAACAGAGCTCAAATTTCAGTGCCACCAATGAGTAGGTAAGGGGTAGTGCTTTCTAAAGATGGGTCCCCTGAGTTTCCCAGTAAATTGAACACGATCTGAATCTTTTCTTGTAAAGATGCCAGACCAGGTAACTTGTTTCTGTTTCGCTTACCAAATGTGCCAAAAAAAAAAAAAAAAAAGGTGTACTAGAGTTGAGAATCCCTCTGTCCCTTCACCTGCCTCAGTTGCAATTCTAGAGAATGAAATCGTTCGCTACAAAATTGAGCTATAATTGACTTATTCACCACTGAACTGCCAGTGCCTACCCACGACCTGGCACACAGACAAGCTCTCCTCGTCTGCACTCATGGTAGGCATCAGTAATGGATCTCAGCATCTTCCCCGCCAACCCTGGACAGGGCCTCATAGTCCTTCATGGCACAAGGGGCCAATCAGCTGGTGTCGGCCCTCCAAATGAGAGCTATTAGCCATTCCGGTGGTGGGTGTTCAGTAAGAATTTGTTGTATGATTGGGTGAGTAAATGAATACGTGTTTTTCCAATGCCTGAGTCAGTGACAGACACAGGGCTTTACTGTGTACAAACTCCACGAATACATGTTGACTGGATGGGTGGGTGAGTGCGGCAGTGAGGCC
Source organism: Neofelis nebulosa (assembly GCF_028018385.1). NCBI lineage: Eukaryota > Metazoa > Chordata > Mammalia > Carnivora > Felidae > Neofelis > Neofelis nebulosa. Next base: position 39,648,016 of record NC_080791.1, on the reverse strand, counting down.
AGTGTCAAGGAAAGGTGACCTTCTGGCATATTAGTGCATTAATGCATTGGGGCAAAGCTGAGGGATTTGTTTGCTTCAAGGCATGAGCTTTTATTCCTGACGTGTCCACGTTGCGTCTTTCCTATCACAGGGCCTGAGGGAGGGGGACAGCAGGGGCTGAGAAGAACGACTGGGGGAGCCCCTTGAAGATGGTCTGTAGACAACACAGAGCTAAGGATCTGTGGACGATCTAACTGGAGGCTGCAAGAGACAGGAGAGGGGACTTTGGAGCAGGAAAGAGGAGTGACATGCTGTATGAACCGGAATTGTAAGGGCTGTGATTGAGGACATCGGGAAGCAGTTTTGCATGCGGGGGACAGTGTGATCCCAGGAGTCAGGTGACAGAGCCTGAGTCCCAACTCGGCCAGTCCTGTCTTCATTTGGAGTGACCCAAGAGCCAACTGTGTGTCAGGCACCTGGGGGCACACACATGATAAGATCCAGGCCTGGTGCTAAAGAAAGAAACTTACACTCTCCCCGAGGTTGGATAAATAATCCCACACATTCTTTCTGGATCTAAGATTAAAGCCATGCCAATCTGGGCAGGCGGTTCAGTCTCTTTGGGCTTTCCCTTTCCTAGCTGTCAAGTGGAAACAAGTTTGCAAAATTGGTAGTGACATTTCCACCACTTTCTTCTAGCAGTGCTGGGTAGGACAAAGGGCATTGGTGCAAGAGGGCCACGAATCAGGAATGGGAAGTAGGTGCACAGTGGATGAACTTAGAGCATCAGCCTCTGTTCTTCGTGGGGCCACTGTACGAGTGTATCTGAGTAAGTGTTTTGGGGAGAAAGATTTCCAGTGTCCCTTCTTGCTTGAATCTCAGTTCTATCATGTGTTACTCCATTGGCTACTGGGGAAATAAGAAAGCCAAAGGATGGGAAGGTCCTAGACTTTCTCACAGATGACAGATAGAAACAATCACAGACCCCAGCAGGCTGGGCTACCAGGGCTGGAGGACATTGTGTCCATTGTGAATGGCTCTCAGCACACCCATTCTCCAGGCTTGTTTGTCCTGGGATCTCATGCGGCAGCTCCCGTCTCTGTTGGCCAGAGCCCTACATAATATCCCTGTGCTTTAAAAGGGGGGTATTAGACTAGACATCGGTCAATAGTCTATCCTCCAAAAAAGAGAGAAAGCACACAGCCTTGGAACTAAGCCCTCTAGGGGTGGGGGTGGTGGGAGGGTAACCCACGTTGGGCTCTGTGCTGGTGGCACGGAAGCTGCTTGGGGTTCTGTCTCCCTCTCTGTCTGCCCCACCCCCGCTTGCTCTCTATCTCCCTCCCTCAAAAACAAAACAATGTCTAATGGTTCTTCATCGTGTGTAGGATACAGCACAGCCCTTCATAGCCTGGTCTTGTCCTGCCACCAGCGCCTCACCTCTCGTCATCAAGACCTCCCAGCGTACCAGCTGATGGGCTCCCGGGGCAGGGCCAGGACTTTCCTGCCTCTGGGCCTTAGAATATGCTCTTCACCCTTTGCCATGTGGTAAGCTCCTATTCGCCCTTAAAGGGCCAGTTCAGATGTTACCTCCTGTGGTAGGCTGAACAAATGGGCCCCCAAAGATATGTTCATTCTTAATCCCAGGACCTGTGAATATTGCCTTATATGACAAAAGATATGATTATGTTGGAGTCTTTTCTTTCTTTCTTTCTTTCTTTCTTTCTTTCTTTCTTTCTTTCCTTCTTTCTTTTAGAGAAAGATCATGAGCAGGGGAGGGGCAGAGAGGGGGACAGAGGATCACGAAGTGGGCTCTGTGCTGACAGGTTGAGCCTGGAGCCCGCTTCAAGATTCTGTCTCCCTCTCTCTCTGCCCCTCCCTCACTAGCGCTGTCTCTCTCTCAAAAAGTAAATAAACACTAAAATCATTTTTTAAAAAAGAGGAAAATGTGTCAGTATAATATAATGCGGGTGGGTGGGGACTATGGAGAACTGGGGGGCAGGGGTACAAACCCCTCTTGGAGGCATGCAGGTCACTGTGGAGCCAGCCGGCCAGATGCTACACCAAACGAACTTGGGCCAATTACTGGCTACTTATGAAGCCTTGAGTGAGGGCCGGGGAGGAGACGTGGCATCTAGTAAAAGGAGAGCCCCTAGTTTTTAGATTGGGCTGTGTGTGCCCACAGTGCTGGAGAAGTGTGCTGAGTCTGCCTTATCAGCTCTCTGTCTCCAATGGAAATGTGTCCGACCATCACGACTCCATAACACTAGGTGTAGTGGCGGTTCCGACAGCCCCTTCCCCCAGTTCTCTTACAGCTGCTGTTGAATGAGCAGAGCTGCCAGCCAAGCTTGGGACTGGGTGCTCTCTGGGTGCTCTCACCACAACCACAGGAGGCGGCTACTGCTATCTCCCCGTTTTCCAGTGGGAGAAACTGAGACTTAGCGAGATGCAGCGCCTCTCTAGGATCTCACAGCTGGCCTGCCACAGAGCATGGTCTGAAACCCAGCTCGTTTGGCTCCTGTTACCCTGTATGCCACTTCCCGTGGAGATGAGAGAGAAGCCTGACCTTTCCACCCACCTCCCAACCACTGTCCTGGCAGGAGCATCTCACCTTGGGATAAATACACTGACATTCTGATTTATCACTCAAGCTTTGGTGAGTTCAGTTAGTATCATTGTTCTCGGTTCCTGAGAGGTTTCACCTTGTGCCCAAGTGAAATGGGGGGTCCTTATCCGTAATGCCGCATATCAGACCTTGGCCAGAACGGACCCCACTGAGGCATTGCCACTCTGAGCTGTCACTGTCCTCTGTCTAGGGCATTCTTTGAGCCCAGAGACCTGCATTCTACACCTTGCTGGGCCATACCCTAGCTTTATGGGCTGGATCTAGTTTAACCTCTCTCGGGTCCTAATTTTTAATCTATAAAACAAGAGGGATTAAAATATTGACATCTAAGATTCTTTCCAGTTCAAAGATTCCGTTCCAAGGTGCCTTAGAGTATATATTTTTTCTTTCGATTGGGAAGTTTGCTGTGGGAGCCTTTTCCTGCTCTGGGGGCTGATGATGTGAGAGAGGAGAGGAAGAGAGTTATTAAGGGCATACTCTCCCATTCTTTCGCTTTCCCTTCCTGGTTTTCTACCTTATTTTCTTTCCTCCCAACAATGACATAAACCAGGTTATATAGCTGAATTCTTAACCCCAGAGGAGAAAACTATTCAAAGATCAGAATTGCTGGTGCTTCCTGCAGACTTCATGCAAATGACCAAATGGCTGTTTGCCCTGCAAGGTTTTACTGCATGAATAAGACATAGTAAAATTTTCAGGAAAATCTTGACTAGTATAATGGGCACGTATGCTCCCCATTTATTCAATGAACATATTTCTTTAAGTGACATATTTTCACAAAAATCTCAGATTTTCAAAATCACCTCTAGGTAACTCAGTGCTAGGATCTAGAGCTGATGAGAACCTTCCAGGTAGGAAGAGATGCCCTGGGGGGATGAGTGTGGGCAGCTGGTGTGGTGAGGGCACAGCTTTGGGGCTGACAAAAGAGAACTGTGGGAACCACCTTGGAGGACATGGGTGCTAAAAGTCTCTCTAAGCACCTTCTGGGGAGCACAGCTTGGTGCTTAGAGCAGGCCAGGCTCCAAGGATGGGCCAGAGTGCACTGATGGCTTCAGGTCAGGATCGTCATAGCTCGATGGCACCCGGGCATGCTTCTCCCCTGCTTTCAAGTTCCAGCGGCTACTTACTTCTCTCTCTGACCTCGTTTCCTCCCCTCTCTCCTAAACCTTTTTGAGCTGGCTCTAGCCACACTGGTTTTCTTGCTGATTCTGGAACTATCAAGCACATTCCCAGTTCCGGGCCTTAGAACGTGCCATTCCCTCTGCTTGGAATGCTGTTCTCCCAAACAGCAACGTGGCTTATTCTCTACTTCATTCAAGGGGCTGCTCAAAGGCCACCTCCTCAGGGAGTATTTTGCTATCTGTTCTATACTCTATTTCCTCCCTAGTCGAGGCATTCTCCACCTGACATTATAATATTCAGTTGGTGCCTCATGAATCAGAAAGATTCATGGTCTTTCTCTTCCCCACTAAGGGCTAGGAAAGCAGGAATTTTATTGGCTTTTTTTTTTCCAGCTGTGTCCCTTACGCGTGGAACAGTGCTAGAACAGTGTGGTGCTCAATAAATGCTTGTGGGTGAAGCACTCAAGGGTAAGAAGCTGCTAGTCAGCACGGTGCACAAGGTGATGCAGAATTTTGCCTGGGTCTGCATTCCAGCACCCCTTGCCTGCAACACCCTCCTCCCTTCTCTGGCTGGCAAACACCTACTAATTCTGTACAGTACAGCTCAGACACCTCCTTCCCTCGGCCGCCCCTCTTTGTTCCCCAAGGTAGAGTTAATTATTTCCTCTTCCGCAGACCCCAGGCTCCACTGCAGCCGGGACTCCCTCCATTGGGCTGAATTATTTGTGTGTTTGTCCGTCTCCCTTGTTCTGCAGGAGCATAGGAGCCATCTCCGTGGGGGCGGGCAGACCCTTACTCCTGATCAGGCCCCTGAGTGACCCCAAACCACACTACTAACTAGACCTAAGCTGTCCCCCCTTAAAGGTCTTGCCAAGTCTGCAAATAATATTTCTGGAAACTAACCACTACGGCATGGAAAAAAAATGGGGGCTCTGTTTCTCAGTCCCTGGAATACGCAATTCATGGTATGCTTGTACCAGAGGCTCATTTTTTTTCTAAACCACAGAACCCTGCTGGTTCTGGGTTGGCCTGGGGCTCCATGAAAACAGAGAGCTTTTATTCTTGGCGTTGGCTCTGTGAGACAACCACCTTGCTGACATCACGAGGCTGCCTTCCAACAACAATAGGGGGAGGCTGAAGGGGGCTTCCCTCTCGAGGAGATGACATGGTTCTGGACACGTCTTTACACACCATGGCTGTGACCGACCGCGGGAGGAACTCAGCCCCCGAATGGCTGTCTACCTGGCGGCGTGGGGGATGCCGGGCCGGTGGTGACTCAAGTGGCCCTGGTTGTCTGTCTCATCTGAAAAGCAGCACTGTCTGCAGCCCCCCTCCTGGTGCCTCCGTGTCCTGTTCACCGGGGTGTGGCATGGAGCAGGACCTCTACCGGCATAGCTCCACACATACCGTCTTTTTCTGATCCTGGGCTGTGTGTGCATGTATGCACCAGATGGTGGAAAAAGGGAGAGGGGACAGGCTTTGGACTCAGATGGGGGATGAAGCCCCATTTCTGCCCTCTGTGTGGCTGTGGCCACATGACTCAATCTGCCTGGGCCTGCTTTCTTCACCCGTCGGAGGAGATGATGATTCCCACTTGGCAAAGTTGCCGCGGGAAGTAAATGGAACCTTCACGCAAACGCCCGTCACCATTGTTAAGGAGCAGAAACCGTGAATTCTGGTAGATCTACAGATCCTTAGTGTTGTGCATGGAGTGATGCTAGGTAAATGGGTGTGTGCTTCTTACTGCCCGCAGGGTGTCCCGTGTGGCTTTTGAGATCTTGTTCTGGCCTTCCTTGCATCAGGAAGGCAAGCTCGGCCTCCGGCCCTTTCTTCCTCGTTCAAAGCCCAGCTCCCCACCTGCACTCACTCCTCTGCTCCCTGCAGTCTGGACTTCCCAGCCAGCCCCAGGGCTGCTCCGGGCACCTCGTGCAGCAGATGCCCTCCGGGGCCCAGCTCCTGTCCCTTCTGCTGCGGTGGACACTGGGATTCCTCACTCTTGGGACTCTTCTGCTCCGCTTTTCTCTTTCCCCTTTGCTGCTTCTCCTGAGACTTTTCTAGGCATTCTCAGTCTCCTTCCCACACTTTCCTCCCTCTTATTCCTCTTCATTTGCAGCACGGCTGGGCCGAGGGGGGGGGGGGGGGGCTCTGACCTGCGTTCCTTTCTTCTCTCCATCTGCTCACGAGCCCTGGATGGACCCTCCACCCCTGGGGCTCCACATCACCTTTCCACAGGGGATTTCTCTCTTGCTTCTCTCCTGTCTCCATTCCTAGCCAAACTTCCTCTGGAACTTCTGCCTTCTTCCCGGCTCCACCCTGAGGTCCCTGCTGGGGAGAACGCCATCACCAGCTCCCCAGGTCCCCCGGGCCAGAATGCTGGAACCAACTTGGGCTGCTCCCTCCCCTCACTCCCATCAGTCTTCAGACCCTGCCAAATCCACCTTTCAATATGGCTCCAGTGTGCCCTCCTCTCTCCAACTCCACAGCCCCTGCCTTAGTTTGCCTTAGAGTTGGCACGTGTGAAGGCCCAGAATGGACACCGAAGACCGACTGAACAGTGAAAGAAGAAAAAAGAAAAAAAGGAAGAAAAAAGGGAAAGAAAAAGAAAGAAAGAGGAGAAAGAGGAACTGAGTCAGGCTTCACTCTGCTTTCCTGAGGACTATGGAATGTTTTCCCTCTGGGTTACTGTCTCTCAATAAACCTGAGATTCTGCTCTTAGGGAAACTAAATACCCTCAAGCTGCTTGGTTTGATTCCCTTCAACACTTCCTGCATTTGCTCATTATATCTTGAGAGAAGTTGGGTGCTGTATATCCTACAGATGAGGAGGGCTCCAAGGGGAGTTCAGCCTTTGCTTGGTGGTGGGACTGACCCATGCAAGTCCATCCTGTGGGAGTAAGCAAGTGGGGGGCGGGGTGAGGCTCGAGAAGGCGCTTGGCTGGTCCAGGGAGAAGGAGCTGGTAATCCGAGCCAGGAAAGAGGGCAGACTGCATTTTACTGGCTGCCAGGTATGTGCAGGGCGCGCTGTGTATGTTTTCATTTAATGTTCTCCACACTGAAATGGAAGCTCAGGAAGGTCTGCACCGCAGCTCAGGGGCAGACTTGAGACTTGAACAGGGTCTGCGCGGCCTCTTAGGAAGGGCTCTGAGCTGAGACACAGACCACTTTTACCCCGGTATTGCTGTCTTAAATGTTCTCCCAGGCAGGAAGGCCCAACCTCTGCCATCATGAGAGGGGCAGATGGTCACTGCCTCTACTACTGTGGGGGAGAAGAAACAGAACCCTTTTCCTGAGATGGATGCATGCGTCCATCCATGGGCTGAGCACCTACTCAGTGTCTGGCATTGGGTCTCCATAAACAAATGATCCTCTCATACGGGAACGCTGGATACGTGGGAGAGTAGGAGCTGAATGAAAACGAAGGTGGAAAGGAAGGAAAGCACTCAGTGTCTCAGGAGGCAACAAACTACCACATGTGGGCTAAATCCAGCAGATTGCCTGTCTTTATAAATAAAGTTTTATTGGAACAATGGCTACACCCATTTGTCTATGTATTGTCTGTGGCTGCTTTTGCCCTTTGGTGGCAGGGTTGAGGAGTTGAAACAAGAGACCACATGGTCCGCAAAGCTGGAATGATTTACTATCCAGCCTTTTACAGGAAAAGTTTGCCAACGCCATAATTTTGCCTAGGGAAGCCTCGATGAGTGGTACACAATTTTCAAGATGGTCATCTTGAAACCTGATGAACCTGACAAATACTTGGTTATTATGCTTTTTATAGTGTACTTCCTCATGCAATTAACAAGCACATATTAAGCTCTAGTCTAAGCCAGCACTTTGCTGGCTAGGCACTTAGAGACAAAGGTGAATGAGACTTGGGCTGTGTTCTTGACGAGATCGCGGCCCAGTAGAAGAGCACATAAATAGGTCCTCGCAGTACCATGTGCCCAGTGTTTATGTATCATGTGTTGTGAGGTACAGAGGGAGACAGCTAGCCACTTTCTGGGGGCCCAGGGAAGGTGGGCCCAAGATGAGATGATTGCTTTGTGACTTAGAGGAGGCAAGGTAGATAACTTCATTCTTACCAAGAGTCCAGCTCCCAAAAAGCCATGGAAAGACCAGACCAAGTCTGTAATCTTGGCAGGCTCCAGCACCTGCCCATTGGGAAAGTATAGTAGGAGGTTGGCGATGATGGCCATGATGGCCAAGGCCAAGAGCAGCATGTCTGTGTATCTGGAGCCCGTCTCAGAACACATGGTGAATCCTCCCTGGAAGGGAGAGAGAAAACAACCAATACTAGGAAGGTGACTGGTCCAGCCATTGCAGAGTCGGGAGACAGAGCACTAGCCTCAGAGCCCCAAGAGCAAGATGCCAAACACAACTCCACCATTTGTAGGGAATGTGAACTGGGGAACCATCTTCCCTCTCTGGGCCTCAGTTTCCTCCATAAAGCAGAGCAAATATCAGCCTCATAGATGGTGATGTGTGTAAGATAAATGGGAGAACATCTGGCTCATAATGGATGTTCAGCAGGCTTTCTCTAAAAGATTGGGGGAACTGAGGTCATGTTTGGGAAACCACTGTTACCCTGTTCTGGTTCTTTCCTCCTTTCCCTGGTGAATTTTGCTAGTGATTATGAATTAGGTCCCGGGTCCAAACCCTGACTCCGTCACTTAGCAGCTTCTGTGAGCTTGGGCAAGTTATTTTACATCAGTCACCTCAACTTCCTCATCTATAAAGTGGGACTGACAATAGCACTCATCTGGTGGGATTGTTGATGGTCTGAAAATAAGACAATATATTCAAAATGTTCTCATACAAAGCTCTCAGTGCAGGGTAGCTGCAGAATAAAGAACCAAGGGGGATCTGAGTAATCTTGGCCTCACATTTTTTATATGTGGAGAATTTCCTTTCTCACTCTCTTTGTCAGTTGAGTTTATTGACTCCGGAGCTTTCCGAGAAGCCGGGATGGAGGCACATGGAAAGAGGGAAGGAGTTTGCATCTTGCTGTCTCTGCACTCGCTGTTCCTGAGCATATATGAGATGGGAGGGAACTCAGTATCTCATCTGCTGAGCAAAGGCTGCTGGAGAAACTTTTAAGGCTGGTGCTCTGGGTCTCCGGGGCTCTGGAACATGTCTCTGCAACCCAGGGAGGGGTTCCTATTTTGCATTAGGTGGCACTCTCTTAACACCCCTTTTGTGCCCATTCTGGCCTCAGATGCATGCTGAGATTGTTAACTAGCTCATGAATAGCATCCCATTCACCACCTTGGTCCCCAGACACAGAGGCCTGATGCCATCTCCGGCCCTTTCCACGGGGGAAGCCTGGGGCAATTTGCAGAACCAGGGCCCTCTCTCTGGGGGCAAATCTGAGAAAAACAGCCTTAGCTTTCCACTCCCACAGAAGAGCCAAAGTTATTAATGAATAGTGGCTCCAGCAGGATGATAATGCTTAGGCTTTTATTTCTATCTGATATCCAAATTCAGGGCTGCAGAAAGCTGATAGTTGAATGGGGTGCTGCCTCTGTCCCCTCTGTGTGGATGAAGGAGATCGAGACTACTGACGTCACTCCCCATTATGATCACTAACAATAGAGATCATGAAAATGTAACACTTAGCTGGAAATAATACTTTATGATAGACAAGAACACATACAGCTACCGCTACTCACTCTAGACACGTTATTGACATGATTTCATTCAATCCTCAGAACGTCTCCATGAGGTAACAGCTCCAGAGCTGCTGGAGGGAACAGGCTCATAGAAGAAAGGTAAGATCCCAGGGTCTCCTAGCCGGTAAATAACAGATCTGTTACGCAAATGCGGGTCTGCTAGTTTCCACCTCTAGTTATTCCTAGTTAGGGCAGATGAGTAGGAAGTAAGAGCACTGTTGAACCTTCTTGGATCCTGTACAAAGTTACCAATCCAAAAGCCCCCCAATTGCCCCTCAACGCCTGGACGTCACAGCTCTTACTACAATGAATACAGTTGTGCTCACTCTCCAGGAAAACTGCAGGTTTTTGTTAGAGGAAAGGGTGGGGGAGACTGCAGCCACATTTGGAAGGGAGAACCTTTTCAAGGTGGGCGCTTAATATAATGACGAGAAGCCGATCGTTCTCTTGGGTCACGGTAGAGAATATGAAAGCTACAAAGGACTCTTAGAAATCCAGTCCCTTCATTTCCTAGGAAGCGTAGTAGCCCCAGAGGGTAGTAATTACTTGTTCAAGGTTATACAGCTAGGTAGTTGGGGGAAAAAAAGCAAAAATAGTTGCAGTCATGTTCACAGGCATTACCTCGTTTCACTCTCTAATAGTCCAGTGAGAGACGCATCCTTATGATACCTGTTTTACTCATTGCTGCTGAACATTCTGAGTCTCAGAGAAGCTAAGGAACTTGCCTGAGGTCACACAGCTTGTAATGGGGCAGCTCATCTTCTGAGTCTATCCAGTTACGGTGGCTTTTGTCCTCAAATGCTTAGTGGGTGAGAAAATCACAAGCCTTTGAATTCCTTAACCACAGACTTCATATCAAAAAATCTGTCTCATGCTCCCCAAATGTTTATATACAGACTTGCCGGACAATTACACCTTAAATTTGGTTTGGACAGCATGGTTGCTGCATTGAGGTTGCGATGAGGTTGTGATGACCCCCAGGGGCCCTGCTCCACGTTCGTCTCGGCTTTCCCAGCCCGGCACCACTGGAGGCTGTGGGTGAATGCCCTCTTTGCCTTTGGTCTTGCTGCTACCCCTTCCTGCCCATGAGAACATGCTTCCCTTTAGCAATCTAGGAAGTTTTACATTTTCTCCCCGGTGACTACCACTGTGCTGCTAGGTCCCTGAGAACGTGGAGCCTGTGATTCTCTGACCAGACGCCTGGCTCTCGAGACCTAACTATGTCATCATTTATGACAGGCAGCAAAGTGCTCTCCTCTGCTGTGCCTGTGCTCTCTTCTCTGCGATCCAAGGGACTGTCAGGATGATATTACTTTTTCCTCTTGCTTCAGATGGGGAAACAGGATCAGTGAAGATCTGACCCGCCCAAGGTCAGTGCAACCAAGGTTTGTTCTCATTTTTATGCTCTTCCTACGGCGTTGGGATAACCTTCTGATCGTGGACTGAGCCCTCGAGTTTACCCCCCACCGCTTGTCACCTACAGATGTGCCTGGATGGGCTGCCCTCCAGGGAAGGTAGCGCTCAACCCAGCGGTGGGGTGGCGGAGGGCGGGGGGACAGCTCTTAATAAAGATGTGACTTTATCCGGTCCCCAGGTCGGCCTGGTAGAGGAGGCATTTGGAAGATTTTCTCTTCAATGCTACCAAATGTCAAATGTACTATTTTAAAAAGAGCACACCGTTCTTAAGGATCAAAAATAATGCAAACATCCTCCAAAGCGTAGCCTTAACATCATTCCCTGATGAATGTGCTTCTAGGAGCAGACAAGGAGAGATGGGGAAATCTCACCTGTGGCTTGTACAGAGGTAATAAGATAAAAATGTCAGGGCGCCTGGGTGGCTCAGTCAGTTGAATGCCCGACTTTGGCTCAGGTCGTGATCTCACGGTTCGTGCGTTCGAGCCCCACATTGGGCTCGCTGCTTTCAGCGTGGAGCCTGCTTCGGATCTTCTGTCCCCCTCTCTCTGCCCCTTCCCCACTCACACTCTCTGACTTTCAAAAATAAATAAACATTAAAAAGAATGTCAAGCAGGCCAGCAAAGTATGTGTGTTACCCTTCGATACATATACATACAATAACTCACATACTTAAATCAAGTTTTCTGATATATAAAGAGATTTCAAACACATTTCATACAGTAACCCTGTGAGAGAGGTATTCTTTCACAGAGGAGAAACCTGAGCTTCAGAGAGAATTTAAAAATGCCCGAGGTCTTACAATGAATAGACGGAAGATGTGGACATTTTACCTGTGTGTGTATGCTTGCTCCCTTGCATACGACTGTTATACACACATGTGATACGTGTTAATGTGTGCTTGTGATGAAATAGGGGGCACGCTCACCATTGTCTGACTTGTTAAAACGTCATGGGGTGATATGCTTGCTGGGTCTGCTGCTCTGGCCCCCAGAATCCTGGCTGCCATGGTCTCGTCCACCCTGTTCAGATACTGATCACAGTAACAGTAAAGACCTTATGAGGATTTCAGAGAGATTTAGTGGATGTAATTATCAGCGCAAACACAAAAACTGCATGGTGATAACTGAGTTCTATGTAGAGTTCTTTTGTGTCTCCAGTTCCATCCCACTAAAGAAGTGACATAAATTCGCAGCCAGGGGAGTGGTTTCCCTGGGGTCCAGTCTGAGCTTTCTCTTCTCCCGGGCTCTATTGATCCTCTCTTACATTTTTCATGCTGTTCATATATTATGCTGCTGAAGAGTGCAGTCTTGGGATAAAAAACCTCACTCTGCCCCTTGCAGGTTTTAGGTATTTGGGTAGGTTACTCAACTTCTCTGTATTTCAGTTTCCTTATCTCTAAAATGGGGATTGGAATAATAGAAGGATCACCTCATAACTCATAGGGTTATGTGAAGATTAAAGGTTCCCAGTACGTGCAAACCCTACTTATCAATAGAGAGGTGGTAGTCATAAAATATCACGTGACACTGCCGGATATGGATTAAATGCTCAGTAAATGTTACCCACTCATATCCTCCTAGGGACCACTGACTATCAAGTTCTTAATCACACTCTCTGAGGACGTGTCTATCATCACCTTGATCCAGGGCATTGCCAAGGTGGGGGCTTCCCTCCACTGTGCCCAGTGCAATGCTGGAGCCTGACCATGGCCCCAGGTCATGGTACTGACTCGCTCCATGGTACCCAGCTGCTGGTACTGACCCTCTCTGTAGCTCGTTAGTCTGAGCTCCTTGGTCACAGTCACTGCTGTCGTGGGGAAGGGTGTTAAATGAGTCGGGGTGGGAGAAGATCCAAATTGAAAATGGCGGCTGCACCATGTAGAGCCACGAATACTGAGAAACATGTTAAATATTCTCTTTCCCTGGCTTTGAGACAGCCTAAAGAATGGTCCCATTGATGACATATAGGGTCAATTTTGGGTAGAAGAATTTAAGTGAAGAGCATAGATTCTGGGAATATATTGGTTGAATTCTTTAAAAAAAAAATTTTTTTTTAAACGTTTTATTTATTTTTGAGACAGGGAGAGACAGAGCATGACCAGGGGAGGGTCAGAGAGAGGGAAACACAGAATCCGAAACAGGCTCCAGGCTCTGAGCTGTCAGCACAGAGCCCAATGCAGGGCTCAAACCCACGAGCCTGACTCGGGGCACGAACCCACGGACCGCGAGATCGTGACCTAAGCCGAAGTCGGCCGCTCAACCGACTGAGCCACCCAGGCGCCCCTTGGTTGAATTCTTATCTCAGTTCTGCTACTTAGTTGCTGAATGGTCAGGGCCAGTTACAAGCCCTTCCAGCTGTCTCCCTTCTCGTTCAGTTAGGTTCTACACATGCATTTGCTTTTCACCTTCCCCAAATGTGTTCCCATTTTCCACTCTGTGATCTCCTCTCCCATCCTTTTATCCTTTTCAATTACCGTACTGCGTTTTTGGAGGGAGTATTCAGGAGGGGGCAGAGACAAACACAGAACCATCCTTCCTGGTTAAACAGTAATCCTATTTGATCATCTTTAGAGTTGACACCAGAGATACAATATTTAACATGACTTCAGGAACAGCAGTTTTGCTTTTATTACTTACTGTTTGGATTAAATTTTTTTTTAAATGTTTATTTATTTTTGAGACAGAGAGAGGCAAAGCATGAACAGGGGAGGGTCAGAGAGAGAGGGAGACACAGAATCCGAAGCAGGCTCCAGGCTCCGAGCTGTCGGCACAGAGCCCGATGCGGGGCTCGAACTCACGGACCGTGAGATCATGACCTGAGCCGAAGTCGGATATTTAACCGACTGAGCCACCCAGGCGCCCCAAGGTTTGGGATTTTTGAGCATAAACTACACATGTATAATTCATCCGCTTTAATGAACTGGATAATTAATTAAATGGGAAATTAAGAATGTAAATACTGTCTTTTCTTTCTTTCTTTTTTTTTTTAAGGGATGCTGGGACCTTCCTCTCCAGTTTTGCCACGAGTAGCCAGCTTGTTTATTTTCATCAGCGATTTGGACCCTCTCCTAAGTAGGGCTATGGGAGGCTGGCTGGCTCCTTTGTCAGGATGTGGTGGAGGAAACTAAAGATCAGGTGGGCGGCTGAACCACGTGAGTGTCAGATTGCCTCACATCTCTGGGGTCTAACGTCTATTTGGAATTCCGTGGCTCTTTTTTTTTCCTTCTTCAAATTTTTATTTCAATCTGGTTATTAACATACAGTGCAACATTGATTTCAAGAGTAGAATTCAGTGATTCATCACTTACTTACAACACCCAGTGCTCATCACAATGAGTGCCCTCCTTAATACCCATCACTCATCTAATTCAAACATGAACGTCTCATCTTCTCAGCCTCTCTGCTGAAGTTACTAAATAGCTTTCATGTGTGTTTCAAAACTTTATTTTGGTTCCTTTTCTAGCAATCAGTTGAGAGAAATTTGTATTGATCTCTACCATTTGGGGCTTTAATACTTGCAAATATCAGAAAGCACCACAGGGTCTGAGAGGTCAAGTCCTATTCTGGGTACTGTATATCCAGAGAGGGAACCCAGTCCATCAGGTTTCTGGGGGAGCTTGAGGGACTCCTTTGTAACTACATATGACCATTAGAGGGCGCCTTGACCTTGTGAGAGCATAAAACACCCACACCCGGGAGTAAAGAGGACTGTGTGCAAAGAGCTGCAGAGCACAGAATCTCTTATGCACTTTAAAATTTTGCTAATTAAGAAAATATTATGCCTGGGAAGCTGCATGCCTATTTCCTGAGGGCTCGTGGACAAGTTCATTAACCCTACAGGGGTTTTTGTGAATCCAATAAACTTACTACTAGTAGTAATGATTATAAGTATTTATGCCGTTTTTGGAAACCTTAGTTACAATTAATAAAATATTTGCTAATAATAAGTTCATTATTAGTGGTAAACAATACCAGTCATCATTTTCTAGGGGAGCAGAGAAGCCCGTGTAACAGGCTATGTCTGGGGACTTCCAGAGACGTGGGAAGTACCTTGCAGTGGAGACAAGAGATGGTCCCACCCAGGAGCTGAGTTCACCCAGGGCTCCATGGGTCTGAGGGAGGGGGGCGACTGGGCTCCAGCCCTCAGCAAAGGCTCTGTACAGGCTGCAGATCTGCTTATTTCCACTTCATTCCCTTGAATAAAAAAACCCCACAGGTTTAAAAAAAAATAACCGTCCAAGCACCTGCTCCTCTTACTTTCCCCTAAAATCTTATTTCACGCACTCTCCCATTTCTATCTCACAGTGCAACGTTGTTTCTATCTGTTCTAACGCACATATTTCTTATGTACCCAAGTAAATGATGAAGTACTGATCAATGGGCACCCGTTCTGTCCTTCCTTGAATTCTCCCTGGCATCAAGCATAGGACTGAACACCTAATAGGGGGGCGTTAGAAATACTTGCTGATCTGTTTGGTGAATGGTAAGACTCTGCCCACAATTAACTAGGGCTGTCTTTCTCATTTCTGCCCCTCTTCCTCTGCTCTCTGTGACCTACTCCCTTCCTCCTATGGCTCCACTCTTCCTTGGCCCCAGATCACTTAGCCAAAAGAGGGAAAAATGAAGCTCATAATTAGGCCCAGTCACAAGTGTCTTCAGAAAGAATCGTCTTCAGGACTTTAAAAAAAGAGGTTAAATCTCCCAGAATCCCTTATAAGGGTCCTGAGGCTCAGTGATCCTTCCCTTAATCCTAAGTGACAGATCCAACCTAGCAGGTTGATCATGAGAGCCCTTGGCCTCAGTTTTCCCATATGTATAATGGGGTTAATAGCACCTGTCTCCTACTTTCACAGGAACACGGCGAGATAATGTTGTAACATGCACTACAGTCCACAGATGAAAGCTACCATATAAATATCAAATGCTATTAAAAGTCCTTGACTTGTGGAAGACCATGGAAGCTTCATTGCTTATGGGGTTCACAGCAAGATGGGTGAAAAGACGGGGGAATGTACCCAAGGACTTCTTGACGCTGGGACCTGGCAGCTGTCCGTGAGAATTTGAATCTGTACACGAAGCAAGGGCTTACGGGCAATTTGGCAGTGATCCCAAAGGAAGCTTTAGAGTGCTTTAAAATTAAAAACAAAAACAAAAACAAAAACAAAAACAACCAGCCATGAATTTATAAAATAACAGCTTGGTTAATAAATAAAATAGTATAGACCTCTGGCCACTAAAAGGCACAGGTGCTTGCCTCTTCCTTTCCTAACTCCTGTCCTCTTCCCTAGGACGGCCACTTGTAATCCTTTTACTGGTTCTTTTGGTATTGCTTTTCATATCTCTAAATAAAATGTTTAAATTGTTCAGTTTGGAAATTAGTTACTGAATTTCCGCCGTTGATCTGCGGTGATTTCACCGTCCTCCACGCCCCTTTTCGCAACCTTTGAATTTAGCTCACTCCCTGTTGCACTGCTTTCATCAGTTTCCTTGGAAGCATTGTCACAAACTTACCATTCCAAGTCTCGTTCGGCTCTAGACGCTTGTTGACTCTCGCCTTGCAACACGGGCTGTTTGCATTTCTGCCCTGCCCTCTGGCTCCCCTTCCTGCCTTCCACTTCCCCGCTTCTCTCAATTGAACATCCTGGTTATCATGATTGATGATGTATACATTCTGTCCTGACACCGTAACTTACACTGTGATTTGTCTGTGGGCTTAGTTTAAGAGCGGAAGATCATTTTAGCTGTTCAGGGCAGAGTCTGATTTTGTGTGATGATTATATTTTTTTTCTTGTAGAGAGTTGGGTGTTTCCTGGAAGTCCTTTCTTTTTCTGGCACTGTTTGCTTTTGTGGCATCCTTAATTTATTTTTGAATGCTCGATCCGAATAGGCATTCTGGGAGATAGCTTGCGTCTGTTTCCCCCAGATCCCGCCTCCTGGGGCTGGATCCTCCGAATGACTGCTGTCTACCTGCTGCACTGTCACTCTACTCTGGGACTTCCTCTCTGCTTCCCAGTTTTGGAGCCCATGTCTTCCTTGTTCTTGGTTTACTCTTTTGTTTTGCTAGGGAATATCCTCAATAGTTTCCCCCAAAAAGCCTATTAAAAGTAAATTCTGAGGGGCGCCTGGGTGGCTCAGACGGTTAAGCATGGGACTCTTGATTTCAGCTTAGGTCGCAATCTCACCGTTTCATGAGTTCAAGCCCCTCATCCGGCTCTGCACTCACAGCGCAGAGCCTGTTTGGGATTCTCTGTCTCCCTCTCTCTCTCTGCCCCCTCCCCGCTCACGCTCTCTCTGTCTCTCAAAATAAATTATAAAAATAAATAAGTAAATTCTGAGGTTGGAATGCCCAGACATGTTTTTATTCTGCCCTCAACTTAAGTGATAGTTTGTCTGGGTAGAGAATTCAAGGTTGAAAATATCTTTTTCCCAGAACTTTGAAGGCATTGTTCCATTGTCTTATCATTCCATTAACACTGGTGTCCTCATAAGAAGGGGACATTTGGACACACAAAAAGAGACACCAGGGATGCGCACACAGAGGAAAGACCATGTGAGGACACAGCAAGAAGGCCACCATCTGCAAGGCAAGGAGAGAGGCCTCAGCAGAAAGAAAATCTGCTGACACTGTGATCTTGGACTTCTGGCCTCCAGGACTGGAGAAAACACAATTTGGTTGTTTAAGCCACTAGTCTGTGGTGCTTTGCTGTGACAGCCCTACAAGACTAACACACTGGCCGAGTTCAAGCAACAAATATAGGAGAAAACAAACTTTTAATTGGCTCTTTTTAGTAAGGAGGATTTATTGGCCCACATAACTAATAGGTGGGAGGCTGGCTTTGACCACTGCTGATTTCTGGGAGCCAAGCAACATCACTGGATGTGGATTCTTTCATCTCTCGGCTCTGGGTCCGACCCTTCTGCTGCGTCTCACGTTCTGAGCCAGTTACTGAGACCAGGAAGATGAGGTGCTCTGATATCTAGTCCTGTGTCGCAGACACACCTCTTGAGCGGGGGGTATGGGGTCATCTCTGTGCAAACTTCACGAGTGAGAATGGGAACACGTTGATTTTCTCAGCAAAAGTTTCTACGCTGTAGGTTCGGTCCTGATTTTAAGTGTGTCAACCGAAGCATAGACATTCAAATGACATAAATCTAGGGATTTTTAACACCGGAATAATGGTGAGAAACAGTGAGAATTCGATCAAATTAGGATTCAATGAGCATTGACTGTGTATCTTGAAGGTAAGCGAAGATGAGGACAAAGCACTTTTTTTTTTTTTTCTTAACTCCAGTGAGTGTGTGTGGTCAGCGGTTGTTGTAGAGTTTCCGTGGGTGGCCAGACGGGTCATACTAGAGCCCCTGTCCATGACCTCTGTCTTTGTGAGTTACAGCTCTTCTTATGCCTCGGCACTCTGAAGCTCCACGAGACAGCTCTGGGAAGAGAAATTGATTTCACGGAGCTCATCATCACGAGTCCTCAGATCCTTACAATTTTGCTTCATCCCTCTTCACCCTCTATACTCAGGGCATGTGCTGCTGTGCCTTTGTCTGACTGATGGCCTCCAGGCTGATGTTAGGGTAGTGAAAATGGAACACTTTCTTGTGAGGAAATCTCCCCAGACTTGAGATCTGAACACCTTTTACTACTATCCTCAGAAAACCCATTTCTGGCTTGGTTCGAGGTTCTATTATTGACTCACTGGATAGCCTCTGGTCTGTACTTCCATAGTTCATTGCCTCAGTTTCCCCATTTAAGAACAGGTCTGACCAGACCTGTTTCTTACTCTAAGATGTTGAAATATATAATTGGAGTTTTACTTTTTCTTCGTTCCCAAATTTATGTCTTCCTACAAGCTGTTCTCATTGCCAACTGATCTCAGTTAGAAGGAAGGTGGTAATAATAATAATAATAATAATGATAATAGTAATAGTAAACAACAACAACAACAGTAATAATAGCTTATATCTATTGTGTGCTTTTTATTTTTATTTTTTTATATATAATTTATTGTCAAATTGGTTTCCATACAACACCCAGGGTTCATCCCAACAGGTGCCCTCCTCAATGCCTATCACCCACTTTCCCCTCTGCCCCACCCCCCATCAACCTTCAGTTTGTTCTCAGTATTTAAGAGTCTCTTATGGTTTAGCTCCTTCCCTCTCTATAACTTTTTTCTCCCTCTTCCCCTCCTCCCTGGTCTTCTATTAAGTTTCTCAAGATCCACATATGAGTGAAAACATATGGTATCTGTCTTTCTCTGCCTGACTTATTTCACTTAGCATAACATTCTCCAGTTCCATCCACTATTGTGTGCTTTTTACATATTAAGTCTCTGCTAAGTGATAGCTCTTAATACCCACAACAACACTTTGTGGTCAGTGTTCTCATCATGTTACCGCTATTTAACATGTACAGAAACTGAGGCATAGAGAGGCTAATCTGGAGGCATTGTTCTGAACTGTTATACATCACTACCTTCCTGAACAACATGAAGGCAAAAGGCTTAGGGAGCAACAGCCAGCTTCTCTCCTAGGGCTGCCCAAGTTCAGTGGCCAGAGAACCAGAAACACTTGGGGGACCTAGAAAGAAACTTGGTGGTCATAGAGCCTGACAGTCCACAGGGTAGGAAATCAAGGTAAATAGATGGAGTGACTTGCTCAAGTCACCTAACAGTACTTCTTTGTCAACAATGATTTCAGAATAACTTTTCAGACCCTAGCAGAACTCACATGGGGAGAATAGTTAAGATGGTGGAGGAGTAGGGTGACCTTAAACTTGCCTCATCCCTTGAACACAGCTAATAAATATTAAATCATTTTGAACACCCAAGAAATTGATCTGAGAATGGAGAGAACAAAACTGCACATCTTTATGTAGAAAACAACCACCTCGTGGAAGGTAGGAGCTGTGGAGAGTTGATTTTGGGGAGAAAAGAGCCACAGCACCTTCAGGGAAGGGAACCCTGATCACAGAGAGAAAAGCAAGAGGTAAAGAGAGAAAGAGTGAAAACATGCACAAGGGATTGCACTAGAAAACTCTTGAGTGGGAAAAGGAGAGGGGTTAAATACCATGAGTTTTTTTTTTATAAGCAGCAGAGCACAAAGTCTGGGGTTTTAGAGGTCTGTGCCATCGACAGCCTCACATCTGGTGCACTTGGCAGTGCTCTGGTGGGGAAGGAAGGCAGAGACCCGGAAGCAGGCATCATGGTCTTAGGATACCCTGGGTTGCTCGGGGAGAAACTCTTCCCCTTCTTGAGTGCATTTGGGAGAGGGGGCACTGCCTCTCAGGAGACAAAAGACCCTGTGGGCACTACTGGCCCACCCAGTTCACCAGTAGAGGAATGGGGATATGGCCTGAACAATGAGTCTTGGTATCAGCTTTCTGCTGTGCTTTACCATAAACTCCAAGCTGCTGTGTGGTCACATGGCCATTTTCTGGGACAAGACTGGTACTGGCCACAGCGCAACAAGACCCTTCCCTAGAGGATCAGTGTGGGTGTGTGTTTCGGGGGGTCTCTGAAGTTTGGAGTTTTGAAACCCACAGCCACGCCTGCTATAAAACATAGGAGTGCTGTGCTGGCTGGCAGGTGGGCAGCTTGGACACAGACGGGGTGATGGCAGGGATCTGACAGAAGATGGGGACACAGGAGAAGTGATTGCTCTTCTGTGAGGGCTTCCTGAGGAGTGGCAAGCATAAGCTCACTGTTCCAAAGATGAAAAAGCAGGTGATGCCATCACACGACCCCATCCTCCCATCTACACTGACCGACTTCAGTGAGCAAAACAGTGCCACCAAGTGGAAGCGGGAGTAGCTTACACCAAACTCCGCCCCCTGTACTTTGCAGGTGCATCTCCAGTAGGGCAAGTCAACCTGAAAATCAGACAGCAGGCCCTATCCCCTGAAGACCAGGACAAACCCCTGCAACACACCAACTCTACTGATCATAGAGTGCTGCAATGCTTAAGGTCTAGGGGAAACAGGATCTAACTTCCTTTTTTTTTATATATATAGAAGAATCAAGTTTTTTATTTTTTATTTTATTATTTAAAAATTTTTTTTATTTTTAACCTTTCTAACGTTTTGGATAAAGCTTTTCTTAACAAGCAGACCAAAACACACTTAGGATCTAGCTTCCTTTTTTTCCCCTCCAAAATGACAAGATGGAGGAATCCACCCCAAAAGAAAGAACAGGAAGAAGTCACAGCCAGGGATTTAATCAATACAGATATAAGTAAGATGTTTGAACTAAAATTTAAAACAACAATAATAAGGATACTAACTGGGCTTGAAAAAAAACATAAAAGACACGAGAGAATCCCTTATTGCAGAGATAGAAGAAATAAAACCTAGTCAGGCAAAAATTAAAAATGCGATCACTGAGATGCAAACCCAAATGGATGCCACGACAATGAGGATGGACGAAGCATAGAAACAAATCAGTGATATAAAAGATCAAATTGTGGAAAATAATGAAGCTGAAAGGAAGAGGGAAAGAAAGGTATTGGATTATGAAGGTAGACTCAGGGAACTCAGCAACTCCTTAAAGTGTAATAACATTCGTATCATATGAGTCCCAGAAGATGAAGAGAGAGAAAGGGGAAGGTTAATTTAAGCAAATTATAGCTGAAAACTTCCCTAATCTGGGAAAGAAAACAGACATTGAAATCCAAGAGGCACAGAGAACTCCCATTAAATCAACAAAAGCTGGCCATCATGAGACATAGATCATTGTCAAATTCACAAAATACACAGTCAAGGAAAGAATCCTAAAAGCAGCAAGGGGAAAAAAGTCCTAAGACAGATCAGGTTTGCAGCAGATCTGTCCATAGAAACTTGGCAGGACAGAAGGGAGAGGCATGATATTCAACATGCTGAATGGAAAAAAATATGCAGCCAAGAGTACTTTATCCTACTGTCATTCAGAATAGAAGAAGAGATAAAGAGTTTCCCAGGCAAGCAAAAAGCTAAAGGAGTTTATGACCACTAAACCAGCCCTGCAAGAAATATTAAAGGGGAGAGGGGGCCCGGGTGGCTCAGTCAATTCAGCATCCAACTCTTGATTTTGGAACAGATCATGATCTCACAGTTTGTGAGTTTGAGCCCCAGATCAGGCTCTGCACTGACAGCACCAGAGCCTGCTTGGGATTCTCTCTCATCCTCTCTCTCTGCCCCTCCCCTGCTCACACTTGCTCTCTCTCTCTCTCTCTGTCTCTCAATAAATAAATAAACCTTTAAAAAAAGAAATATTAAAGGGGGAAAAAGACCAAAAGAAACAGACCAGAAAGGAATAGAAAACATCACCAGAAACAGCAACTTTACAGGTAGCACAACGGCACTAAATTCATACCTATCAGTAATCATTCTGAATGTAAATGGACTAAATGCTCCAGTCAAAAGACATAGGGTATCAGAATGGGTTAAAAAAATAAGATCCATCTATGCTGCCTACGAGAGACTCATTTCAGACCTAAAGACACCTGCAGATGGAAAGTGAGGGGATGGAAAGCCATTTATCATGCTAATGGATATCAAAAGAAAGCTGGAATAGCCATACTTATCACAGAAAAACCAGATTTTAAACCAAAGATTGTAAGAAGAGATGAGGAAGGGCATTACATCATAATTAAGGGGTCTATCTATCAAGCAGATATAACAGTTATAAATATTTATGCCCCCAACTTGAGAGAACTCAAATATATAAATCAATTAATAACAAAGAAACTCATTGATAATAATACAATAATAGTAGGAGACTTTAACACCCCACTTACAACAATGACAAGATCATCTAAGCAGAAAATCAACAAGGAAACAGTGGCTTTGAATGACATACTGAACTGGATGGACTTAGATATATTCAGAACATTTCAACTTAAAGTAGCAGAATACATATTCTTTTCTTTTCTTTTTTTTTTACTATGAAGTTTATTGTCAAATTAGTTTCCATACAACATCCAGTGCTCATCCCAATAGGTGCCCTCCTCAATGCCCATCACCCCCCCTCCCCCCCCAACCCCCCATCAACCCTCAGTTTGTTCTCAGTTTTTAAGAGTCTCTTATGTTTTGGCTCCCTCTCTCACTAACCCTTTTTTTTTTCTTTCCTTCCCCTCCCCTATGGTCTTCTGTTAAGTTTCTCAGGATCCACATAATAGTGAAAACATATGGTATCTGTCTTTCTCTGCCTGACTTATTTCACTTAGCATAACACTCTCCAGTTCCATCCACGTTGCTACAAAAGGACATATTTCATTCTTTCTCATTGCCACGTAGTATTCCATTGTGTATATAAACCACAATTTCTTTATCCATTCATCAGTTGATGGACATTTAGGCTCTTTCCATAATTTGGCTATTGTTGGAAGTGCTGCTATAAACATTGGCATACAAGTATCCCTATGCATCAGCACTCCTGTATCCCTTGGGTAAATTCCTAGCAGTGATATTGCTGGGTCTTAGGGTAGATCTAGTTTGTTGTTTTTTTTTAAATTTTTTTTTTACATTTATTCATTTTTTAAGAGACAGAGACAGTACACAAGCGGGGGAGGGGCAGAGAGAGAGGGAGACACAGAATCTGAAGCAGGCTCCAGACTCTGAGCCATCAGCACAGAGTCCAAGGAGGGGCTCAAACCCACAAACTGGGGGATCATGACCTGAGCTGAAGTCGGACGCCCAACCGACTGAGCCACCCAGGCGCCTCCTATTTTTAATTTTTTGAGGAACCTCCACACTGTTTTCCAGAGCCGCTGCACGAGTTTGCATTCCCACCATCAGTGCAAGAGGGTTTCCGTTTCTCCACATCCTCGCCAACAGCTATAGTCTCCTGATTTGTTCATTTTAGCCACTCTGACTGGTGTAAGGTGGTATCTGAATGTGGTTTTGATTTGTAGTTCCCTGATGAGGAGCAACATTGAGCATCTTTTCATGTGCCTGTTAGCCATCTGGATGTCTTCTTTAGAGAAGTGTCTATTCATGTCTTCTGCCCATTTCTTCACTGGATTATTTGTTTTTCGGGTGTGGAGTTTGGTGAGTTCTTTATAGATTTTGGATACTAGCCCTTTGTCCGATATGTCATTTGCAAATTATCTTTTCCCATTCCATTGGTTGCCTTTTAGTTTTGTTAATTGTTTCCTTTGCAGTGCAGAAGATTTTTATCTTCATGAGGTCCTAATAGTTCATTTTTGCTTTTAATTCCCTTGCCTCTGGAGATGTGTCAAGTAAGAAATTGTTGCGGCTGAGGTCAAAGAGGTTTTTTCCTGCTTTCTCCTCTAGGGTTTGAATGGTTTCCTGTCTCACATTCAGGTCCTTTATCCATTTTGAGTTTATTTTTGTGTATGGTGTAAGAAAGTGGTCTAGTTTCATTCTTCTGCATGTTGCTGTCCAGTTCTCCCAGCACCATTTGTTAAAGAGACTGTTTTTATTCCATTGGATATTCTTTCCTGCTTTGTCAAAGATTAGTTGGCCATACATTTGTGGGTCCAATTCTGGGGTCTCTATTCTATTCCATTGGTCTGTGTCTGTTTTTGTGCCCATACCATACTGTCTTGATGATTACAGCTTTGTAGTACAGGCTAAAGTCTGGGATAGTGATGCCTCCTGCTTTGGTTTTCTTCAATATTGCTTTGGCTATTTGGGGTCTTTTGTGGTTCCATACAAATTTTAGGATTGTTCCAGCTTTGAGAAGAATGCTGGTGCAATTTTGATTGATATTTCACTGAATGTGTAGATAGCCTTGGGTAGTATTGACATTTAACAGTATTTATTCTTCCAATCCATAAGCATGGAATGTTTTCCCATTTCTTTGTATCTTCTTCAATTTCCTCCATAAGCTTTCTATAGTTTTCAGCAAACAGATCTGTTACATCTTTGGTTAGGTTTATTCCTAGGTATTTTATGATTCTTGGTGCCATTGTGAATGGGATCAGTTTCTTTATTTGTCTTTCCGTTGCTTCATTATTAGTGTATAAGAATGGAACTGATTTCTGTACATTGATTTTGTACCCTGCGACTTTGCTGAATTCATGTATCAGTTCTAGCAGACTTTTGGTGGAATCTGTCAGGTTTTCCATGTATAATATCACGTCATCTGCAAAAAGTGAAAGCTTGACTTCATCTTTGCCAATTTTGATGCCTTTGATTTCCTTTTGTTGTCTGATTGCTGATGCTAGAACTTCCAATGCTATGTTAAACAACAGTGGTGAGAGTGGACATCCCTGTCGTTTTCCTGATCTCAGGGGGAAAAAACTCAGTTTTTCCCCATTGAGGATGATATTAGCTGTGGGCTTTTCATAAATGGCTTTGATGATGTTTAAGTATGTTGCTTCTATCCTGAGTTTCTCGAGGGTTTTTATTAAGAAAGGATACTGAATTTTGTCAAATGCCTTTTCTGCATCGATTTACATCATCATATGGTTCTTATCTTTTCTTTTATTAATGTGATGCATCGCATTGATTGATCTGCGAATGTTGAACCATCCCTGAAGCCCAAGAATGAATCCCACTTGATCATGGTGAATAATTCTTTTTATATGCTGTTGAGTTGAATTCAATTTGCTAGTATCTTATTGAGAATTTTTACATCCATATTCATCAGGAATATTGGCCTGTAGTTCTCTTTTTTTGCTGGGTTTCTGTCTGGTTTAGGAATCAAAGTAACGCTGGCTTCATAGAATGAGTCTGGAAGTTTTCCTTACCTTTCCATTTTTTGGAACAGCTTGGGAAATATAGGTATTATCTCTGCTTTAAATGTCTGGTAGAATTCCCCTGGGAAGCCATCTGGTCCTGGACTCTTATTTGTTGGGAGATTTTTGATAACTGATTCAATTTTTTCACTGCTTATGGGTCTGTTCAAGTTTTCTATTTCTTCCTGTTTGAGTTTTGGAAGTGTGTGGGTGCTTAGGAATTTGTCCATTTTTTCCAGGTTGTCCAGCTTGTTGGCATATAATTTTTCATAGTATTCCCTGATAATTGTTTGTATCTCTGAGGGATTGGTTGTAATAATTCCATTTTCATTCATGATTTTATCTATTTGGGTCATCTCCCTTTTCTTTTTGAGAAGCCTGGCTAGAGGTTTGTCAATTTTGTTTATTTTTTCAAAAAACCAACTCTTGGTTTTGTTGATCTGCTCTACAGTTTTTTTTAGATTCTATATTGTTTATTTCTGCTCTGATCTTTGTTATTTCTCTTCTTCTGCTGGATTTAGGCTGCCTTTGCTGTTCTGCTTCTATTTCCTTTAGGTGTGCTGTTAGATTTTGTATTTGGGATTTTTCTTGTTTCTTGAGATAGGCCTGGATTGCAATGTATTTTCCTCTCAGCACTGCCTTTGCCGCATCTCAAAGTGTTTGGATTGTTGTATTTTCATTTTCATTTGTTTCCATATATTTTTTAATTACTTCTCTAATTGCCTGGTTGACCCATTCATTCCATAGTAGGGTGTTCTTTAACCTCCATGCTTTTGGAGGTTTTCCAGTCTTTTTCCTGTGGTTGATTTCAAGTTACATAGCATTGTGGTCTGAAAGTGTGCATGGTATGATCTCAATTCTTTTATAGTTATGAAGGGCTGTTTTGTGACCCAGTATGTGATCTATCTTGGAGAATGTTCCATGAGCACTCGAGAAGAAAGTATATTCTGTTGCTTTGGGATGAAGAGTTCTAAATACATCTGTCAAGTCCATCTGATCCAATGTATGATTCAGGGCCCTTGTTTCTTTATTGATCCTGTGTCTAGATGATTTATCCATTACTGTAATTGGGGGCTCCCATATTTAGCACGTAGACATTTATAATTGTTAGCTCTTACTGATGGATAGACCCTTAATTATTATGTAATGCCCTTCATCTCCTGTTACAGCCTTTAATTTAAAGTCTAGTTTGTCTGATGTAAGTATGGCTACTCTAGCTTTCTTTTGACTTCCAGTAGCATGATGGATAGTTCTCCATCCCCTCACTTTCAGTCTGAAGGTCTCCTCAGGTCTAACATGAGTCTTTTGTAGACAGTAAATAGATGGGTCCTGGTTTTTTATCCATTTTGATACCCTGTGTCTTTTAGTTGGAGCATTTAGTCCATTTACATTCAGTGTTATTATTGGAAGATATGGGTTTAGAGTCATTTTGATGTCCGTAGGTTTCATGCTTGTAGTGATGTCTCTGGTACTTTGTGGTCCTTGCAACATTTCACTCACAGAGTCCCCCTTAGGATCTCCTGTAGGGTTGGTTTAGTGGTGATGAATTCCTTCAGTTTTTTGTTTGTTTGGGAAGGCATTTATCTCTCCTTCTATTCTGAATGACAGACTTGCTGGATAAAGGATTCTCAGCAGCATATTTTTTTCTGTTCATCCCATTGAAGATTTCCTGCCATTTCTTTCTGGCCTGCCAAGTTTCAGTAGAGAGATCAGTCACGAGTCTTATAAGTCTCCCTTTATATGTTAGAGCATGTTTATCTCTAACTGCTTTCAGAATTTTCTCTTTATCCTTGTATTTTTCCAGTTTCACTATGATGGTGCAGAAGATCGATTCAAGTTATGTCTGAAGGGAGTTCTCTGTGCCTCTTGGATTTCAATGCCTTTTTCCTTCCCCAGATCAGGGAAGTTCTCAGCTATGATTTGTTCAAGTACACCTTCAGCCCCTTTCTCTCTCTCTTCCTCTTCTGGAATTCCTATGATATGGATATTGTTGCGTTTCATTACATCACTTAGTTCTCTATTTCTCCCCTCGTACTCCTGGATTTTTTTTATCTCTTTTTCTCAGCTTCCTCTTTTTCTATAATTTTATCTTCTAATTCACCTATTCTCTCCTCTGCCTCTTCAATCTGAGCTGTGGTCGCCTCCATTTTATTTTGCACCTCATTTATAGCATTTTTTTTTTTTTGCTCCTCATGACTATTTCTTAGTCCCTTAATCTCTGTAGCAATGGATTCTCTGCTGTCCTCTATACTTTTTTCAAGCCCAGCAATTAATTTTATGACTAGTATTCTAAATTCTTGTTCTGTTATATTGCTTAAATCGTTTTTGATCAATTCGTTAGCTGTCGTTACTTCCTGGAGTTTCTTTTGAGGACAATTCTTCCATTTTGTCATTTTGGATAGTCCCTGGAGTGGCACAGAATGGCGGTGCACTCCCCCTGTGCTGTCCCGAGTAACTTATGTTGGTGGGCAGGGCCCCAGTCAGACCTGATGTCTGTCCCCAGCCCACCGCTGGGGCCACAGTCAGACTGATGTGTACCTTATCTTCCCCTCTCCCAGGGGCGGGACTCACTGTGGAGTGGTGTGGCCTCTGTCTGGGCTACTTGCACACTGCCAGGCTTGTGGTGCTGCTTTGATGGGATCTGTTGTATTAGCTGGGGTGGATCTGCAAGGTGCACAGGGGTGGGAGGGGTAGGCTTAGCTCACTTTGCCTTCGGTCTTCCCCTGAGGAAGGGGCCCTGCAGCACCAGGAGGGAGGCAGACCCGTCAGAGGGATGGATCCACAGAAGCACAGCGTTGGGTGTTTGCACGGCACAAGCAAGTTCGGTGCCGGGAACTGGTTCCCTTTGGGATTTCTTCTGGGGGATGGGTGAGGGAGATGGTGCTGGCCAGTGCCTTTGTTCCCCGCCAAGCTGAGCTCTGTCTTCCAGGGCTCAACACCTCTCCCTCCCGGTGTCCTCTTGCCCTCCTGCTCTCTGAGAGCAGAGCTGTTCACTTTTAACATTCCAGATGTTAAGTCCCGCTGGCTGTCAGGACTCACGCAGTCCAGCCCCTCCGCTTTTGCAAGCCAGACTCGGGGGCTCTGCCTTGCTGGGTGGGCTGCCCCTCCACTGCCCCGTCTCCCCCCTGCCAGTCTGTGGAGCGCGCACTGCCTCTCCGCCCTTCCTACCCTCTTCCGTGGGTCTCTAGTCTACGCTTGGCTCCGGAGAATCCATTCTGCTAGTCTTCTGGCGGTTTTCTGGGTTATTTAGGCAGATGTGGGTGGAATCTAAGTGATCAGCAGGATGACGTGAGCTCAGCATCCTCCTACACCGCCATCTGCCCCTCTTCTTCCCACATTCTTTTCAAGTGCACATGGAATATTCTCCAGAATAGATCATGTATGTCACAAATCAGCCCTCAAC
The DNA here is from genome assembly GCF_028018385.1 of Neofelis nebulosa. Lineage (NCBI taxonomy): Eukaryota > Metazoa > Chordata > Mammalia > Carnivora > Felidae > Neofelis > Neofelis nebulosa. The sequence continues at coordinate 39,619,128 of NC_080791.1, read as the reverse complement.
AAGTACAAAAAGATTGAAATCATACCATTCATAATTTCAGACCAGAATACTAGGAAACTTGAAGTCAGCCACAAGAAAAAATTTGGAAAGACCACAAATACATGGAGGTTAAAGGGCATCCTACTAAAGAATGAATGGTTTAAGAAGGAAATTAAAGAATAAATTAAGAAGCATATGGAAGCAAATGGAAATGAAAACATAATGGTCCAAAACCTGTGGGATGCAGCAAAGTCAGTTCTAAGAAGAAGGAAGTATAGAAAAGTCTCAAATACACAACCTACCCTTGCACCTAAAGAAGCTAGACAAGGAACAGCAAATAAAGCCTAAAGCTATCAGAAGATGGGAAATAATAATGATTAGAGCAGATGTAAATGATATAGAAACAAACAAAAAACAGTAGAACAGATCAACAAAATAGGGAGTTTTTTGAAAGAATTAATAGAACTGATAAATCCTTAGCCAGACTTATCAAAAAGAAAAGAGAAAGGACCCAATAAATAAAATCACAAATGAAAGAAGAGAGATCACAACCAACACCACAGAAATACAAACAGTTATAAGAGAATATTATGAAAAATTATATGCCAACAAACCGGGAAATTGGGAAGAAATGGACAAATTCCTAGAAACTTACAAACTACAAAAACTGAAACAGAAAGAGATAGAAAATTTGAACAGACCCATAACCAGCAAGGAAATTGAATCAGTAATCAAAAATCTCTCACCAAACCAAAGTCCATGGCCAGGTGGTTTCCCAGGGGAATTCCACCAGACATATAAAGAAGAGTTAATATCTATTCTTCTCAAATTGCTCCAACAAATAGAAATAGAAGGAAAACCTCCAGACTCATTCTGCAAGGCCAGCATTACCTTAATTCTCAAACCAGACAAAGATCCCACTAAAAAGGAGAATTATAGGCCAATATCCCTGAATAACATGGATGCAAAAATTGTCAACAAGATACTAGCGAATCAAATCCAAGAATACATTAAAAGAATTATTCACCACAATCAAGTGGGATTTATTCCTGGCCTCAGGGCTGGCTTAATATTTGCAAATCAATCAATGTGATAGACCACGTTAATAAAAGAAAGAATAAGAACTATATGGTCTTCTCAATAGATGCAGAAAAAGCATTTGACAAAATACAGTGGCCATTTTTGATAAAAACCCTCAACAAAGTAGGTATAGATGGAACATACGTCAACATCATAAAGGCCACATATGAAAGGCCCACAGCTAATATCATCCTCAATGGGGAAAAACTGAGAACTTTTCCCTTACGGTCAGGACAAGACAGGGGTGTCCACTCTTACCATTACATTAATAATACTGGAAGTCTTCGCCTCAGCAATCAGACAACAAAAAGAAATAAAAGGCATCCAATTTGGCAAGGAAGAAGTCAAAATTTCACTATTTGCAGATGACATGATACTCTATGTAGAAAACCCTAAGGACTCCACTGAAAAATTGCTAGAATTACTACATGAATTCAGCAAAGTCACAGGATATAAAAGCAATGTGCAGAAATTGGTTGCATTTCTATATACCAATAATGAAGCAGCAGAAAGAGAAATCAAGGAATTGATCTCATTTACAATTGCACCGAAAACCATAAGATACTTAAGAATAAACCTAACCAAAGAGGTGAAAGATCTGTACTACGAAAAGTATAAAACATTTATAAAAGAAATTGAAGAGGACATAAAAAATATGGAAAAACATTCCATGCTCATGGATTGGAAGAACAGTGTTAAAATTTCTATACCACCCAAAGTAGTATATACATTTAATGCAATCCCTATCAAAATATCACCAGCATTTTTCACAGAGCTAGAACAAACAATCCTCAAATTTGTATGGAACCACAAAAGATAGCAACAGGCAGAAGAATGAAACTGAACCACTTTCTTACACCATACACAAAAATAAATTCAAAATGGATGAAAGACCTACATGTGAGACAGAAAACCATCAAACTCTTAGAGAAAAACACAGGCAGCAACCTCTTTGACTTTGGCTGTAGCAACTTCTTACTAGACATATCTCGGGCGGCAAGAGAAACAAAAGCAAAAATGAACTATTTTATCAAGATAAAATTTCTGCAGAGTGAAGGAAATAATCAACCGAACTAAAAGGCAACCTACGAAATAAGAGAAGGTATTTGCAAATGACATATCAGATAAAGGGTTAGTATCCAAAATCTATAAAGAACTTATCAACTCAACACCCAAAAAAACAAATAACCCAAGTACGAAATGGGCAGAAGACATGAATAAACACTTTTCCAAAGAAGATATCCGGATGGTTAACAGACACAAGAAAAGATGCTCAACATCACTCATCATCAGGGAAATACAAATCAAAACTACAATGAGATATCACTTCACCCCTGTGAGAATGGCTAAAATTAACAACATAAGAAACAACAGGTGTTGGTGAGGATGTGGAGAAAGGGAAACATTCATGCACTGTTGGTGGGGATGCAAACTGGTGCAGCCACTCTGGAAACAAGTATGGAGGTTCCTCAAAAAGTTAAAAATAGAACTACCTTATGACCCATCAATTGTATTACTAGGTATTTACCCCAAGGATACAAAAAGATTAAAATATTATCAACTATTAATATCAACAATAGCCAAACTATGGACAGAGCCCATCCATCCATCGAGTGATGAATGGATAAAGAAGATGTGGTATATATATATAATGGAATTTTACTTGGTATTCAAAAAGAATGAAATCTTGCCATTTGCAACGATGTGGGTATAGCTAGAGTGTATTATGCTAAGCGAAATAAGTCACTCAGAGAAAGACAAGTACATTATTTCATTCATATGTGGAATTTAAGACACAAAACAGATGAACATAGGGGAAGGGAGGGATAAATAAGATAAAAGCAGAGAGAGAGAAACAAACCATAAGAGACTCTTAAAGATAGAGAACAAACTGAGGGTTGATGGAGGGAGGTGGGTGGGAGGTGGGCTAGATGAGTGATGGGTATTAAGGAGGGCACTTGTTAGGGTGAGCACTGGGTGTTGTATGTAAGTGGTGAATCACTGAATTCTACTCCTCAAACCAATATTGCACTGTATGTTACGTAATTAGAATTTAAATGAAATTAAAAGAACTTACATGTTAACTGTGAATTAACAAAATGTTCTGCTCCTGTAACATTGGTTTTCAGTGATAAATAGAAAAGTTGCAAGCTCGTCCTTCTGATATGGATACTTTCCAATTCAAGAACTGAATCGTATTCTTCACATCAGTATATTCATCCAACTCTTAAGCAAAATGTTTGTGAGTATGCATGTGGGCTTGTCACTGTTGTCCCACAGGGGATGCTGTCCATGTCACCTGGTACAGGAATTTTATCATGAGCCCCTGTTTCCTCTTTAAGTATCACATTGTTTCTCCGAACTTTGGGGCTGGTTTTGGAAAAATTTTGGAAATATACGATTTACTCCTGTCGTGAGGAGCACAAATTTGAGCCAGGCTTCTGTAGGTTTTGCCTCTTCCCCAATGACTCAAATGACCAATTTATTTAAAAATAAGCCCGCCGGGTTTTGTTTAAACATGAAACAAGAGCATCTAATGGCTTTGTATTTGAGAGGTTCCATAACAGACAGGACACTGGGCACTAGAGATGAGTGGATTACCCCATCATTAGATCAACTTTTCTGAAAGTAATGGTGGTATTTCAACATAGGTAACTTCCTTGTTCAGCTGCTGTGGAAAATTGTCACATTCAGAGAGTCACTTATCCCAGTACAGAATCACAATTTGTATGTATACTAGCATCGTTTTCACTCTTTATATTTATGATTTTATTCTGAAATGCATTGTTGCTGTTCTTATTTTAATCCTGACTTTTGATACCGCAGGGAATCATATTTGAGGACGTGATCCAATTTCCGAATTGGAAGCATAATATAATACCGTAGTTAGAGTAAAAATGCGAATTTAGCAAACAGGAACAATAATCTGTGAATGATGTAAAGTGTGTAAAACTTTGCTTTGCGAGCATAATTCATTCCGGAAACACGCTTGTAATCCAAAGCACTTGTATATCAAGGTGAATTTCAAGAATCATCGGCTCAATTGTGATCATGTGACTTTTGGGGTCAGGTATTATGCGTATTGCAAGATATTGCTCATTTAACAAGTTAAAATTTATCAGAAATGTTTGCTTGTCTTACGGAACACTCGCAGAGCAAGTTACTCGCAGTCCAAGGTTGTACTGTACTTTAGCTGAGACAAGCCACCCCTTGTGGTGGCTCTAGTCACAGCAATACGGAGTCCTTAACTTATCGAAGGCTGTTCAAGTCCCCATTGCACCCCTGCACTCTTTCTGTTTCCTCTCTTTATGCCTTACCCTTCACGTTCCAGTTTTCCATTTCATACCCGACACTTTCTACTTCACGAGTATAATAATTAAAAAAAAAATTTTTTTACATTTATTTATTTTTGATAGAGAGAGACAGAGCACAAGTGGGGGAGGGGCAGAGAGAGAAGGAGACACAGAATCCAAAGCAGGCTCCAGGCTCCGAGATGTCAGCCCAGAGCCCACACAGGGTTCGAACTCACAGACCGCCAGTTCATGACCTGAGCCGAAGTCGGACGCTCAACGGACTGAGCCACCCAGGTGCCCCACAAGTAGAATAATTTTTATGACTATATTGCTTTTACCTACTCTCCCTACCCTCCATTTTATTGTTGTCGTGACTTTTGGTTGTATATATTATAAATCTCTCCTTACAATGTTATTAATTGTCACTTTTAAATAGTTTTTAAGGAACGTTCAAGACGAGGAAAAAACCACAGTATTTTATATTTACCCACAGTTTCTGCCATTCTTCTTTTCTTTCTGTAGAATCGAGTTTTTATCTGGTAGTATTTCCCCCAATCTGAGCAACAAGCTTTAGCATTCGTCAGACAGTCACATTGAAAGGGTAAACTGTGGTATGGGAAATTCCCTCAGCTAGCTTTCGTCTAAAAATGTCTTTATTTTATCCTCATTTTTGAAGGTGATTTTCACCGTGTGTGCTTCAGAGGTTGGGAAGAATGTTTCTGGCCTGGAATTTATGAGCAGCTTTTCTTCTGAGGCTGTATTAGCTCCCCGGTGTGCTTCCAATAAAAAGGAATTACAAAAAGTCCCAACAATGAGAACCGATGAGTTTGTGAGAGCACTTGTAAAGTAAAGACTGCTTTTGACACGGAGAAATGCTAAGTAATCTTTTAGATAGAATGCTAGCAGCTCTGCCTGGACAGATGTCTGCTTTAAAACCAAGGGGCCTTTATTGTAAAATGCTTTGGGCAAAGGAAGGCTTTGATGAAGGTGTGTTCCTTCTACAAATGACATGAAAGATGGCATGCCAGATGTGGTCTCACACCACATCACACGTAAAACAAGTCTGCAGGAAGAAGTATCAATACATGAAAACCCTATTCTCTGTCTATACACCTCTTTCATTAGGGCTCATTAGAGCCCCAGCTGTTCAGTCCTAAGCATTCACCAGCCACAGCGGAAAGTGGTGCTGGGCGCAGGCACACAGCTGTTCTGTGGAACGTACTAGCAGCTGGGGACACAAGGCCCGGGCCTGGGGCTGCTTGCATGAGAACTGTGGTGCAGAAGTCGGTGGCATCGACGAGAGCAGCAGCTAGACAGGACTTAAAGGTCCAAGGAATTAGGCAAGTGAGGGAAAGCGGGCAGGACTGACATTGCTATGGGAAATCTTTCCGGGAGAGCTGGATTTTGAGACCCATCTCCAAGGGGTAGACGCTGTAGGCCGGAGGAGTGAGGAGATTTAAGGAAGGAGTGCTCGAAAAGGAACAAAAGCATAACGACCCTGATATGAACTTGGAGAAACATTTGTTTGGCTCAAGCACAGACGGCACAGCAGGAAATGGGTACGAGATTGCAGAGGTACAGGCTGTCGGGAGGCGTGGGCTGCATGGGACTGACCCGTGGCTGGGAGCCGTGGCTACAAACCGAGAGGTTACAATCTGATGTGACAGGTAACCGGGAGGCACTCGGTGGAAAACTGCCATGTGAAAAACAGAGTTTGAGAAGGGACTTTCCAGCACAGAGAGATGATGGAGCAAAACTCGGAACCACGGGGGCGTTGGAGACTGACTAGGACACTGGACTCATTTTAGAGCTGTGCCATCCAGTAGAAATAGAATGCAGGCCACATACGGAATTGTAAATTTCCGACAGTCACGGCGAAAGAGTGAAAACGAAAAAGTCAAGTTAGTGCAAATAATATGCTTTATCCTGATGGATTGAAAATGTGACACGTCAACACGTAACCAATATACAGATTATCAATACACTATGGGACAGCTTTTGTATCCCCAGCCTTTGAATTCCAGCGTGCATTTAGGTTTATGGCACATCTCAATTTAGATCTTAAATTTTCATGGAAGTGTTTGATCCGTATTTAGATTTTATAAAAGTTACAGCTGAAAAGTTGATGGGCATACTCAAGTTGTTCCAAACACATTTAAGCGTTTCCCAGTAACTGAATTGAATATCAGTTATGAAATTAAAATGAGTTAAAAGTAAATAAAAGTAAAAAAAAAAAATTCAGTTCTTCCACTCCACCAGCCATATTTTTTTTAAGATTTATTTTGAGAGAGAAAGAAAGCATGAGTGGGGGAGGGGCAGAGACAGAGAGAGAGAGAGAGAGAGAGAGAGAGGGAGGGAGAATCCCAAGCAGGCTCTCACTGCCAGCATGGAGACTGAGACCGGCTCGAACCCATGAACCATGAGACTATGACCTGAGCAGAAATCAAGAGTCAGACGCTTAACTGACTGAGCCACCCAGGCACCCCTGTACCAGCCTTATTTTAAGTGCTCAATAGCCTTATGTGGTTTGTGGCTACCCTACTGGACAGCCGAGGTGGACAGATCAGAGGCCTGATCACTGAGAGAGGACACAGAAGCACATTCCTGCCTGCCTGTCAGGGGCTCTGAAATAGAGAACGTTAAACAGAGATTCAGAAAAGTGAGCTCAACAGAACTTGATCTGAGAACTCTCTCCCTTTTCTTCTTTTCTAGTTCTTTTTCCCTTCCGACCCCTGTTTTTTTCTTCCCTTATATAACGATTAATCTCTGAAGTAGGCACAGAAAGTTGTCCCACAGTATTATAAAAGTCGAGATTTCTGACCTTGTGCTATGATTTCTGCGGAGAGCCTTGGTCACTGCTCTGTGAGAGGGCAATGGTCAGATCAAGACCCCACAGAAGGTGCCCCTGACTCTCATCTTGGTGAAGACAGGAGTGAGGGGTGGCCTTGACACCACCTGCAAGGCCATTCCCATCACTGGTGGGCCCAATTAAATCACTGTGCCACCTGGAGCTTCCCTAACTGGTTTCCAAACAGGCTTCATGTGTGAGATACATTTTTTACACCTCTTTAAAGATCTTTTTTAAAGTACAGTTTTGGGGGATCCCGGGTGGCTCAGTTGGTTAAGCAAATGACTTTGGCTCAGGTCACGTTCTCACAGTTTGTGAGTTCGAGCCCCACGCTGGGCTCTGTGCTGACAGCTCAGAGCCTGGAGCCTGCTTGGGATTCTGTGTCTCTCTCTCTCTCTCTCTCTCTCTCTCTCTCTCTCTGCCCCTCCCCCACTCACACTCTTTCTCTCTCAAAAATAAATAAACACACACACTAAAGTACAGTTTTGGATTTACAAAGAATAATTGAATAGGTAGTACATAGAGTTCCACGCATCCACCTCCCTCACCCCGCCACACCCCAGCATAGTTTCCCCTGTTCACATCTTGCATCAGTGTGGCAAGTTTGTTAAAATTAATAAACCAATATTAATACATTTTTCTTCACGGAAGTCCATAGTTCACATCAGGGTTCTCTTGGTGTTGGACACACTATGAGTTTTGACAAATACGTAACGATGTGTAGCCACCATTATGATATTGTACAGAATAGTTTCCCTGCCCTAAAAGTTCCCTGTGCTTCACTTATTTAAGAAATCAAAGGGGCGCCTGGGTGGCTCAGTCGGTTGGGCGTCCGACTTTGGCTCAGGTCATGATCTCGCGGTCCGTGAGTTCGAGCCCCGCGTCGGGCTCTGTGCTGACAGCTCAGAGCCTGGAGCCTGTTTCAGATTCTGTGTCTCCCTCTCTCTGACCCTCCCCTGTTCATGCTCTGTCTCTCCCTGTCTCAAAAATAAATAAATGTTTTAAAAAAATTAAAAAAAAAGAAATCAAAAAGACAATAATATTTCACTACATATGAAAATTGTGTGAAACTCAAATTGCAATGTTCATGAGCAAAGTTTTATTGGGAAGCAGTCACACCCATTTGCTTACATATGATCTATGGCTGCATTGGCTCTACAGTAGAGTGGAGTAGTTATGGGGGGGGCACGTGGCCTGCAAAGCTGAAAATATTTACTATCTGGCCCTTTACAAAAAAAGTCTGCTGACCACTAATCTAGACGATAAGTTCTGGAAAGTTTGAATCGTCACCTCTCAGCACCTAGCAAGTGGATGTGAACCTAGTAGCTTTCTGCTCTAACCTGACTTTTTTAAGACAAAAATGTCCCGTCTGGAATGTTAGCAATTCTTACCACAGTCAATTTTCTCCCTAGAATCCCTTCTGCCATTTTGTTATGGGTCTTTATCACTTACGTCTAGATTTTTTTTTTTTTAAAGGTGAATCTCTGACAAGAGGTGTTCATAAGTTGATATGTTCATAAGTCATAAAATTGTGGATCAAAGAATTTATTCATTTGCTCCTGTGGTGTCCTCCCTCCTCCCAACAAACATTCAGTTAGTATTTGCTTTCTGTTGTGTGCAGTCCTGCTTCGTAAAGGTTAAAAAAAGGAGCCCCAGTCCTTAGGGAGGTCAGAAATGACTCCGGATAACAGATAAAATAACTCCACCACAGTGTGGTAAGTGCTGTAATAAGCTTCAGACACCAATAACAGAATCATAGGCCCAAGAATCAAAGAACCACCAATCATTTATTTAACAAATGTTTACCAGGTACCTGGTAAATACCAAGTACCGTGCTAAGTGTTGGGAATATTATGGGGGCAAGACATCTTAAAGAGCTCTTAGTCTACCTTATATTTATCATAAATATAGGAGGGATTTTTGAGGCCATGTGATGCAACCCTCTTATCTGATGAAAGAATCCTCGCGATAACTATCTTGGCAAGTGTCACGGACATTAATGTGGTCTATTCCAGTGATAGGAAACTCATGGACTAATTTATGTCTGATGATAGACAATTATAAATGTTGGTCATTATGCTTTATTTGAGTGAAACTGTGCCTCGGTAGAAATTGTATGTTTCAGGGCTCAAAAGCACCTGCTGAAAAAATCTATTCTTTTAAAAATATTATTTTATTTTTTCATCATGATAAGTGTACCCTTTAATCCCTTCACCTATTTCGCCCATTCCCCACTCCCCTCCCCTCTGGTAACCATCAGCTTGTTCTCTATAGTTAGTTAAGAGTATTTCAGAGTACCTGGGTGGCTCAGTCGGTTAAGAGTCTGGCTATTGATTTTGGCTCAGATCATGATCTCACGGCTCATGAGTTTGAGCTCCAGGGAGGACTCTGCGCTGACAGTGGGGAGACAGCTTGGAATTCTCTCTCTCTCTCTGCCCCTTCCCCACTTGTGCACGCCCCCCCCCCCCATCTCTCTCAAATTAAAATAAACATTAAAAAAAAAGACTGGGTGGCTCAGTTGGTTAAGCTTCCGACTTCGGCTCAGGTCATGATCTCACGGTTTGTGGGTTCAAGCCCTGCATGGGGCTCTGTGCTGACAGTTCAGAGCTCGGAACTTGCTTCAGATTCTGTGTCTTCCTCTCTCTCTGCACCTCCCCCACTTGTGCTCTGTCTCTGTCTCTCTCTTTCAAAAACAAATAAACATTAAAAATTTTAGAAAAAGACTGTTTCTTGGTATGCATATGTGTGTCTCTCCTTTTTTTCCTTTGTTTTGTTTCTTCAAATCCACATATGACTGAAATCATGGTATTTGTCTTTCTCTGACTGACTTATTTCACTTAGCATTGGACTCTCTAGCTCCATCCATGTCGCTGCAAATAGCAAGATTTCATTCTTTTCATGGAGAGTAATATTCCATTGTGTGTGTGTGTGTGTGTGTGTGTGTGTGTGTGTGTGTATTACATTTTCTTCATCCATTCTTCTGTCAATGGACACTTACACTGCTTCCATATCTTGGCTATTGTAAATAATGCTGTTGTAAACATTGGGGTGCATATATCCCTTTGGATTAGTGTTTTGTACTCTTTGGGCAAATAGTAGTACAATTGCTGGGTCAAAAAGTAGTTCTATTTTTAACTTTTTGAGAACACCCCATGCTGTTTTCCAGAGTGGCTGCACCAATTTATGCTCTCACCAACAGTGCAGGAGTGTTCTTTTTTCTTCATATACTTGCTAACAACTGTTGTTTCTTATGTTGATTTTCGCCATTCTGACAAGTGTGAGGTGGTATCTCATTGTGGTCTTGATTTGCGTTTCCCCGATAGTGAGTGATGTCGAGCATCTTTTCGTGTGTCTGTTAGCTATCTGGTTGTCTTCTTTGGAAGGATGTCTGTTCATGTCTTCTGTCCATTTTTAATTGGATTATTTGGATATGCTCTATCCAACAGACAGAGCATCCGACAGATATGTCTTTCAACAGACGGAATTTAATATAAGGAATTGGTTATAGAAAAGACGAAAGAGCTTAGAAGCCAAACATGACATGAGACAATCCCATGATTAGTAACAGGATGTTTAGCTCCATCCCTAGGCCGAGCTCGACAACAGAACAAGGCAGCCTTGTCAGAGTGCGATGCTGGAACTGTGTGGCCGGAGTCAGAAGCCATTCAGAGGTGGGACCACGAGAAGTCACAGAAGCTGGGGCTCAGAGGAGACGACTACTGCCAGAAGTGCCACCCAATGTAGACTGGAAAAGACACCATTATCTTGGTTTCTGCTCTCCTCTGCCAGGGAATCCAACTGGCCTCACCACCCAGAAGCCAGGAGACAAGGGAGTTTGTGAAATGCGGAGAACGGGTCTGAGAGCAAATCGGGAACTGGCCAGCTCCCTTAGCATTCCTCCTGCATGTTGCATGCTTACAAATGGTGCCGAGGGAGTGCCCCTGGGCTCAGTGGTGCCACAAAGCTTGTTCCACATTTGCTTGCGTGTTTCCTCAAGGTACCTTTGCCCGTCCTTATCCAGTGACCCTCCTGTGCCAAGAGAGACAAGCCTGTGGAATGCCTGCACACTCCAAAGTCTCCAGAGTACAGGCTGGAATGACAACTGGCCACAGAAGGTATGAAGAAAGCTTTAGCCCAAGTTTTACCCCAAGGTCTATTAGCTCAGCAAGTCATTTAAGCAGTTGATCTACCAGGAGGATAAAAATGAATAAACACTCTCGTCTGCTTGCAGGAAAGCAATGAGACAATCTGTGTAGAGTCTGATACGTGCTCTATGTGCAGGGTATGGTAACTATTATCATTCATTTACTTACACACACACACTTAGTGCCTATCATGTGCCAAAGTCTGTTCTAGGGTAGATGTTGTGAATAAAGTGATAACCAAAAGACAAGATTCGTGTCCTCTTGGAGCTTACATTTTAGTGAATGTTAATACCTTTTTCTTTCACTTGAAAAAGAAAATGAATTTAGATTTGCTCTTCTCATCTCGCCTTGTTCACACATCGTTCAGGTGAAAGACTTATTGACACCTAGCACAAGGTGATGCCTACTCTCTGGGCGTAGGGAGGAGGGCATATGAATACGTTCTGAACCAACCAGTCAGACCACAAAATGGCCCTCACGTCCCAGAAATTGGTGCCTGGAAGTAGCCATGGGCAGACAGGTAGTAACTGAACATTCTTTCATAGACTCCACAGATGAGGCTAAGAATTTGCCCCCCCCTACACGTTGGTGTGGTGTACCCTTTGCTGCTCAACGATCCCACCAATCAGAACCATCAGCAAGCTCTGGGAGTTGGTTAGAAATGCAGAATTTCAGGCTCCAGCCTGGCTTTACTGAATCAGAACCTGCAATTTAACAAGATCCCCAGGTGATTTGTATGCACATTAAAGTTTGGGAAGCACTAGTGTAATTCATGAAGTTAAGACTTTGTTCAGCTGGTATCACAGGCTTCTATGTGGGATTTCTGATCGTGAGGCACAGTGTGCTGTTTTCTGGCGTGGAGAAATCTTTCTGGGTTCCCATGGAGTGAGCTCATCCTGCTTTACCTCTCAGACAAGCTAAGAAATTGGACAGCTGGAACATGTTCCTGGTACTTCTAACAACAATGGAAAGAGAAAGAAAGAAAAAGAAAGAGAATGAGAGGAAGAAAGAGAGAGAAAGAAAGAGGGAAAGGGAAGAAGAAAGAAAAGAAAGAAAGGGAGAGAGAGAAGCAGGAGGAGGAAGAGGAAGGAGAGGAAGAAGAGGAGGAGGAAGGATGGAGGTAGGGAGGAAGAAAGAAGGGCCACGTTTACCTAGGAAGAGAGGGCTCTAAGCCAGAAATGCCCACACTGTCCAGGGGTGAATCTTACTGGGTAGCTGCACAGTTCTGACACCAGCCTTTCCTCTAAAGCTAATGTGGGCCCAGGATCCTATGGATAAGCAACTTAAAACTGCCTCTCTCTTGCTGTCAGATTTGGGCAGTGGGCAATGGGTCAACTCTTAACAATCTTTGAAACAGTCAAACTCTGATTTTAATTCCTTCTTGCCTTCTCTGACGGCATGGAAATTACTATTTATTCCTAAAACTGAGCTTAAGTGCCAACTCTTCTGTGATTCCCTGAATATAAAGCTTACCCCAGGCCTTCAGGACCCTTCTAGACTGACCTTCCAGGGCATGAAGCTATGGTAACTCTTCCCTTGCCAGCCTCCTCTGCTCCCTCTTATAACTCAGGCTAGCCTCTTATCCTCGCTGCTCTTCCCAAGGAGTAAGGTGCCAACTAGATCATCAGATAAATGGGTCATGCTTCGATGCTGTGGGAGAGAATTAAGGGTGGTTCAGGTGTTTATACAGAGGCCTCCTTGAGTCCTTAATGAAGTCTACTAACTACTTGGAGGAAGGCTTCTGTCCAGGTAGAGAGAAGCAGTAAAAAGAGGAGCAGAGAACTTCCTGTGTATGCTTCTGGACAGCCATGTTGCCTGCATGCAGGGCTTTGTTACATGCAAAATTAATTTGGCAAAGATGGGTTGTTTCTTAGCCTGGATCTCTGCCAGGCAACACGGGGCAATAATTCATTTATCCCATAGCTATGCGCATGAAGGGTGAAGAGATCCCTAAAAACTATAGCTTTCAAGCCAGGGATGGGTTGGGTGTTGCAGAGGGGGGCTGTGCACACATGTGGGTGTGTATTTCAAACCTTACGGGATGCACAGAAGGACAAATGGGCTTGTATATTTGGGGAAAGTTTCCTGGGTGTTTCCCAATCATTTACCCAATGATAACCACCTAAACCAATCAGTTTCTCTCATTCATTGCGTGATTCGTTCATTCATACAGCAAACATATTATGATGCACACATACAGAGGTTAATAAAACAGTCCCTGTCTTCTGAGTGCTTACAGTCCTGCTTGCTTGGACCTCACCCATTTATGAATGAATTCAATTCTTGTCTGTCCTGCCTCCATCGCAGTCCTGCCCTGGGAAGACTCCGCGGTCCCCTTCTCTTGTTTCTAAATTCGTAGACTTTATCTTATTATTTTTTTTTTTTAGCAGTTTTAAGTTTGCAAACAGTTGAGCACAAAGTATAGAGAGGCTCCCTCACTCCCCACCCAGCCTTCCTATCATTAACATCTTGTGTGCATTTGTTGCAAGGGATGAGCCAACATTGAAACATTATTACCTAAAATCCAGTTTGCATTAGGGTTCATTCCTGGCGAGCATCCTATGGGTTTGGACGAATGTATAATGACATATGTTCCCCATTACAGTATCATATAGAATAGATTCGCTACTCTAAAAATCCCATCTGCAGCCCCTTTGCTCACCCACCCTGTTCTTCTCCAGTCTGCCTCCATGCCTCCCCTGCCCACGCAATAATAAGGTAAGATTACACTCACTTGGATTGTAATCAAGGTGCAGAATATATTCAGGTTACCTTGTCCCGCCCCTGATTTACCAGCCAGACACCACTAAATCTTCCCCAAACTTGACAGGAAAGATGTGTCCTACCCAGATCTCTGCCTTTCCACCCTGCCTACCCAGTGGAAAGATCCTAAAGGAGATAGGAGGAGGCCATGTCTCTAGGCACAGAAAGTTACAAAGAATCCAGTCGGCTAACAAGACAATTTAATTTCCTGCTGAGCAGCCTCGGGGAATTTCCCAAGAAATGCCAGGATTTTAGAAATGGCTTTTCTTTAATCTGGATGACTCATTCCTCCGGAGCCAGCCCCAGTCCTTTAATGGTGCATTTTGCAGATGTAACTTTAGTGGTGCTACAACGTGTCTAATGAAGTGATAATTTATGGATGCGCAGAGTATACGAGGCAGCAGTGGGGGGGGGGGGGGGGGGGGAGGCAGTTTAGCCAGTGCAGAAAGGAAGCCAAGGAATCAGCCCCGCCGAGAAGCTGCCCATGTCCCAGGTCCCACTGGCTTTGCCGCATGTTGGGTGCTGGGAAACCTGTGGCTGGGAACGACCCTGACAATGTATTTTATCCTTTATTTTTAGAATCATTGCTCCAGGAAGGCTGCAGGGCAGACAGTGGTCATTCCAGTTTGCAAGATTATATCTGAATCTGGGGGCAACAGGTTCAGTAGGGTTGGGAACTGTGAAGTTCCTCCTTAGGACACTGATCTTTGGAAAACAATGATAAAGTGACATTCCTCATGGAGGAATGATAAATGATAAGTGGGGTTTCCAGGAGGCCAGGACTGTCCCCAGTTCTCTCCCAAGGGCTCCTGATGATGCTTCTCCTCTATTCCAGATTGCAGTGAACTGCCATCTGATCCTGTCTGGCAACCTGTCACTCCTTACAGCCGGTGGTCCCGCCATCATGGAACTCTTCATAACCCTTTGTCCCTGTCTCCTTACTTGTCCATAGGCCCCACTAGACCGTATGCTCCCTTTTTACCCACCGAGGTCCGGACAGGCCACACAACAATGTCAGCAAAGAATACAGGTTACTGGTACCAATGAATGAACTGAATGGTCGTGGTGGCTCTCCATTAATGGCACCTCTGTGCTGTAAAACAGAAGCCCCTTTGCTGTTTGAAGTTCTTGCCTTTCCAGCATGTGCTCGTTCCATTTGGTCACCAAGTCCTATCAGTGTCAATCCTGAAACATCTCTGGAATCCTCTTTCTTTGTTTCTACTGAAGTTAAGACTCAGCATCTCTTGTCAAGGTTGCCAGATAAAATGCAGAATGCCCAGCTACATTTGAATGTTAAAGAAACCATAATTTTTTTTTTAGTGTAAGTATGTCCTAAAAATTGCATATGACATACTTATGTTAACAAATTCATTGTTCATATACATCTCAAATGTAATTGGGTAGTCCTGTATTAAACTCTTTTTTGTTGTGACAAAATACCCACAAAATTTAGCCTTTTTAGCAATTTTCAAGTATACAATTCAGTGACATGAAGTGTATTCACAATGTCGTGCAGCCATCACCACTATGCATTTCCAGAACTTCTGCATCATCCCAAACAGAAACTGTACCCACTGTAAAAGAACTCCTCACCCCCCTCCCATATGCTCTAGTAACATCTACCATATTTTCTGTCTCTTATGAATCTGCCTCTTCTAGGTGCCTTATATCAGTGGAGCCATACGATATTTGTCCTTTTGTGTCTGTCTTACTTCACTTAGCATAATGTTTTTCAGGATCGGCCATGTTGTGGCATGTATCAGAATTTCATTCCTTTTCAAGGCTGAGGAATTCGATTTTATGTACCACATTTTGTTTATCCACCCTCCTACTGATGGACATCTGGGGTGTTTCACCTTCTTGTCTATTGTGAATAATGCTGCTGTGAACGTTGGAGATCATAACTACCTGGAGTAGTCTCAGCTGTAATTGTTTTTGGAATTCACTAGAAGTGGAATTACCCAGTAATTCTATGTTTAACTTTTTGGTGAACCATCAAACTGTTTCCACAGCAGCCACATTATTTTATATTTCCACCAGCAATACACAAGGATTCCAATTTCTCCACATGCTTGTCAACATTTGTTATTTTCTGTGCTTGAAAAAATTTATTTTTAGAATAGCCATCCTAATGAGCGTGAAGAAATACCCTGTTGTGTTTTTTTTTCCATTTTATTTTATTGTTATTGTTTAAATTGTAGTAAGAACATTTAACATGAGATCTATTCTCAACATTCTATAAGTGCATAGGTCAATATTGTTAACGATAGGCACAACGGGGGCGCCTGCGTGGCTCAGTCGGTTAAGTGTCCAACTCTTGATTTTGGCTCAGGTCATGATCTCACACTTCATGAAATCGAGCCCCGCATCAGGCTCTGTGCTGACAGCATGGAGCCTGCTTGGGATTTTCTCTCTACCTCTTCACTTGTACTCTCTCTCTCTCTCTCAAAAATAAACAAATAAACTTAAAAAAAAAAAAAACCCAATAGACACAATGTTGTACAGTGGATCTCTAGAACATATTCATCTTGCATAACTGAAACTTGGTATCTGTTGAATACCATCTCCCCATTTCCCCCTCCCGCCCCTGGCAACAACCATTCTACTCTCTGCTTCTGTGAGTTTGTTAATTTTAGATAACTCATCTAAGTGGAATCAGGAGGTATTAGTCCTTCTGTGACTTATCTCACCTTACATGGTGTCGTTAAGGTTCATCTATATTGTCACATTTCACACAATTTCCTTCTTTTCAAAAGACTGAATAACATTCCATTGTATGTACATTGCCATATTTTCTTTATCCATCACGGACTTTTAGGTTGTCTTGTCTATTGTGAATAATGCTGCAGTGAACATGGGAGTGCCAATATCTCTTCAAGATTCTAATTTCAATTCTTCTGGATAAATATCTAGAAGTGGGATTGCTGGATCATATGGTAGTCCTTCCTTCCTTCCATCCCTCCTTCCTTTCTTTCTTTCTTTCTTTCTTTCTTTCTTTCTTTCTTTCTTTCTTTCTTTCTTTCTTTCTTTCTTCTTTCCTTCCTTCCTTCTTTCTTTCAGAATCCCCATGCTGTTTTTCATAGCAGTCACACCATTTTATTTTCCCACTAACAGTGTGCAAGGGTTCCATTCTTATATCTTTGCCAATATGCATCTTTTTCTTTTTTTTTAAATAATGGTCATCCTAACAGGTGTGGGGTGATATCTCATTGTAGTTCTTATTTGTATTTCCCTGATGATGAATGGTTTTGAGTATCTTTTCCTGTGTCTGTTGGCTCTTTGTGTGTCTTCCTTGGAGAAATGTCTGTTCAAGTTCTTTGTCCATTTAAAAAAAAATTTAATGTTTTTTATTTATTTTTGAGACAGAGAGAGACAGAGCATGAGCAGGGGAGGGGCAGAGAGAGAGGGAGACACAGAATCTGAAGCAGGCTCCAGGCTCTGAGCTGTCAGCACAGAGCCTGATGCGGGGCTTGAACTCACGGACTGTGAGAGCATAACCTGAGCTGAAGTCAGACACTTAACTGACTGAGCCACCCAGACGCCCCTCTTTGTCCATTTTTTCTATTGTGTTATTTCTTTGCTCTTGAATTTTAGGGTTGCCTTATGTACTTTGGATATTAATCCCTTATCAGATATGTGGCTTGTAAATATTTTCTTCCATCATTTCCCCCCATGCTTCATTGTCATTTTGATTTGCATTTTCCAAATAGCTAGTGATGTTGAGCAGCTTTTCATGTGCTTTGAATGTTAGAAAAACAATAAATAAATTTATGGCCATCTATATGCCTTTTGTGGGGAACTTTAAGTCCTTTGCCCATTTTTGAATTTGTTGTTGTTGTTGTTGTTGAGTTGTAGGAATTCTCTGTATACTTTGGAAATTAATCCTTGGTACCGTATATCAGATATATGATCTGCAAATACTTTCTCCCACTTTATGGGTTGCCTTTTCAGGGCTCCTGTATTTTTATTTGCTAAATCTGGCAACTCTGTGTGTGTGAGTCCATCTACCCCAGGGTTTCTCTCCTGGGGGTGACTTTAGCCTCAGGGACAATTGGAAGTGTCTGGAGATATTTTTGGGTGCTGCAGTGGGGGAAGAAGTGCCTCTGGCTGCTAGTGGGGGGGCCAGGGATGCTGCCAAACATCTCACCATGCGCAGACAGTCCCCAGTAACAAAAAAACTATCCAATCCATAATGTCATGGTGCTGAAGCTGAGAAACTCTGTACACTTCTGCTTATCAGCTCATCACTGTCTGGGATACTTGGAGTGGCAGCGTCAGTGATGATACTGCTCTCGCTGCTTTTCTCAGGGTCCTTTGAGACTTAGTTCTGCTGCTGTGGGTAGGGAAGGAGAAATTGGGACAGCAGAAGGAACCAGATCACCATGAGGAGTGTTTAGAAAAATACCCTGCTCACATGTTCCATGGAGATATGATGGCTGTGAAACTTACTTCCTTGACTCTCAAGGACCAGATCAAGTTTTATTTCTGATAGGAAGCATCCCAGACAAAAGAAGTACAGTGCTTCCCCCTAACACATGGGGGATATGTTCCAAGACCCCCAGTGGATGCCTGAAATCAAAAATAGTACTGAACGCTACCTATTCTGTTTTTATATAGATATAGATATGATAAAGTTTAATTTATAAATTAGGCACAGTAAGAGGTTAACAATAGCTAATAATAAAATAGAACAATTATAATAACAATACGCTGGAATAAAAGTTATGTGAATGTGGTCTCTCCCTCTCTCTCGAAATATCTTATTGTCCCATACTCACCCTTCTTGTGATGATGTGAGGTGATCACATGCCTATGTGATGAGACAGAGCAAGGTGAATGTAGCGTTAGGTGACCTAACACCTGGTGACCTAGCGTTAGGCTACTATGGGCCTTCCGACAATAGTCAGAAGACGGATGGATCATCTCCTTCCAGACCACGAATGACTGCGGGTAAGTAAAACCGTGGATTACTACTACTGTATTTATTGAGCACCTGTTCTCTGCACCAGGTACTGTCATGGTCACTTTCATAAACAATTATCTAATTTAATTCTCACAATGATCTTGGGAAGTAGATATCTCTTCCCTTTTACATGTGAATAAATTTTTAGGAAGGTTATAACTTTATGTACTTAGATTGGAGTGCATTTTTTCCTACCTTTGTACCCCCGTGCATAGCTTCTAGATTGGAGAATAGTAGAAACATAATGAACATTTGTCGAATAGGTGAAAGTTACATGGAGGAACAAGGCTTTGCCTTCCCAGTTCAAGTGTAGGCTCTTCGCGAGCTGGGATCATTTGCTATAATTTTAAAACTAGTTCCTTGACTGTTTCGTGTGCTAGTAAGAATATCATGGGTGTATAAATACTTGGTTCTTTGAACTAAAATGAACTGAGTTCATTTGGGGCGCAAATTCATCTCTTTGGAACCTGAATGTTCGTCTTGTTCTATGGGCTTTCCATGGATTCATAGAATCCCAGAGCTGGAGGATACCTTGGAAGTCATTACAGCAGCCAGCCCAATGGTAGGAGATCCTCTTTAGCAGTGGTTCTCAAAGTGTGGCCCTTGGATTAGCAACACCAGCAGCACCTGCGAATTTGTTAGAAAAGCAAATTATCTGGCTCTGCCCTAAGCCTGCTGAATCAGAAGCTCTGGGATGGAGCTGAGCAATCTTGTGGCTTAAGAAGCTTTCCAGGTGTTTCTGAGGCAGAGGAGGTTTGAGAACTGCTCCATTGCAATCTTGGCGGTGTGGTCTCTTTCTTGGACACGCCTACTAATGAGTTTCACCGTATTATCAGATTGTCATTCCATTTTCATGTCATTTTAATTGCTAGAAAATTTCTTTTTATTTTGAGCCCAAGTCTGCCGCGGATCCTACACGTTGCCTGCTTCTGTATCCTGGAGCTAAACAGAATGAGGATGAATACACTAAAATTTTCTCTATCCAGATGAAGATAGGTATCATTTATGAAATACAAATCTGGCATTAGAACAATGGGGGTAGGGTGGACAGCAACAGCCTCAGTTGCAACTCATCATGAGCGATTTGGAAAATGGCCCAATCCCCTAAGGACTGCCTAGGCTCAGATCAAGGCTCCAACAGCTCGGTCAGGATTAAATTACTGGCTTCAAAGCCTTTTCTTTCTTCTCTTCCATTTGATTCAGGTGTCTCTCTCTAACAAAGCAGTTCACGGGGATCTCTCAAGGGGATTTCCCTACCACCTGCCACAAACATGAAGCAACCAACCCTCGACTTTTCATAAACCTGAGCTTCACCTTCAAGCAGCCCAGAGAAACCTGTGTTGATGTGCTTCAACTCTGTCTTGTGTGGAATCTTGTATTCTTGCTGATGGAAAGAATCCTATGGATCATCTAGTACATCTTATAAACATAAAAACAGAGGCTCAGATGACCAAACTGGCACTTGGTCCTGGGATATCCGGCTCGAATCAGTTTTATTTTCAGGCTACCACTTATGATCATGATTTCCCAAAACAGCCTTACGCAGAAAATAATTCACACACACGCAGAAAATAATTCAAAGTGTACTGCTGGGGTTGGATCCACAGCGCGAGCAGAGACCCTGGAGACCCTGGGCAGACACACAACCAGTGCCGGCCTAGTTACATTCACGCCCGCCCGGGGTGAGCCACAGGGGCCAAAGGCAGCCAGTCACCGCGGCCGCCACCACGCGCCGTAGCAGCTCACAGCCACCTGCCTGCGGGCCCCGCCCCAACCGCCTGTCGCTGCCCAGGGAGCAGCGGCCCAGAAGGGCTCACCCGGAGGCACCTACCGGGACAAGAAGGTCATTGCAAGGAAGGTTTTGGAAACAGTAAAATGGTTCGATGTAAGAAACAGACAAGGTTTCATCGACAGGAACGACACCAAGGAAGATGGATTTGTACCCCAGACGGCCACAAAGAAGAATGACTCCAGGAAGGACCTTCGCAGTGCAGCAATTGCACGGACTGTGGAGTTCGATGTTGTTGAAGAAGGGTGCAGAAGGAGTAAACGCTACAGGTCCTGGCGGAGCCCCAGGGCCAGGGAGGAAATATGCCAGGGGCGGGCCGCTCGCCACCGCGCGGGGTCCTCCCTACAATTGGCTGCGTAAGTGCCAGAACAGAGAGAGAGGGAAAGAAGGGGAGATGGGAGAGTGCTACCGAAGGCCAGATCCCTCAGCACCCGCCCTTACTTGGGCCACGGTGCCCGCCTGACCTCAAGGAGACCCTATGGGCGGGCGTCAACCGCTGTCCTCACTCCTCCCGTGCAGGGAGAAGGGATGGGGGTTGCCGACCTGGGGGGTGCAGGAGAACAAGGTAGACGCGTAAGACAGAGTATGGACGGGGGTAGAGACCGTGATTCCGTAGGAGTCCCCGCGGCAAGGACGGCCTAGAGAGGAGGGCGATGAAGAAGGTTATGGAAAATCAAGGACCTGAGACCCAAGGTCAACAGACACCTAACGCTGATAGTACTGTGCCTTCGAATACCAACACAGACACCCAGGACACCCTAAACCACAAGATGGCAAAGAGACCAAAGCCGTCCATCCACCAGCTGAGAATGCGGCCTCTCCAGAGGGCGAGACTGAATAAATGCCAGCTTACCCTTTCTACTGTCAAGTTTAACCACCCAGCAAGAAGAAATGAATATGAAATCCCAGCAATAATAAATGAAGGAGGGGTGCCTGGGTGGCTCAGTCGGTTGAGTGTCTGACTTCGGCTGGGGACGTGATCTGGCTACTCGTGGGTTCAGCCCCAAGTTGGGCTCTGTGCTGACAGCTCAGAGCCTGGAGCCTGCTTGGATTCTGTCTCCGTCTCCCTCTGCCCCTCCCCTGCTCGTGCTCTGCCTCTCTCTCTCTCTCTCTCTCTCTCAAGAATAAATAGACATTTAAAAATTATAAGAAAAAGAAAAAGAAAAAGAAAAAGAAAGAAATGAACGAAAGATTGGAGCGGAAGACCTTAAATGCTTGCTTTTTACCTGTTGACCACGTAGCTAGAACAGTCTGCATTATTTATGCAACATGGGTTTTTTTTTTTTTTTTTTTACCTCAAGATGTATCTTTTTGCTAATGACAAATGTGTGGGGTTTTTTTTGTATTTTATTTCATTTTGTTTTAATTTTAATTTAATTTTATTTATTATAAAAAATTTTTTTTAATGTTTATTTATTTTTGAGAGAGACAGAGACAGAGTCAGAATGTGAGTAGGTTGGGGGAGAGAGAGAGGGAGACACAGAATCTGAAGCAGGCTCCAGGCTCCCAGCTGTCAGCACAGTGCCTGACACGGGGCTCGAACTCACGAGCTGTGAGATCATGACCTGAGTGAAGTCGGATGCTCAACCTACTGAGCCACCCAGGTGCCCCTTAATTTTATTTTTTTTAATGTTTATTTTTGAGAGACAGAGAGAGACAGAGCATGAGTGGGGGAGGGGCAGAGAGAGAGGGAGACAGAATCTGAAGCAGGCTCCAGGCTCTGAGCTGTCAGCACAGAGCCCAAAGCAGGGCTGGAACTCACAAACTGTCAGATCATGACCTGAGCCACAAACCTTAAGGTCATGAGCCGAGCCTGAGCCCAAGTGGGAGCCACCCAGGAGCCCCAGTTTTGGGCTTTAAACCAGTTTAAAGTCTGGTTTTTCTCAATACACCTTTCAAGGTTTTAGTATTGTTTCATGTCTGGTGGAGTTGAGATTTTAAGAACCCTCATTTTTAAATTTTGTGATAAAAGCTTACAACTTGATTTTTTTTTCAAAAAAGTCAGCAAACAGCAAGCACCTGTTAATACAGGTCTTAAATAATAAACAAAAAGCCCCAAACTATTCAATGGTTTTTGACATATTACTTTATTATTCTTTAAAAAGTGGTAGTAAATAGACGTAACAAAATTTGCTATTTTAACCATTCAAAAAACATTTTTTTTGAGAAAGAGTGAGAGTGTGAGTGGTGGAGGGGCAGAGGAAGAGGGAGAGAGAGAATCCCAAGCAGGCTCCATCCCTGTGTGGAGCCGGGAGCTTGACCCCCAGGGCTTGATCTCACCAGCTGATCATGACCTGAGCTGAAATCAAGAGTCCCACGCTTAACTGACCGAGCCAGGCAGATACCCGTATTTTAACCATTTTAAAGCGTAGAGTTCAGTGGCATTAATTATATTTACAACGTATGCAACCATAACCACTCTCTCCAAAGCATTTGCATTACCCCAAACAGAAACTTGTAACCATTAAACGATAACTTCCCATTCCCCCTCCCTCAAGCTTTGATAACCTTTAGTCTAATTTTTGTTTCTATGAGTTTTCCTATTCTAGATATTTCGTATAAGTGGATCATACAGTATTTGTCCTTTTGTAACGGGCTTATTTCACTTCGCGTAATAGTTTCAAGGTTTATGCGTGTTACAGTATGTATCAAGACTTCATTTCTTTTAAATATTTCATTGTCTGCACTACCTTTTGTTTATTCATTTATTTGTTGGTGGACGCTCGGGTTGTTTATACCTCTTGGCTATTGTGAGTAAAGCTGCAATGAACATTGGTGTACAAGTATCTGTTTGAGTCTGCTTTCAATTCCTTTGGATACAAACCCAGGAATGGAGACTAAAACAAGATTTTAGTGAAACACTTTTATTTTAAATTGGGAAACATTGTTGGGGCGCCTGGGTGGCGCAGTCGGTTAAGCGTCCGACTTCAGCCAGGTCACGATCTCGCGGTCCGTGAGTTCCAGCCCCGCGTCAGGCTCTGGGCTGATGGCTCGGAGACTGGAGCCTGTTTCCGATTCTGTGTCTCCCTCTCTCTCTGCCCCTCCCCCGTTCATGCTCTGTCTCTCTCTGTCCCAAAAATAAATAAAAAACGTTGAAAAAAAAATAAAATAAAAAATAAATTGGGAAACATTGTAAACATTGAGAAAAGTAGAGAAATGATAGGGATTACCAACACCCTATGAAGATAAAAAAGATATTAATAGTCTACCATGTTTGGTTTAAATATTTTTTAAAAGAATCAAAACATTATAGAAATAGCAAAAGCCCTACCCCCTCATTCATTCCTTTTCCCTAGCATTACCACTTCTCTAACCACTGTCTCAAAGTTTCTGTGTATTCTTCCCATGCACTTTGGAAACAATTTGACTATATAAATTTTTGTGTGTAGGTATATAAATATAGAAAACAATATATGTTATAATTTGAGGTATTTAAAAATATGCATAAATGTTATAATGTTGCAATATTGTTTTACATCTTTTTCCCCCCACTCAACTTGTGTTTGGGGCTTTATCCTTGTTGACACATTTGGTGCATTAATTTTAACTGCTGTATGATATTAAACAATATTTAATTAAATTTTAAAATATTCTGGGATTTCCTTGTAACTGCTAAGTTTAACCTTCTCGTGTGTTTATTTTTATTATTGATGTATGTAGATTTCTACTATCCTGTTTTGTTCTTTCTAATTTCTGTTTATTTTGAGTTTCTTTTCTGCCCCTTTCTTGTCTCCTATTAGATAAAATTTTCTTTGTTTCTGCTCTCTCCTCTATTGCTCCTTCTATTTCTTTTATTTTAGCAATTACCCTTAAATTTTTAATATGAATGCTAAACATAAATTCTACAATTGTTCAGTATCTCTTCTTTTGTCTCGAATAACACAAGGACAGTAAGTGGCTTTAACTGATTCCTCCCTCCCATTTTGTTTTATTGTTTGCTAGTATTTTAGTGCTATATTAAAAAAATACCTCCAAATTACTTTAATTAGTATTACTGTTGTTTTATTATTATTTCATTCAAACAATGCATGTTCAAATTGATCCTTTTTCCTCTTAATTTTGCTTCTTACATCTCATTCTTTCTACCTGGATTCAGTTTTTTTATTGCCGAAGTGCATATGTTAGTAGTTCTTATTTGCCTGAAAATGTCTTTTTTTTAATGTTTTTTTTATTTATTTGAGAAAGAGAAAGAGAGAGCATGGGGAAAGGGAGAGAGAGAGAGAGGGAGAATCACAAACAGACTCCACACTGTCAGCACAGAGCCTGATGCAGGGCTTGATCTCACGACCTGCTCACATCATTACCTGAGCAGAAATCAAGAGTTGGATACTTAACCAACTGAGCCACCCAGGTAGGTGCCCCTTGTTTGAAAATGTCTTTATCCTTATGTGATAGTTTAGCTGGAGCTAATAGTCTAGGTTAACAGGTATTTTTGTCTCAGTATTTTGGAGACATTTTTCTAGCCTCTCTGTTGATGTTATTAGGAAGTATGTTGTTAGTCTAATTACCATTTGTGGTGACCTGTCTGTTCTCCCAGGCTACTTTTAGAATCTCCTTTATGTCTTTGATGTTTTATGATTTTGTTACCAATGGGAGATTCTGTGTTGTGTGAATAGAGGTCTTGGTTCTGGGATGCCCTATGCTAGAATAAAGGCATCCAGAAGGAAAGCAGCAAGCCCAAAGCAGTTTCTTTGGGACAGTATACTCTCAAGATGGGAGAGTAGGCAGGAAAAGAGGTGGCAACTTCCCTGAGGCTACAGGGGTCGTGGACAGGGTGGTAGAGGCTAGTGGAGGCTGCCTCCAATCATTTGGAGGGGGGGGGGGGGCTCCTCCCACTGACTGGGGAGGAGTTTTTGATCCTACAAGGTTTGTATCAGAACATTATGGCAGCTTTTCCCCATGCAGGGAGGGAACTATAATTCAAAAGCATTATAATGAGCCTAGGGGTTACCCTGGGGCAGAGGTATAAGAGGAGCGTGCTTGTTCTGCACCTGTGGTTCTTGATCTGTCAGCCCTGGGATACTGGAAGCCACAAGGCCAGGATGATGAGAGCCACAAAATCAGGATGTTCCCTGGGGGTTCTAATGTATAACCCATTTTTCCCCACCCTTGTCTCCAGCTCTAGTCTGACTGCCTACTCTATTAGTTTCAATACAATTGGCCAGGATATGGACTTCTAAAATTCTGTTTGGAAAGGTAATGCTCTTTTTCTGGATTTATGTCTTTCATTAATTGAGGAAAACTTCAGCTATTATAAGTCAAATGTTTTTATTTCTTTCCTTCTAGAACATCTACTAGATATATATTAGACCCTATCTTTCTATCCCAACCACTCTTTCATATTGTTCATTTCACTATCATTTTGTGCTGAATCTTGTAAATAATTTTTACTTCCAACTCTCTTATTCCTGTAAAATATTGACAAAAAGACTCTCCGAAGTTTAAAACCTTTTAAAAACATATAACTTCATATTGTTTTTATATCACTTGAGTAGAAGCTCCAGTGTAATGTCAACTGACTCTGCAAGAGACACAGTATAAAGGCGTGGTGTACATCATTGTCTCCCAAACAGCAAAGGGTAATGGACATGCTCTCAAATTCCAATACCTGTGCTAATCGTTATCCCAGTACATACACTGATAGGCACCCTAGAGTTGGAGGACTTTTCTGAGTGTAAACTTCAACAGCTTCTATTTTATGTTTCATCTTATTTATTGTTTTCAAAACTTCCTGCATTTTAAATCTCTTTACAACTTTTCTTTTTTTTTTTTTTAATTTTTTTTTTCAACTTTTTTTTTTTTTTTTTTAATTTATTTTTGGGACAGAGAGAGACAGAGCATGAACGGGGGAGGGGCAGAGAGAGAGGGAGACACAGAATCGGAAACAGGCTCCAGGCTCCGAGCCATCAGCCCAGAGCCTGACGCGGGGCTCGAACTCACGGACCGCGAGATCGTGACCTGGCTGAAGTCGGACGCTTAACCGACTGCGCCACCCAGGCGCCCCATCTTTACAACTTTTCTTTATCCATAGCTAAACTTCCTTTTTTCTCTCCTTATCCTAAGCAATTAGATAATTGAACTATCGATGTCCACAAATCTAAAAATCAAACACAGAACTCTTCAGCCAGGTTGCATGAGATATATATTTAAACACATAAAATTCCCTAGTGCTTTGCGACTAATTTAATTTAATTTAATTTAATTTTTTATTTTAGAAAGAGGGAGAGTGCAAGTGAGGGGGAAAATAAGCTTTATCGTGAGGATATGCAGAACTTCCAATGTATTTTTAAATACAAGTAGAACTTAGCATAGCATTTTTTTTATTTTGGGGTTCTTGTTTAATTTACAAAACAACAAGTATTCCAATTATTATCAATCATTTTAAAATACATTAAAAAGAACACAGAAACTGAAATCATCACCTGTTTTAAGATAGAATTTAGAGGGGCGCCTGGGTGGTTCAGTCGGTTGAGCATACAACTCTTGATTTTGGCTTAAGTCATGATCCCAGGATCGTGGGACTGAGCCCCGTGTCAATGGGGAAAGGGAGAGAGAGAGAATCCCAAACAGACTCCACACTGTCAGCACAGAGCCTGACACGCTCAGCGTGGAACCTGACACGGGGCTCAATCCCACGATCCTGGGATCGTGACCTAAGCCAAAATCAAGAGCTGTATGCTCAACCGACTGAACCACCCAGGCGCCCCTCTAAATTCTATCTTAAAACAGGTGATGATTTCAGTTTCTGTGTTCTTTTTAATGTATTTTGAAATGATTGATAATAATTGGAATACTTGTTTTGTAAATTAAACAAGAACCCCCAAATAAAAAAATGCTATGCTAAGTTCTACTTGTATTTAAAAATACACTGGAAATTCTGCATATTCTCATGATAAAGCTTATTTTCAATGCACAGTACTTCAATTTTGATGACATGGTTTTTTATGACACGTCTTTTTTTCAGGCTGAGCACTCAAATGGGAAATTCCTGTAGATTTCCAAGTGGCCTTGGTGCCAGTGACGCATATTGCTTCCCTCCTAATGATGATGGATAACTTTCCTCGACATTTTTTCACCTGATCAGCATTCGGAGCATAATGCTAGTAACTAAGCTGAGGCAGCTGTGCTGCAAAATATCAAACACCGCGTCTGAAGATGAATCCCGTCAGCATAACTGAACGGCAGAGGTGCCAAGGAAGCTGCCAAAATCAACCGGGCTGCGATGTTTACTTTGCTGACGAACGTTGGCTTTAATTTAGCAGTGACGCAGCAAGGGTTGAAAAACTTAGCAACTGTTCTCAGCATTGGAAGAATTCAGTAGCGGACATAAAAATATTGGTAGCCACCAATATTACATCTGTGACGTTATCATATAAGCAAGTGAAACTGGAGTAAGACTTGCATAGATGGAGCTAATATATAGGGTGCCATTGGGATTTTACCAGCAAGTGGACCAAGAACGTTTCCCAAATTGACTCACAATTGTCCCAATTTCAAGCAATAAATCCACCCAACAGATCAGTGAACCCAACTAACGCAAAAACTCCTCGGGCAGCACCAAAACCTTCTCCAGTAATCCAAGAGCCCCAAACCGGGGCCAAGTTGATTCTCGTCATTGACAACATA
The DNA here is from genome assembly GCF_028018385.1 of Neofelis nebulosa. NCBI lineage: Eukaryota > Metazoa > Chordata > Mammalia > Carnivora > Felidae > Neofelis > Neofelis nebulosa. The sequence continues at coordinate 39,590,642 of NC_080791.1, read as the reverse complement.
CGTGGAATTGTCCGTGGGTTTTCTTACAGGCTTGGTGGTGCTTGCCAGGCCCCATCGTCTGCCTGGAGCCTCAGTGGCAGTTATGAGGACCACCTTTCTTGTGCCCAAGCAAAGGCCCCTCCCAGGGGATTAATATCTCTCATCTAGTTGACTTGTTTTCTCTTCGGGTGTCTAACACCAGGTGTCAGGTGTCTGCCTCATCCACTGTTTACAGCTTCGATGACTTTTTTTTTTTAATTTTTAGAAATTCTACTTAAAAAAAATATATACCCATTGTTTTTCACAGTGACACCTTTTTATTAGGGTTTATTTCTTCATTAATTAATTTAAATATACTTATGTCCTATCTCCTAGATTTCAATCCCATTATCTCACATTTTTAGGGCTCAAATCCTGCTATTTACTGTCTGCTGACTTGTGCACGTGGTGATGTTTTCTTCATGTGTTTTTAAAATGTTGATTCTGAGCTCATCACTGATGAGCCTTGCTTGTTTTTCCTAAGAGAAATTCTTGTGGCCTGGCTTGGCCTCCCTCCAGAATTTTCCACTTAATTTTCTCAGAATTAAGTGAGCTATCACTGGCTTGGGATCAATTATTAGAATTCCTTGGCCTGGAGTTTCTGGGACCGTGAGAATAACCAAAAAGAAATACCCAAGAGAAAATCAAATACAAATCCTCATGAAATAAAGCTCCAGACTGAAACTATTTTATTTTTTTTTTCCTCACTTAGATTCTAGGTGAAAACAGAGATATTCTTTGCTATCATTCAGTGCTGGTGGATGGATTTTGTTTTTCTAGTTCACCTTTTTACTGAGCCTTTTACTTGTAGACGATTCTGGCTGTGTGTATAGGCCTCAGTGCTAACTTCTATTCTTTGCAGGACCAATAGCTCATTTTCAGGGCTCACCAGGTGGCAAAATCTAAGTGCCCAAGTTACTGAGTTCTAGCATCTTCCTCAGGAAGCCACAGGCTTTGTTCTCACTACTTACTATTCTCACTACTCTCCTTTATACCTTTCTCTTGTTACTGACATCTATATATTTCTTCCTTTTTCTTGTGAATTCATCTATGCATTTAAAATGCTATATTTTTGGTCATAAATACATTCAACAGTTTCCAGGGTAGAAGAGTGGAGGGTTTTCAGGTAGCTTACCTTTTTCTTCATATTGCCAGACTTGTAAGCCACTAGCAAGCTCCTTAATCCTTTGAACCTCAAGTCTCTCGCCTTTGAACCTCAAGTCTCTCACCTTTGAAATGGAGATAAAGATACCTATCTCAGCACCTTGCTCTGAGAGGGAGCTAAAACACCTGAATGCCTCATCTAGATTCTGGCATGTGAGAAGTACAAAATGGTCAAATAAGGTTCCTTTGCATCCTTGAACCCTAACACACTATGACTACTCTGCACAAGTAACCCAAGGAGAGATCTAGGGTCCTAAATACCAAGACCTCTGGAGGATTTATATTGATTCTGCTGCTGATACAGGAAGTATTTTGAAAAGATGTATTTTTAGTCCATTCTGGCAAGTAACAAATCAGAAGAGTTCTAGAAAGCCATTCTATTAGGCAGAGCTCAATGGTGAGAATAGACCAGGGACTACATCCAAGTGAGAATTTTTTTCTGTTCCTCTTCAAGCATTTCCAGGCTGATTTGTTCCTTGAGCCCTCAAGGCAGAAGGAGGTGTTTCTAGGCACTCTTAATCTTATCTATATACATTCCTTTATTCAAATTCAGCATTTAGGGGAGGGGAGGAAGAGGGTAGGCAATTATTGCCTAATTATGTTAATTGACATCAAAAACATTGTGCCAACATTATTAAAATTATAAATAAAAGAAAGAAGATATTCATACATAATCCCATGGTCCTAAAATATACTTTTAATTTTCCATGATCCTTTCTAATCCTTTTTCGTTTGTGTAGATTTTAGATTCTTTTAATTATAGTATAGATATAATTTTACATCATGCTTTTTCTATCAGAAATATTTTTTATGTCATTCCTTACTCCTTATGTTTGTAATTCCTTAAATCTTTTTGTTGTGATAAAATATACATAACATAAAACTTTCCATTTTAACATTTTTAAGTGTACAATTAAGTAGCATTAGGTGTACCCATATTGTACAAACATCACCACTGCCCATTTCCAGAACCTTTTCATCATCCCAAACGGAAACTCTGTAACGCCCTGAAATGCATTACCCTTGTCCTCCGTTCAAAGTAAAACTGTAGGTCAGGTGGGGTAGCTGGTTTCTGAGGTCTGCTCTCTACCATTACGGCCATCCAAAGTCTGCAGATAGGAAAGAAAGTTAAGGTTCCCTGACCATCCTAGCTCTCATTGTTCTTACTTCTCCACTCCCGAAGGAAGAAATGAGGGCAAAACCATTTTAGATTGATAATAAGTTTCCTATTGTCCTGATAGACTGTACAGCATGTTACAAAAGTAACAGTGATTGGAAATAAACACAATAGAAACTAAAACAACAAAAAAACACATCAATGAAACCAATATCTGGTCCTTTGAAAAGATCAACCAAATAATTAAACCTTTAGTCAGACTTCTAAAAAAAAAAAAAAAAAAAAAGGAGACAGAGAGAGAGAGAGAGGGCCCAAATAATAAAATCAGAAATGAAAGAGGAGAAATAGGGGCACCCTGTGGCTCGGTCGGTTAAGCATCTGATGTGGCTCGGGTGATGATCTCCCAGTTTGCGAGTCGAGCCTTGCGTCGGGCTCTGTGCTGACAGCTCAGATCCTGGAGCCTGGTTTGGATTCAGTAACTCCTTCTCTCTCTCTCCCTCCCCTATTCACACTCTGTTTCTCTCTCTTTCTCTCAAAAAAAAAAAAATAAATAAATAAATAAATAAAACTTTTTTAAAAAAAAGAAAGAGGAGAAATAACAACCAACACCACAGAAATATAAAACATTATGAGAATATTATGAAAAATGATATGCCAACAAATTGGACAACCTAGAAGAAACAGATAAAGTCCTAGAAACATATAACCTCTCAAAACTGAATCAGGAAGAAATAGAAATTTTGAACAGACCAATTTTCAGCAGTGAAATTGAATCAGTAGTCAAAAAAACTCCAAGCAAATAAAAGTCCAGGACCGGATGGCTTCACAAGTGAATTCTACCAAACATTTAAAGAAGAGTTAATACCTATTCTTCTCAAACTGTTCCACAAAGTAGAAAAGGAAGGAAAACTTCCTAATTCATTCTGTGAAGCTAGCATTCTCCCAACACTAAAAGCAGGTAAAAGAGAACTACAAAAATGGAGAACTACAGGTCAATATCTCTGATGAACATATGCAAAAATCCTCAACAAAATATTAGCAAAGCAAATCCAATGATACATTAGAAAAAATCATTCACCATAGTCAACTGGGATTTATTCCTGGGATGCAAGGGTCGTTCCATATTTGCAAGTCAATTAATATGATATATCACATCGACAAAAGAAGGGATAAAAACCATATGATCGTTTCAATAGATGCAGACAAAGCATTTGACAAAGTACAACATCTATTCATGATGAAACCCTCAACAGAATAGGTTTAGAGGGAACATACCTCAACATAATAAAGGTCTTGTATGGGAAAACCACAGCTAACATCATACTCAATGGGGAAAAACTGAGGGCATTTACCCAGGGTCAGGAACAAGATATGGAGGTCCACTCTCACTACTATTGTTTAATGTAACATTGGAAGTCCTAGCCACAGCAATCAAACAAGAGGAAGGAATAAAAGGAATCTAAATCAGTAAAGAAGTAAAACATTCAGTATTTGCAGATGGCATGATATAATATATGGAAAACCCTAAAGACCACCAAAAAACTACTAGAACTGATAAATGAATTCAGTAAGTTACAGGAAACAAAACCAATGTACAGAAATCCATGGAATCTTTTAAAATATAATTTATTGTCAAATTGGTTTCCATACAACACCCAGTGGTCATCCCAACAAGTGCCCTCCTCAATGCCCATCGCTCACTTTCTCCTACCCCCCATCAACCCTCAGTTTGTTCTCAGTATCCAAGAGTCTCTTATGATTTGCCTTCTTCCTTCTCTGTAAATTTTTCCCCCTTCCCCTCCCCCATGGTCTTCTGTGAAGTTTCTCAAGATCCACATATGAGTGAAAACATATGGTATCTGTCTTTCTCTGCCTGACTTATTTCACTTAGCATAACACTCTCCACTTCCATCCACGTTGCTGCAAATGGCCAAATTTCATTCTTTCTCATTGCCAAGTAGTTTTCCATTGTATACATAAACCACATCTCTTTATACATATATCAGCTGATGGACATTTAGGCTCTTTCCATAATTTGGCTATTGTTGAAAGTGCTGCTATAAACATTGGGGGTACATATGCCCCTATGCATCAGTACTCCTGTATCCCTTCGGTAGATTCCTAGCAGTGCTATTTCTGGGTCATAAGGTAATTCTAGTTTTAATTTTTTGAGGAACCTCCACACTGTTTTCCAGAGCGGCTGCACGAGTTTGCATTCCCACCAACAGTATAAGAGGGTTCCCGTTTCTCCACATCCTTGCCAGCATCTATAGTCTCCTGATCTGCTCATTTTAGCCACTCTGACTGGCGTGAGGTGGTATCTCAGTGTGGTTTTGATTTGTATTCCTCTGATGAGGAGTGACATTGAGCATCTTTTCATATGCCTGTTGGTCATCTGGATGTCTTCTTTAGAAAAGGGTCTATTCATGTCTTCTGCCCATTTCTTCACTGGATTATTTGTTTTTCAGGTGTGGAGTTTGCTGAGTTCTTTATAGATTTTGGATACAAGTCCTTTATCTGATATGTCATTTGCAAATATCTTTTCCCATTCCGTCGGTTGCCTTTTAGTTTTGTTGATTGTTTCCTTTGCAGTGCAGAAGCTTTTTATCTTCATAAGGTCCCAATGGTTCATTTTTGCTTTTAATTCCCTTGCCTCTGGAGATGTGTCAAGTAAGAAATTGTTGCGGCTGAGGTCAAAGAGGTTTTTTCCTGCTTTCTCCTCTAGGGTTTGGATGGTTTCCTGTCTCACATTCAGGTCCTTTATCCATTTTGAGTTTATTTTTGTGTATGGTGTAAGAAAGTGGTCTAGTTTCATTCTTCTGAACGTTGCTGTCCGGTTCTCCCAGCACCATTTGTTAAAGAGACTGTCTTTTTTCCATTGGATATTCTTTCCTGCTTTGTCAAAGATTAGTTGGCCATACATTTGTGGGTCCAATTCTGGGGTCTCTATTCTATTCCATTGGTCTGTGTCTGTTTTTGTGCCCATACCATACTGTCTTGATGATTACAGCTTTGTAGTACAGGCTAAAGTCTGGGATTGTGATGCCTCCTGCTTTGGTTTTTTTCAATATTGCTTTGGCTATTCGGGGTCTTTTGTGGTTCCATACAAATTTTAGGATTGTTCTAGCTTTGAGAAGAATGCTGGTGCAATTTTGATTGATATTTCACTGAATGTGTGGATAGCTTTGGGTAGTATTGACATTTAACAGTATATATTCTTCCAATCCACGAGCATGGAATGTTTTTCCATTTCTTTGTATCTTCTTCAATTTCCTTCATAAGCTTTCTATAGTTTTCAGCATACAGATCTTTTACATCTTTGGTTAGGTTTATTCCTAGGTATTTTATGATTCTTGGTGCCATTGTGAACGGCATCAGTTTCTTTATTTCTCTTTCTGTTGCTTTATTATTGGTGTATAAAAATCCAACCTATTTCTGTACATTGATTTTGTATCCTGCGACTTTGCTGAATTCATGTGTCAGTTCTAGCAGGCTTCTGGTGGAGTCTGTCGGGTTTTCCATGTAGACTATCATGTCGTCTGCGAAAAGTGAAAGTTTGACTTGATCTTTGATAATTCTGATGCCTTTTATTTCATTTTGTTGTCTGATTGCTGATGCTAGGACTTCCAACACTATGTTAAACAACAGCGGTGAGAGTGGACATCCCTGTCATGTTCCTGATCTCAGGGGGAAACTCTCAGTTTTTCCCCATTGAGGATGATATTAGCCGTGGGCTTTTCATAAATGACTTTTATGATGTTTAAGTATGTTCCTTCTACCCCGACTTTCTTGAGGGTTTTTATTAAGAAAGAATGCTGAATTTTGTCAAATGCTTTTTCTGCATCGATTGACAGGATCATATGGTTCTTATCTTTTCTTTTATTAATGTGATGTATCACATTGATTGATTTGCGAATATTGAACCTGCCTATAGCCCAGGAATGAATCCCACTTGATCATGGTGAATAATTCCTTTTATATGTTTTGGAATTCGATTTGCTAGTATCTTGTTGAGAATTTTTGCATCCATATTAATCAGGGATATTGGCCTGTAGTTCTCTTTTTTTGCTGGGTCTCTGTCTAGTTTGGGAATCAAAGTAATTTTGGCTTCATAGAATTAGTCTGGAAGTTTTCCTTTCATTTCTATTTTTTGGAACAACTTGCAAGGATAGGTATTATCTCTGCTTTAAATGTCTGGTAGAATTCCCCAGAGAAGCCATCTGGTCCAGGACTCTTATTTGTTGGGAGATTTTTGATAATGTATTGAATTTCTTCACTAGTTATGGGTCTGTTCAAATTTTCTATTTCTTATTGTTTGAGTTTTGGTAGTGTATGGGTATTTAGGAATTTGTCCATTTCTTCCAGGTTGTCCAGTTTGTTGGCATATAATTTTTCATAGTATTCCCTGATAATTCTGGGAACATAATTCCCTTGTATTTCTGAGGGGTTTGTCATAATAAATCAATTCTCATTCATTATTTTATCTATTTGGATCGTCTCTCTTCTTTTTGAGGGGCTTGTCTAGAGGTTTATTAATTTTGTTTATTTTTTCAAAGAACCAACTCTTGATTTCATTGATCTGTTCTACTGTGGTTTTTGGATTCTATATTGTTTATTTCTGCTCTGATCCTTATTGTTTATTTTCTTTGGCTAGATTTGGGGTGTGTTTGCTGTTCTGCTTCTAATTCCTTTAGGTGTGCTGTTATATTTTGTACTTGGGATTTTTCTTGTTTCTTGAAATAGGCCTGGATTACAATGTATTTTCCTCTTAAGACTGCCTTTGCTGCATCCCAAAGGTTTTGGATTGTTGTATTTTCATTTTCATTTGTTTCCATATATTTTTAAATTTCTTCCCTAATTGCCTGGTTGACCCATTCATTCTTTAGTAAGATGTTTTTTAACCTCCATGCTTTTGGAGACTTTACAGACTTTTTATTGAGGTTGATTTCAAGTTTCATAGCATTGTGATCTGAAAGTGTACATGGTCTGATCTCAATCCTTTTATACTTATTGAGGGCTGTTTTGTGACCCAGTATGTGATCTATCTTGGAGAGTATTCCATGTGCAGTCGAGAAGAAAGTATATTCTGCTGCTTTGGGATGTAGAGTTCTAAATATATCTGTCAAGTCCATATGGTCCAATGTATCATTCCAGGCCATTTTTTCTTTACTGATTCTCTGTCTAGATGATCTGTCCATTGTTGTAAGTGGAGTATTAAAGTCCCCTGCAATTACCACATCTTATCAATAAGGTTGCTTATGTTTGTGATTCATTGTTTTATATATTTGGGGGCTCTCGTATTCGGCGCATAGACATTTATAATTGTTAGCTCTTCCTGATGGATAGACCCTTAATTATTATATAATGCCCTTCTTCATCTCCTGTTACAGCCTTTAATTTAAAGTCTAGTTTGTCTGATATAAGTATGGCTACTTCAGCTTTCTTTTGACTTCCAGTAGCATGATGGATAGTTCTTCATCCCCTCACTTTCAATCTGAAGGTGTCCTCAGGTCTAAAATGGGTCTTTTGTAGAGCGCAAATAGATGGGTCTTGTTTTTTTTCTTTTTTTTTTTTTTTAACGTTTATTTATTTCTGAGACAGAGAGAGAGACAGAGCATGAACGGGGGAGGGGCAGAGAGAGAGGGAGACACAGAATCGGAAGCAGGCTCCAGGCTCCGAGCCATCGGCCCAGAGCCTGACGCGGGGCTCGAACTCACGGACCGCGAGATCGTGACCTGGCTGAAGTCGGACGCTTAACCGACTGCGCCACCCAGGCGCCCCTTGTTTTTTTTTCTTTAATCCATTCTGATACCCTATGTCTTTTGGTTGGAGCATTTAGTCCATTTATATTCAGTGTTATTATTGAAACATGTGGGTTTAGAGTCATTGTGACATCTGTAGTTTTCATGCTTGTAGTGATGTCTCTGGTACTTTGTGGTCCTTGCAACATTTCACTCACAGAGTTCCCTTTAGAATCTTTTGTAGGGCTGGTTTAGTTGTGATGAATTCCTTTCAAGTTTTGTTTGGGATAACCTCTATCTCTCCTTCTTTTCTGAATGATAGGCTTGCTGGATAAAGGATTCTTGGCTGCATATTTTTCCTGTTCATCACATTGAAGATTTGCTGCCATTCCTTTCTGGCCTGCCAAGTTTCAGTAGATAGGTCTGCTACTATTCTTATGTGTCTACCTTTGTAAGTTAGAGCCTGTTTATCCTTAGCTGCTTTCAGAATTTTCTCTTTATCTTTGTATTTTGCCAGTTTATGATATATCATGCAAAAGATCAATTCAAGTTACGTTTGAAGGGAGTTCTCTGTGCCTCTTGAATTTCAATGCCTGTTTCCTTCCCCAGATCGGGGAAGTTCTCAGCTATGATTTGTTCAAGTATAACTTCAGCCCCTTTCTCTCTCTCTTCTTCTGCAATTCCTATGATATGGATATTGTTGTGTTTGATGGAATCACTTAGTTCTCTAATTCTCCCCTCATGATCCTGGATTTTTTTTTTCTCTCTTTTTTTCAGCTTCCTCTTTTTCCATAATTTTATCTTCTAATTCACCTATTCTCCCCGTGCCTCTTCAATCTGCGCTGTAGTCACCTCCATTTTATTTTGAACCTCATTTATAAAATTTTTTAATTCATCATGACTATTTTTTAGTCCCTTGATCTCTGCAGCAGTAGATGCTCTGCTGTCTTCTGTGCTTTTTTTCAAGCCCAGCGATTAATCTTATGACCATTATTCTAAATTCTTGTTTAGTAATGTTGCTTATATCTGGTTTGATCAATTCTTTCGCTGTCACTTCTTCCTGGAATTTCTTTTGAGGAGAATTCTTCCATTTCATCATTTTGGCTAGTTTTCTGTCCCTTATGAGTTCTAAAAGCTTGTTATGTGCTCTGTGTCTGAGAACACTGCTATATTAAAGGGGGGTCATACACTGTCCAGGGCCTGGCCCTTCAGGAGGTGTTTTTTTTTTTTTTTTTTGGACAGTGTTACTTGTTGTCTGTTGTTTTGACTTCAGTTACTTTATCTCCATACTCGTAGTGATGTTTTGGACCCTCCACCAGGTGTGCTTTGATTTGTTCCTTGAAGTATCCCTGGAAAGGAAAACAAACAGACAGACAAACAGGAAACCAAAACATGCAAACACACAAACCAAGAAAACAAACAAACAAAGAAAAACAAAAAACCAAAAAACTAAAAACAATCCAAAAGCAAAAACCAGAAACACCAGCTACAAGCAAAGAACAGGGTAGAGGCAGTGCTGATGGAAGAGTGCATACAAAGAGAGAAATGACAGGGGTGGGAAAAAGTAAAAAATAAACATTGACCAGGAAGAGAGGCTAAAGGCCTAACCCAGAGAGAGAGAAAGGAAAATAAGGAAGGGGGCAGGAAAAAGAAATGAAGATAAAGTTACCCAGACAGAGAAATTATATGGCTTGGTTATTCCAGAGAGAGAAGGGAATGTAAAGAAGGAGGTGTAGAACATGTATCAAGAGAATGGATTAAATATGTCTGTTTAAACAAACCAATAACCAGAGTAAATAGCCTAGAGGAGGGAAGAGATAAGAAGGAGAAATGGAAGGGAGAATATATCCAAATAATAAGAATTGTCCTACAGTTAATCCAGGCAATGCAACAGTGCTGGAATGGAGAAGGGGACTGTCTGGTTCTACAGTGTCTATCCCACTTCAGTAGATATGCAGTTACCCATGGAGAGGGGGGTGGTTTGGTGTAGGCTGGTCCCGCCTCCACTGCGGGCCCCACTGACCAATCCCTGAGGCCCTGCCTTGGTGGTGGTGGGGAGAAAAATGGCAACCCCCCAGTCTCTTCTCCACCACCCAGTGTCCCAAATCACTCCTTTGGAGCTGTCCTCACTGTGCTGCAGGCACAGATGAGGCTGTCTGTCTCACTCCACTGACTCCCTTGCCCCAGTGCTTGGCTGGGAATTAAATTCCCACTCCATATGCCCCGGTACTGGGAAAGCGCCTCCCGATATGTGGTCCCAGCTGGTTTTGTCCTGTGTTGCAGCACTTCAGGGGAGGGGACCGGTTTCTCCTGCTGTGGACTGTGCCCTTGATCTGCCACCGAACCTGGAGGTGGCTCCCCTCTTCCCCAGGTGCGCGAACAGAGCAGCGGGCCCCAGTCCGAAGATGGGATCTGCAGTTAGAGATCCTCCAACCTGCAGTTAGAGATGAGATCCCTCTCTGTCCTGGTCCAAGGTTTTTTCTCTTGCCCAGATACAGTCCAACACTTCCCCAGCCACTCTTTGTCTTCCCTTTGTCTCTCTGCAGAAGGGGATCCCTCCCTTTTGTGCCTACGAGGCCTGTTTTATCTCCCCCAGTTCGCAATCACCCACCTATGGCCCCTCAGATTGTCCCAGTTTCTCCCCGGTAGACTAGTCTCTTTTCCTCCCAGACTCTTGGGGTTCAAAGTCCTTTAGCTTCAGTCCTTCTTTGTTTGAGAGATGCGGGAAGTATGGATTCCCCTACTTCTCCCCCATGTTGACTCCAGTCCAATTACATACCAGAAATCTGTGGAATTTTTATGTACTCATAATGAAGCAAGAGAAAGAGAAATTAAGGAAGCAGTCTTGTTTACAATTGCACCAAAGATACTAAACTACCTAGGAATAAACATAACCAAGGAAGTGAAAGACCTGTACCTGAAAATTGTAAAACACTGATGAAAGATATTGACAATGATGCAAACAAGTGGAAAGATATTCCATGATCATGGATGAGAAGAATAAATATTGTTAAAATATCTGTACTATCCAAAGCAATCTACAGATTCAATGCAATCTCTCTCAAATTACCAAAACATTTTTCACAGAACTAGAACAAACAATTCTAAAATTTGTAGGGAACCACAAAAGACCCCAAATAGCCAAAAACAATCTTGAAAAAGAAAAATAAAGCTGGAGGTATCACAATTCCAGATTTCAAGTTATACTACAAAGATGTAGTAATCAAAACTAACATGGTCCTGACACAAAAATAGGCACATAGATCAATGGAACAGAATAGAAAACCCAGAAATGAAGCCACAACTATATGGTCAAGTAATCTTCAACAAAGCAGGAAAGAGTATGCAATGGGAAAAAGACAGTCTCTTCAATAAATGGTGTTGGGAGAACTGGACAGCAACATGCAAAAGAATAAAACTGGACCAATCTCTTACACCATACACAAAAAGAAACTCAAAATGGTTAAAGACCTAAATGTGAGTCCTGAAACCATAAAAACCTAGAAGGGAGCATAGGCAGTAATTTCTTTGCCATTGGCTCTAGCAATATTTTTCTAGATATATATCCTGAGGCAAAGGAAATAAAAGCAAAAATAAGCTATTGGGACTATATCAAAATAAAAAACTTCTTCACAGTGAAGCAAACAACCAAGAAAACCAAAAGATAGCCCACTGAATGGGAGAAGATATTTGCAAATGACATCTCTGATAAAGGATTAGCATCCGAAATATATAAAGAACTGATACAACTCAACACCAAAAAAACCCAAATAACCTAATTAACATATGGGCAGAAGACGTGAATAGACATTTCTCCAAAGAAGACATACAGACGGCCAACAGACTCTTGAAAAGATGCTTAACATCACTCATCGTCAGGGAAATGCAAATCAAAACCACAATGAGATATCACTTCACACCTGTCAGAATGACTAACATCAACAACACAAGAAACCACAGCGGTTAGAGAGGATGTGGAGAAATAGGAACCCTTATACACTGTTGATGAGAATGTAAACTTGTGCAGCTCCTGTGGAAAACAGTATGGGACTTCCTCAAAAATTTAAAAATGAGGCCTACCCTATGATCCAGTAATCACACTACTGGGTATTTACCTGAAGACTGAAACAAAACAAAACGAAACACTAATTCAAAGGGATTCATGCACCCTTATGTTTACTGCAATATTATTTACAACTGTCAAGATATGGAAGCAGCCAAAGTGTTCATCAATTGATGAATGGATAAAGAGGATGTGGTATATATATATATATATATATATATATATATATATATATATATTCATTCAATGGAATATTATTCAGCCATAAAAAGACTGAAATCTTGTTATTTGCAATGACAGGGTTGGAGGTAAAGAGTATGATGTTAAGTGAAATAAGTCAGTCAGAGATGGACTCATATGTGGAGTTTAAGAAACAACAAATGAGCAAAGGAAAAACAAGAGACAAACCAAGAAACAAACTCTTAACTATGGAGAACAAACTGGTGATTACCAGAGGGGAGGTGGTGGGGGGGATAGGCAAAATAGGTGATGGGGATTAAGGAGTGCACTTACCATGATGGGCACTAAGCAATGTCTAGAATTGTTGAATCACTGTATTATACACCTGCAACTAATATCACACTGTATGTTAATATACTGGAATTAAAATTAAAAACAATAAAAAAGTAACAGTGATTGAGACCATATAGCTTGCAGTTTAAGAGATTCATCAGTGCAGTAGAGTAATAGAAAATTCAGATATTCAAAATTGTATAGAACTTTATAACATAGTAGAAACAGTATGACAGCAGGGAAAAGGATCATTATTCAATATGCTTTGTAGAAACTGGATCTCAGTAAGGAAGAGAATAAACTCAGAGCTATACCATAGAATAGACACTCAATAAGTCAAAGAACAAACTATTTAAAAACAACCTGTCAAAAAAGGAGCTTGAAGTAAAAAATTCACGTAACTGAATACTATGGAAGACTGTCATGGGACAGCTTGAAGGTCCGTATCACTATGTTGCCTGACTACAGGGGCACCATTCATGTACAAATTTCTGTGATAGCAGAAGATGTTGTAAGTACATATTGGAAAGAAAAGACATAGGTTGGGGAAATTTTATATCTGAATAAGTGTAAAAATTTTATAGAAATGTATAATGTTCCCATTTGGATACTACTTTGAATGTAGTAAAAAATGAATAGATGTTTTGTTGCTGATGGAAAAGATGTTGTATCTTATCATGTGATAAAATGTCCATCCATGCTAGTGATTAAAAACAGACAAATAAAAACAACTCAGAGATACTATTATATCCCCATTAAAGTAACAAAACTAGTGATAAAATCCAATGATGACAAGGTTGGAAAGAAATAGTTTCATGAGAAATTGTATATTAGCCCGGTCTCTTTGGAGATCAGTGTGGTGATGCCCCTAAAAGGTTGTAAAGATGTTTATAAGTTTTGACCAGATAATTGCTTGCTGCCACAGGGAAGCACTTATTGTTTAAGGCCAAAGATGCTCATAAGAAAATCGATTATAAAAACATAAAGGATAATGAATAGGCATGTCTATAGCTGTTAAAAATGGCAAAAGCCTAGATGATGTAAAGTGAAAGATGAGAACGTGAACGATTGTTCTCTGCTGGCTACTATCATATAAAGCTATGTATGGACATTGATAGATATCAAGAGTTAGTTCAGTTTACAGAGTACTTGCTAGGAGGTATGCTAGGCTCTCAGAGACAGAGGAAAAAGACAGGCATAGATACCCAGGTAAGTGTGCAGATATTTTCATTGTAGTAAGCGATACCAAAATAAATGTAACAACTAGCATTTAGGGCATAGTTAATACGTCCCACGTATAATTCTAAGCACTTTACATAAACCTCAAGTAATTATCCTGATAACCCTTGAGGTGGAAACCATTCTTCTTCTTCTTTTACAGAGGAGGAAGCAAAGATAAGAGAGGTCAGGTCCTGTGCCCAAGGTCGTATAGCTCTGAGAGAGGTCAGCCTAAGGTTTTGCCAGAGCTTCAAGGTGGAACAGCTAATCCGAGCTGGGGAAGACCAGAAGTGTTTCCGGAGAAGGTGATACGTGCTCTGAGTCCGGCAGGACAGGAAGACAGATGGGGCAAGGGCATTGCCAGCAGAGAAACTGAGTGAATCAAGGCAGAGAGGAGAGGCAGTGTGGCATGGTGCATCCATGGACTGCTGGCAAGGCGTATTGCTGGAACACAAGGTTTCATGGGAAGAGGGGCAGGTATCAGATGTGGGCATGCATCAAATCAGTAGGGTTTTATATGTTGTGATGAAAACTTTGGACTTAATTTTGTCGAATTTGACTTCAATGATGGAAGAGAAAAGTACTAGCATTTATTGCTTACTACCATGTGACAAACCCTCTTTTATGTGTTTGACAAGGGTTATTTCAACAGATCACATTCTTTCTACAAAACTTTCTGTATTAATAAGAAACAGAGAGCACAGGTTATTTTCATCAGCCCAAAGGCTCTGTGACAACCTATCCCATTTCATGTTGGCACCATAAGAAAGATACTGCCAGAATTAATGTTACAAAGTACTGTTTTAAATGGGAAAGTGATAAGAATAATGTCCATGTGTTATTTATACTAGATAAAAGCTTTATAAATATTATATTATTAACCTTAAAGTGACGGGAACAATTAACCAGAAACCAATGTATCAGAACTACAAATCATCTTTTTTTTAAAAAAAGTTAATTTGTTTTGAGAGAGAGAGAGAGAGAGAGAGAGCAAGCAGGGGAGAGGCAGAGAGAGAGGGAGGGAGAGAATACCAAGCAGGTTCCATGCTGTCAGCCTCACTGAGAGGCTGGAACCCATGACTGTGAGATCATGACCTGAGACAAAATCAAGAGTTGGGTGCTCAACCAACTGAGCTACCCAAAAGCCCCACAACTCATCTTTTTTAAAGGTATTTTTTTAATTAAGTTTTTAATTCTAGCATAGTTAACAAATAGTGTTATATTAGTTTCAGGTATAGATTATATGATGATTCAATAATCTATACATTACTCAGTGCTCATCATGATAAGTGTACTCTTGAATCCCCATCACCTCTTTAGAAACATAAATCATCTTCTTCTCACCCTGTGATTCCAGTTTGGACCTTCCACCAGGTGTGTTTTAATTTGTTCATTGAAGTAACCCTGGAAAAAATGAAAAAGGGGGAGGGTGGAAGAAGGCTTACCCCATAGAAAGACAGAAATGACAGGGGCAGAAAAAAAAGACCAGGCAGAGAATCAAGGAAGCCATAGGTCCCACCAAGCTGCCTCCGTACACTCGTGGAGATGTTTCTGTCACTCTGTAGCCTGGATTCCTGAGTTCCAAGGGTTCTGATCTCAATACTGCTGTGTTCCAGGGACCATGTTAATTCTGGTTCCCCTACTTCTCCGCCATCTTGGTTCTCCCCTCTGTGATTCCACTTTAAGGAGAAATAAGCAAAAGACAAAAAAAAAAGTTGTTTTAGACATATTAAGAGAAAAACCAACTTCTGAGTCAAGTCCTAAGGTCAACGAACATTCATTCCGATTCACTGTCTCTACCCTGCAGTGTGTACAATGAGGCCTGGTGTCCAGAGCAAAGACCACTGACCCTGCAGGATGGCAATTATCAATTTAGTTCATTGTGCTATACTTAATAAAGCAGGGGAATTTAACAGACAGTATGGAATAATTTTTGTATGGGGCCTTTCCAGGAGCTGGAGTTTTCTCCAGAACAAGGGAGTTCTTGAGCTGAGACATGAGATATGGAGTTTGTCAGGTAGACAAACAGGAAGGAAGTGTATTCCAGTTTGGGGGCCCTGAAGTCCCACTGCACGTGGTGGGTTTGCAGACATATAAAGAGTTTTCCACAGTGGAGGGTAAAGTTAGCAGGAGGTGTATGAGGTGGTGAGGCTGGTTTGTCCTCAGGGACCAGATTACCAAGGGCCTTGAAGAAGGTTGAACAGGATGGATCAGGATCAGATTCATGTAATCGAAAGACAACTGCAGAGGCAGAGTGGAGCCACCATGGAGGGGACAAGAAAAGCCCCGAGACCAGTGAAGACATGAGCCATCTCCAAGTATGAGATCACAGCTGTCTCAACTGTGGCTGTTGAAGTGAAGAGGAAAGGTAACAGTTGTTTAGGGAGACGGTAGTGGTGAGTGTGGCAGAAAGTGAGAGGAGGGGGTAAAAGGAATCCAGGCTTCTGGCCTAGGTCCCTAAGTGACGGCGGGACTTGTAGCTAATATGGAAGCAGGAGGAGCACGATTGGGGGTTGAGATGTAAATCCTGGTAACACTAGTCCTAATTTCATACTTTAATAACTACAGGGACAGGTTATTCCTCCCAGGCCCTGGTGATGGAACAGCTCAAGTCAGATCAGTCCTTGACAGAACTGAAGGAGTCGTGGGCCTACCACATGGCAAGACACCATTTTCCATTTCTAAGAAGCAAAAATGGATCCCACTCACTTTTTTTCCTTTTTAAAAAATAATTATACAACTTCTATGTGACCATAGGCCTGTCGGAAAAATTCAAGTTTTGTAATTTTCCTTTGCTAGGTTTATCAGAATAAGTCAGCGGTCCTCAAACTTTTGAATTCAGGACTTCTTTATACTCTCAAAAATTATTAAAGACCCAAAAAAGCTATCATTATGTGGATTATACCTATTGATATTTACACATTAGAAATTAAAACAGAAATTTAAAAATGGTTAATTTATTTTAAATGAATAATAATAAATGTTCACATAATACCTATTAAATGTTAACATAAATAACATATTTTTTAAATGTTTATTTATTTTGAGAGAGAAAGAGCACATGCACATAAGCAGGGGCGGGGCAGAGAGACGGGGAGAGAGAATCTCAAGCAGGCTTTGTGCTAAGAGCACAGAGCCTGATGCAGGGCTCAATCTCATGAATCGTGAGATCATGACCAGAGCTGAAATCAAGAGTTGGAGGCTTAACTGACTGAGCCAGCCAGGTGCTCCTAAATAACATATTTTTAAATAAAAATATATTTCCCCCCAAAATACTTAGCGAGAACAGAGGCATAGCTATACAGTTAGGCTAACTTGTTCAGAGACAGATTGATATTCTCATATACGCTTCTGCCTTCAATCTGTTGCTATATCATACATCATGCGCCTCCATAGAACTTCCATACGTACGTGACAGGACGAGAGTTACAAAAACATAGTCTCGACCTCACAGATGCCCTGAAAGGATCTCAGGGACCCCAGAGGCCCCTGGACTACACTTTGAGGATCACTGAACTAAGCACATTAAGGGAGGCATCACAGCTGAAGTGTAGTTGGGTTTCAGTGAGGTGCCTGGCGGTCTCAAGAGAGACATCTACCTTCCGACCATTCAGCTTCTCACTAAATTTAGCTCTGCCTTGGGGCAGCTTTGGGGCATTACATGAGTCATGCAGCTCTCTGTGCCTGGCTTGCACCACCTGTGAGATGCAGTGGTAAGACTAGAACATCTCCAAGGACTCTTCGTGCTCTAAAATTCAATACATTTATGGGGCTGCCTGTAGCAGATGCTCAGTACACATATTTTGAATAAATATGTGAAAAGTTGAATAAAGAAAGACTGCATGATGTTGTTGAAAGGACTTTGCGTTGGGTGGAAACTTGTACCAGAATTCAAGGGTCGCAAACACACACACATTTTCCATCCAAGTGTCCTGAACAGATGAAGTAAACAGATGCAAGACGGTGAGGAATGGTTAGATCTGGGATTAACTGCAGGGCTCGTATCCTACTTAGATGAAATAAAGTTCAGAATTTGTAATAGGCACTATTCTAGACCAGCTACACAGGCTGGGTGTGGCCTGTGGGCTGTGGGTTACAACTTCTGAACCAGATGGTCACTTGGATTCCTTCTGATTTACTGGACCTCTTCCTGGAAGACCAGGTGCCTTGTGCCCCCTCCCTTTTTCCTCCCAATCTAAACCTATTCATGGGAAAGGATCTAATAAACTCATTCAACGAAGGCAACCTCAACCAGTGAGACCAATACCATGAGATATATTTACATGTTTACAGTGTTAGTCTTAAGCCAAAATCGGGAAGCTCTGATGGTGGAGTTGGAGCATCAATGATGAGACCAGAGCAGGGAGTCTTGGCCATGGTCCAGAATCCATGCTGCATGTGCCTACATGCCCCAACTTGGGAGCTGGAGCATTACCTATAAAGATCTTCTCTACAGAATCACTAGGTGCTTTGATCGTCAGAGACATTTCTCCTGGGAATCTATGTCCCAGGGAGGTCTCAGGTGAGGTATGCCTCACCTGGAGCCAAGGCCCTCCTTTCTAGTAGGAATTCACTTCCTGAAGCCACCCACACCCAGACATTTGCTACAGTTAACCAGCATCTTTGATGCCATATACTGGGGCTTCCTGAATAGGAATCTTCAGGTGGGGTTTTTCAGAAGTGTTGAGATGAGCCGTCTGCTACCTTCTCAGAAAACATGTTGGAAAGTCGATAAACCCCTTTCTGAGTGCCCTTCCCTGCTCCTCTGCATTCCACAGAGCCAGGTCACCAGGGGTATACTAAGGACAGCCCTACTGAACCATTACTGGAAGAACAATAGAAGGGTAGGTGAAGGTAAAGGGGCTTTTCCATCTCCTAAAAACGGGGGAATCTAGAGTCTGGATGGACTTTCAACCAGTCAATCCTATATAGCAGCTTGATTTGCCAAATGCCTTCACACAGATATCACTCTGAAACCCTCGGGCTTCAGACAAGAGAATTCTAAGTCTCTAAGACTTCTTCGGTCGCTAATGATTCAGGGAGTTGGTGTTTTCTCCACTGGTATAAATCAAGACCATCACAACCAAGATTATTATAAAATGAGCCTCAAGGCTCAGGGAGGACCCACCTATTTTAAGAGAGTATTGGACACACACAAAAATTCTAGGTCTCTCAAAAGAATCCCGAGACTTTTGTTGCAATGGAATCTGTTACCGACCACTCAGCTAACTGTCAGACCATTGTCTTCTTAGTTTATGAATTGTGCACACACAGGCAGTCTCAAGAACATTTAGAGATTAACTTACAACAGAGCTGGCCATGAGATCTGAGCATGAAGGACAGCAGGGCACAGTCATGATGTCACAGAGATGGTGAAGGATAATCCCTGACATGGAAAGAGATAGGGAGTGGGTCTCTACCAGCTCTTTGCTCTTGGTTTCCTCTTTGAATGAATTACCTTAAAGGGCCTAGAAGTGTCACTGAGATGTTATGAAAACACCCTAAGTCTAGACCACAACGCCCAGACTGTTCCACTCCACTCCCCGACACACACACACACACACACACACACACACACACCTGGAGCTGAGGGAGAACTGAACCCAGTATTTCCTTGGACCTGGCAACAGAATCCCTGCTCTGAGCCCTGGCCCTTAGGAAGTTCCTTGTTTTCGAGAGACTTCCTCAAAGGTGGTTTCCCTCTGGTGTCTGAGACTGTCTGGGCCTAGCAGTGCCATCTGGACAGGGCACCTTGAGCCCAGACAGGAACCTACATAGACTTTGGTCTGTGGTCCCATATCACCCTTTTGGGTGTCTCCAACCCTCTAGCTTGTGCATGGGGTTGACCAGATGCCACCACGGGCTCTAGGATTTGCTTTTACACAGTTATCCCATGTGGCCTGGTGGGCAGATTGCTCCTGTTGGCAGATGTGACATTTCTTTTGTGGGATTGTGTAAGATTGGCTTCCAGAAGGGTGCTAACACTCCAGTTCTTCATATTGACTTCCTCCCTACCCTGCCACACACACCCGAGGGGCAGCCCTGTGTGAACCCATCCATACATCAAAGAGGCACTAGGGGATTGAATCATCTCCTCCATCTGTGTTTGTTTGTGTGAAAAAAGGGGAAGACAGTGGAGTCTGAGGAGAGAGCAAAGGGAAGTCCATTTCCTCTGCTCTTCCTTTGACTGTATCTGTGATTGAAGGCTGGCTTTCTTGACTCTCTGACAGCAGAGGTTTGTCTCAGGCCTGTGGGAAGTGAGGTATCATATGGTACTTCCCTAGTGTAGGAACAAATGAGGCCCTGAAAGTGGAAGTTCCCACTGGGCAGGTATGTGGCCCATTAACTTTCCTCCCAGAACTCAACCAAAGTGTCTCTTAGGTCTGACGTTGGGTTTTTTATTGTTGTTGTTGTTTTGTTTTTTATGATGGCAGTGGGTGCAGCTTCTAGGGATGGGACTTCGATATGCTCTATTCCACCCTATAAAATATAAGCATGCTTCAAGAACAAGCTACTAGGCCACCTCCCCAAGCACCTCACACACCTCCTGGGTGCGGTCCTGATATGCTCCCCACACTATTTCTACTGAATTGAACTTGAACCTCACGAACTGAACACAATATTTAGTTAATATTTTGAATTAGTATTTTAAAACTTACTTCTTTTTTATATTCTGTCTCCCTCACTAGAGTATAAACTGGTTGAGGGCAGCAACCTTGCATGTCTCATTTCTAGTTGACTAGAACAGTTAACAAGGTAGATGCTCAGTAAATATTTTCAAATGGTTGAATGAGTGATGTTATCACTGGACTTTTGTGGACTAATTGTCCATGTACATTCTATACCTTATTCTGTTTAAATTCTTAGGTGGTGTCTATATATGAAGGAACTTCTTGGGGCGCCTGGGTGGCGCAGTCGGTTAAGCGTCCGACTTCAGCCAGGTCACGATCTCGCGGTCCGTGAGTTCGAGCCCCGCGTCAGGCTCTAGGCTGATGGCTCCGAGCCTGGAGCCTGTTTCCGATTCTGTGTCTCCCTCTCTCTCTGCCCCTCCCCCGTTCATGCTCTGTCTCTCTCTGTCCAAAAATAAATAAAAAACGTTGAAAAAAAAATTTTATATATGAAGGAACTTCTCATATATTGCTAATGTGTCTTTCCTTGAAATGGTCTGCTGACCTTGCCTTAACTTTCAGCCCAGTGCAGTCCCACTAACATCTATTGAGTTTGGCTGTCTGGAATGGAAGCTTCTGAAACAGGCAGACTGAGGAGGGTTTGAATCCTGGCTCTGCTATTTTCTACTTATGTGACCTTGGACAAGTTATTCGCCTTACCAAACCTTGGTTTCTCCATCTGAAATACAAGGACAAAAATATCTACCTCAGGGAGTATCATTGTAAGATAAGTACTGATCTTACTGCTCAGTAAGTGAGCACACTGCCTACCATATTGGAAATACTACAGCTGTTAATACTGTTTTCTCCTCATTGCCTACTGCTAACCACTGGTCTGTGCTAACCACTGAGGAGATGAACAAGATGCCTTTTAAAGCTCCCAATCCAGACAAGAAGAGGCCTGAGCAGCAGACCGGGGCATGAGGGTGAGGCAGGACTGGCTTTCAGGTCTCAGAGCTTGGAGCAGAGGCATGAGTGAAAGATAACACTGTGGGAGGGAGGCAGCAAAGAGAGAGGGAAGGCCAAAACCCCAGCCTAGGTGAGTCAATGGTCCAGAAAGGATGGGTGGGGTGAGACTGTGGGAAGAGTGAGTGCAGAGGCTGGGCACCCTGGGCGGGGGGCAGGTGGAGGCTGGAGCTAGTCCCTGAGCTGCAGGTTCTTTCTTTGATACCTCATGTGTAGTGTGAGAGAGGTATTAAGGGCTGGTTGGACATTGCTGTCTAGGAGTTTAGAGACTAGTAAGGAAGACCGACACGTAAGCAAACAATATTATAAACAGTGTTATTAGAATATTGTATGCGCGCCTTGTCCAGAGGAAGCGCATCGGAGGGAGTGGCTTATGCTGTGGCCTGGGAGGGAAGGCGTGGTGCTTGTGGCAGCAACCAAGGAAGGCTTCGGAGACAAAGAGCTTAGGAGGATTTGGAGGATGAGAAAGAATTCAGTGGGGGTGAGAAAAGGAGTTGCTGGAGGGTCGGGATCTAAGATGGGGGAATGAAGCAGAATGGTGTATGTCTGGGTGTTTTCAATGTTCTGTAACAAATTAGGACTTTACCTGGGCTGTCGGGGGTGCATGGATGGGGCTGGAGGCGCATCTTGGGATCCTTTTCCAATGGACAGGTCGGGCTCATGTTTCCTTACAGAGAACGGGTCCCACTCGGTATGAAGCAGGCCACCATGATCGCTGGGGCACCCCCCTCCTGTTCTCAGTCTGAGTGAACGGGGTAGGAATACTGGCCTCGGAGTCTCACAGAACTCTGCTGTTCACCAGCCGTGGGGCACTGAGCAAATCACCTCACCTTTCTAACCTTAGAGTTTCCTCATTTGGGAAACAGGGATGAAAATGGTGCACCCTTAATGGGGTTGTTTTAATAATTAAATAATTTAACATTAATTTTTAATTAATTTTTAATTTAATTTTTTTAATTTAAAATTTAAAAATTTAAAAAAAATTTTTTAATGTAATTTTTAATGAAATATTAATATTTAATAATTAAATGAGATGGTGCATGGAGAGGGCTTTGTATGGAAACCACTGCACAATACACCTGGGGTACCTATCGGTAAGCATCCAATCATTCATTCACCCATGCATTGGTTCATTTAACAGCAGACACAGGGAACACAAATACGAGCAAGGCCCAGTCCCTGCCCATAAGGAGCCCGTGCTGAGTATTTGTGTGGGAAGGCAGACGAACAAACAGGTGATTACCATGTGTGTGACAAGTGCAATGGCAGAGGCACCCACAGAGTCTTGACAGAAGCACAAATGAAGGGCACACTCGTTGCCATGATCACGATCATCATCAGAGCATGGATGAAGGGTTGAGGAGAGGTCCCAGTCCCCAGGAGTCAGATCAGGACCAGCCTTGAAAGTCAAGTCAAAGCTGCCAGCCTTATCCTGAAGGCCACAGGAGCAAACTGAAAAATCTGAAGCGGTGGGGGGATGTGCTGCTATCTGCATTCAGGAAGGTCACTCTGGCCTCAGGGAGAATGGTTAGGAAGCTATAGAATTCCAGGTGAGAAATAATGAGGTGCCGTCCAGGAACTGAGGGTCCTGATGAGGCCCGAGAGCCACAACCTGGCAGGGGAGTAAGACTGATGGGAATTTTCAATCCGAGTTTAGGATATCAAGAATCACTTAAGGAATGTTTAATGTAGTTCCCAAAACACACACAAAGCCAGAGAAGGACAGGTATCATATGTTTTCACTCATATGTGGATCTTGAGAAACTTTAACAGAAGACCATGGGGGAAGGGGAGGGGGAAAACTAGTTACAAACAGAGAGGGAGGGAGGGAGGGAGGCAAACCATGAGACTCTTAAATACAGAAAACAGACTGAGGGTGGATGGGAGGGTGGGGGAGAGGGGAAATGGGCATTGAGGAGAGCACTTGTTGGAATGAGCACTGGGTGTTGTTTGTAAGCCAATTTGACAGTAAATCATATTAATAAAAAATACATTTTCCATTGTCATATTGTAACTGGTTTATTTATAGAAATTTATAGAAAAAAATATTTATAGAAAAAAAATAAAGAGTGGGATAGCCAACTTTGTCTTTGACCCTTTATTATTTAAAATGACACCTCAGCTAAGGCTAGCTAGAATACTATTTCTCTGAATTGGTTTCTCCCATGAACGGTTTTGTTGTTTGAATATCCTGTACTCTGTTTCAGAGAAATCTGATTTGATGCAAGACTATATTTCTCTTCTATCAATGCATGCCATCAAATTGGCCGTATCTCAAACCTGGTGAATGTATTGAGGAAATAATGGACTGTCATCTCACACAGCCAATGCTCTATAAACACTGGGTTTCTCTCCTTTATTTATGTATGATTTGTGTCCAAAGGAGTTGAAAATACATGTCAGTGTTATCACTCACAGATTTCCTAATCAAACGCCAGACACTGCCCACCACGTCTTGTATTTAACTTCGGGTTCTCAGAAATGAGTGTTATAGGAACACTGCATTCACTTACACCAGTTACTTCCCTTTCTTCTAGCTCTTATGCAATTTAGTTCCTTGCTGAGCATCTTCGTTGTCCCAGGGTAAAGAAGAATTTCAGAGTGTTTTCCAGATGCGATTTCACTGCTTTCAGTAAACTGTTTCCCTGTCTCTTTTGCCCCTCAGGAACCACACTCTTAGCTCCGGACAGATTGAATGCCCCGGTCCGCTGCCGGAACTCTGGGGCTTCGGGTCTCTTGTATCCTCTGTCAAGCCTTGGTGTGAATCAGAAGTTAGGTGATGCCTTCCTCAGGGACTCAATCGCATGCATTCAGTGTCCCAGGTAGGAAAGTTAACTCTTTTGTGTTTTCGATCTGTGCCATTTTTACCTCTATTTCTTCTGCCCCCCCCCCCCCCCAATTGCGGTGGACTATATCCTAATGAATTTTTTGATGCCACATCAAGCCTGTCCTGTTTGACCTAAAATAATCTGCTTCTGGGGTGCCTGAGTGGCTCGGTTGGTTGAGCATCTGACTCTTGATTTCGGCTTGGGTTATGATCTCAGGGTTGTGAGAGCGAGTCCTGCATTGGGCTCCGAGCAGGGCATGGAGCCTGCTTGGGGTTCTCTCTCTGCCTCTACCACTTATGCCAAAGAAAGAAAGAAAGAAAGAAAGAAAGAAAGAAAGAAGGAAGGAAGGAAGGAAGGAAGGAAGGAAGGAAGGAAAGAAAGAAAGAAAGAAAGAAAGAAAGAAAGAAAGAAAGAAAGAAAGAAAGAAAGAAAAAGGAAGGAAGGAAGGAAAGAAGGAAGGAAGGAAGAAAGAAAGAAAGAAAAATAATCTGCTTCTCTAGGGTATAAGCACAAAGCTATTTGGCCCAAGACATATCCAGATTCCAAGAACTCCTGAAGCCCTATTTCTCTTGAGGCCATGCTCAGATTCACCCTCTGAGTCCTTCCTCTGTAGTAGCTATTAGTGACAAACTCACGCAAAGCTTCCAAATGCATATTGAAGAGTAGATTTCAGTTAAAGGGAAATGTGCTATGGCAATTACTCTGTAAGTGGCTTGACGTAAAAACAAATCAGTATGGCCAAGACGTTAAGAGTCTGGTTATGAAACAGAATACTCAGCATGTATTTTATCAGCTAATATGGATGTTAATTCAAAACTCATGCTGCAGCACATCTCTGAGGTATCTATAATTTAAAGAAAAGGGACTCTCTTACTTGAGGCTTGTGGGAGATATGGTGGATGGGACTCCTGGGAAGAAAGCAGAAGATTGGAGATGGCATTCTGTCATCACAGAGGCTGAGGGAGTCTCTCTTAAGGGGGTGTGGATGGGGAAGAATGAATTGAACATTTATTGCACACCTACTCTATGCTGGACCCATGATAGGAACTTTGCAGGCATCTTTTAAAATATATATATTTTTAACATAGATTGTCTTTTTTAGAGTGGTTGTAGGTTCACAGAAATGTTGAGCAGAAGGTACAGAGCTTTCCTACACATGCTTAGCTTTCCCTATTATCCACATCCCCCACCATCATGGTTCAGTTGTTATAACTGATGAATCACATTGACACATCACCCAAAGTCCATAGTTTACATTAGGGTTCACGCTGGGTGTTGTGCTTTCTATGGGTTTAGACAAATGTATAATGACATGGATCTATCATTATAATATCTTATAGAATATTTTCTTATGTTCTATAATATTATATACATAATATAGTATATAATATAAATTATATAATATAATAATTCTTATATTTTATAATATTCTTATAGAATATTAGCTTGTTTCCTTTTAATGCTGCATAATATTCCAGTGTTGGGATGTGCCATAGTTTATTTACTTACTAACCTACTGAAGGACATCTTGGTTGCTTCCAAGGTTGGACGATTATGAATAAAGCTGTTGTAAACATTCATGTGAAGGTTTTTGTATGGACATAAGTTTTCAGGTCCTTTGGGTAAATATCCAAGAGCATAACTGCTGTGTCAAATGGGAAGAGGTTTTGTTTGTTTGTTTTATTGAGGTCTAATTGACAAATAAACCTGTAAGATATTTAATGTGTGCTGTATATTTAGGTTTTTTAAAAAAGTCTTTTTGAGTTTCTTGGGATTCGTTTTGTGGCCTATTCGTGTACTCAATTCTGGAGAATGTTCCATTCGTATGTTTAGTTCCGTGAGAAAGTGCCAAAATGTCTTCCCAAGTGGCCGTATCATTCTGCATTCCCACCAGCAATGAATGAGTGTTCCTGTTGCTTCACACGCAGCATTTGGTGTAGTCAGTGTTCCAGATTTTGGCCATTCTAATAGTTGCGTAGTGGTATCTCATTGTTGCTTTAATTTGCATTTCCCTGAGAGCATGTGATGTGGAGCATCTTTTCCTATGCTTATTTTCCATCTGTATATCTTTTCTGATGGGGTGTCTCTTGAGACCTTTTAGCCGTTTTTTAAATCAGGTCGTTTGTTTTCTTGTTGCTGAGTTTTTAAAAGTTTTTGTATACGTTGGATAACAGTCCTTTATCAGATGTCTTTTGCCAAAATATTTCCTAGTCTGGAGTTTCTGTTCTCATTCACTTAGCAGCAACTTTCACAGAGCAGGAATTTTTACTTTTTGAGTCTAGCTCAGCAGTTGTTTCATGCACTATGCCTCTGGTGTTGTATTGAAAAGCTCATCATCAAACCCAAGATCATCTAGATTTGCTGCTCTGTCATTCTTTACATCTCCTTAACAGTCCCTCCATCCCTGTTTTACAGATCCAGGCTTAGAGAGGGCGAGTGATTCTTCAATGCCACTACGTGGTGGGACTGGATTCAAACACAGGTCTGCCAATCTCAAAGCCAAGCCAGAAGGCTGTCTTCTTATTCCATGGCTGCTGCCTCCAGAGCAAGTCTCCATGGCGATCAGGTTGGCGCTCCTCCAGGGTTGGACAAGGTCTCTGTCAAGATTCTAGGTCACAGATTAGAGCACACAGAAGAGTAAGCCTTTTTTGACTCAAACACCTGCTACAGAATTTTGTCTTCATGTGCCTGAACGGTACTCCTCCTGCAGCATTTTCATTCATCCTTACAAAGGCAGCTCACTGAGGGTGATGACCTCTAAAATTTTGGCTGAACTGAGTAATTGAGCTCCTCATTTTTGCTGGTAAGATTTGAGAGAATTTGGGGGAGATGGTGCATGACCGAATGGAGAATTAGTGAGGTTTTACAATGTTGTTATAAACTTTATGATGTGAGTTGATTGTTTCATGTAGCCTCATAAAACACGTTGGAGATGGCGGAGGGGGATTACATCACTCCCTCTGCCCTCCCATCAGAGATGAAGCTTTCTGTAGTGCTCAGGAACTTGCCTGATGGTCCACTCAGGCCAGCCCAGTTTTCAGATTTTAATATGTTCCTATAATAGGTGTGGAGAAAAAACGAGGAAGAAGGGAGGAAACCCATTAGCCCAACTTGTTGCACTCCCATTCCTGGCAAAGATGAATGACTAATGTCACAGCCGTGCACCAAAACTTACAGAAACAGGCCTGTTTGGCTTGGGTGCTAAATAAATAAGCCAGCTACACATTTCTCGGATGGCAGGCAAACGTTTTGTCATCATCGAACTCCCCTCATTGTTCGCGCGACTTACACAAGTTGTCAGTCTCTGTCCCAACCCCAAGCCACCTGAGGGGGAGGAGCTGGGCCTCATTCATTCCTTATTTATAATTAGCTTCAAGTGAGGGGGAGGGACAGGCAGGGCTGCCTCCTGTGCAGGCTGCTTGCCTGCGTTACATCCACAAATGCCTCGGAAGCAGCAGGCTGACTGCGTCTTTCTCTTCACATTCCTGGGTCTGTCTGGGCTGGTTGGTGCAGTTACCAGAACATACCACATTGGGATTGTGGAAGAATACTGGAACTATGTGCCCCAAGGAAAGAACGTTATTACTGGGGAAAGTTTTTCAGAAGACAAGTGAGTAAAGTTGGGGTTCCCGTAGACTCCTAGGTTTGGCTTTTTTCTTGCCTCTGCATGGAGGTTATAGTCCTTGGGTGGTTATAATGGGGAGGGGTTGATCTAAACTAAGTGAAGGGGTTTTGTGTTGGTCTGGAGGGCCCTCACAAGGGTGGGCATGTAATGTAGACATTCTTAGCCCTACCTATTTGTTGAGCTGTCTATTCACAGCCTTCTCTGTGCAGCACTCGCTACACAACCAGGTGTTTTCAATAATGGCTCACTCTATAAAAGGACCATTTTCGCTGAGCACTACTAGGGACTTCCAGGGGGTTCTGGGCTCAGTATGTTAAAAAAAAAAAATTAACAGCGACCCTTGGGATGAGCATTTGAGAACTTTTACGAATTCTTTACCGTTAAAACACAGTGTTTTCTAAGTTTTTATTTTTGGAATGAAGACTGGAGATAAGTAAAATATGCCAGAGGTAGTTATGTTTTGTTTTTCTTTTGCAACATTTAAAAGAGGGGCTGGGGCGCCTGGGTGGCTCAGTCGGTTGAGCATCCCACTTCGGCTCAGGTCACGATCTCATGGTTCGTGAGTTCGAGCCCCGCGTCGGGCTCTGGGCTGATGGCTCAGAGCCTGGAGCCTGCTTCCGATTCTGTGTCTCCCTCTCTCTCTGACCCTCCCCCGTTCATGCTCTGTCTCTCTCTGTCTCAAAAATAAATAAACTTAAAAAAAATTTTTTTTAAAGAGGGGCAGTTACAATAGATTTGGCCGGTATTTTAAGAGTTTCCCTGAGGCTTTTAGAAATGGCTTTTTCACTGGTGAAAGGTTTGTTACAGCCACCTCAGAGAAATATTCTAGTCCCCAGGCCTGTGGCATAGCTGCGTAAGATGGTAACAGAGTGTTGTATTTCTCTGGTTTTTAATTTTTTTGCAGAAAATAGCCCTCGCCCTTCCTTTCTCTCTCAGGGTCCAGTGTCTTATATCTCTTATTTGTTCCCCGGAGCTCCCTCTGAAATTAGCTCCCGGCTTTAGAAGCTGTAATTCATACTTTCAACTTCGTGGTTCTTGGAACATCTTATGAGATGTTCTGGCAACCACTGTTGGATATACAGACATACTGGCTTCTTTCTGATAGGCAGAGCTCAGTACGCTCAACATCCAAGTTCTACTTTCTAAGGATGAAGTTAGTTGCTAACATTCAGGAATACCATGGAGTCTCCCAACAAGTCTTTAAGGCTTGAGGAAAGACCTCCCAACAAGGCTCCCAACAAGGCTCCCAACAAGTCCCCCTGCCTTGAGGAAAGACCAAAGAGCCAGTTGGCTTAGACACACATCTTCCGGGTTTTCTAACAATACAAAGGTGGCCTAGTCATGTTTGGTTGGAGAAGGGTAAAACTCATGCCAGCCAGGCTGCCGAGAAAGGATCTTCCTAAAGCCTTGAACCAGGAAACTTCATGTCCAGGGGGCTGTTTCCACAGAGAGCTCTTGACTTCCTTTAATCTCATATCTGCTGACCATTGGCTGTGGTAGTGTTTACTGTGACAAATGGATATGGGAGCGAGAGGTTACCCTAACTGCCAGTAACCTTTCCCAAAATAGAGCTCTGCTGTCCTCAAAAAGAACTCAATAGGAAATCGTTATTGTGAGCGGCTATTGAACATGAGACTGTTCAAGACGTGTACAGTGAGAGTAGTGAATATAGTCTTTAAGCACGATGTGGTATTGGATTGCCTTTCCACATGGTTGAGTAAAAAGCTTAGAAGTCTATCTTTCTCCTAAAATGTCAGCAGAACTGTTTGTGAGCATTTATTCTGACAGTGGAATTTCACCAGAGACTTTCTTTCTTTCTTTCTTTCTTTCTTTCTTTCTTTCTTTCTTTCTTTCTTTCTTTCTTTCTTTCTTCTTCTTCTCTTTTAATTTATTTTTGAGAGAGAGAGAGAAACAGAGTACTAGTGGGGGAGGGGCAGAGAGAGAGAGGGAGACACAGAATCGGAAGCAGGCTCTGGGCTGGCAGCATAGAGCCCAATGCGGAGCTCGAACTCACAAACTGTGAGATCATGACCTGAGACGAAGTCGGACGCTTAACCAACTGAGCCACCCAGGTGGCCCTCACCAGAGACTTTCAATTCATTATTGCTTGCAAATGTTATTATTCCCACTTTACAAACTGAGAACTGAGGTTCCGAGGTTAAGTATTGTTGGAGTTTACAGAGTGAAGGCAGCACCAAACTCAACATTGCTCCAGAGCTCGTTTTTTTGTTTTTGTTTTTTTGTTTTTTTGTTTTTTTGTTTTTTTTACCATACAACCTGCTTCTTGGTAAAGGTAATACTCTCCCGCTGAATTAAACTCAGCTTTGATGGCAGCCGGGGATTCCAGCAGAAGGAACTTTCTAGAAAGTCCCAGTTCTTACCAAAGGTAGGCTTAGTCCCATGGGTTACTCTTCCCAGAGAGATATTGAAATGATCACTGGTCTTGGTGGCCAAACTGGTTACCTGGGTTCATTCAAAAACCCAAAGTACTTTAAATACCCAAATACTGCAATGCTATTTCCACTAGAGCGGAGTGCGGGAAGACGTTAGGGACTCTGTTGGTCATTTCAGCCAGAAGATGGTGTTTTGAAGAACATACCATAAAGCATTTGAAAATAATTATGGTGAAAAAGAAAAAAGATAAGGCATGGCTAAGTCATGGTTCGGTATCAGTTTAGAGTGGGGTGGTTTAACAAACGCTGTGGCCCCCCAGGAGAGGACTCTTGCCCTTCAGGCACAGCTGGCTTTCTAGACGTCATGCCGAAGTCCCCAGATATTTCCTTCTCATGGGTAAAGGGGTGGTGTTTGTGCAGGGCGGCTTCCTGATGCTTAAGGGGGAGCCTGGGTTACACAGTGTATACCGGCTTTTATTAGCAATCATGTCCAGAGGCCACCGGTGTGACAGGTGGCCCAGGGCAAGCCCCTGAGAGGGAACACTTGGAGTGGGCTGCTGACTCTTGCTTGAAGAACACAGGACACATGTCATGATTCACATGTGTCATAGCTGCCACAGGTGTCACGTGTGAAGATGCCACAATTGTGGGACATAGGGAGTTCAGTATGCGTATTCTATTTTGTGCCATTTCCCCAGAAGCAAGGAGTCACCTTGGATACTGTGACCATGCCTCTCACTCAGCCTCCTGCACTTCTGAGGACAGTCTGCTGTTGAAGATATTCAGATCCAGACAAATGCCTGATATTTAGGGGTCCAGGAGAGCCAGGGGTCTAGGTCCCACTTTGAGTGGAAGGATTCTGACATAGGAATCAGGAGACCTCACTTCCAGTCCTTGCTCTGCCCCCAACTTGCTGTGAAACCTTGAACATCTCACATCATCTCTCTGAACATCAATTTCCCTAATTTGTATAACCAGGTAGTTGAACTATAATCCCTAAAATCACCTGAGAAGCGTAATTGTAAGGAATCAAAAATAATTTTTGAAACCGAATGAGAAACATCTTACCTGGCTCACTGGTTCTAGAAAGATTTTCCCAATGGTGAAAGAGGGAAGATTTGCATACATTCAGTCTAGGAATCAGAGTTGGAGAAGGTCTGAGAGTGCGGATGTGTGACAAATTTTGAAATATTGTATATTTTTATTTCTCTATCTATTTTCCCCCTGTTCTTTAAGAACTATCTCCACTTTTTTATGCAAAAATATTTCCCTGCAACCCTGGCTTATTCTGATCTGTTTCCTTCCTCACCGTTCACGGAGCTTGGTGTCTTTCTTAAGCCTGGGACACAGCGTTTTCTTCTCCCTGCATTGCTGTGTGGGTGTTTGAGGTACGCTGGTCACCTCTGCAGCTGAAAGAAAAGTGCCACAATGGCTCAGAGGAAGGCCTAGAGTATATGTAATAATGCCCCTCACCCACACAGAGCTTTGCTGGTGACAGTGATTTATGGAGGACTGAACACAAGGCTATTCCTTTGGAATCATTAAAGTAAAAACTAACCCCTTTGTCAATTTAGTTATTGGGTTGCTTGATCTTTGATTACGAGGATGGGGAAAATTAGGGGGATAGAATGGTGAGTGCCAAAGTTTCAGTGATGTGAAAAAAGCTTGGAAACCAAAATTAGGCAGCGCCAAGAGCCTAATAAATCCTGATTCATAAGGATAAAATAGGAAATACACTGACATCATTTTTTCCAAGACTCCATAGAAGTCAGATGGTACAATTTCACTTCCCTTCTTGGTACTTCTGCTTAATCATAGAGTTCAGAAATACAACAGAGACTGTAAGCACTAATATTTCCTAGAAAGCACAAAATTTAGGAGTTATATTCTATTTAGAAATATTTTATCCAGATGAATATATTTCCCCTGTTCCCCTTTGGGCCTAATGGGGACACCGGGCTCCTTTGATTTGCCTGGGGATGGTGTCAGCATTTGATCCATTCATGCCCGTCCTGTTCGGGCTCATAAAGCGCTTAATTAAGGTGTACCTGTGCTTCGGTGGTAAAGCCTTGTCTTTAATGGAACCAGAGTGGGGTCACCTTATTTAAAGCTGCAATTCTCACCAAAGACCTCATTAGGCAACCAACACACATGCAGGACTTTTCTTCCCAGTAACGTGGGGGTTTTCATGGGTGCTAACTCACAGGCAGAACCCATCCTTGGCCATGAATGAGGCTGACCACTGCTCAAACCCCATCCAAGTTAGTTAGCATATAGTGCAATAATGATTTCAGGAGCAGATTTCAGTGATTCATCCTCTACATATAACACCCAGGGCTCATCCCAACAAGTGTCCTCCTTAATGCCCCTCACCCATTTAGCCCATCCCTCCACCCACAACCCCTCCAGCAACCCTGAGTTGGTTCTGTATATTGAAGAGTCTCTTATGTTTTGCCCCCTGCCTGTTTTTCTATTATTTTTGCTTCCCTTGTGTTCATCTGTTTTGTATCTTAAATTCCATGTGAGTGAAGCCATATGATATTTGTCTCTCTCTGACTGACTGATTTCGCTTAGCATAATACACTTTAGTTCCATCCACGTTGTTGTAAATGGCAAGATTTCATTCTTTTTGATTGCCGAGTAATACTCCATTGTATATAGATACCACATCTTCTTTATCCATTCATCTGTCGATGGACATTTGCGCTCCTTCCATACTTTGGCTATTGTTGATAGTGCTGCTATAAACATTTGAATGCATGTGCCCCTTCGAAACAGCACACCTGTATCCCATGGATATATATCTAGCAGTGCAATTGCTGGATCGTAGGGTAGTTCCATTTTTAACGTTCTGAGGAACCTCCATACTGTTTTCCAGAGTGGCTGCACCAGTTTGCATTCCCACCAGCAGTGCAAAAGAGATCCTCTTTCTCCACATCTTCGCCAGCATCTGTTGTTGCCTGAGTTATTAATGTTGGTCATCCTGACAGGTGTGAGGTGGTATCTCATTGCGGTTTTGATTTGTATTTCTCTGATGATGAGTGATGTCGAACATTTTTTCATGCGTCTGTTAGCCATCTGGATAACCCATGATCCTTAGCATGTGACTTGATTCCTTAAGGTAGTTCATGGTCACAGTATGGCTGCTGGAACTCCAGCCCTCATGTCTATGTTCCAGGAAGGAAGAGAGGAAGGGAAAAGGTAAAAAGGGCACAATTCCTGCTGCATTATCCTGTTAGCCCTTTAAAGGGCTCTCATGGAAACCCCAGACAGTCAGTTCTACGTACATCTCACTGGATACCCAAAGCCACAAAGGGGGGTCATAAATACAGGCTTTTAGTTTTGGGTTTTTCTTTCTGAGTGAAAGCAGACTTTGATTCTGTTACTCAGAAGGAGGGGAGCATAAAGATTGCAAGGCAGCAGGCAGTCCCTGCCAACCTTCCCTTACCCCATTTCTCCGTTTCCTTCCCATCCATCACAAACACCCTCTTGGTCCCCCTCTGCCTTTTCCCGCCTCCAGATGTGGGGGGGGGGGTGTTCCAAGGCCTGGTTAGTGGGATTTAAGAGAACTCACAGACAATATAGTTGCTAACCGTCACTGCGCCCTCACTAGGTTCCAGGCATTATTATAAAAGGTTTTTATGCCATGCAGTGGGGTGACCAATGTCCTGTCTCAGGTCAGGGGGACCAGGAGTCCCAGGGTGGGTTTCCCTAGCCAAGTGTAGTCCAGCAGTGGTCTAACAGAGATGCCAAGGCAGCCTGGCTGGCTGGGGAAATGTGCTCCGGCATCACCTGGCAAGCTTACAGTTCTTGTTTCACCAACAGAGTAAGTATCTGAATCTCTCGTTGCCTCAACATGCTCATCAGTAAAATGGGGATAATGATAGCACTTGCTTTGGGGGTATACGAGTTCCCTGTGGCTGCCGTAACAAATTATCACAAACTAGGTGGCTTAAAACAACAGAAACATGTTCTATCCTACTCTGGAGGCAGAAGTCTGAAATAAAGATGTTGGCAGGGACACACTCCCTCTGGAGGCTGAAAAGAGAATCCATTTACTGACTTTTCCAGCTTCTGGTAGGAGCTGCTGGCGATCCTTGGTTGTGCCAAGGTGCCATGGCTCCGGCTTCTGCCTCCCTTTTCCTATCACTTTCTCTATGTGTGTCTCATCTTTCTCCTCATCTCAAAATCCTTAACTTGATCACATCTGCAAAGACTCTTTTTCCAAATAAGGGAATCAGGACTGGGACTTGTCTCTGGAAGCCATTATCAGCCCACTCTGGGGAGGAGGGGATCAGGAGGCTCAGATGACATAGGATCCGTGAATGTGCTCAGAAGCGGTGCCTGGCACTGTGGGTTTGCGTGCAAGAAATGCTAGCCATCATGGTAGCTCTCCTATCTTGAGGGGTCTTTGGAGAGCAGGAGTTTTGTGGGAAAGAGACTGAAAACGGTCATGTTTCCCTCTTTCTAATTAGAGCTTTGCCATAACTCCCACCGACTGAGCACCCCCCTCTCCCAGATCCTCTGCAGGGGGCTCCATATCGCCTCCTTTTCTCCTCATGATGGCTCTGTCATGGTCACCAGTTTTCAGCCAAGGAAACCGGGGTTCAGAGAAGTTGCTTCCCCAAGATCTCACAGCATCGAGTAGGGACGCTGGGATTCAAGTCTCCTCTCTTTTCCCTTTACTGCAGAAATCTGTTTTTAGCCCACCTGGGTGTGTTCTGAGGGGCTTCTGGGGACATGAAGTGGGAGAAGGAAGAACTCAGGACTTGAGTGGTGCCAGGGGAACCAGGGTGAGAGACTGTGTAGAGGAACGCATTGATTGGATGGCTTAAAATACATTAATTAGGGAGGGCGTGGCTGCACCCAAGTGTAAATGCGCATAGTCACCATCATCACCCTTCCTTTGCCAAGTAGCACTTGCCCCAATCTGGTCCTGTTTTCTCAATGTCCCTTCTCAAGCTCAGGCAACAACGTTGCTCGTCCTTCTTGGGATCATCACGGTCTCCCGCATGTTTGCTCTGACCACACCCCCTGCTGCTGCTCTGACCACACCCCCCCCCTTCACCCCATCTCCCCTCCACACACTCACACCTGCAGGGTCTATATGGTGCAGCTGTCAATATAGAAAACTGGGGGTTGCTATTTACTCTCCTATCTACGTTTTGGCTTCCCAGCCAGATAGTAAACCTCTTGAATGCAGAGACTGACATTCACACATCTTTGCCCCAGTTTCTAGTGTAGTGTCCCATTTAAAACGGAGGTTTATGGGGCGCCTGGGTGGCTCAGTCGGTTGAGCGTCCGACTTCAGCCCGGGTCACGATCTCGCGGGCCGCGAGTTCGAGCCCCGCATCGGGCTCTGGGCTGATGGCTCAGAACCTGGAGCCTGCTTCCGATTCTGTGTCTCCCTCTCTCTCTCTGCCCCTCCCCCGTTCATGCTCTGTCTCTCTCTGTCTCAAAAATAAACAAAAAACATTAAAAAAATTAAAAAAAAATAAAATAAAACGGAGGTTTAACAATTGCTCAGTAGTTGAATGGATGGGGGAAAAATCTGACTGAAAGATCCAGGTTGTCAGGGACAGAGGTGCTGGTGAGGTGCACATATGCTGTGAGCTACCAACTCCTCAGAATCTAACCTGGAAGCCCATCTCTGCACCGGTTAGATGGTTCTCGAAGTCAGGTTCCTTCTCACAGTGGTTAATCTCACCTGCTCCTGGAAGGCGTCTCCCTTCACGGTATTACCTGTGGCCTTGGCAATGTCAATGTTCTACATGCTCATTTTGTCTTTCAAGCAGTTAATCATGAGAAATTTTCCAGCCCGACTGGATTTTTTCACAGCATAAAATACATACTTCCTCAGTTTGAGTCAAAACGTCAGAATGTTGGTTAGGGATGAGCCTGAGTGGTAGTGATTGCTCAGTCCCTCACAGTAGGGCCATCCTGCGGCTACACTGTAAATCATACAAAGTCCACGAGCACAGACGCTCCAACTAGTGCTCTCTAGCTGTGTCAGAGGCTGCTTTCTGTGGACGGCTTCCTTGAGGTCACCTTCTTCTGGGACAAGTAATAAGCGGGGCTGCATGGATCTCGAGGCTTCATTATCTTCACTGTAAGCTTTTCCTACAGCAGAGGAAGTGAGGGGGTATTGCAATGGCAATTAAAGTCCCTGGCCCAGAAATGACACATGTCACTTCCACTCACAGCCATTTGCCAAAATCTCGTGGCCCCACCTATCTGCAAAGGCTCTTTGCTCTCCCCTTCTGCTGGGAGGAAAGAAGAATCAGAATGGGTAAGCACTGGAAAGTTCCGCCGTAAGAATCGTTCAGTGAACTTAGGAAAAATAAAGATGCCACGCCAGAAAGTGTGATTCGGTTGCCCTGAAGTGGGGCCTGGGGGCCCGAGTTTTTGGCAAACGTCCCAAATAATTCTGAGACAGCTGATACTTGGCTGGACATCGGGGAACTACTGCTTTAGAAACCCTGATCCTGTCTCAGGGTGACTATCGGCTCCCTATGTGGGAAGACTGACACGTCCAGGAATGTGCAAAGCAAGTCAATACATACAAGTCAGTGCTAAAATATGCAGCATATGTAATAGGTACTGTGGGAAGTCAGCAAACATTCGCCCTCCTTCCGATATGCTTGCCTCTTGTTTGGGTGGCTCTGCCAGACACCTCGCGCCTGCTCAGGAACTCTTGCTCAGCACGCATTTGCGTGTGTGAGAGCGCGCATGCGTGCCCGCGCAGGCTGGGAGCCAAGAGTAGAGAAGCGGGGAAAATCAGACGTCCGTCTTTCCCTGCAGACCCTGCTGGAGAGACAGGGCCCTCCCTATGAACGACCTTTTTATAGCCTTTTCCCCAACAGGCTGAGCCTACAGAGGACGCCAGTGATTCCATATCTAATCCTTCCTCTGTCGTTGCCTTCCTGGGTGGTCCAGTGTAAGCTATAAAGCCAGGTAACTCTCCTTCTCTGGGGCCAATTAGCCAGCCTGAGGATGACTCAGTTCTCCCCCGCTTCTTTCCCCTCCTCCTCCTCCTCCTCCTCCTCCTCCTTCTCCTTCTGAACAGCCTATTCAATTAGGACTTATATTCAGCTGCTGGTTAACAGAAGCCCGAAAAACGCTCAAATGTATTTGTTGGTTTACTCAAGAGAAAGCCAGAGGTTGGCAATCTTCAGGGTCCCAGATGCCTTTGGCTTTTCACTTGCCCTTCTGTAGGGTGTGACCTTCTTCCCCATTCTGTCAAGATGGCTGCCGAAGCTCGTCATCGTATCTTCATTTCAGGCAGGAAAAAGGGGAAGGGCAAACAACTGCCAGGGTCTGCGCCAGAGGAGTCCAGAAGAAGTATCATAGAATGACACATGCATACATCTCATTGGCTAGAACTGTGTCACATGACCATCCAAGCTGCAAGTGAGGCTGGGAAATCTAAGGGCTCCTATCCCCAAAGCCCCAGTGTCAGGCGCCCAGACTTTTTATCCTATTCCCCTGCACAGGGAAATAGGCTTCTGCCTCACGGAACAGAAGAGGGTTGAACGCCTGCTTAGGGGCAGACACACACAGGCTCGGTAGATACACAGAAGACCGAGTGTTTACACACGGGGTCTGTGCCCAAGTTCTCAGTCTCGATGCCTGAGCGAGGACCTGTCAAGCCAGAGAGGTTGGGCAGTGACTGTCTTCCCTCCAACTCAGGCTGCAGGCGCTGTGCTCCCTGCTCAGGGCGCCAGTACCCCTCCCCCCCCCCCCCCCCAAAGTGGAGGAGAACTCACTTGAAGAACAACACCCCTTGTGGTGGCAGCTATGTTTTCGGAGGGAGAAGCCACATGAGAAGAGAAGTTTGGCTCCTCAGTTGCCTAACAGCCTGGACCCTCTCTTCTAAATAAGATGTGAGCTTGTTTTTTTAATTAAAGGTTTTTTTTTTTTTAATTTTTCTAATGTTTATTTATTCTTGAGACAGAGACAGAACGCGAACAGGGGAGGGGCAGAGAGAGAGGGAGACACAGAATCTGAAACAGGCTGCAGGCTCTGAGCTGTCAGCACAGAGCCCGACGCGGGGCTCGAACCCACGAACTGTGAGATCATGACCTGAGCCAAAGTCAGCTGCTCAACCGACTGAGCCACCCAGGCGCTCCGATGTGAGCTTGTTTGTATTATGAAAGTAAATAAAAGGTATAGAGTCAAACACGCCCAAGTACCGAAGAGGGTGAGTAAACTCATTCCTTCCCACTCCTGCCTGTGGCCTCAGCCCATGGCCCAGTGGTTACACTTTTAGGGTTTCCGTGGCTACTTTCCAAATGTTTTCTTTGCATATGTGTAAATGTGCATATTGTTTAAAAAAAACACAGAAATGAGATCATACTTTATGTGCTGATCT
This sequence comes from Neofelis nebulosa, assembly GCF_028018385.1. Classification (NCBI taxonomy): domain Eukaryota; kingdom Metazoa; phylum Chordata; class Mammalia; order Carnivora; family Felidae; genus Neofelis; species Neofelis nebulosa. Next base: position 39,551,957 of record NC_080791.1, on the reverse strand, counting down.
GCAATTTGCTTTTTTCATGTAGTATGTTGGAGACTGTGCCATATTGCCCCCTGTAGAACCTCCTCATTCTGTTGTCTGGCCATGTGGTCTGAATATGCCATAGTGTATTTAACCGGTCACCAGTTGAAGAACATTTTCGTCTTTCCAGGCTTTTGCTACCAAAATCACTGTGGTAATACTCCAGTCCTTTTGTCAGGATTCCTACCTTGTTAGTCCCATTATTTAGGTGCTGAACCTGGCAGGTTGGGGATAAAGAGCCTTTGCTGTCTCTGGGAAGACTAGTCCCCTGGTCCCTGGCTCCTCAGAGGGGAGCCTAAATCCATGGATTTCCCTTCTGTCCTAGGGACTTCCCACCTACTGACTCCACACTAAGGGCAGGGCAGGGTTGACACATGTGGGTGCCTGGCCAGGCTAGTAATCTGGTGCTCTGGGAAAATAAATAATATTGGGGCTCCTTCAACAGATACTTGCTCAACTCTTATTTGGAGGCAAGGCTGAGTGCCGAGGAGAGAGGAAGGTGGCCTGGTGGTGGCAGTTCATACCATCCCCTTGGTCACCAGAAGAAGGAACCCACTCTCCAGGTCACTGGAGCAATCCTTCTCGGAAGGGATTTTGGTGACCACCCACTACTACGTGCACCCATCCCCGGGGGGCTCCTTCCTCCCACCTCACAAACCCCATCTGAAGCAGCTGATTCTTTCTGACCGTATACAGTACTCACCACCCAGAGAAGTTCTAGAAGTTGCAATTCTCTCCACTTCCAATGTCATTTCCAGTTAATTTTATCCCTCTGGCAATGCCTTCAGCTCTACAGTGATGTGGCAATGCCCTTTAGAGCTGAGGCCTAGCTGCTCCACCCCTTAATTTGGCTTGGCTGAGAACTCTGGGAAGTTCCCTTCTTCCAAGGCCAAGACCAGTCTCTTTAAAAGGGGCTTTATTGGGGTGCCTGGGTGGTTCAGTCGGTTAATCGTCTGACTTCAGCTCAGGTCATGAACTCATGTTTCATGAGTTCAAGCCCCTTGTCAGACTCTATGCTGACAGCTCAGAGCCTGGAGCCTGCTTCAGATTCTATGCCTCCCTCATTCTCTGTCCCTCCCCTGCTCACACTCTGTCTCTGTCTCTGTCTCTCAAAAGTAAAGATTTTTAAAAATTTTATTAAAAAAACAAAAAGGAGGGCTTTATTGCTGACAGGTGTGACCATGGTCTGTGATCTGGAGTAAGCTGTATGTCCTAGCTGGTTAGAACAAGGAAGTAATGACGCTGTGAAGAAAATGCTATTTATTTATTTATTTACTTATTTGAGTCGGTGGGGTGGGGGCGGGGGAGGAGATGGGCAGAGAGAGAGAGAGAGAGAGAGAGAGAGAGAGACAATCCCATGGGGCTCAATCCCATGACCCTGAGATCATGATCTGAACTGAAATCAAGGGTCAGATGCTCAACTGACTGAGCCACCCAGACGCCCCAAGAAATTGCTTTTAATCTGACTGGAAAACCATGCTATGTTCTGTTTAAATGCTTTTGTTTTAAATTTTGTTGTGCTGTAAGGATCTGCTTATACATTACAAAAAAGTAAGATGGCTGTTTGTCAGTAGGTCCTTAGGAGAAAGAAAACAGTCTTTGGGGGGCGCCTGGGTGGCGCCGTCGGTTAAGCGTCCGACTTCAGCCAGGTCACGATCTCGCGGTCCGTGAGTTCGAGCCCCGCGTCGGGCTCTGGGCTGACGGCTCGGAGCCCGGAGCCCGTTTCCGCTTCTGTGTCTCCCTCTCTCTCTGCCCCTCCCCCGTTCATGCTCTGTCTCTCTCTGTCCCCAAAATAAATAAACATTAAAAAAAAAAAATTAAAAAAAAAAAAAGAAAACAGTCTTTGGAGGACAGGTCAGCAAACCAAATCTCATAAGGTCACAGGTTGGATTTCAGAGATATTCACTGGATATTTTCTGGTGTCCACAAACTCTTCCCTGGACCCAGCCATTATTGGATAGAATGTATTCTGTATTTTGGCCGCAAAGGGACCTGAGAAACAAACAATGAGGAGCTCATTCCCTCACTATTGCTACTACGAGAGAACAACTCGGTGTATGTTCTGCCAGTAGTGATAGAATTCTGTCATCTGGTTGTAGAGAAGGCCACACCCGAAGACCCCAAAGTATCCCGTTACCTGGCAGTCTGTGTAGAGCAAAGAGAGCAACCAAGTATGCCTCCAACCCCACATCCACGGTACACATCCCGAGGGGTTCATGCTTCCGCCTGCTTGAACTCAACCTTGACTTTTTCCCCTAAGCAGTCACTACCAATCAATCAGATTTGGTGCACAAGTTAAAACCTATTTGCCACCCCTGGCCTGGAGAATACTCAAAGTCAAGTATGGCCACATACCCTTTTCTGCAACTGTAGTTTGCAAAATTACCCCAGTTTTAATCTGCCAATCTGGGGGCAAATTCAAGGCTTTTCTTTTTCTTTATTTCAAAGCCACTAAGCACCAACGCTTCTTAGGCAATTACTAAGCATTACAATAAAAAAAGGTATTTGAAGGGTTTTTGTCTTCAATTAGCTCACAAACCGGAGATGTACGTATCTTACTGTGACACGTTTTTGGCAAGTGTGTGATTCGTGCATGAACAGAGCACTGTGCGCGTCCAGAAGGGGAAAGGAGGAAGAGTTGCGACTGATTCGGAAGGGTGCTTGACAGGTAGAGAGTAGGGAATAGCATCCAGACGCGGGGAAAGAATGTGTGCAAGTCTTGGAATGCTGGAAAGGATACAGTGCATTTTGAGGAGGCTGAACGTGAGGCCTGGCAGAAGTGTAAGGTCAGGGGAGGTAGGCAATGAGGAAATGAGGAAATGAGGCCGGGGCAGAAAGCCGGGCTGGATGTACCAAAGAACACTGCTCCTGCTTTGACTTGAGCCACTGGATCCCTGTCCCCTGCTTGACCCAGACACCCTCTCCTCCATCTACCTACACCCCTATCTGCTGCTCCATGGTGGGCTGGATGCCTGGCTGCTTGACACGCTGATATCTGGCTCCATCATCCTGAAGAGCCTGCAGGGTGGGCAAAGCTACCATTCATACCTGAGACTGCTGGACAGCTTTGTGGTAGGAGCTGCTTAGGGGCTTCGTATCTGAGTCACTGGTATGCAAACACTGGGTAATCTCTTTGAGGAAATGAGGACGGAACCCTGCAAATGTCTTGTGTCTTTGGCTTTTTGATCTATAGTGCTTTCCCCAACCTTAATGAAGCAAACAAATCCATTAGTCAATACTGAGACTCTCAGACCTGGTGTGACTCCGTCAACTCAATTGGTACTTAATCACATACTGCTGTATGTCATTACCTGATTTTTCCATTAGGTCATACACTCTTTTGTATCCCTCCCTAGCACACAGCAAGGCGCTGGGAACATGGTCAATACATACTTAGTGTTTGTTAAAAGAAAATTGAAGGGGAACGTGTTGAACCCAAAGGGGCAAATGGACAGTGTGATTTTAGAGCATTTTGGTTTAGTTTGGTTGTGAATATTATTTGTGTCTTTTGGCTTGTCACTTAGTCTCTAGCCTCAGTTTCCTCAAAAGTAACTTAAAGATAATCTCACCATCTCTACAGAGTTTAGAGGGTTGTGTCCAACACCTTATAAGAAATCATACACTCAAGTACTTTATGAACTGTTAAAATAAGCTATTAGGATTTCTCTTTTAATGTTAATTATAAAATATTTTCTTTCTTATTTTTAGACTTGCAACCTTATTTCTCGAAAGAGGGCCCAACAGGATAGGTAGTCTTTACAAAAAGGCTGTCTATAGACATTACACAGATGAGACCTATTCCACGGAGATCCTGAAACCTCCCTGGCTCGGATTCCTGGGCCCTATCTTGAGGGCTGAAGTGGGTGATGTGATTGTCATTCATTTAAAGAACTTTGCTTCCCGACCATACTCTTTGCATCCACACGGCGTTTTCTACAACAAAGATTCAGAAGGTAAATATCAATCCTGTATCATTGGTGTCTTGTCTGTATTCCATAAATAAGGGAACTGTCCATTTCAGTTAAAGGGATCTAAGAGACAATGATCACACGTGTTCATTTGTCTTTTCCCGTCTCCTCTCTCCCCATCTCCATCTGTTCCCCCTGATGTAGAAGACTTCGACAACACTATCAACCACCTTGACCTAATGGACATCTATAGAACATCTCATCCACTGACTAAAGAATGCATCTTCACAAGAGCATATGGAACACTCCTCAGGGTAGACGATAGACTTAAAAGAAATCTAAATAAGTTTTAAAGAACTGATAGAATGCAAAGTATATTCTCCGATGGAATTAAATTTGATACAATCAATAAAAGAAATTTTGCAAATTCTTACAAATATTTGGAAATAAACAGTATACTTCTAAATAATCCATAGGTCAAAGAATGAATCACAAGATGGATTGTAAAATATTTTGAAGTGAATAAAAATGGAGATAAACCCTACCAAAATTTATGGTATACAGCTAAAGAAGTATTGAAAAGGAAATTTAGAGATTTAATCACTTCTGTCAAGAGAAAAGAAAAGTCTCAAACCAATAACATAAGCTTCCACCTTAAGAAGCTAGAAAAGGAAGAGGAAACAAAACCTAAAGCCAGCAGAAAGAAGGGAATTAATAAGGATTGGAGCAGAAATTCATGGAAGAAAAAAAACCAGAAAAATAATATAAAATACATTAAGCCAGAAGTTGGTTCCAATAACATTGAGAAAACTTTATCTAGCCTGATGAAGAGAGCACAAATTACCAAAATCAGGAATGAAAGATAGGACATCACTGTGACCTTACAAAAATTAAAAGGATTGTAAAGGAGGATTATAAACAATCTAATGGCAAAATATTAGACAACTTAGATAAAATTGACAACTTCCTAGAAAGACAAGATTTACCCCAACTGACTTAAGAATAAATTAAAAATTTGAACAGACCTACAAAATGTAAAGAAATGGAATTGGCAATTAAAAATCTTCCCTCAAAGAAAAACCCAGGCTCAGATGGTTTCATTTCTAAATTCCATCAAATACTGTAATAATAGTAATAATGAGGATCCTTTACAAAATCTTTCAGGAAACAGAAGAATACTTCCAAATTCATCCTATGAGGCAAACATTATCTTGATGCTAAAGCCAGATACATACATCACAAGAAAACTACAGACCAATATTCCTCATGAATGTAGACACAAAAATTCTTAACAAAATTTTAGCAAACTGACATCAACAACATATAAAGAGAATTATACACCATGGCCAAATGGAATTTATCCTGTGATTGCAAGGTTGGTTTAATACTAAAAAATAAATGAGTGTAATACAACATATTAATAGAATAAAGAACAAAAACCATATGATCATCTCAAAAGGTGCAGAAAGGCATTTAACAAAATCTAGTACTTATCAATTAAAAACTTCCAACTAGAAACCGATAGGAACTTCCTCATCCTGTTAAAGGTTATCTAAGAAAAACCCACAGGTAACATCATGGTTAATGGAAGGGATCTTGAATGCTTTCTTCATAAGATTGTGAACAAGGTGAGAATGTCTGCTCTCACCACCATTATTAAACATTGTCCTGAAGATTCTAGCAAATGATAGACAGGTCTTCTAGCAACAAACTCAGTCTTTGTTTATCTAGAACGTCTTTACTTTCCCTTCCTTTTTTTAAAGGGATAGTTTGCTGGATAGGGTATTCTCAGCTGGCATTTCCCACCTCCTCACCCCAGCACTTTGAGTTTGTCTTCCCACTGTCTTCTCATCTCCCAATATTCAGATGGGAAGTCAACTGTTAATCATGTTGATGCTCCCCTGTATGTGATGAGTCATTTTTCTCTTGTTTTTAACGTTACATCTTTGCCTTTTTTCCCCCTAACAATTTGACAACAATGTGTCTGTGTGTGGATTCTTTGTATTTATTCTACTTGTGGTTCATTATGCTTCTTTGATGTGTAGATGAATGTTTTTCATCAAATTTGAAAAACTTCAGGCCATTATTTCTTAAGAACAGATTTTTGTTTGTTTGTTTTTTGTTTTTTGTTGTTTTGTTTTATTTTTGTTCTGTTTTGTTTTTTTCCTGTCCTCTTTTCTGTCTTTTCTCCCTTGGTGGACTACTACTATGCATATGTTAATACACTTGGTGTTGATCCACAGGCCTCTGAGGTTCTGTTTATTTTCTTCAATCTTTCCCTCCTCCTCTTTTTCAGACAGGATAATTCTGTTGATCTATCTTCCAGTTCATTGATTCTTTTGCCATATTGAATCTGTTGTTGAGCCCCTCTAGTAAACGTTTTATATCATTTATTGTACTTTTCAATTTTCTATCTCCTTGAGGATGTTTTCCATTTGTTGAATCATTTTGTCCTACTTTTCTTTAATTATTTAAACATAGTTTCTTTTAATTGCTTGAACATTTTTATAATAGCTGCTTTAAAATCTTTATCTGCTAAATTTAACATCTAGAGGCACTTAGAGATAGTTTCTATTGGCTCCTTTTTCCCCTGAGAATGGGCCACATTTTCTTGTTTCTTTTATTTTGTTGTTGCTATTGAAAACTGGAAATTTTTGAGAATATATTGAAGCAACTCTGGATTGGGATCCCTCCCTCATCCAAGGTTGTTTTTCCTGTTTGTTTGCTTTATTATTGAGTAACTTATCTGGACTAAATTTGTGATATCTGTCTTCCCTATAGCGTGAGGCCACCAAAGTTTCTGCTCTTTCTTTTTTCTTGTATTTATTTTTAAGGCTGGTTGCTAAGGGTCACCTCTACATCTGCTTAGCTTTGAAGTCAGAAAGTTATTGGACAGAGGTTGTGTTTAAGCATCAGTAAATCTTCACTTCTCTGCCATTGAAATTGTGGGTGGATAGAAAACCCATTCAAAGTTGTGATGGTTTTTGTCTGCCTTGGATTTTAGTTTTTGCTGGGCTCTTTGCTTCTCCTCTTTACAAGCACATAGCATTAGAGTCAGCCAGGAGTATGTGTATAAACATGTGCAATAATTTTTCAAGTGCAAACATTGCTGGGTACCTTGATTTGATTTCCAGAGCACTGAAATGGTCATTTTTCTCCATTTCTTTCAACTTTATGATTACTTTTGGGGGAGAGGATCAGCTATCTCACTCTCTTCTAATGAATTTTTCTCTTGGCTATAGTTGCATGCCTGCTAGTCTTTTTTTTTTTTTCTTTAAGTTTATTTATTATTTTTTTTGAGAGAGAAAGACGGAAGAGCAGAGAGAGAGAGGGAAAGAGAGGATCCCAAGCAGACTTTTTGTTGTCATCATGGAACTTGATGTGGAGCTCCAATTCATGAACTGTGAAATCATAACCTGAGCCAAAATCAAGAGTCAGACATTTAACTGATTGAGCCACCCAGGCGCCCTGCAAGCCTGGTAGTCTTGAAGTCCCTGCTCAGTTCAACTTAGTGTTTACTGTGAACTAGACCCAGTGCTGGATACTGGGGCTGTAAAAATGAGTAAATACACACTTGTTGCTTCCAAGATATTCATCTGGGGAGAGGTAGAGGATGAACTCAGAAGAAGTAGGTAGGTGGGACTAACATTGATTAAGCAATTACTAATATGCCAATGCCTATGCTAGAGCTCTTACATGCATTATCTCACTTAATAATAGAATTAACTAGTGCTTTCTTGATCTCCATACGAATATAGTTAAGTATCAGGACTATTTACAAACAAATTTTATTTTTATCTTTTTAATTCAGAGAAGAATAGAGAAGGGGAAAATATCTTACATTCTGATTTCCTACATATCCACTAAAATGAGTTCAAAATAAAAAATTAAACAAAAAGTAGTATGTGAACATGGTTAGAAAATTTTAAGAGTACAGAGAAGTATGAAAAGTAAAAATTCCTCCTACTTGTCTCTTACCTGAAAAATGATCGCTTTTAAAAATGTCTTATGGGGCACCTGGGTGGCTCAGTTGGTTAAGTGTCTGACTTGGGCTCAGGTCATGATCTCACGGTTTGTGAGTTTGAGGCTGGCATCGGGCTCTGTGCTGACAGCTCAGAGCCTGGAGCCTGCTTCAGATTCCATATCTCATTCTCTTTCGGCCCACACCCCACCCCCCCCACCCCCGCCCCAGAGTCTCTCTCTGTCTCTCAAAAATAAATAAATGTAAAAATTTCTTTTAAATTAAAAAAATTAAAATGTCTTATAAATTTATCTTAGAAAATTTTCTATATATATATATTTGTGTGTGTGTGTGTGGTTATGTGTGTATGTGTGTGGTTATGTGTTTATTTGTACAAAAGAGATTATACTATCAGGCTGCTATGTATTTCCTGTTTTTCATTTTTCACTTCATCTTGGAGAGTTTCTCATATCATCACACATAGAAAGACATCCTTTTAGCACTTGTGCAATATTCCATTGTGTGAATGGACCAGTTTGGTATTGACGATTACTTTGGTTGCTTTCCGTTTGGCGTTGATACCTGCACATTCCCCAATGAATATTCCAGTTCCAGTGTACAATATATTCCAGTGAGTTTTATTTGTTTTTTAATGTTCATTTATTTTTAAGAGAGAGACAGAGCATGAGCAAGGGAGGGGCAGACGGAGAGGGAGACACAGAATCCAAAGCAGGCTCCAGGCTCTGAACTGTCAGCACAGAGCCCAATGTAGGGCTTGAGCTCACAAACCAAGAGATCATGACCTGAGCCGAAGTCAGATGCTTAACGAATTGAGCCACCCAGGCACCCCTATTCCAGTGTATTTTCAAAAACATTTTCAAGGATATTTCAGGGGTAAATTCCTAAAAGTAAATTGCTGGTTATACTCATATTCCTTCTTTCCTTCCTTTCTGCTTTCCTTCCTTCCTTCCTTCTTTCCTTCCTTCCTTCTTTCCTTCCTTCCTTTTTCTTTCTTTCTTCCTTCCTTCCTCCCCCTTTTTTCTTTCTTTCTTTCTTTCTTTCTTTCTTTCTTTCTTTCTTTCTTTCTTTCTCTTTTTTTCTCTTGCTCTCTGTCTCTCTTTCTCTCCTTCTTTCTTTCTTTCTTTCTATGGGAACTGGCAAGTTGTCCTCCAAAAAATTGCACATTTACACTTCTACCATTTGTTTATGAGCTGGCCTGTTAACTCCTACAACTTCACCAGTCCTCAATATTCTCAAATCTGATGGGTGAAAACTTGTATATAATAATTTCTAAAAACTCACACAGTCTCAAGTGCATAAAACCAAATGAATGTTTTAAAAATACTCTTATATTGTTAATGTTACCACTGCTCAAAACCTTTGCCAAATCAAAATCCCTTCCTGGGGATAACCTTCAGAACAACTTAATAAGCTACCCCCTCCCAAATCACTTTTTACTTTATATTCATGGTTTATTTTGCATCCCAAATGATCTTCCTCATCTTGAGTGCTGACACCAAGGATTTGCTTGGGGACTCTAGCCCCTCCTTTCAATAATAGTCATCAACACCTCCCAGTGATAATAAGCAAAAAGAAAGTACGTTAAATAAATTGTGAATATACGAATCTCTGGGAAAATTTCTACTGATATTGATTTGTATCATATAATCAAAGCAAAATGGTTGCTCTCAGTTGAAGTTTCTAGACAAGTCCACCACCCTCCCATCCTCCCCCAGCTACTGACCTTCAGTAAATTCAGAAGCTTCCAAGCCATGCATTTTGTTCACAGGGCTTTGGTGTATGGTGTATACTCATGCCACTCATTCATTATTTCATTCAACAGATGTTTGATACTGAGCACCCACTATACCAAGCACTGAGGTACATCTTGAATATAAAATTATGAGCATAAATAAACTTGGTTTGCATGGAAATTACAGTCTAACATGAGAGACAAGTATCTATCAAACATTACAGACACAGTATTATCCATGTATAATTAAAAACATGGGCAAGTGCTATGAATAAATAATAGCTGATATTTACTGAATGCTTACTATATATGAGGGGCTGTGATAAATGTTTTGTAGATCATATGTCATGTAAGCCTCAACAACTCTATGCCATAAGGAGAATTATCATCCTATTACAAATAAGAAGCTAAGATTCATAGAAGAGAAGGAAATTGCCTAAATCACAGCTAAGAAGTGAGAGAGAGAAGATTTGTTTTCAGGCAGTCTAGCTTCAATGGCTGTGAACTTAATCATTGGCTATTCCGCCCTTCTCTTTATGTGAATGCATTTCAGAAAACTGACCTACTCCAGCGAGTTCAGGATTGCAAGTTTGTTGAATGAATTGGTGAACAAATGAAAGAATGAAGAATGAACCTGGAATGTGTCCGCACCCATGTCCTTCTGGGCCCTTCACCTTCCAGCCTTCTTCTCAGTGCCGTCCAGTTCCTCCCCGTCCTTCCAGGCCCCTACCTGCTATCCACGTGGTTATCAAACTAGTTTTAGCAGTGGACTTGCCTTCATTGAAAAATCTTGTGCCGTGTTAGTTTATATAACAGAGGAAGGGAATGCCATGCCCATTTGCCCCTACCCGCTCTGTGGTAGACCCCCACCCCCACCTAGCTGAGCCCAAAATTTCATTCAACACATCACTCTATTTTACTCTCCAGTTGTCCTATATGATAACGATTCCTATTCTGGTCTGCTAAACAGAACCGTAGGCTCTCTGGAGGAAAGATGAATGTCTGACTCTTCCTTCCTATCTTTTATGAGACCTCAAACAAGTGCTGAATCAGTAATAAGTGCCCAAAAATTTCATTATTTCTTCCGCCCTTTCTCCTTTCCTTCTTGAGGTGATGTTAAATGGAGTGGATTCAAATCTTCCTGACTGGTACAAGAGGACCATCAGAAGGGGTCCTTATGAACATTTATTGAGCGTCTGGTTTTGTTTTGTTGCTTTGTATACATTGTGCCATCTAGTTTTCACATTCCTATGGGGTCGATATCCCCATTCTAGCTTTCCTGATAGGAAACCGAGGCACTGAGAATTTAAGTAACTTGCCTCAATCCCACAGGAAATACATTTTTATTCATATGTGTTTGATTCCAAAGCTCCGGCCCCGTCCACTATAGCATGTGATCTCTGTATTTTAAGTACGTTTTATCTTTTCTTGGAAGGAGCTCTATACCCAGATGGAACATCTGGAAGAAATAAGGATGATGATATGGTTCCTCCTGGCAAAAACTACACCTATGTCTGGCCAGTGAGAGAAGAATATGCCCCTGCTCCAGCGGATGCCAACTGCCTGACCTGGGTGTACCATTCACACATCGACGCTCCTAAGGACATCTGCTCTGGGTTAATTGGCCCACTGCTAGTGTGCAAGGAAGGTAAAGAGAGCCCCCTCCAACGCACACACACACACACACACACACACACACACACACAGAAGTCTATTCCCAGAGGTGTTGAAAAGTGTATCTAAATTTCAGGTCTTGTTTTGCCCACCTGCCTTGCTGCGTATGGAATGTGCCTTTTCTTCCAAGGTTTCTGTAGGATTCGGGAAATTCTTCTAACATAGAAGGTCAATCTGATCCCACAGCAGGGGCAATAATTCAGACTTCAAGCATCATAGCATTCTGAAACTTGCATGCTTTTCTTTTTCAAACAACAGGGATATTCCCTATTGAGAGCCATTCAGGCCACCCTGACACCACACGTAGGCAAGTGAAAAATGCAGCCCAATGACCATGGGTGCTTTTGTTTTGTTATTTCAACGGCTTGATCATTTTGTGATTTTGTTCCCTATTGCTGTCAGTAAAGCTGACTCCCTTTAGGAGCAAGATTTTCAAGTCTGTGGTTGTGAAGACTTCCGTTTCATGACTTTTCTCTTCAGCTCTGTCATTTCTATTAAAATCCTTTGCTGCTTTCATGTTGTGGTTACTTCTGTACATGTAAATCTTGATGAACCTTTACACTTACCTGGTACCACTGGCAAGAAACAAAACTCAACTTGATCTAATCCACTTTGAACTTTTTTCTCTACTCTTTTAAATGTCCCCGATAGGTATCCTGAATAAATATTCAGGAACAAGGACAGATGTGGACCGAGAGTTCATTATAATGTTTACTCTGGTGGATGAGAACCAAAGCTGGTACCTTGATGAAAATATCAGACATTTCTGCACTGACCCTGATTCAGTTGACAAAAAAGATGCTGTTTTCCAAAGAAGTAACAAAATGCATGGTGAGTATTTCCCGTGTTGTCACGTATGTACCAAATGCCTTTTGTGTATCTGATATATGAGGGATGCAAAAACACAGAAGTGTCTAACCTGGTTTTCTAGGATTTATAGCTCAGGGATAAGAGTGATTAGAAAGTGATATGAAACACAATACATGTCAGATCCTAAAACAATCTGAGAAGGGAGAAAGCGATAGTTATAAGCTAAATTGGGTATGACAAAGCTATGATATAGAAAATGGAAGGATTAGTGTTCTAATTAAGAAAGAATCAGGAGGTGAGCCTAGAGAGGATGGATGGGTTTATACTGATGGGAGAAAGGAGAATGAATCATCATCATATAACAATCCTGTGGTTTGCAACCTTTTGCATTTATCCAGTAACCATTTTCTGAGTGGCTGCCAAGTTCAAGAACTATGCTATATGCTGTGTTTAAATACACACTGCTGAATCTGTTATGTTTCCCAGGCCTTCTTTCAGTCAACATCTATTGAGCATTCACGATGTGCCAGACCCTGTATTTGTTGAAAATAACGAATTTCTATAGTTCCCCTGTCCATTGAGACAGAACACGTACCCATTTCTGTTTTGCAGAGCAGTGGCTTAATACAGAATTTTAGGACTTGGGGATTATTAAGCAGTCTCATTCCACTGTTTTCCCAGAGAGTTCTAGTGAACGGAAAGAACATCTTCAATGTAAACAAACTCTCCATGTCATTCATTGATAAATTTCCTCCATATTTGCTTGTCTGTCTCCCAGAGTCATCCTAACCAAGGCAGCATCAATGTAGTCATAAAATCATAGGAGAGAGGGAAGGAGCTGACGACCATCTGACCTCCCCCATTTTACAGATGAAGAAACTGAGGTCAAGGGACCATCAATGACTTGCCTGAGGTCAAAGTGGTGATTAGTGCCAGAGTTGCCTGACAGAACCTGAGAGAGAAGTCCCGTAGCAAATAAATTTTAGTTTGGTTGTGTTTGATTCCAAAGTGTGCAGAAGTGTGAGTGTCCCTGTTCTGACTGTTTCCACTGCATCACACACCCTCTCTTTTCTTCCTAGTGGTATTTCAGCCACCTTGTGTGATGTGGATGTTGGGCAAATATTTTAGGAAGGAAGAAGTAATGGAGAGAAGGAGGGAGGCAGCGAAAGAAACGAAGGATGGGATAAACAAAGACTTAAATTCAAATCATTGCTGTGTCCAGTCAACTTGTACCCCTATTCCTTACGAAATGGTAGCGATGATCTCAAATCTTGCTGAAAACTACTAACCGTGATGGTTTACGACTCAGCTGTCCACATAATTCTTACTCTTTCAAATGAAAATGTCCAACAAACGAGAATGAACCGCATAAGCAAATACAGGCTATATTTAAAATAAAATCCATCCTGGGTGCAGAAGTAGGTGTTTGTAAACAAGCAGTCCTTCTTCGAGCTGGTAAAGGAGACCCAATGATAGAAAACAGAAAAATTTAAAAAACAACAAAAAAAATGCTTAACCAATATAAGATTTATTGAAACATTTATTTAAATTTACTAAAATTATTCAGAATCAATTGTGCTGCCTTAATCATCATTATCTTAGTAACAGTTGCTTCTTAACTCAGTTTGAATTTAGGAAGTGATGTTGTGAGGGACGCCTGGGTGGTTCAGTCGGTTAAGCGTCTGAATCTTGATTGTGACTCAGGTCATGATCTCACAGTTCATGGGGTTCTCTCTCTCTGCCCCTCCCCTGCTTGCTCTCTCTCGCTCTCCCTCACTCTCTTTCTCTCAGAATAAATGAATAAACCCTTAAAAAATAAAAAAATCCTAAAAAAAAAAAAAAGAAGAAGAAGAAGTGATGTTATGACTCTTTAAAACCCTGAATCAAGTTTTCTTCCGCTCTTGGTCAAGTCCTTGCTGCCATTCAGATGATTTGAAAGAGTGGATCTTGGACTTCCAGTGTCAGCTCAATCAGTAAGATTCTGCCCCAGCAAGACCTAGTAAAAACACTGGTTTTTCTCCCTCATTTTAAAGTAACAAAACTTGAAGGTAACATGTCTTATAGGTCCCTTCTAGTCAGCTCCTTTTCTTTTCCTTCTTGTTGCAAGCTTTGGTTACTCAAGTTAGGTAGCTACGAGGTGCCAGCTTTTCTGCCAGGTCCTGACAGCTGTGAAATGAGTGAGACAGAGTTTCAGGAAACAGAGCCCTGTAGGGAAGTCAGGTATGAAAAGGAAGGGTCTCGGCAGGAGATGGGGGAGCCATCCTGAAAGGCTGAGCAGCGCTCCGTTTACTCCTGACCTGGGTGCTGTGTTCACATAGCAGCTCCAAGGCTGTTTCCACGTGTGCTCATCTCCACTTTTGCTGAGCGCTTTTCTCTTGAAAAACCTAATACCTTTCATTCCTTTCTGGGACCATGTGAAAGGAGCCGTGCTTTTCTGCACAAAAACCCTGCAACCGATGACCAGTGCTAACTCTTCAGCTGTGCCGGCATATGTGTTACCATTGTTTCTGGCCCTGCTCGCCTCTACGGGGGAGTCTCTCCCACCAGTGTGCTTCTGTGTTTCAGCCCTCAATGGATACCTCTTTGGAAACTTCCCGGAGCCTGATATGTGTGTTGGTGAATCGGTGTCCTGGCACCTATTCGGGATGGGGAATGAGATCGACATCCATTCCATCTATTTTTATGGTAACACCTTCGTCAGCAGAGGGCATCGGACTGATGTCGTCAACCTGTTCCCAGCCACTTTCCTGACAACGGAAATGATAGTCGAGAATCCTGGGAAGTGGATGATAACCTGCCAAGTTAGTGATCACCTGCAAGGTAAAAAGGACAAGGACCAACGTGTAGATGCTGAGAGTTGTACAACTGCACCACACAGTCAATGGTGTTCACTCAGTGCCTGCTGCTAGACAGATGCTTGCATTACATTTAATTCAATATGGAATACATAGGAATGCACGTGCTCATTTATTTGCCATCCTGTCACCAGGTATTTAGTGATCACCTCTCTGTGAGACAGGTGGGAGGTGAACGCAAGAAATGGTAAGACTTTCAAGGAGCCTATAGTCTAGTAGCTAGACTTAGACATTTACAAAATGAAAAAATTTTTGAGGGAGAAAAATAAAGGTTCTTTGTGCACAACAGTCAATTCTCTGGAACAATCAGAGAGACTTCCTGAGGAGTCGGCTTCTAGTCTGAGTCTTGAAATATGGGCAGGAATTGAACAGACGAAGAAGGGGAGGAAGGCTTTCCAAGTAGAGGAAGCAACACGAACCAGGAAAATACATGTTCTATATGAGCAACTCTACATAAAATGATAACATTTTACCATTGGAAAGAAGTGTATAGATAATCTGGACCCATCCACCATCCAATTCTTGAATTTCTTTTGGGACTTCTCTTTTAAGTAATCATAGCAGCCCATTTCATCTCTGGGCCACTCTGTTAGAATGTTCTTCCTTACACTGAGACAAGATCCAATGATACTTGCTAAATCCTAGCATAGGTGCATGATAGAATATTTTTTTGACTTTAATGCCTGGATAATGACTTAGCCTTGGTCCCTTGGGACCACATAGAATCGGTCTCTATTCAGCTGGACCACAGGCTTATGCCAGAGGAGTGATAGGAGAGAAGCTCACGGAGGCAGAGCCCAGTGGGAGGAGCTTTGAATGGCAAACTGAAGGAAGCAAGGCTGTGTCTGGAAGGCCACAGTGAGTGCTTCCAGATCCTTTGGCACATCAGTGACATAATCAGTGCAGCAATTTAGGAAGATAAATATGATACCTGTGCACAGAAAGGATTTGGTGGAGAGATTCTGGCCCCTGGATGTTAGTTAACAAGCATGGTAACAATAGAGTTATGACATAGAAAAGGTCTGGCCTAAGATAGTGAAAACAGAATAGAAAAAAAAAGTGTCAATGGAAGAGACACAGAAGAAATAATGTGTAATTATTGACGAACTATACACAGTCACCAGCAGGTACAGGGATGAGACTCTCCAGGGCAGGCTTTGATGACATATTCTTGTTCCCGTCCACCTTATCTTGCTGCTGTCAGCCTCAAGCAGCTAATCTTAACATTAGTCAGCTGGATTATTCCAATTCAATTCAATTCAACAAATATAGAATTAATCAGTTAGTATGTGCCAGATACTGTTCTGGGAAGACACAGATTATGAAGACAAGATTGCTATTCTTATTTTCTCTCAGTTTCATTGAGGTATAATTGACACATAGGAATAGTATATATTTAAGATGTGCAACTTGATGTTTTGATATATGCATACATTGTGAACTGATCACCATACTCAAGCTAGTTAATATATCCATGACCACGCATAGTTAGCTGTGTGTGTGTGTGTGTGTGTGTGTGTGTTTGTGTGTGTGTGTGTTAGGAATACTTAAGATCTCAAAGAGTACAAAGTTTCAGTTATGCAAGATGAATGAGTTCTGGAGACCTAATGTATAGCATGGTGACTATGGTCAATACTGTACTCGAAATTTCCTAAGAAGGTAGATATTAAGAGTTCTTACCACAAGATGCCTATTCTTAAATGTTATATCTGGGGAGAAACAAATTTTAAAATCAAGGTATTAGCAGCCATTTGAGACTAATAAGATTACTAAGCTTGGCCAGTGGTTGTGGACATAAGCTGGTGTTTGTACATTACTGAAATTTGATATTTTCTAAATTGTCCAAACCCTCAAAAAAAAGTTATTGTAAAAAATTAGAAAATACATTTAATTTTTTATTTTACTTTTTATTTATCTTAAAAATTTTTTTTTAACGTTTATTTATTTTTGAGACAGAGAGAGACAGAGCATGAACGGAGGAGGGTCAGAGAGAGGGAGACACAGAATCTGAAACAGACTCCGGGCTCCGAGCTGTCAGCACAGAGCCCAACGCGGGGCTTGAACTCACAGACTGTGAGATCATGACCCGAGCTGAAGTCGGACGGTCAACCGACTGAGCCACCCAGGCGCCCCTACATTTAATTTTTTAAAAGTTTATTTACTTATTTTGATAGAGGGAGAAAGAGAGAAAGAGAAAGGGAGAGAGAGAACAGTGGGGGAGGGGCAGAGAGAGAGGAGAGAGAAAATCCTAAGCAGGAGGCTCCGTGCTGTCTGCACAGAGCCCGAGGCAAGGCTCCATCTCACAAACCAGGAGATCATGACCTGAGCTGAAATCAAGAGTCAAGCATTCAACTGACTGAGCCACCCAGGTGCTCCAGAAAATACATTTAATTTTTAATAACAGTAATCCTGTCTTAGGATAACGGTATCACATTTTGAGGAATATTCTCCCTATTTTCTAGACTTTTATACATAAATGCATGTTATTTATAAAATGAAATTAATCTATTAACACTGTCTTTTATCTTACTTTTCCCGCTTATCAATGTAACAGAAATATATTTCCATGTCAGTCAATAGAGACCTACTTCATCATTGTATATCCTCCCTGTGTCCTTTCAAGGGAGATTACAATTTACCTAACCAATACCCCAATGCTTAACATTTGAATCCCCCCTTTTTTGTTTTTATAAACTATACTAAAAACCAGGAATTTATAGGTATATTACACCTTTGTCTGACATATCTTTAGGAAAACTCTTAGACTTAGAATTCTTGGGTAAAAGTGTTTGATTTCTCTCTTAAAGCTATGGACGGACATGCATTGCCAAATTCTCTTTTATTCTTCACCCTTAGTGTGTGAAGATTCCCCTCCTCCCATTCATCTGCCAACACTGAGAATTATTAGTTTTTCTAATCTTTACCAATCTGATAAATGAACAAGAGTGACGCTTGATTACTATTAAGGTTGAACTTTTTTTTCATGTGCTTATAGTTAGATAGTATTTACAGAGATTTTGTGAATAATATGTTGATGTCCCTGGCCCACTTTCCATTAGGATATTTACTTTTTTCTTTCTCATTTGTCAAATATATTTACATATTGATCTGTCATCCTATGCATTAAAATATCTCCCAACCCACCATTTACCCTTTACTTTTAACTTTGTTAAGGTCCTATTTTCTGTACAACAGTTTTAAATGTTTATGAAGTCAAAGCTATCAGTCTTTTCCTGTCTGATTTCTTATGTGAGCATTTATAGCCCGGCTTGTGGTTTTCCTCTGTTCTGCAGCTGGCATGCTGGGGCAGTACAATGTTGGTAACTGCAAAGGTGGTATTTCTCATCCCAGGATGACGGGTCAACAGAGGCGCTACTTTATAGCAGCTGAAAAAATTCTTTGGGATTATGCTCCTCAAGGCTATAACAAATTCAGTGGTCTTCCCCTAAATGCCTCCGGCAGGTAAGCTCTCTTTGCTGGCATTTCTAAGACTCTCATAAGAGAGGCACCTGTTAGACTTTTCCCTGTGACCTCATTTATATACACAGGAGTTCTGAGCCTCGTAATGTACATATTGCTGAGAATTGGCAGAGTATTTATTGTTTCATGATTTGCTGGCTAAATCAGCACTAGGTTCATTCATTCATTCATGAAGCATTTCTTGAGCACCTACTGTGTGCAAACTGCAATGCTAAGTGCCATAAGAAGTACTAAGCTGACAGAGAGTAGAATAAGGCCTCTGCACATATGGAAGAGAGAGTTTTGAAGAGAGAAGAAGACAGGACCCTCTCTCACTGGAGGTGAACTGGCCAAGGAAAGTTATCCTTTTTGGTTCAAGGACAGCCTGATAGGTTATGACTTCTCTACCCAGAATGTGCTTGTCCTACCTATCCAGCAAAATGTTACTTTTTCTTCAAATTCTAATGTCACTTCCTAAGTGAAGCCTCTCCTGACTCCTGAGTCATTAGTAATCGTTTTCGCTCCCAGAGCAGGTAGTATTTTTCAAATTGAATCTAACAATTCATTAAGTGGATGTGGACTCCTGTGACTTGTTATTATAGAATTCTGTGTAATGGTGTCTGTGAAAGCATTTAAAATATATGGTATGATACAAGAATGATTACCCTATGATCTCTTTTATGTCCGAGGGAATGTTTTTAAAATTTTCTTTCTGATTGATAAGACACCCTTTGTTTCTTTCATTGTAAATTTCACTCATTCATTCTTCCACCAAACCAATGCACCTGACCCCAGCCTAAAGAATTTGTGTGCAGCATTTATGAACGTGTTCGATATCAAAACTCTCTTTTGACCAGTATTTCTCCATAAACAGAATGAGAATTAGCACTAAGAATTCTGTCTTAGAAGCCTTCCAGGATTCTGAAGCACCTTACAAAATATAAAATATTGAATTATATTTAACTGATATTTAATGTGATATATGAAAGCACAACATAAAAAGCTATGGGAGAGTTGCAGGGAGGTGCCTAAGACAGTGTTCCCACTCTCAGGTCGGAAAGAAACTGCATGCACAGGAGAAGAGAAGTAACTTTGCAAGTTACAAATAAGATTAAGATGAGTTGTCCAGACAAGTGAGTTCTCTGGGCACTTAGAGAGCACTAAGATAGCCAGGGAACCCTTCACAGAGTCAATGGAACTTAAGCAGGGTCCTAAAGAATAACAGAATTCATGAAAGTGAATAGTAAAGAGAGAAATTTTATTTTATTTTTAATGTTTATTTTTGATAGAGTGAGAGAGAGAGAGAGCAAGGGAGGGGCAGAGAGAGAGAGGGAGACACAGAATCCAAAGCAGGCTCTGAGCTGTCAGCACGGAGGCTGACATGGGACCCGAACCCACAAACTGTGAGATCATGACCTGAGCTGAAGTCAGAAGCTTAACTGGCTGAGCCACCCAGGCGCCCCGAAGGAGAGATATTTTAGACGCAGGGGTTAGTTAGATCAAAGTAACTGGAGCGAATATTTGCATAGAGCCATAGGAAGAGAACTGGGTAAACTGGATCTCAACATCCTTTTGAACTTGATTTGATTGGCATTTGCATGTGAGTGAAGATGCTGGGGCAGGTAAATGACTGTGAATATTACCATCTTGGGGATTAATATTATAGTCGTGTGTATGTTGAAGGGAAACTCCGAGTGAGCCAATGGAAGAGGGAGGGTGCCAAGAGCACAGTCGGAGCTCCGTGTAATGTTGCCAACACAAGGCGACGAGGGCGGGTACTGGGGTTGCAGCAGTGGGAAGAAAGGAAAGGAAAAGACGCCAAAAGGGCACAGAAAGGAAGGAAGCAGCAAAAGGCTACAAAATAAGGGTGAACAAGGTAAGGGGATGAGGCAGAGAAAGAGGACAAAGTCAGCCCGTGTGACTCCAAGAGCGAAGGCACCATTGGCAGAAATAAGGTGTCTAGGACAGTGCTAGTCAGAATGTACGTTACCGTATTTCACATTTGGAATTTGGCTTTTCATGTATGTCGTTCGTGCGATAACTCCACCAACGAAGCTATTTGATGAACTAGACACTTCATTCCTTGATCATGCCAGATATGAAAGAGCTTACTATATGCAAGACTATTCATACTGACATCAGCAAGAGGTATAGAGGGATACTTACTCTGCAAAGAAACCAGTTAGCTCTTTACTTTGTAGGACACCATTCTGGGACTCTGACGCCGGTAAGTAAGGAGTTCACCTGTGCTTTCTTCGGTTGCTGGACCTCCGGGGAAGAAAGTACAGTGGCTGAGAGAGGAATGAGCTTGACCACCATCCAGCCCCCCGGAGACTTTCAAAGCTGGCTAATTATCCCTGGGAACTTAGTTGAAGATGGTTCTGTCTTTCCTGGGGAGATACCTGGGTGGGTGGACGAGCTAAGGACAATCAAAGGGAGCTCCATAATTAAGGCATCTGGTGCATATGTAGAGACGTGCTCTCAGCCAGGTTCCTATTCTTTACACAGTGACTCCGAGCTCTACTTCACACAAGGGGACAACAGAATTGGAGGAAAATATTGGAAGGCTCAGTATATGGAGTATGTTGATGCAACTTTTACTCGAAGAAAGAGACTCTCTGAGGCAGAAGCCCATCTTGGAATTCTTGGTAGAATAAAACCATCTGTCATGTTTTGAATGGGGGGAGATGCTTTAGTGGGGCATATATGTCTACGTGGAATGACTCTTCCTCTCCTGCCTATATTCACTTCTCTCTGCCTCTTTTCATCCTCTTCTCCCTCCTCCTCTTGATATTTTTCAGGCCCCGTCATCAGGGCTGAGGTGGGTGATACTCTGTTAGTGACCTTTGCCAACAAAGCCGACAAAGTCTACAGTATTTTGCCTCATGGCGTCATCTATGACAAGGCCTCTGATGCAGCCCCAAACGTAGATGGTGAGTCTCAGCCTGGCCTCTGGGAGGAAAGAAGATGAGTAAACAGAGGACTTAGAAGTGGGTAGATTTGGTTCAAGTCCTGGTCCCTTTCCTTACCGGCCCTGTGAGCTTGTGCCATCATTTAAACTTTCTGAACTTTATTCTTCTCCCCTACTGAGGCAGGTAGTGACACTCACCTCACAGGGCTTCAGGACGAGCTGGAGAGAATTCAGGGCAGGGTCTGCCCCACAGTAGGCACTTAGGAGATGTTGATGCCTTTCCTTCTCTTTCAGCAATGTAATAAATCTCAATGTGGGCTATGTTCACAGTCACCCTAAGATGGAGAGATTTTTAGCCACGGGTTGTGGGGATTCTGTGGGTGAAGGCTGAGGAAAAAATCCAATTTCCAATGTTTGGTTGTCTTCAAAATCTTACACATGGTCTTTGTTCTGTCTCTGTTGACAAATATTTATTAAAACCAGTCTTTTATGCCTACCATCATATATGGCCTCTCCTCATTACACAGGAGATAATAGAGACTCTACATATAAGAAAGGCAGTTTCTGCCCAGTGGCTGCAGGAACTATCTTCCACTCATGATATTGCTCTTGGGAAGCTCCTGATATCTTTGGAAGCCTCCCCCATTATGGCAACAGACATCATGAGTTCGGGGATACTTCTTTGTGCCCAATGATGGGGCTAGGCCCAGTCCAGAGCAGGTGTGAGGTGATGGGGAGGGAACAGAGAAGGAAGGAATGGAGGGAGAATTCCCCCTCCTCAGACCCATCATCACTCTCCCCACCTGGAGCATCATCTCTTGTACCTGCACTTCCTTGGTCAAATGGTCACAAGCACTGTGTGTGTGTGTGTGTGTGTGTGTGTGTGTACGCGCGCACCCAGAAAGAACACCAGTGATAGCCCAAATGTCTATATTTTCTATTGTTTAACTTAGCAAACTGATTGGGCACCTTTTTGCAAAACTCTGAACAATATGCAGAGAGTTTCTGACCTCAGTCTAGCTGGAGAGACTCAACGTGTTCATTTAGCAATATAGTATACAGGTCGAGTGCAAAGTCTTGGGAACCAGACAGTGCTGAGTTTGAATCCCAGATCTGTCACTCATCAGCCTTGTCACCTTGAGTATTCACCTACCTCCTCTATCTTATGATTATGTGGGGTTATTTTCTAGTTCAACCTTCTAGATTTCAAATTCTATTTTTTTAAAGATTTTTTTTTGCATTTCCTTTTTTTAGTGTTTATTTATTTTTGAGAGAGAGAGAGGCGGGGGGCAGAGAGAGAGAGGGAGACAGAATCCCAAGCAGGCTCCCTGCTGTCAGCACAGAGCCCTATGTGCAGCTCCAGCTCACAAAGCTGTGAGATCATGACCTGAGCCGAAAGCAAGAGTCAGACGCTTAACCTACTGAGCCACCCAGGCACCTCAAGATTTCCAACTCTTTAAAGTGAGGTCTCTTGCTTAACTTTCTGGGATATCCTCGTAGTGCCAACTTTAATATATTCCACATACAAAGGCGCTCAATGATATTTTATAGATTTACATTTAATTGTGAAATAGGCAACTGTCACTCTTTTAATATTTGCTAAACCTAGTATTTGAGTAAGAAATAACATCTATGAAGGTACTAAATGTAATCTCTGAAGAAGATCACCCTTTGATCCAAACTTTTCTCTCATAAAACATCGGACCGTGGCAGTGGTCTCCCTGGTAGCATACACACGTGGGAACAACTGTCCTTCTACAAAATACATCATCAGAGAGAGACCCAGGGCTGGAAGACCCAGTCCAACAAGTTTAATGTCGTTGGCTCTGGCTTTGAGTAACTTTCATTTACCTCCTCAGGATTTCTGAAACCAGGGGCACATGTTAAGCCGGGTGAAACCTTCACGTACAAATGGACGGTGCCTGAAAGTGTAAGCCCGACAGCCAGTGATCCCCCCTGTCTGACCTACCTTTACTTCTCAGCGGTTAAGCCAATCCAGGACACCAGCTCTGGCCTTGTGGGGCCCTTGCTAGTCTGTAAAAAGGGCGTTCTCAATGCTGATGGGACACAGGTAGGCCATCAAAGATCACCAAGTTCTTCTCAGGGTTGTATGTGGGAGACACCAGGAATATGGCTAGGGATTAAATAGTAATAAAGGGTCAGGTACGAAAAGCAGTGCTTCCTCCACCCTCTTAATGTTGATTTCTACATAATGAGTAATTTATTTTATTTTTTTGTAAATTTAAGATCTGAATTTAAATTTAATGTAATCTTAATGTGAAGTTAAGATCTAAAACTTACAGATGCCCACCCAGAAACCCAGGATTTCTGCTCGTTGCAGATGGGATTCAGTGGGTCCCTTTCCCTGTGCATTGTTTTGATTCTAGAATCTTCGGAGGTCCACATGGAATGTGAATTGGGGCCCTTTCTTCTTGGACGGGGCTTCTCAGACTTGGCCACGTGGGGAACCTTTTAAACATCTTTTATTCAGGCACTCCAGACCACTTAAATCAGAATCTGCAGGGGCTCTCCAATGTGCAACCGAGGCTGAGAACCACTGTAACTCACCGCTGTAAGCCGAAAGTTAATCGCTACGGTCGAAGGCACAAGAAAGCATGTAGATAAATTCTTACAAGTCCCACCTTTGAGGCTCCCCTGGTTGCACTGACTAGTGTGGCACAGCACAGCACTTCAAGCTATGTCTACATGATATTAAACACACTGATGAGAAGAGGCAAATCTAATCATGTCACCATTGTGGTTTACTTCACCAATCAGAAATAGCAAGACTATTTATTTAAGTGGTGTATTATATGATGTTTGGCATTGTAAGAACCCACTTCTGG
This sequence comes from Neofelis nebulosa, assembly GCF_028018385.1. NCBI lineage: Eukaryota > Metazoa > Chordata > Mammalia > Carnivora > Felidae > Neofelis > Neofelis nebulosa. The sequence continues at coordinate 39,527,762 of NC_080791.1, read as the reverse complement.
ACTCAACGGGATTTCTAGGTAGAGGACACAAAGTGTCTTGGTCCGCCTCAGACTTGTACTTCCCTGCACAAAGTTCCAACCCTAGAAATGTCTATTGGAGGCTGTGTCCCTGGCCCTCGGAATTGGCCCTCGGTAACGCACGTGCAATAAGACTGAATACAGTTGCACTGTACAACAAGAATCATATAGGGCAAAGCAGAATGACTATCCTTATTTTTTAACTAAGATGTTTATTTATTTGGAGAGACAGAGAGAGAGCATGCTTGCGTGCACAAGCGGGGGAGGGGCAGAGAGAGAGGGAGAGAGCGAATCTCAAGCAGGCTCCGCGTTCAGCACGGAGCCCAAAACAGGGCTCGCTCTCACAACCGTGAGATCATGACCTGAGCCGAAATCAAGAGTTGGCAGTTTAACCGACTAAGCCACCCAGTGCCCTAACGATCCCTATTTTAAAGCCGAAGAAACTGAGGCTCAGAGACAGTGAGTGACATCCCAAGAGACACCCCTAGTAAGTAGTGAAACTCGGCAGTAGAACGCGGGACTTTGAGCTTCCAACTTTGTTTGTGGTTTTGTTTTTGTTTTTTTTTCCAAGACACCACCCTGCTTCCCCTAGCTCAATACCTGAGCCCAGGAAATTGAGTGCCAAAAAACTTGTGTAAGGAGGCCCTGATTTTCCCCCAACTGCATCTATTTAATGGTGGCTTGAACGCTTGCTAGAAGCACCTTATGGTACGTGGGGGGGGGGGGGGGGGGGTGTTGCCTGAGCCAAACACCATTCGTGGCGAATCCATTTCCACCAAGTTCATGAAAAAATTAACCGTAACCCGAAATACTCCCTACTTGGGATTTGGCCGAGCGAGGAATCCATTTGGCCAGACAGAAAGTTATTTTCAATGCAAAAAATACTTAGGAAACACGTACCGAACCAGGCCCTCTATAGGTAAAAGCTTACGTCTCTCCTAGGTAGGTAGGTAGAGAAGGTGTTTTCATCTCTTTCCAGTAAATTCTCCCAGAGGTGAATGGTTGTCACAGAATCTAACCAGGTGCTATAGGGCCCTTTCTAACATTTATGACCTTCTGCAACAGCCACTTAAACTCCCTGTTTGTCTATCCAGCTGTTTATACCGCCCTTATATTTTTTTATTTTGAATAATTCAGTTTCAGATTTATGTAAAAGTTGCAAAGAAAAAAACCCCACAAAGACTTCCCATATATCCTTCGCCCAGATTGCCCAAATGTAAACATTTTATCTCATTTGCTTTCTTAGCCTTCTCTTTATTTTTCTGGGTTTTGTTCCCCTAAACTATTTGAGGTAGGTTATAGATATGACGTCTCTTCAATGTGTTTCCTAAAAGCAAGGTCACTTTCGGACATAAACACAATGTAATTATCCAAGTCAGGAAATTAACCTTGATACTGTACTATTATCAAAGCTGAGTACCCTTTAAAATTTTTCTGTCTTTATCCTTTATAATAAAAGGAAAACATGTTTTTCCTCGACCAGGCTCTGGTCTACATCATGCATCATCGCTTCAAGCCCCTCTTTCTCCTGTGATCGGTTTCATCACAGGGAAGCAAGTGTGACTTTTTTTTCTTTAAAAAAAATTTTTTTTTAATGTTTATTTTTGAGAGAGAGAGAGTGTGTGAGTTGGGGAGGTACAGAGAGGGAGACACAGAACTCAAAGCAGGCCCCAGGCTCCGAACTGTCAGCACAGAGCCTGACACGGGGCTCGAACTCACAGACTCACGGACCGTGCGATCATGACCGGAGCCAAAGTCGGTCGCCCAACCGACTGAGCCACCCAGGCGCCCCACAAGTGTGACTTTTCTAAAATGCAAACAAGATCACGTAATATCCATGTTAAACACCCTCCAGTGACTTCCTATCACGCTTGGCATAAAAATCTACATTTCTTAGCCTAGACCTATGTCCCCCGGCCTCCAACTCCTTTGATGTATCTCACACACTCCCTCATGCCTACTTATACTCCATCCACATAAGCCTTCCTGTTCCTTGAACAGGCCAAGCTTATCTTTGGCTTAGGGCCTCCTTACTAGGCTCCCTCTGCCTGACATGCCTTCTTCTGACCTTTGCGTGGCTGGCTCTTCCTGTCACCTCCTTAGAAGAGTCTTCCCTGATCACCAAGCTAAAGTCATATGCTATCACATGACCCGATTTTAATATCACTTACCACCAGAGGACATTTTCTTTGTTTACTTTTGATGTGTTATAGAACGTTTCTCCTCACAAGAATGTGAGTACCATGGAGCAGGAGACTTGTCTGTCTGATCTTCCTTTCCCAGAACAATGCCTGGTGCATTGTTGACACTCGACCAATATTATGGTTGATGAATGAAATACAGGGTAAGCATTCTCATCTTCAAAGTCATTATTAAGAAGTTTAGTTAACAGAAAGGGCCACATTACACACACACTCAAACACTCCATGTGTGGCCTGCAAATAGACACTAAAAATTCCAGGACAAGCTTATTTGCCAAACTCCCCACATCCACGTTTTAAACACTCAGAGTTGTGTGAAGGACCATGGTTCAGACATCCCAGCTTCCCTACTGCTGTGGGAACCTAAAACATAGTGATGTTAAGTGCTTTTCACAGAATAGCCTTGTGCTGCAGACGCTAGCCATCACTCAGGTACCTTCCATGCACGAGTGCAGGTTGGATTAATCCAAGTTCTCCAAAGAAACAGAACCATAAGGATGTGTATGTAGACAGAAGCAGACTTATTATAAGGAGTTTGCTCACATGATTATGGGGGCTGACAAGTTCCAGGACCTGCAGGGAGAGTCGGCAAGCAAGAGACCCAGGAGACACAAAAGTCCAGAGGGCTCAAAGCCTTTGGAAGAGCCTCTGTTTGAGTTTGAGTCTGAAGGCAGAAAAAAGTCAATGTTCCACTTCAAAGACAGGAAGGATTCTCTTTTACTTGTGGGAGGGTCAGATTTTTTTGTTGTATTGAGTCTTTCAACTGATTGGATGTGGCCCACCCACATTGGAGAGGGCGATGTGCTTTGCTCGTCTACCATTTAAATGTTAGCCTCATCCAAATACACCTTCATAGAAACACCCAGAATAATACTTGACCTAATATTTGGGCACCTATGGCCCAGTCAGGTTGACACATAAAATGAACCTTCACGTGGGTTATCACCATGTGGTATCACCTACTTTCTAACCTTTTCCTGGGTTAATTTCCCACCCTCATAGACCTAGTTACCTTCCAACTGACTCTCAGGTGATGAGGTTCTTCAGCTCAATGCCTTTCAGTCATTCCTTCTTGTCTTATGGACAGTTGCAATTGCAGCTAATAGTCACAATTAACAATGAACACTTAGTATCTGCCAGATGTTGTCTTGAGTGCTTTACCTATATTATCTATTTTAACCTTCACACACACACACACACACACACACACACACACCCAGGAAGTGGAGACTACTCTTATTCTCATTTTTCAAATGAAGGAATTAGAGCTGAGAGAGAATAAATCACTTGCCCCAGTTTTCACAATGGATGTGTAGAATAACATTAGCACCCATAGCCCATAATCTTTTAAAATATCTTTGACCTCTTATTTCTCTCCAATTCTTCATATTTTCCTTTAAATATTGCAAGCCTACATCATTTCTTTTCATATCCCATGATCTTAAACTACTGCCTGCTAAAACACCATGTGATAAAAGCAGTAGGTGCATATAAGATATGGTGTGAGAATAAAGCAAAGGGCACCCACATCTCTGATGATGCATTAGGAAAGCATCACAGAGGTGGGACAGCTAAACTGGCTCTTGAAGTTGGATTGGGGTGGCATACCTTTAAGTTGAAGGGATGCATGCACGAAGGACAGAGGCCTACGGAACACAGCAAGTTCAGATCGCTGCAAGGGACTTGGCCTCACTTTGGTCAAAGTGCCGAGAGGGAAGGGCTAAGAGCAGGTAAGCAAGAACGAGATCACTGTGAGTTTAGACTGTATTGTCCAGTTTCAGAAAGAGAGAGATGTGATCTGTGGCAGTTCTGGGGATTCCTCCAGAGCAGGCAGCGGGTTAAAGGGTGAGTTGGAGGGGAGTACATTAGACATAGGAAGATGGTTGAGGGACATAAAATACAGTCACCTCTCTGGTTCAGCTTTAAAGAAAAGCATATTTCGGCAATGCAGGATGTTGTGTGTTGTGTGACATGCTCGGACAGATAGATTAGGAATATACATAGTGGGAAGTAATCCATGGTGCCCTCCATTTCAACTTACATTAACGTAATTTAGCAAAGTCTGATGGGTTATGTGAATTCATTATTTCACTCAAAAACATGTAGAGTGTCTGCTTTTCCAGACATTATTTTATTTTATTTTATTTTATTTCATTTTATTTTATTAAGTTTATTTATTTTGAGAGACAGATGATGCAGGGGAGGGGCAGAGAGAAAGGGAAACAGAGAATCCCAAGCAGGCTGCATGCTGTCAGCACAGAGCCCAACACAGGGCTTGAACTCATGAACCACGAGATCATGCCCCAAGCCAAGACCAAGAGTGGAATGCTTAACCATCTGAGCCATCCAGGCTTCTCTCTAGGCATTTTTTTAAAAGCCGGGGACACAGAGAGGAACCCAAAACTTCCCTACTCTCACAAAGCTACAATGCAATGGGACAACACTAAAAAAATGTAAGTTCACAAATGAAATATAATTTCAGGTGGAGTTAAGTACTATAAAGAAGAGTGAGTTGGGGGTAAGTGAAGTGAGTTTGCAGGCAGGGTGGGTGCTAGGTGACTGTTTTAGACAGGGTGGTCAGGAAAGGGTACTCGAGGAGGTGACATTCGTGCAGAGAACTGAATGGAGTAAGGGAGTGAGCCAGGAAAGACCTGGGAGAACCTTCTAGGCAATGGAAACAGCACATGAAAAGTCCCTGAGGCAGGAGTGAAGTTGGTGTGTTCACAGAAGAGCAAAAGGCCAGGGTGGCTGGAGTAAATGAGGGGCGAGTACAAGGAGATGAAATCAGAGAGAGAGACAGCCCAGGGCATGCAGGCCCTGGGAAGGAGAATAAGATAGTGATGACCAGACTGAAAATAGGAGTCCCACAGTGTAGGGAAGCTTCTGAGCAAGGACCCATTTCCTCTGAGCAGATCTCATGGGGAGGGATAAGGATATAAACAGAAAGATGAAACGTTAGGGTGTAAAATGAATTGATCAGAATCATGCTCAGAATCCTGATTTACAAAATGACCCAACTCACGTTGGTCCTGATTTATTTGTGTTCATGTTGAAAGTGAAATAGAGATTAGAATTCCTCCAAGCTGTACTTTTTATACAGTTATGTTCTTCTTCTCTTTAGAGAGGAATCGACAAGGAATTTTATCTACTATTTACAGTCTTTGATGAGAATCTGAGCAGGTATCTTGATGAAAACATTCAGAGGTTTACATGGCGTCCCTTCAGTGTTGACAAAGAAGACAAAGATTTTGTGAAGTCCAACCGAATGCATGGTATGAAAAGTGTCTTTCTCTTCTCTAAGGATTTGAAGTGAAAATATTTGGAATGTTTTAACTATCTTGATTTTGGTTTCTTGGACATTGTTCTTGGTCAAGAGTAAATTGTTTCATGACTTCATCTCACAAGCTCTGGTGAAACCTCCTACCTCCCGGGGACGTTGTGCAACTTAATTAATACTTCTGAAATACTTCATCAGCTTTAGATGAAGCAACACAAAACATGAACCAACAAAGACTGCAGTACTTTATAAATGTAGAAAATGACTGACAAAATGCCCTCCCTTGGGTTCATAATAACATCATTGAGGCTAATAATCCAAGTGATAATTGGAGATAATCATTAAACAACAAAGTGTCTCTTATCAAGTTGCATGAAGAACTGTCTAAACTGATAATGTGTAAAATACTAGCGAATTCCCATCCCAGATCTTATTTAAAAGGAATTACTTAATTCTCCTCCTCTTTCTTATATCAGTTGTAACAGTGGCAAACCACCTCATAATTGGCGTGACTAACACAGGAGTCTCGTTAGTCTTAGGCACACTACCCTAGATGGCAGAATAGTGAGCGAGAGCCCAATCCCAAATAACTATGAGAGCATGCAGTCAAAAAGGAGCTGAAAGCAAGCATTGTAAGATAACATGTGCTAAATTGCTTGTTTTAGGACCAAGGACAACATCTATTTATTGTTTTCAAAACATTATAGGAGAATAACAAAATAGACCCTAATCTCCTTTCCCCACAAGGAGGTCAAGAAAGTCCAAGGTTCCAAGTGACCCACAGCAACCAGCTCACAGACTCCGATGGTCCTGGATACTCCATGCCAACAGTCTCCTCTTGGACCAATGGAAAGCATAGAGTAATGCATTTTCAATACCATTTTCTACAAAATGTTTGTTATAACTGAATCATGAAATTTGTTTCCCACCCTCCTAGCAGCCAAAAAAATAAAAATAAAAAAGAAGAAGAAGAAAGTAGAATGAGGAAACATAGCAATTCCTTAGTGGAGAAGCTAAGTCGCAAAAGAAACTTATCCTAAGAGAGGCCCTTAGGATAAAGGATAAAGAGAAAAGATAAAACAACCCAACAGACCACATCACATCCAGCTCCATCCTGATTTGGCAATGTAATATACACTTTCATATTTTCGACATGGAGAGTATGTCATCTTTAAAACAAAATGCAAGGAAAACAATGTATTTTAATTTAAATTTTACATTAATTATGAATTAAATTCTATCTCCAGTCTTGCTTGCATGGAGTATGAGAGAAAATGACGGCAACAATACCAAAGAAAAAGTGCCTCTCGTGTTACCCAGTGCCTTGCATTACACCTATTATGTGGTCTATATGAAAAGATGTGGACCTCCTTTCCTAGAGGGCATCCTCAACGGCTTGTGAGCTATCCTTGGGGGTCTTTTCTGATGAAAAAGAGGCATACTTACAGTAGTTCTTGGGTTAGTCAACAAATATCATCTGGGTTAGGGGACAAGTCTACACGAGAAGGCAGAACAGTGTAACTTCTTTACCAGACCTTACCATGGGCTTTGACTACCTTTATCTGACACTATAACCAGCAATGACATCATTCTTTCAATAAATTTTTAGAGTACTGTTAAACAAGCAAACAAACAAAGGTGTTTGTTGAATGCATGAATGAATGTTCCAGAAAGAGAGAATTTAAACTAGAGTTCCAAGGCAAGAGAAGATTCTCTATGGGCCAGTCAAGGACTAAATCATTAGTACCCCAATTTACAATATCACTTTAACATTCAATGGGCAGGATTTACATAATTTATTTGCAAAGGTATTATCAAAGATTTTTTTTCAGAAAATGCAATGTTCTCAAAGCATCCTTCTTAGATTTTCTGCTAATAATCTCAGATATCTGAGTAAAATTACCAAGCACCATTGGTTCTGCAGACACAGAAATAAAAAGCAATTTTATCTGGCAATGGGATTATAACAGAAGGTCACTTATGTGTGTGATAGCTGTTCTTTCCTACTATGGGCATTAGTAAGAAGTGGGAGAGGATAGAATCTTTATCTCTCTACGGGGCATCACGCATAAGACATGTGTAGTCACCCCTCAAACAATGCTATTCAGTTAATGCATTCATCCCACACAGAGTGGGGTTCATCCCACACAGATGTGGTTTCTAAATTCTTTTCAAGACATTGCTCCAGGGAGCCACTATCAATGGATTGAGGTTGATATAAAAGAGAAAAACACTTTTCATTTCTGGAGATTCAGAAGGTCTTCATATCTAAGTAACCATTATTCAAAGTTCCTTCAGTTATTTTGCTGAGGCAGGGAAATAAAACTTACCAAAAGGCAAAATTATTTAATCAAAGGCTAGCCTCTTATAGACTTAGCGTCCTTCTCCCTCCCCCCCTCAAAACAATCCCTCTTCACTGACCAGTCGTGCAAATACAATGTCAATCAATTGCAAATCTTTCAAATGATGCCAGTTCCATGAAATCAGTAATGAGATGTCTGATAACTTCTGGAATCAAATGTAAATCCATTGGTAAATGAAGATCTGATGAAATTAAGTGAATTAATGACCGAAGAAGAGACACTTAAGGGAGATAACAGAATAAGAACCTCAAAAGAAAGTGATCTTCAAATCACGAGCTTTGGGGAAAATGGCGAAGTCCATAAATATTTTCACAAGGACGATGCTCTTTATAATCTGCAAAACCAAAATGTGAAATGAAGGATATTGTATTACGCTGTCAAACAATTTTGTCAGAAAAACTTATGCCAGAAAACAACCTGATTTATTCCTTATTGATTCTTAGGGTTTGTGCCCTTGTGTGTACATTGTTATACATAATATTTTCACAATTTTAGTATATTTTCATTATTCATTGTTCCTCTTAGTCTCCATTTTGGATTGGGTCACTGTGTGACTTTTCTCTAGTGTGTTTAGTCTCTGGTAGTAAGGATCTTCTGTAAATAGTTTGAACTTGAGCAATTGAACAGACTGCCCCCACACACTGATAATCTTGTACTAAAATGGTGTGTTTTCTGTATCTATAAAATCGTACTGGGCTCTGACTATCTTTTTCCTTTCATTTAGCTATTAATGGCTATATGTATGGCAACCAGCCAGGCCTAAGCATGTGCAAAAAGGATAGAGTTTCCTGGCATATGATTGGAATGGGCACTGACACTGATATGCACGGAGTTTATTTTCAAGGGAACACCATCCACCTACGAGGAACTCATCGTGACACCCTGGCCCTGTTTCCCCATACCTCCACAACGGTGTTCATGCAGCCAGACCATGCAGGTAAACTTGGCAGGGCCACCGCAGGTGACCAAATTACTGTCTTCAGGCATATACCCTTAGCGTCCTCCCCTGGAATAAAATGGTTGAATTTGGGCACTTCAGAGGATGTAGCAAGACATACAGTCTTGGTTACAATCAGATAATCCTAACTATTTTATTCCAAACGCACAGTACAAAGGACAGAGGAGAAGCATCTAAAACGACATAAAGCATCTAAAATGACACAAAGAAGAAGTCCCCTAAATGGCCTTGCCACACAAATCTTAGGAGAATGCTCTTGATTCATTCCTAGGAATGATTCAGCCCCAAGAAAGAGGGTATTTCTTGTTCTCCTGAAGCACAGACCTTTTAGTTGTTGCTCTGAAGCATCTACCAGGTATAGACAGCCCAGTGGATGCTTCCAGGTGATAGGCATGACTTTCTTTAGAGACTGATAAGTTACTTGGAGACTTCTGCATTTTCATTCTGTTGGGCACCATTAGTTTCCCTGGAGGGTAAGCTGCACTGGGTCAGAAGTCCACCGAGGGCCCATTGAAGGGCCAGTACTCATCCCTTCTCTTAGACATTTCCAAGCTAATTGGATAATTGGGGCATTTTTATAAAAGATTCAGAGCAACACATGGCTCGTTTGAAAAATAAGATAGCTTGGGGCGCCTGGGTGGCGCAGTCGGTTAAGCGTCCGACTTCAGCCGGGTCACGATCTCACGGTCCGTGAGTTCGAGCCCCGCGTCAGGCTCTGGGCTGATGGCTCGGAGCCTGGAGCCTGTTTCTGATTCTGTGTCTCTCTCTCTCTCTGCCCCTCCCCCGTTCATGCTCTGTCTCTCTCTGTCCCAAAAATAAATAAAAAATGTTGAAAAAATAAAAAAAATAAAAAAATAAAAATAAGATAGCCAGTGCCATGGGCATTCAAAATGTTTCTCCAACCCAACTTTTTCATTAGTCTTAAAACGAAACCAATATACTACCCAAGATGAGTACTTGTTGGCTCTGTCTTCTTTATGAATTAGTGTCTACTTTGCTTCACACTAGAAGTACGGTTTAGATGCCTCTCAGTGTCATTGGTTAAACACTTAGGGCTTGTGCTTCAAAACTTTTGCCCAAGAACTGCCTGAAATTAGGAGTTCCATAACCCGTGCATTATAGACTTTGAGTATTTAACCTTTCTACATTAGTATAATTGATCATAACTATGAATTCGTCTACATTAGTATAATTGATCATAACTATGAATTCATAACTATGAATCACCCAAACCAAGGAATGCCTTGAGCACAATGATTTTTGTTTTTGTTTTTTAAATATGCTCTTCGACACTGAAGATGGGAGAGGAGGGAAACAGCCAGATTTAATCCACAGAAATAGAAACTGGCATTCAAAGCTGCAGTTGGCTGCAATAATTTTAGAGACTTGGTTAATTATTCTAATGCTTTGGTATTACACGTGTGCCCTAGGAGCTTCCAAATTGCTTATGACAATGTTTTCCAGTTTATGTTTCGTGGTGAGTATAAATCTGTGACTGCTTAACAACTTGGTCATTTGGCCAAAATATGAGTAGACCCTAGGCTTCGACTCAAATTTTTTTGTCTTTGTTCTTTTTTCTAAAAACCACTCTACTGAGATATGACTGATACATAAAAAGTTGTTGATATTTAATATATACAAATCAATGAGTTCGTTAGGCGTTTTGTCATGTGTCTGTTGGCCATCTATATGTCTTCTTTGGAGAAATGTCTATTCATGGACATTTTTTAATTGGATCATTTGTTTTTTGAGTATTGAGTTGTATCAGTTCATTATATTTTCTGGATACTAACCCTTTATTGGATATGCCATTTGCAAATATTTCTCTCATTCAATAGGTTGCCTTTTAGTTTTGTTGATTGCGTCTTTCACTGTGCAGAAACTTTTTATTGTAATGTAGTCCCAATAGTTTATTTTTGCTTTTACTTCCCTTCCCTCAGGAGACATATCTAGAAAAATGTTGCTATGGCCGATGTCAGAAAGATTACTGCCTGTGCTCTCTCTCCAAGAATTCTAATGGGTTCAGGTTTCACATTTAAGCCTTTAATCCATTTTGAATTTATTTTTGTGTATGGTGGAAGACAGTGGCCCAGTTTCATTCTTTTGCATGTAGCTATACCAGTTTTCCCAACACCATTTGTTGAAGAGACTTTTTCCCATTGTATATTAATTCCTCCCTTGTTGAGGATTAATTGACGTGATTAATTGTTGAGGATAATTGATATAATTGATACAATTAATATAATTGTGGGTTCATTTCTGGGGTTTTCATTCAATTCCATGATCTATGTGTCTCTTTTTATGCCAGTACCATACTGTTTTAATTACTACTGGTTTGTAATACAACTTGAAATCTGCAATTGAGATCCCTCCAGTTTTTTCTTTTTCATGATTGCTTTGGCTTTTTGAGGTCTTTTGCGGTTTCATACAAATTTTAGGATCGTTCGTTCTTGTTTTGTGAAAAATGCTATTGGTATTTTGATGGAGATTACATTAAATGTGTAGATTGCTTTGGGTAGTATAGACATTTTAACAATATTTGTTCTTCCAACCCATGAGCATGGAATGTCTTTTCATCTCTTTGCATCATCTTGAATTTCTTTCATCACTGTTTTATAGTTTTCAAGTACATGTCTTTCACCTTGTTAGTTAAGTTTAGTTCTAGATAGTTACTGTTTTGGGTGCAATCGTAAATGGGATTGTTTTCTTCATTTTCCTTTCTGCTGCTTCAATATCAGTGTATAGAAATGCAACACATTTCTTCACATTGATTTTGTATCCTGCGACTTTACTGAATTCATTTATCAGTTCTAGTAGTTTTTGGGGGGGAGTCTTTACAGTTTGCAAATTAAAACCACCGTGAGATGTCACTTCACACCTGTCAGAATGGCTAAAATCAAAAACATAACAAACAATAAGTGTTGGCGAATGTATGGAGAAAAAGGAACTCTTGTGCACTGATGGTGGGATGCAAACTGGTGTAGACACTGTGGAAGACAGTCTGGAGGTTCCTCAAAAAATTAAAGCTAGAACTACTCTATGATCCAGGAATTGCACTACTGGGTGTTTCCCGCCCCCCCCCCCCCACCACAAAACACACAATTCAACGGGATACATGCACCCTGATGTTTATTGCAGCGTTATTTACAACAGCCAAACTATGGAAGCAGCCCAGGTGTTTCTGAAAAGATGAATATATAAAGAAGATGTGGTATATATGTACAATGGAATATTATTCAGTCATAAAAAGAATGAAATCTTATCATCTGTAACAACAAGGATGGAACTAGACAGTATAAGGCTAAGAGAAACAACTCAGAGAAAGACAAATACCATCTGATTTCACTCATATGTAGAACTTAAAAAACAGAACAAATAAAGGGGTTCTGGGTGGCTCGGTTAAACGTCTGACTTCGGCTCAGGTCATGATCTCACGGATTGTGAGTTCGAGCCCCGTGTCAGGCTCTGTGCTGACAGCTCAGAGCCTGGAACCTGCTTTGGATTCTGTGTCTCCCTCTCTCTCTGCCCCTCCCCCGCTTGTGCTCTGTCTCTCACTATCTCTCAAAACTGAATAAATGTAAAAAATAATAATAATAATAAAAAAAGAAAACAAATGAGCAAAGGAAATAAAGAAAAGGAAGAGAGAGAGAGAGAGAGAGAGGGACAAACCAAGAAACAGATTCTTAACTACAGAGAGCAAACTGATGGTTACGAGAGGGGATGAAAAATAAGTAAAATGATAAAAAAATAAAAGAAACATATATTTATGCATAAAAAAAACAGATTAATGGGGCGGGAGGTAAGTATATATACATCTGTGAAACCATCGCCACAACCAAGGCCTTCAATTCCTCTTTGTTCTTAGAGAAGATAATTCCTCGGCTAGTGAAGAACATAATGAACGCATGAATAGCAGGCTGCCTGCCAAACAACACGTGCAGAGGGAGCTCTTCCCATGTCTACCTTCAGAGCGTCTTCTGTGTGATTTCCCAAAGACCCTTCCTCATGAGGTCCTCGTCAGTGCTGGGGGGCTTGAGTACCCACTGAACCAATGGGTTTTGCTCATCCTCAAGGGGTAATTAATGAAACTAATCACTGATCACTCACCTCTAAGAACAGTGTCTACCAAAGGAAGGGAAGGTTTATTGATGCAGCAATTCCACTGACAGTTAATATCTTCCAATATTTTTGTTTCATATGATTTTATGGTGAATTCAATTAAGATGTATCTACCTGATGCCAATCTAGAAAATTCAGTTTATAAAGTTACATAATTCTCAGACATGCTTGTTGGCATTATGTAGGGCAATCTGGCCGATTTTTTTTTCTTTTCGTCTGGCATGATGGAGACCTGCCATTGGTCATGAGAACTTCCTTTGCTCAAAGGCCTAACGAAGTAATAATACACCTGGCTTTAATAATAGTACCTTACCTGTATATTGCACTGTATATAGTTTATGAAATATTTTAGGGCATAATACATGATTTCAGAAATGTGCCCCTATTTGAACTTTGTTTAGAATATTAATGATACAGGTTATTAGTTCATTTTAAACTGGACCAGGCTAAGATAATCGTACCCATCAGTGATTTTCCAGGGGCAACTATCTTCTAACAGGTGTATACAATAGGGAAGACCCAGAGAAATCATTTCTCGGTAGCAACTTTGCAAGTTTTAATTTTCCATTACCAATGAATTTCAGATGGTATCTTTCCCCTGGTAAGTAAATATATTCAACGTACTTTATTCCCCCTTGGAGTCTGGCTTTAAAATACCATATAAAATTGATATTTTAAGAATTCACCTTACCATTTATTTATTTGGGAATAAAATGCTGTAGCTTGTGAGCGAACCGAAATCGAAAGCATGGAGCGCCGCACACAACGCCAAGCGATTTCTGTTTCAGGTATTTTCAGGGTGTTTTGCTCCACCTTGCACCACTTCATGAGAGGCATGAATCAGATATATGAGGTCAACAGCTGTGGCAACAAGGACCCTTCTGAGCAGCCGTACGGGATGATAAGAACCTTTTACATCGCTGCTGAAGAGGTAGAATGGGATTATGCCCCTAACAAAAACTGGGAGTTCGAAAAGCAGCACTTGGACGCAGGAGGGGAAAGGTACCACGGGCGAAGCCGTCAAGTCTCTTGGGTGGGATTGCACACACTCTGTAGACGTTTAGCAAATGTGAAAACCTAAACACGCCCTGCTTCTGTCTGCACTATTTTGGCAGACAGCGGCTTTTACTAGGGGCGCAAAAGAGGAGGGAAGCTGCCAGGGCCTCATCCCGGGAGGGGAGCCTGAAGGAAGTCATTTGCACCCCCATCCCCACCCCCGCAGGCTCCGCGCATCCCCACCCACGGTGCGGTGCCGATTGCAAGCGTGGCTGTCCCAAGAATGCATGTGCCTTTGAGAGAGCGCCTAGCGTGAAAGAAGGCCTTAGGGAAAGAGGCAGATCCCAGTGACGTGGGACTGTGAAGACGAAATGGTAGGGAGGGAGGGAGGCAGAGGCGGGTGCAGAGTGGGGTGAGCAGATGGGCTGCTCTAGATTGAGGAGCGTTGGGAAAGAGCGTCCATCTGGATGGGGAGTGGGTCGGAGGCATTGCCTTGGCAGAGATCCTGGAATTGGGGGAGGGAGGAGCTGGTCTCTCTACTAGGCCCTGTACCCAGAAGGTCCCCAAGGCTGACCCTCCCGTGAGAGCACTGTCTGCGGAAGCTGAACACCAAAGAGTCGGCAAGGCTGTGAGCCCTGGCCCCCCACCCACCCTAAGTATCCTTCACTTCCCACTGGGATGTACTGGGGTAGAATCATGCAAGGTATAGAGGCATCTGCTGGGCACTGACCTGCAGACTCCACCCCAAAGTTCATACCCTCCACTAAACAACTTGCTGCTTAGGTTATTTATTCCCTGTCCCCATATACAGACCAGGAAACTCAGGGCACAGAGGTAAGACTAACCCCTAGTCATTGACACTGGAATTGAACAAAGACCAATCTGTGTTCTCACCACCAAGCATGTTAATTTCCATGTCTTTGTTCCTCTTTGTTGTTTATTATCAGACCCCCTCCCCCATACTAATTCTCTTTAGTCGTGTCCCACACAGACTCGTCTATGCCCAAATGTTCCTAATCTTAACATGTCTTTTTTCTCGTCTTACTTGTTGGCCTGTTTTGAGGGTTTAGACACCAGGAAAAGAGAGTGTAACAGCATCACCTCATGGATAAATGAAGAAACAAAATGCCTCTTCCACTTAAAAAAGATTTGCCTCAGGGACAGGGCGGTTTAAAATGTATTCCATGACTCACCAACCCACTTATTAAACCAGACACTCCTCTCCTGCAAAGCCAGTGCCGCCAATACAAGCTAAAGACTAATACTGGTGCATTGGAAAATGAAATGAACCGTAATTCAGCCTTTTCTAAAGTGATTATTTTTACTAAAAGGCTGCTATAACTGAAGAAATAGTTGTATGATAACTCTGTTGTATGTATATTGTGTGTATATTCTTAGCCCTTATACTCTTCGTCTTCCATGACTTTCTTGAGACTCAGTGTAATTTGTGTCTTCAGACCCCATCTCTCTGGGCTGGCAGGAAGCTCTAGTCTCAGTCTTCCGGGATTGTCTCCAGGTGACGTAGAGAGATAAAGCGTGCCGGGTGTGTCTGTACCCTGCCCTGCCACTCTGGATATTGCCCATAAATCACTAAAAACAAAGCCGATTGAGAGCATGTTCACATATTCAAAGTACAACAGATCTGTAGATAAAAATTCAGTAGACATTGAAATGACCGGTTCCTGTCGTGGCACGTCTGTGGCACCCCTGCGGATCGAAGGCCAGGGACAAATGGCCTTTCTGCCCCCCAGTGGCTATGCCTCTGCTCGTTGAGCCAAAGCCATGGCATGGAGACACCCAGCTTTCAAACCACCTCTCAGTATGGGTTATCCCCGAGACGTTTATTGTCCGGGTTAGACCAGACCCTCTGCCTCAGATGTCTTTCCCAGAGCTTCCTAAGAAAGCACCGAGAAGCCCTCGGGATCCCAGAAGAGCAACCAGTGGGACCATCAGCACAATGCCAGGGTTTGTGCAGTGGGAGAGAATTCGAAAACAGAGATTAAGTTGTTATAGAGAAAAAACCTTGTATTCCCAGTACTCGTGAGCTTGTGGACTGATACGCATTTAATTTAACCACCCTGGGACCTGAGATAGTGACTGCCATTTCTTGAGCACCCACCATGTGCCAGGCATTTGCTAGGGTTTTTACAAACCCTATCTGATAAAGACCCTTAGGGTATACTTGACCCATTTGCTCAGCTTTGGCCCAGCATGTCACATGACGTCCCAGCAAGATGGTGATAGAGCATGCGCTTCCCTGGTGCTCAGTATGTGTCTGGCATAGCGCTTTACAGATCCTAACCCATGTAATCCTCACAGCAATCTGGGAGACAGATGCCTTATTATCATCCCACTCCGCGGAAGAGGAAAGCCGAGAAACAGTAAAGCTACGGCTCCAGAGGCATTTCTGTCACTACCACGTGTGTTATTAGGACTTCTGGAAAATAAAAGTAGGAGAAAAATTCTCTTGCCTAGGAAAGCATATGGTCTAGGTCAAAGATATAGGTGCCTTTGTTAAGTACCTGCTGTCTGCTAGGCATTGTACAAAGTACGCGTGAAACAGTGCTGATAAGGGCAGGCCAGGTCCTTCCCCATACAGACTTCATGGTTCGTGGGGCAGACGTTAGAACAAGCATCCTGAGTGAGGCAATCACTGTGAGAGGAGAGGTGCAGGGCACAGGGGGAGCTCACGGCAGGCGCACATGGCCCCACCTGGGGGAGAGAGGGAGAGAGGTGGTCAAGGAGGGAGTAGTCTTTGTCCTGGGACTTGAGGAATAGGCCAGTCAAAGAGGTGGCAAGAGTGTTCTTGGCACAAGGAATAACACATGGAAGGCCCGGAGGTGGGGAGGGCATGTGGAGCTCAAGAGAGAATGTTTAGGATGACCAGAGCGTAGAGTGCGTGGGTGCCAGTGACGAGAAACGAGGCCTGAGAGGTTGGCAGAGGCAGACAGCAAAGGGATGTGAGAGCTAATTTGAGGAATTTGGCAGTGGGAAGCCATCATCAGGTTTTCCACAAGGACTCACTTGGTGGAATTTTTAGGTTAGGGTCACTCTGCGTGTAGAGTAGAGGATGGAGGGAAGGGGGAAGCATGGGTGGCAGGGAGAGTGATTAAGAACAACTCCAGTTAATACGGGTAAGTGACCTAGCGGGCTTAGGTTGGAGTGCAGGTAGTTTAATAGAGGGAAATGGAAGGCTGGGAGACATACTCTATTTTGTAGATAAAACTGATAGATTTTTTTTCTGTCTTTTTGTGATGATGTATCTTGGTGATGGATTAAATATATGGTTGATCCTCATTGTTTGCAGATTCCATATTTGTAAATTTGCCTAGTTACTGAAATTTATTTGTAACACCCAAACCAATTTTTGTGGTGCTGTTGTGGTCCTTCACAGGTATGCATAAAGCAGCAAAGAGTTTGTGTCTCCCAATGCGCACATTTCCAGCTGAGGTCAAACAAACAAAACATCCCTCTGTCTTCACTGTCTTGTTTCAGCTTTCACACTGTAAACAAGCATCCTCTTTGTGGTCTATTTAGTGCCTGTGTGTGTGTGTGTGTGTGTGTGTGTGTGCGCGCGCTTTTCGTTGGTGACTTAGCTGTTTAAAATGGCCCCCAGGGTAAGTGCAAGAAGGCTGCGATGTGTCTTACAGAGGAAATACATGTGTTAGATAAGCTGCCTTCAGGTGTGACTTATAGTGCTAGTGGCCATGAGTTCAAAGTTAATGAATCAGCAGTATATATTAAATAAGATGTCTTGAAACAGAAGCACACATAGAACAAGGGTATTTATCAATCTGTTGATGAAAGTATTTGGACCAGAGGTCTGAAGAAGTTTTTTTGCCGGCGAGGTGGATTTTCCTCTACCGTTCAAATTCTTCTGGCTGGCCTAAAAATTAAATTGACATGAGACAGATGAACAGGAGAAAATCAAATTTACTTACATAGGGAGAATCCACATAGACATGAGAGATTCCAAAGACAGTGAGGCCAAAGGAGATATATATGTCATTCTGAAGGAAGGAGAAGGAAGTAGGGGTCTGGGACTTCAAAGAGAAGGAAAGCAATTCATAAGAAGATGAAAAAGAGTACATGTTAGGTAAACAAATGTTGATTGGGCCACTCAGAAACAATGGGACAGAGAGAAGAATTTTAACAGGCTTTGCTAAATTCCTCTCTGTCTCCCACCCCTAGTTCATATTATAAGATAGTTACCTTCTGTAATAGCCCCTTCCTGGAGGGGGTCCTCTACCTAAATTCTTCTGGGCAGTTAGAGGGAAAGTCAGAGCTTTTTCCTGAATCTTTTGGGTCTTGATTGCTTTCAACTCAACATAATCCACATGCCAAAGTGGCACGTCTTGGGGCAATTCGTTCTGAACACCTGCAAAACGTAACCTTATGTTTCCCCTAGGGACAATGGCTTAGTGTTCATTATTTCAGTATTCAAAGTGGCTTTCTAGAACATGACTCCTGTGACTACCAAGCATCAACTATGCCTATACTTGTATATGAGTATGTGCATAATATACAACCCAGAGTCTTTCTTGAGATCTTTAAGGTGGAAAAGTAGAACAAGGTATGGAATGATATAAATGGAATCTGAAGGAATTCAGGGTAGTGGAGTGTGAGCATGTGCATGTGTGCATGCACATGCATGCGTGTGAGCTTAGTTAGCCCCAGGAAGAGGAGTACCACCTCAAGGGGCCCTTAGGAGTCTCCAACTAAGGCTGGCCGCAGTCAGCACCCAGCAAAGCTTTGGAACAATGGTTCCCAAGAAGTAAGACCTGGGCCAGTCAGAACCCCCTGCGGTGCTTTCAAATACAGATTCCTGGCTCCACTCCCAGAGAGCCTGGTGCAAAAGTTGAGCTCCACTGGGAGATTCTGATGGCAGCCAGGTATGGGAAACTGTGCTCCCGGGTACCCCTGAATCACTCAGGAGCACCCAAGGTTTTTCTACCTTCTGACAACTTTAATTTCTGCTGCTTCTGATTTATAGACATGGAGATATATTTATGAACCACACTGAAAACTGGATTGGCTCTCAGTACAAGAAAGTGGTTTACAGAGAATACACCGATGGGGAATTTGTGGAGATCAAGGCCCGGCCGCCACGAGAGAAGCACTTGGAACTGCTGGGTATGACACAGATCGCAGCCATGCGCTGCCAGCCCCAAGGCACGTGAACATGTACACATACACTGTCACACTTAGACCTGAGAAGGGACAGCAGGGACAGAGTGGCCCGAGTGCATTCACCCAAGTGTGACATCTTCCTGCCCTCCCATTGTCAGGGAGCGTGCTCTGTACTCAGCTCATTCAAAGGAGAGTCAACCGGATAACACGCAAACACGAGTCCATATCGTCAACAGTCTAACCAGCATCTGTTGCCCTGAAATTCCTTTCCCATCCCTCTGCTGAGCCAGGACGTTTTAATTGGAATAATGTGATGCCTCAGATGAGCAAGCAGAGTATTTGCATAGCTTCTTCAAGGGCCTGGATCATCTATGCACAGGGCCATACGAACACACCATAAAAACAACTCCAGCAAAGGGCGCCTGGGTGGCTCAGTCATTTGAATGTCTGACTCTTGATCTCAGCTCAGGTCATGATCTCATGGTTTGTGGGATCAAACCCTGCGTCAGGCTCTGTGCTGACAGCACGGAACCTACTTGGGATTCTCTCTCTCCCTCTCTCTTTCTCAAAATAAATAAATAAACATTAAGAAAATGATTCAAGCCAATGAGAAACTCCTTGCATAAGAGGAGTGCTAAGGGTAGAAGGCCTGGTTTGAGCTCAGGAGGCCATCTCAGAATGTGGCCATCTCAGAACCTACTGTGCCTGTCTGATACCCTGGGCTGCCTGACCTGGGGATCAGATAAGCTCTTCCTTCCTGCTTTCCTTCCCCACTTTCACCTGGGAGTCACCAAACCTGACCCCATCATGAATATGAGATCTTTAGGGAGAAGGCTAATCTAGATGGCTTTCTGAAATCGGTTCCCTTTTTTTTTTTCTGTTCTCATTTTTATTTTTTTATTTCAAAAAATTTTTAATGTTTATTTTCAAGAGAGAGAGAGAGAGAGAGAGAGAGAAACAGAGCACAAGTGGGGGAGGGGCAGAGAGAGAGGGAGACACAGAATCCGAAGCAGGCTCCAGGCTCCGAGCTGTCAGCACAGGGCCCGACACAGGGCACCTCGAGATCACCACCTGAGCTGAAGTTGGATGCTTAACCAACTGAGCCACCCAAGCGCCCCTCTGTTCCCATATTTAAATGCACAAGGTGACATGTATAAATAATGAGTTTACACAGTGCTTCTTAATATTAAAAAAGGCACCAGGACAGCTAGCTTGATAAATTATCAGATGCCCCATCCACCTTCCCTGCACCCTCCCTGCATTGACATGTAAGCTTATCACACTAAAAGAGTCAACCCAGTGGGAACATTCCTTCTTTTGAGCTGTGTTTGTCATATGAACTCCAGAAAAAAAGGTGCGGTCCTGCCAAGGGTGGGGTGGTTTGCCCCTCAAAAAGCCCCGGTTTGGGTCTACTCAGTAAAATGACACAAAGGAGGGACTCCATCAGAGGCAAGCCCAGTGGTACTTCCCCTCAGGAGAGCACAAGGCCCATCCACTCATTTTCTGCATTTTCAGGGACAGGCCTGTGCTCCTAAAGTTCCAAAGGGCACAGGGCAGGCAACAGGCACACCTTTGCTCCTTACCACTCCCTGGGACCTATCAGGCCCCGAATCAGAAGACATTCACCCTTACCAGTACAGCAAAGCAGGTGCAATTGATGGCAATGAGTCACAAATAAGGATTTTAGTACATGCGTGCACGTGCACCTATCTGTAACTATGCCCAAGTATGCTGTTTAAAAGCATGCATTCTTTTCTAGCTCTATCATAAAAATAAAAGAGCGTTTTTTCATATACTTCCTAATTCATACTCAGTATTTCCCTACAAAGATCATAATAGTCCAAGAAATTTGATTTAAATTTTTTTTTAATGTTTATTTATTTTTGAGAGAGAGAGAGAGCGAGGGAGAGTGCATGAACGGGGGAGGGGCAGAGAGAGAGGGAGACACAGAATCTGAAACAGGCTCCAGGCTCCGAGCTGTCAGCAGAGCCCAATGTGCGGGTTGAACCCACAGACCACGAGATTATGAGCTGAGTGGAAGTTGGAGGCTTAACTGACTGAGTCGTCCAGGCACCCCAGTCCAACAAATTTTAGGCTGATTTAACACTTCAGTGGCCTTTCTCAGAAAAGCAATTGTGACCATCAGTAAAGACTGGATGGGTATATTCAGACTCCCTACCATGGGTGTGTCTTTCTATGATGTGGACTGCCATGGGCACCCAAGAATGCAAATAAATCCCTCAGGGCCATAGGACCAGGTCTAAGGTGACTCCCAAATGGGAGTCTGTTCCATCCTTCTCGAAGCAGTGTCACATGACCCCGGTGTGTCTGGTGCTCTGTCAGGGGGGCGCCTGCACTGAGCAAGCTGCATTTGTGCCACTGTTGAGGCACGGAGAGGTGAGGGGCACCCGGCATGGGCGAGGGCTATCCCACGGTCATGCTGGTCCAGCAGGGTGTGGGCCGATTCCCAGTGGCACACAGGAGGGTTGCTTCTCACAGAAATGTGTGTGCATGAGTGCTGAGGAGCACACATCTCCTCAAGGTATCCAAACGCTGGGACACAGCACTGGACGTGCATTAATGAAATCACTGTATTGATCATAGATCAGCACGTGGATGTTTTAGGTTTGCTCTTGTCTTTCAGATCCCTTTTATACACAATATTTCTTTGGATCCTCATGATGGTGATGATTATTAATGTATCCATTTACCAGCAAATGAGCGATTTCAGACTTACCAAAGGTTACATACAACTGGAAAGCCACCATATCATGTGGATATGGCTTTTCCTGGAGATTATGTCTCAGCAGTAGTAAAATTGGCAGCATTTATTTATTGAGTACTTACTGTGTTTCAGTGCACTGAGATAAGCGCTTTACGTACATTATCTTATTTAATCCTTACGATAGGTGTTATTAAACCCGTTTCGTAGGTGAGGAAATTGAGAGTCAGGCAGGTTACTTGACTTACCCAAGACCTCTCTAATAAGTGAAGGAAGCAAGATTTGAACCCAGGTTGGTCCAATTGCCAAATAGTACCTGAGTATTTAATGTTACGTGTATTGCCCTCCAAAGGAAGTGCACTAATGAAGAAGGTAACCTTTGTTTTATTTGGCCAAATACCATCTACATTTATATTACATCAATGTTGGAAAGAACAACGATAATGCACACAGGCCTGTGTTTTGCCTTTAGGCCCAATGGTTCATGCCGAGGTGGGTGACTCCATCCTGGTCATATTTAAGAACAAAGCTAAGCGGCCCTACTCCATCTCAGCCCATGGTATTGAAGACATGGAGAGTGGGAAGCAACTCCAAGTGCCCATCACAAAGCCAGGTAAGTTACATCAGACATCTGCTCCATGCTGATAAGGACACTGGACTCAACTCTCTTCTGATCTTTGAAGGGTCTTGGAAAGTTCATGTTAGTGTCAATATGTTCCAGCCATCACCTAGTCACTCCCAATATGAGATCATCATTCATCTAATGACCAAGTGGTTATGGTGTTTCCAGGGCTCTATTTGGGACCTAAAAGTGTAGTAAGACATAATAATAGCTAACACGTACTGAATGTTCATCTTTGGCCAGGTGCTGTGCCTTATATATTTTTTTAAAAAACTAATAATCTCATTTTCTAGCAAGGTAGACACTAACATATGTCATGGACTCTGATACCATTGGTTGTAATATCCATCATCATTTTATCTGTTACTAAAAAAAAAGAAAAAACACACTGCCAATTAAACTTTAACGTGCCACTGATTTGAAGATGCATCTTGATTTCAGTTATGTGAAAGTGTGAAAAATGCACATTCTATAACTGAGGGAATATGCTATCGTCACGTCCACTTAACAGATGACTAAAACACAGAGGGGTGAGCTTGACCAGGTCATATGTTAGCAATGGCAGGACCTCAATCTGTTGGATTTCAGAACCTATGCGCTTAACCATATATTTCTCTTGCGATGCTTAAAATGAGTTTGGAAGAAAAACAAGACAAGCAAGATGAATTATTTCAGTAGTAATGCAGACTATACATAATGAAATTCTAACTGGGAGAGAGTTTCAAGAATGTATCTGAGAGTGTTTATAAAAATTTCAGAGAAGGAAAATCCATGAAGATCGATTGATTGATTCAGAGAAAATAGAGAAAGCCTTATAAAATAGGTAGAACTCCAGTTGAGTTTTAAAATATGCATTGAAGGGAGAGAAGATCTCATAATTAAAAGAACCATACATTTACACAGTTGGAATGTGGTTGTAGTAAATGTTAAGAGCCTCTGTGACCTTCAGTTATGAAATTGAGAGCAATCATAGGTGTAATTACAGGGGAATTATATGCCACTTTACTTATGTATATATATGAATAATACTAAATACTATAGTAATTACAATAAAAGTCATATAAGCCTTGGAAAAAATTAAAGCTGCATAGAAGAAAGAAAAGAAAACACTCTAATGCATCACCAGAAGACGTTAGCAAGATACTCTTACATGGATGGGGTTGGGGGGAGGAAATCTTCACTGGACACAATCCCAAACTCTCCTGCCTCTCTGCACCCCACCCTACTCCCCAGTTCAGGAGCCTGTGTTTTACTGCTTTAAGAAGTCTCTCATGAATGTTCTAAATGTCTATCTATAGGGAGATACTTAAATTTTGGAATCCCCTTACAGTGAACTATTCAGCCAGTAAATGGATGTGAAGGTTTTAATGACATGAGAAAAACCTGTGGTATCATATTAAGCAAAATACAAGTATGGAAAAAAGGTTAAAAAGGAAATAAGCCAAAATGTTAATAATGGTTGTACATTTTGGGTAGTATTTTAAGTAATAGTTAGGGTGATACTCTTTTCTTTTTTTTTTAAAAATTTTTTTTTCAACGTTTTTTATTTATTTTTGGGACAGAGAGAGACAGAGCATGAACGGGGGAGGGGCAGAGAGAGAGGGAGACACAGAATCAGAAACAGGCTCCAGGCTCCGAGCCATCAGCCCAGAGCCTGACGCGGGGCTCGAACTCACGGACCGCGAGATCGTGACCTGGCTGAAGTCGGACGCTTAACCGACTGCGCCACCCAGGCGCCCCAATACTCTTTTCTATTTCTTCACATTGTTTGTACTTTCTTCATTTTCTGTAATGGATGTCTTGCTTTTATGAAGAGGGCAATTGTTTTATTTATTTATTTATTTATTTATTTATTTATTTATCTATGTTAAGTTTATTTATTTTGAGAGAGAGAAAGTGCGAATGGGGGAAGGGCAGAGAGAGAGGAGACAGCGATTATCCCAAGCAGTCTCTGAGCTTTCAGCACAGAGCCCGATGTGGCGCTCGAACCCAAGAACTGTGAGATCATGACCTGAGCTAAAGTCAAATGCCAACTGAGCCACCCAAGCACCCCTGAGGGAAATGGTTTTAAATGGGTCAAAAAAGCAGTGAAAATTACTCATTTTTGATGGTTAAAAGCAACTCAGGAGGGAGGAAGAGAAGTGCCAATCAGGCATGGGTAGGCAGTCTGATAGGGCTGTTGGGCCTGCTGGGTGAGCCCTCACAGGCTGCTGTGCCCTAATGGTGAGGACTAGTAAGGGACATAGCTCTTCTGTGCTGACTAGACTTCTAAGCATCCTTGATGGGGTTATGGGGTTAGAGAGAAGAATGATTAGAACATGGCAGAGAAGCATTTTTCTCACTGAAACTCTGAGGGGAGAACCCCTATAAGGGATCCCTCTCTGATTCTATAAGGGTCTCTGACAAGCCTGAAAGTCTTGGGAGAGTCCAGAGATTAGGGGTAGGAGCAAGAAACTAATTTGGTGCACGAAATCCAGGCAAATTGGAGAAGAATGGTTATTCTAGGCATGCCTGAGATAAGGAAAGCAAACTAGTGCCTTAAGAAAAGTAAGCAGCCCCCTCTCAGATTTCTCCTCCTCCTTCTTCTTCAAGATGCCACTCAACAAACAGGCACAGAACATCCTCTTTTTGTTTAGAGCTGCACCCCCCACTGGGGCGAACAATGAATCATTCCAACTTTAATAACACCACCCCTTAGCTATTTGCATTTAGGAAGCTAAATATCAGCTGTTTATCTTACAATTAACAAGGCAGGGGGGCTATTATGAAAGGTAATGGAAACCAGACCTAAAATTATATTGCTAACCTACTGGTGTATTTGCAAATATGGAGCAGTTTCATGTAAGCATAATTTTTGTTTAACCCTGTGGCTCACATTCAGCTATAGGTTGTATGTACTGATGGGGTGGGGATGGGACCTAGATAGTTCAAAAGGAGATAATGATTTAAATGTCGTTTTTATTTGAGACTTTACAATGTGATTATCTTGCTAATTTATGTGAGTTTATTTATTACTTCTCTGCAAGGCTCTGGGTCAGCCACAGGGGATGCATAGATGTAGTCCCTGGCATACGTTTGTTATTAGTATACATACAAATAAACATTTATTAACTGCCTTCAATGTGACACACTAACCTCGGTATTTAATTTTATTTAACCTTCACAACAATCTGAAAAATGGATGACTAACCCACTTTACAAATAAGGAGACTAGGGGCGCCTGGGTGGCGCAGTCGGTTAAGCGTCCGACTTCAGCCAGGTCACGATCTCGCGGTCCGTGAGTTCGAGCCCCGCGTCAGGCTCTGGGCTGATGGCTCGGAGCCTGGAGCCTGTTTCCAATTCTGTGTCTCCCTCTCTCTCTGCCCCTCCCCCGTTCATGCTCTGTCTCTCTCTGTCCCAAAATAAATAAAAAATGTTGAAAAAAAAAAAAATTCAAATAAGGAGACTAAAGGTCAATGAAGTCAAGTAGCTTGTCAAAGGTTAGATAAATAGGAAGTGATAGGGTTGAGACTTGGAACTAAGTCTCTCTGATTCTCTCTGGTTCTAAATAGGTCCTGCTTATCTGCACATTAGAATCACCTGAGAATCTTTAAAAAAATACTGATGCCCTTGTCCTAGGCCCCGGATACTCTAATTTCATTGGTTTGTAATGAGATCTCAGCAGTTAAGAGTTTACAAAGTTCCCTGGTGATTCAATCAGAAATCAAGGCTGAGTCCTACAGTAACTCAAGTGTGCTCAAGCATAGCTCTTGTGAGGGAGATATGGAATTTGAGGAGAAAAAACAGTGAAAAATAAAATAAGTCTTTATGCCTTGAATAAACATCAGTTGATAATGTATAGGGCAAATTGGAAAGAAAGCTATAGTCTGAAATGAAAAATCTGCCATTTTGAGAATAGAGAAACTCAAGATGTGAGTTTAATTGGAGCATTTCTAATGAATGAGTAATTCTCCCCAGTAATAAATATTAACCAAAGTACATAAAGATCTCTTTGTTATTTCTTTAGGTAAAACATCTGGAACAGAAGTAACACTAGTAAATTCTTTCTATTACTTCTCATTTGTTTCAGGAGAAATAAAAACTTACAGGTGGAATGTCCCTAAAAGGTCTGGTCCAGGACCAAATGACCCAAATTGTATTCCGTGGGTTTACTATTCAACAGCAAATTTTGTGAAGGTAAGATGAAGGGGGCAACCAAAATGCTTAAAGTAATATGACTTTAAACCGATTATTCAAGTTATCACAACTCTGGTGGGTATATGTGTAATGGCCAACAGCAGGGATCTCAAACTATGGCCATGCACATTTGTGAACATTGTTTATGGTTGAGTTGAATAGTATTAAGAAAACAAAATTCAACTGAATAAATTTTAAAGATCTAATTAGCTTTATTCAACAATTCATGGGCAGCGTCACATCTAGCAGATAGAAAGGACGTTTGAAGAAGTGTACAAAAATGAGAGACTTTTACAGGCAGAAGGAGCCAAAACAAGGAAGTTGCTGGCCAAAAGGAGATTGTCTGTGGCAAGGTCACCTTCCTTTGAGGAATAGCAGGGGTCTCACTACTGCTAATCAGGTAATTCCAGATTGACTAGTTTAAGATTCTGCTCCTGGGAGAGATTGAAACTTTAGTTAACCTAGGAATTAAGCCTTAGTTTGGTGATGTGGGCTTAGCACAAGTGACTCTATTTTGGACCTGTTGTCTCTCTCTCTCCCTCTCTCTTTAACAATTCCCCCGTTTTGATCAGACTCTCATCTTAATTGAGAGATGTGATCAAAATTTAAGGCATTAGCACCTCTCCCAGCTACTGCTCTGAAGCTCCCACAATTTTTGTTCATCTTCTGTGTGGTATTCACAGGTCATGATCCTTTTTGTTGAATCTCTGTGGTATTTATGGGACACAACTTTAGGTTCACATTTCTTAAATTGGTCATTTTCTTCATTCTTTTTCTGTGTTCTTGTCTCAGTGAGATCATTTGCTTGTTTAGCAGCTATGAAAATGCATTTCAAGCTTTTGAAGGAATACAGTGCACCAGGGAGACGACTGTGATTATTATAAGCAGAATAATCCCCCATATCTGGTGTGCACTTTGGAGCCATGATCTCCAAGGCCCAAACCAATCAAAGTCAAATAAGTCAAAGAAAGACCAGGTTGAAGGAGTCACTTTCTAAAGCCAAGTGGCTTGTTCAGTGGTTTCGTGTATCTGAGTTTCAACTTCCCAGAAATGTTATCCAGGTTCAAGTGGTGTTGGCCACAGCAAAGGCACCTCCTTGTTCAGCTAAAAGATAATAAAAGCCTATCATATGATCAAGTACAACGTTGGCCTTGCAAAGATGCATACTGTTAGCGAGATCTTTTTGTGATTGGAGCAGATCTGATTTACATAATCATAAGAATGTAGGGGTGCAAATGTACTATGATTTGCATAGGTATTTGTGTTTAACTGAGCAAAGTACAGTTACAACTGGAGAAAGGTAAAAATGGGATACTGGATATTCTGGCCATAAAAGTTGGACTTTGTAAGTGCACTCCTAAGTGGTGGTGGTGGGGGGGTGTCAATAGAGAATAGAAGAAAAATTGGTTGGAGGGAGGATCACCGGGTCTTTAGCATCATGGATTTTGAGGACAAATCTAGCAGTCTGAAAGGTTTCTGTCCCCCCCCCCCCGCCCCCCCTGCCATTTAGCAAGGGCCTGAGAGATATAGATGATGGTGTTATCTTTCCAGACCAATGCCAGAGTATAGGAAGGAAAGAGAAGAAGGAAGGGTTTCATGTTTAGTTAAAGCATGCAGCTTTGGTGTGGCATCTTGGATGGAAGCAGTTCATCACAATGTAGGCTATTTCTTTTCCTAGTCAATTTGATTTGGAAATCTCTAGCATTTCTACAGGAACAGATATCAGGTGTTGGAGCCTTTTTCAGCTTTGAGATGTGTATTCGAGGTCTAGTTTTACAAAAGTGTCAATGGTCAGGAGCACTTGATAAGGCCTTTTCTATGAGTCTCACTCCTACAAAAATATCAGAGTAAATAATAACTCTCTGTGAATGATAAAAGTCTTCAAAATTGTCCATGGTTAAAGATCTGATGAGAGTTCATTATAATGGAATTCATAAGGAAGTTTGGCTATTTCATTTTAAAATAATACATGGAATTATGACTGATAAAATTATACTAGGATATATCAAATTTCTAGGAATTTAATCAATTTCTAGAACATTTATAATATATATCCATATGAATATAATATAAAAAAGGCTTAATATTACTTCTTATTTCACAATGTTTCCCATGTAATTTAACCCATCAAATATACTTAATTACTTTAACATCTCTCTTTCAATAAGGGGAGAGAACAAATTTTTTGAGATGTCCCAGGACCCTCTTAAAATATCCCCAAAGTTGGTTCAAGGTCAAAAAGTCTTAATTTAGGATTTGATTTTTGGGAGGTTTCTGAAAAATATCAAAAGATTTAAAAACACTTGGTCAAAGAGGATCATAGGTCTCTGTGAAACAATAAATAGTTATCCGCTTAACCATAGTGACAGAGACTTCACAAGGTTAAATAGTGAGGGTTAAATACACAAATACAGAAGGTTAAATAGTTCTAAAAATATCTTCGCTCTTCTAGTAGAGAAGACTCAGCTCTTTCAAGGAATTGAAGACTTGATAAAGACAACATGAAATGCAGAAAATTATTTTGATAAGATAGAATCTTTGTTTTCTAGGCAGATTATGTAATCTGGGTAAAAAGAGAAAACTATACACACACCTTTTATTATCTCTTATCAAGAGTATATCAATAATCCAAGAAAATTTTATCACTTTAACAGAGAGGAAACGAAATTCTAACTTTATACCAGTGTACTGTCTTTTAAAAGGATAATGAACATACTATTAGTTTCAGGGGTACAACATACTGATTCAACACTTCTGTATATTACTCAGTGCTCACCACAATAAATGTCAGTCACTATCTGTCACCATATAATATTATTACAATATTATTGACAATATTTCCTATGCTGTACTTTTCATCGCCTAGACGTATTTATGTTAGAACTGGAAGTCTGTACTTCATAATTCCCTTTACCTATGTCACCCATCCACCCACCCACCGCCTCTCTGGCAACCACTAGTTTAACTTGGTTTGGAGTTAACTTGGTTTTGCTTGTTCTTTGTTTCTTTATTCATTTTTTTTTTTTTTTTTGCTTTTTACATTCTACATATAAATGAAATCATATGGAATTTTAATTTCTTTTGTTGGTTGCACTCAGCGTAATACCCTCTAGGGCCATCCACGTTGTCACAAATGGCACAGTCTCCCAAATTCTTTTTATAGGCTGAGTCATAGTCCATTGTATTCCTCTTCATTTGCTTCCATATCTTAACTATTGTGAATACACTGCAATAAATATAAGGATGCATATATCTTTTCGAATTAGTTTGTATTTTCCTTGGGTATTACCTAGATGTGGAATTACTGGATCATATGGTTTGTCTATATTTAAGTTTTTGAGGGATTTCCTTACTGTTTTCCACAGAGGCTGTGGAAATTTACATTCCCACCATCAGTGCAAGAGGGTTCCTTTTTCTCCACATCCTCACCAACATTGCTATCTTTTTTATCTTTTTGATTCTAGCCATTCTGACTATTGTAAGGTGTTATCTCATTGTGTGTTTTTTTTAATGTTTATTTTATTTTTGAGAGAGAGAGAGAGAGAGAGAGAGATTCCTACCCTGTTTTCTTCTAGGGGTTTTATGGTTTCAAGTCTCACATTTAGGTCTTTAATCCATTTCAGTTAATTTTTGTGTATGGTGTAAGAAAGTGGCCCAGTTTCATTCTTTGCATGTGGCGGTCCAGTTTTCCCAGCACCAGTTATTGAAGAGACTGTCTTTTCCCCATTGTATATGCTTGCCTCCTTTGATATAGATTAACTGACCATATAATCACGGATTTATGTCAAGTATCTCTATTCTGTTCTCTTGATCTCTGTGTCTATATGTGTGCCATTACCATATTATTTTTGTTACTACAGGTTTGTAGCATATCATGAAATCTGGTATTGTTGATACCCACTGTTTTGTTCTTTTTCAACATTGCTTTGACAGTTTGCAGTCTTTCATGGTTACATACAAATTTTAGTGTTATTTATTCTAGTTCTGTAAAAAATGCTGTTGGTATTTTGATAGTGATTGCACTGAACCTGTAGATTGCGTTGGGTAATATGGACATTTTAACAATATTTGTTCCTCCAACCCACGAACATGGAATATCTTTCCCCTTGTCTGTGTCATATTCAGTTTCTTTTGTCAATGTTTTATAGTTTTCAGAGTACAGATCTTAACTTCCTTAGTTAGGTTTATTCTTAAGTATTTTACTCTTTTTGGTGCAATTGTAAATGGAATTGTTTTCTCAATTTCTCTTTCTGCTACTTCATTATTAGTGTAGAAATGCAACAGATTTATGTATGTTAATTTCATATTCTGCAATTTTGCTGAATTCATTTATCAGTTCTAATAGTTCTTTGGTGGAGTCTTTAAGGTTTCCTATATATAGATTACTCACCTTATTTCTATGGCTAGGATCTGGTACTATGTTGAATAGAAGTGGTTAGAGTGGATATTTTTGTTTTGTTCCTGATCTTAAGTGAAAACTCTCCATTTTTCACTATTAGGGATAATGTTAGCTGTGGGTTTTTCATATATCACCTTTATTATGTTGAGATACATAAAATCACTTTGTTGAGAGTTTTTATCAAAAATGAATGTTGTATCTTATCAAATGCTTTTCTCCATCTATTGAGATGATCATATGGTTTTTATCCTTTCTCTTGTAATATGATGTATCACATTGATTTCAAATATCGAATTACCCTTGTATCCCTGGAATAAATCACGCTTGATTGTGGGGAATGTTTTTAAGTGTACTGTTGAATTCTGTTTGCTAATATGTTGTTGAGGATTTTTGTATCTATGTTCATCATAGATATTGGCCTGTGGCTTTGGGACTTTGTTTTGTTTTGGTGTGGTTTGGTAGTGTCTTTGTGTGGTTTTGGTATCAGGGTGACATATTGACCTTGCCCACCTGCAAGCCCATGGCAGTCTCAGACAGGCCCCTCAATAGCCTAGGGACCAAACCCTGCCCTGTACATCCACAGCAGGTCATTGCAGCTCACTGCCCTGAAAGCAAACATGTCTCTGCCACAACAATAGGAAGCACAAAACTCACATACGAAACATCCCTGTATCACATGGTTCTGGTGATGGGAGGACAATGTGTTACAGGGCATTACAGTACATCTTTTACAAAGGCCACCATTTTCAAGAGCAGGAGATGTGGTTGACCTCTCCATTACACAGAAACACAGAGAGTTAGACAACATGAAGGGACAGAGGAATAGGTCCCAAATGAAAGAATAAGACACAATCATAGCAAAAGAGCTAAATGAAATGGAGATAAACAACATGCTTAATAAAGAATTCAAACCAATGGTCATAAAGATACTGGACTTAAGAGTGGATGAACTCAATGAACACTTCAACAAAGAGAAAATACAAAAATGAACCAGTCAGACATGAAAAATTCAATAACTTAAATAAAAAGAAATACACTACAGAGAATCAACAGCAGATTACAAGATGCAGAAGAATGGATTAGTGATCTGGAAGACAGGGTAATGGAAAGCAATCAAGCAGAAAAATAAAATAAATAAAATAGAAAGAATAATAAAAAATGAGGATAGGTTAAGGGACCTCAGCGACAACATCAAGCATAATACCATTCACATTTTAGGGATCCCAAAGAAGAAAAAGGGGAGGAGAAAACTTATTGAAAGAAATAATAGCTGAAAACTTCCCTAATCTGGGAAAGGAAACAGACATCCTGAACCAGGAAGCACAGAGGGCCTCTGATAAGATTAACCCAAGGAGGTCCACACCAAGACATATAATAATTAAAATGGCAAAAAGTAATGATAGAGAATTTTCAAAGCAGCAAGAGAAAAGAAAACAGTTACATACATGGGAAACCCTATAAGTTTAAACAAATCTTTGAAATGTAGCCATACCAGTTTTTGACAGGAAGTTTATAGCAATACCTCAAGAAATAAGAAATATCTGAAATAATCTAGCCTTACACCTAAACGAGCTAGAAAAAGAAGAACAAACAAAGCCCAACACTAGTAGAATAAAGAAAATAATAAAGATCGAAGCAGAAGTAAGTGAAATAAACACACACACACACACACACACACACACACAAAACAATAGAAAAGATCAATGAAACCTGGAGCTAGTTCTTTGAAAAGATCAACAAGATTGATAAAACTTTAACCAGACACATTAAGAAGAAAAAAAAGAGAGAGGACTCAAATAAAATCCGAAATGAAAAAGGGGAAATAACACCTAACACCACAGAAATACAAAGGATTATAGGGAGAATACTATAAAAAATTATATGCCAACAAATTGGACAACCTAGAAGAAATGGATAAATTCCTAGAAAGATAAAATCTTTCAAAACTGAATCAGGAAAAAATGGAAAAATTTAACAGACCAATTACTAGTAATGAAAGTTAATTGGTAATCTAAAAACTCCCAAGTAACAAAAGTCCAGGACCAGATGGCTTTGCAGGTGAGTTAAATGATACATTTAAAGATTTAATATGTATTTTTCTTAAACTATTCCAAAAATAGAAGAGGAAGGAAAACCTCCAAATTCATTCTACAAGGCCAGCATTATCCATATATCAGTATACTTTTGATATTAAAATGTTTTTTTTACCAAGTTTATTAGTCTTAGCCAGCTTGACTCACATAAAATTTCCTTCCCAAGATTCCCTTTTACAAACCTTCTACAACTTCCTTTTTCAAATCCAAATTTTGTCCTTTGTTTTTTCTCTTCCTTATTTTGAAATAACCAGCCTCGCTTTAGGACAAAATTAGTTTCCTTTCCCTCAACAAAAATGCATCTCCATTTCTCATATCTTCTTTTACCAAAAGCACCACAGCCTAGTTTCCTTGTGAACGGAGTTGTTGCCTTTATTGTTTCTAGTAGCTTACGCATATTGAATTTTTAAACATTAAACACCTTAATTTCTAGTGAAAGTAAATAATTGTTAGCTTTTACATTGGTATTTTGTGGTTTGGCAAATTTAAAAATACATTTCATACAACACCCAGAAACCAATTTGACAATAAATTTCATATTAAAAAAATAATAAAATAAAATACATTTCATAACTTGTAGCAATATATTCTTCCGCATAGTAAATTTGTTAACGTGGCATAAAACTTGTTTACTAATAGACCTCAATTTCTGGGCCAGTGTTTTGGTGATGGACCCCTCGGAGGGTATAGTGAGGAAGGCCTAGGTATTGTTTTAGATACCTTTTGTATCTTTGTTTTTTCATTGGCCTTTTGCAAGGAAAATTTTTTTAATGTTTTCTTTATTTTTGAGAGAGAGAGAGAGAGAGCATGAGCTGGAGAGGGCAGAGAGAGAGAGAGAGAGAGAGAGAGAGAGAATCCAAAGCAGGTTCCAGGCTCCGAGCTGTCAGCACAGAGCCCAGTGCAGGACTTGAGCTCACAAACCATGAGATCATGATCTGAGCTGAAGTCGGACACTTAAGCAATTGAGCCACCCAGGTGCCCCTTGCAAGGAAAATTTTAATGACGCTATTTTGGAATCTTAAAGCCTTTTGGAAGCTTTTACACACCAAATAAAATAAGTATCCCTTTCTGTTTGCTTGATTTGGAAACCCTTGTTTTTAAGTGAACTTCTTAAATAAATTATTTTGTCTCGTTGGAATGTTCCCCATAATGGCCATTATAATTCTAGGTTGTCTTTAGTTAGATTTTGCCATTTTGTTAATATTTATAGCTTCTGGGAAATAGTTCTAAGACATAAAATAAGCAGGTGTGCCAGAAGGTGGCATGCTCAACTCTTTGGAATTTGAGGACCCCATTTTTTTTTTTTTTTTAAATTTTTTTTTTCAACGTTTTTTATTTATTTTTGGGACAGAGAGAGACAGAGCATGAACGGGGGAGGGGCAGAGAGAGAGGGAGACACAGAATCTGAAACAGGCTCCAGGCTCCGAGCCATCAGCCCAGAGCCCGACGCGGGGCTCGAACTCACGGACCGCGAGATCGTGACCTGGCTGAAGTCGGACGCTTAACCGACTGCGCCACCCAGGCGCCCCAGGACCCCATTTTTTTTAAGCTAAGCTTTTGGGTCTCTTGGAGCCAAACTAATACCTTTGGGGGATGTGCCACTGGGTTGGGGATTATGTGGTGTTTTACAGAGTACCTCTGTGCACAGACATTTTCTTAAGTTGGTGAGTGACCTAGTGTCAATCTAACCCATTGCATGACCAACTTATCCTACCACAGGAGTCTTAGAGTTAGGTAACAGATGTTGTAACAGCTTTTACATGCTCAACCCATGCCCACCGATTTTGTAGCTTTTGGCTTCCAATTTTCCATTAGCAACAGACTTTACCTACACAAAGCAAGTAAAACAAAATTGTATTTTGGACGCCGTGCGGTTTTTAAGTTGGATCCAGTCTGATTCCAGCCAATAACCACCAGCAATTACAAATGTGGAATTTGGGGTCTGAACCAAGGGCTGGAGATTCCAATCATATGGGGAACTGTAGAAAGCTGATTAGATCGGTAACTTGACACAAAGAGAGTGGAACTCAGAACCACGAAAAACTTTCCTACAGTCCTCAGAAACGGCAATAAAGACAGAATTCAAAGGGTTTGCAGGTACCATGCCTGTGTTTCTCATTGTCCCTGATGCCAGCAGGAATGTACTTTGGATTCCATCACGGCTACCAATGCTCTTAAAAAACAAAACTCAATTGACTACATTTTAGAGTTCCTATTAGCTTTATTCAGTGTCTCACGAATCAAGCAGCATCCCATCTGGCAGATAGAAGAGAGTGCCAAAGAGCTGCACAAAATGACTTTCATAGGCAGAGGGGGGTGGGATAAAGAGGCTTCTAGTAAAGAGTGGATTGTTTGTGTCAAGGTCACCTTCATTTAGGGGGGATGGCAGAAGTCTATGAGGCAGATTACCTCACTAGTGATGACCATGTCATTCCAGATTAAGATTCCACTCCTGGGAGAGGCTGAAATTGTATGGGCTTAGCACAAGTGATTCCATTTGGAGCCTATTGTCTCTGTTAACAGTGGCTGTGACCGAAACAGTATGGCCAACAAAGTAAAAAGTATTTACCATCTGGTGCTTTACCAAAAAAGTTTGCCAACCCTTATCTAAAATATAGGTTACACACACACACACACACACACACACACACACACACACACACACGCACACATGAAATCCCAACGTTTCAGTTGCCAAATTTAGAACTTACAAGGTAGCTGGAAGCAAAAGAGAATATATAAATAGATAACTATAAAGTAAAAATATGTATTAATGGAGTTTATATCACAGATTTTGGTGTGTGAAATCTATCATTTTTAAGGCATTACCATGTTATTATCTGGACTCAGGAAGGAAAGCACACTCCAAACATAATAACCAAAACTATAAACTATTTGAATAATAAATAAACTAAAGATTCAATATTGAATTCAAGTCAAATATGTATATATAAAACAACTAGTCTCGAACTTTAGGTCGCAAGTCAAAATCCAAACTAAAGGCGTATCTGACATATAATGAAGCATTGCCCAGTATTTAAAAAAGGTGAAGGATTATCTAACCTTCCTCTAAAATATTAGATGGCTGCATTAGCATCCTTGAGTTGTACTGGACAGTGCAAGAGTTCAGGAGAGAAATACAAGACATTTGAAAAAATAAAGTTATATATTGGAATTATGGGAAACCCACATTTGTTTATTCCTTTGTGCATCCTGATAAATATTTATTGAGCACTTGTAATATGCAACCATTTGCATATTCTACCAAGTTCTACCAAGTTCTGTGAGGGATGCAAATATCCTTATCTTGAAGGAATTTATCATCTTTAGGGAAAATAATACATGTGCACACCCATGATTATAATACAACTCGGAATCTGGTGAGTTCAGTAGGAGTACAGAGCTATATAGGAGACATTGGAAAGGGAGTCTAAGAAGAGAGAACATTATGAGCAAAGTTGAAAATAGGAAAATAAGAGGTATGTTTGGAAAATGTTGAGCATCCTATTGGCTATCATATAAGGTAGGAAAGGAAAGCAGTTTGGGGATTATAAGATAGAAAAATCCATTGGTGGAGCACATGAGGGGCTTACAGCCCTGTCAAGGATTTGTATTTTATGCAGTAGGAATATCATGGGAAAATCACTGTTGACTGGTAGATATGGGGGTGATGAGAGTAAGCGATGGTGCTCAAAAAGATAGGCAGCAGGTGAGGTGAGCCAGAGACCACAGAGGAACTGATTTCTAATCCAGGGTGACACATTAAGATCCTACACTAGATGGATGGCAGATGGAATGGAAAGAAAGTCACAGAAAGGAGAAGCATTGTGAAGGGGAAAGAAACATAAGATTTGACAGCAAGCGAGATGGGACAACGTGAGAAAGAAGTAAGAATTAAACACTGAAATGAAGTTTTCTGACTTAAATGACAGGAAACAGCATAGTGCTGTCAACAGAAATAGAGAGTTCCAGAGAAGGAAATGGTCTGAGGGAAATAATAAAATCCACTATAAAAATGCTCAGCAGATTGAATTGTTGCAGGAAGTACATCCAGATGGAATATCTAAATAGGCAGTTGGACATGTGGGAGTTTTCATTGGAAAGAAAGCTTAGGGGCTGAACAATTTGACGTGGAGGTCATCCATGGTCCCATATAATTTTCTAATTATGCTGTTCACTTTTACCCATAGAAAATGGACTATAAGCATCTGCATGTAGCCTCACTTGAAAAGCAAACAAGAAAATAAAAATAAGAATTAATTTATTCAACAAATATTTGAGTATTTTCTATGTACTAGACACTGGACTATGCTCTGGAGACTCAGTGATGATGGAAGGACACAGCCTCAGCCCTCAAAGAGGTCACTCTGTAGTTCATCTTTAGGAACACTCAAGGCTTCTTAATACTTATTTTGTGGCCAATAGTCTTTTCACAATGACTCTCGTACAAGCATGCAATCTGTATTATTAAACTATGTAAAGGCTCTTCTAATTCAGTTTATTTTTCTTTCAGGATACGTATAGCGGTTTGATGGGTCCTCTGATTATTTGCAGAGAAGGGGTATTGAATGAAAAGGGAAGAAGAAGCGATGTTGATTATGAATTTGCTCTCCTGTTTTTGGTATTTAATGAGAATGAATCCTGGTATCTGGATGACAATATTAAGAAGTATCTCAATAAAGATCCACGAGATTTTAAGCACACTGACGATTTTGAAGAGAGCAACAAAATGCATGGTACACCAGAGGTTTAAAAAGAAACCCTTGCTGAGATAAACTCATAGAAATTCCTATAACTGTAGGAAGTCCCCAGCCTCCTTCTCTGAACCTTTCCCATTCCCAAGGGCACCTAGACTGAGGAAAGTCCTCCAAAACTTTCCTTCAGAGGGAATGAACTAAGCCATTGGTTGATTGCCAGCAAGGTCCAGTGAGACTCTGGACCAATTGTTTAGGGAGCTCTGTCTCTGAAGGCTGGAATCCCTAAACTATAAGCCTATAAAGTAATTCTTAAAAAATGAATCATCACTTATTGGTGTATTTCTATAAGAATACACAATGACATCTAGCTAATCAAATTTAAGGGTGTGATTTAACTGTTGCTGGGACATGAAGCACCATGATCAAGTTTCTGTTTTAAAGTGTCTATGTTATTTATTTAATTCTATGTAATTTAAGGTGTTTTTTTAATGTTTGTTTATTTGTTTATTTATTTATTTAGAGGGAGGCAGAGGGAGAGGGAGAGGGAGAGGGAGAGAGAAAGAGACAGAACGCAAGTGGAGGAGGGGCAGAGAGAGAGGGAGACAATCTGAAGCAGGTTCCAGGCTCTGAGCTGTCAGCACAGAACTCATGAACTGCAAAATCATGACCTGAGCTGAAGTCAGATGCTTAACCAACTGAGCCACCCAGGTGCCCCAGTAGTTTCGTTGTTTTTGTTTGTTTGTTTGTTTTTTAAGAGAGTAATATGTTGACACATCCACACTCTCTGTCTAAGATCTACCTCTGACCAAACATATACAAAAAGAGGGCTGGCCTGAGATCACAAAATCAGTTCATTGATAACATTGATTAGAATATAGTAGGCTGATTTCTGATTCGGCTACTCTTTCTCCGATAGTTTTGCTTCCCTTTCCCCAAAATTTCTTAGTATGCTCTCTATTTTTAATAAATGTAACTCATTTGGTTGTGCCATGGTGCACAGAATAAAAAGTTAGTAGAAAGAGTGAGAGTTTCCATCATGTCAATCCAGCTTGAGTTTGCTTTGGTCATTGTTAGGTCATGGGCTCAGCCCACGTGAAGCTTTCCTTCTTTTGGAAATTCAGGTATTCTTAGGAACTTGCCCTAAACTCGTTCTCAGAAAGCGAAGTATTAAAGAAATGGCTCTTAATTCATTCAATTTTGATTTATATAAACTTGATTCTCTGTGCTTTAGTTCACTCATCTATAGACTGGTATAAGTAATGGCTGCCTCACAAATGAGCCTCTAACCCTCTCCATAAAGAGAATATGCCAAACAAACAAGCAACCAAACAGCACACATTGCTACCCAAGACATAGCTTTTAAAAATTAACTACTACTTCCCTTTTCTATCTCTCTTCTGTAAGGATTTCTTAGTAATCTGAGTTTTGGTTCTAGAACGGTGGGGACATTGGTGTGAATGAGATTGTTACATGTTTATCAGGTAGATGAAAATATTGGTAACCTAAAGATCTTGAACCATGTCTAAAACCAGATTAAGTACTGACCACTAATTGAAGGCTATTTTGTTTTTCACCTTCCTAGCTATCAATGGAAAGATTTTTGGGAATCTCCATGGTCTTATCATGAATGAAGATACAATGACAAACTGGTATCTGTTGGGACTAGGAAATGAAGTGGACATACATACCATCCATTATCATGCTGAGAGCTTTCTTTTCAAAGTGAGTATAAGGAATATGCTTTGGGGAAGACTTTTTGAACTAAAAGATTCAATTTTTCACTGTGAACAAAGAGAGTTATTTGGCACTAAGGCTTGTGAGGTTCATATTAGAGATTGGAACAGAATAATGTGAGCCCGTCATTGGGTGAGCTCGAGCCCCACATTGGGTGAGCTCAAGGTAAGCAGGAGTCCTGCTTTGGGTAAGCTTGAGCTTCACTTCCCTTTCTCTCTCTAGCCCCCCTCCCCGCAATTTCTCTCTCTCTGCCCCTCGTGGGAGTCTCTCTGTCTCTCTGCCCCTTGCTCACCTGTGCCCCCCCGCTCTCTCTCAAAAATAAACAAACAAACAAATAAGTAAGTAAGTTATCCCAAGTGCTTAGTGAAATCTATAAGGAAATAGAATAGAAAAGAATCATCACATCCAATCTGTGGAAGTAACTGCATTGGTCCTTTTCTAGTTATACAGGAAGGAATACATAGTATATTTAATAAAACATCTATTTTTCCCCTCTGTATATTTCTTTAACATAGTTTAAGATACCAAATATTAGTCTACAGTGATTACAGTTTTACATCTTAAATGGCTATCCTGCTTTTCAGAATTTGGCTTTTTCAACTCACATGTTAAAAAATGTATGAAAATTTATAGAATTCAATAAAATTGTAAAAATTGTAAAAATTCAAAAAAATTGTAAAAATTTACAATAAAATTGTAAAAGTTGTAAAAAATGTAAAAATTATAGAATTCAATAAAATTGCAATTATTTTGTATTATGTCTGTAAACTTTTAAAATTCAGTAGAATTTACATTGAGTAAAAGTCCCTGTTTTGGAAAGCACATACAGTAGTGTCATCTTAAAATATAGGACGTCTCCATCACCCCCTAAAATGTTCGTGTTGCATTTTCTGGAGCCAGCTACTTCTGACTGATTTATTTCCATCTCTCTCGTTTTGCCTTCACGGAAATGTCATATAAATACCGCCCATAGCACTTTGAATCTGGCCTGTCGCACTTGGCGTAGGCATTTGAACTGCATCCGTCTCGTGTGCATCAATACTGTGTTCTAGTTGATTGTCGAGTAGGAGTCCAGTGGATGAATATACTGCGGTTTGCTAATTCGTTTCCCTATTTAGGGACATTTGGGTCTTTTCTGCGTTGGGGTCAGTACAAGTAAAGTCATTATAAATATTTGTGTACGTATCTTCCTGTGAACCTAAGGTTTCATTTCCCGTGAGAAAATGCCTTGGAGTTGGATTGCTAGACCATGTGATGCGTGTACACGTAACTTGATGAGAAACTGCCAAAATACTTCCACAGAGGCAGTGCCACTTTGCATTCCCACCAGAAAAGTATGAGAGCATCACCCGTGCCATATCCATGTCTGTACTTGGGGTCTTCCATTTTTATTCATTTTTTTCTTCACCATCCTATTAAGTAAATAGTGGTATCTCATTGTGTTTTATTTACATTTTCCTAATGGCTAATGATAGTGAGCATCTTTTCATGGGCTTATTTACCATCTGCCATCCGTAAACCTTCTTTGGTGAAGTGTCCACATTTTATGCCCATTTTTTAATTTCATTGTTTGTTTCCTTATCGTTGAGTTTGAGGGATTTATATGTACACATACTTTACCCGCTATGCAATTGCAAATATTTGCTCCCAGTTTGTGGCTTATCTTTTCATTTCCTTAATGTTATCTTTCAAAGAACATAAATTATTATTTTTTAATGTTTATTTATTTTTGAGAGAGAGAAAGAGAAAGAGAGTGTAAGCAGAGGAGGGGCAGAGAGAGAGAGGGAGACAGAATTAGAAGTAGGCTCCCAGTTGTCAGCACAGAGCCGGATGCGGGGCTCGAACTCACGAACCAACAGATCATGACCTGAGCCCAAGTTGGACCCTTAACCGACTGAGCCACCCAGGTGCCCCAAAGAACATAAATTCTTAATTCTGATGAAGTACAATTTATTTTTTTTCTTTTATGCATCATGCTTTTGGTGTCATATCTGAGAAGTCTTTGCTTAACTCAAGGTTACGAGGATTTTCTTCTAGCAGTTTTATAGTTTTAGGCTTTACATTTAGACCTCTGATCCATTTTAACGTTCATATACGGTCAAGGTTTAATTTTTGTATATGGATATCAGTCATTCCATCACCATTCATTGAAAAGGCCACTGTGTCAAACTCATATCGATTGTATATATGTGGGTGTGTTCGGGGACTGTCTATTCTGTTACATTGATCTACGTCTCTGTCCTTTCTTGAATACCACCCTGTCTTCATTACGTTAGAATGATAGCCAGTCTTGAAATCAGGTGGTGATTATTTTAGCTATTCTAGACCTTTGCCTTCCCATATAAATTTTAGAAACAGCCTACTGATTCCTATTAAAAAATCCCACTGCAATTTTGATTGGAATTGCATTGAATCTGTACATTGGCTTGAGAATTGATATCTTAACAATATTGAGTCTTCCAATCGTGAACGTGGCGTACCTCTCCATTTACTTAGATCTTCTTTGATTTCTTTCTTCAGTGTCTTGTAGTTTCAGCATACAGATCTTGCACATATTTTGTTGGATTATTGCCTGAGTAATATCATAGGTTTTGGTGATAGTGTAAGTGGTATTGTCTTTATTTCAATTTTTAATTGTTCATTGCCAATATACAGAAATATAATTGATTTGTATAATCGACTTTGTATCCTGCAACTTTGCTAAATAGTTCTAGTAGCTTTTTTGTAGATTTGGGGGTGATGGTTTCCTGCATAAACAATCTTCTTTTCTGTGAATAGAGATGGTTTTATTTCTTTATTTTCCATTTGTATACTTTTTATTTCTTTTCTTCCCTTATTGTACTGGCTAGGACCTGTAGGATAATGTTGCATATGATTAGTGATGGGGGGAAAGGATTCGGTCATTCATCATTAAATATAAAGTTATCTGTAGGGGTTTTTTTTTTGTCCAATAGATCCTATTAACAAGTGGAAGAAGTTTCCTTCTAATCTTAGTTTGCTGATGGTTTTTATCATGAACAGATGGTAAATTCTATCAAATGCTTTTTCTGCATCTATTGAGATGGTCACATTTTTCTTCTTTAGTCTGTGAATTATTTTCTTTAGTACATTGGTGATTTACATAGATTGATTTTCAAGTTTTGAAACAGTTTTCAATCTCAGGATTGTCATAATGCATTATGACAATATATTTTTATATATTGTTGGATTCAAGTTGCTAGTGTTTTTTTTTAAAGGATTTTACATTTATTTTCATGAAGAATATTGGTTGTAGCTTTCTCTTCTAGTAAAGTATTTGTATGATTTGGGTATCAGGGTAATGCTGGCCTCATAAAATTAGTTAGAAGTGATCTATCCTCTTCTATTTTCTGGAAGAGTTTGTTTAGAATTGGTATTATTTCTGCCTTAAATGTTTGGTAGAATTTGCTAATGAAGCCATATGGACCTGGAATTTTACCTTGTTGGAAAGTCTTAATGTAATTTCAGTTTCTTTTTTTTTTCCAACGTTTTTTTTTTTTTTTTTTTTTTTTTTATTTAGTTTTTGGGACAGAGAGAGACAGAGCATGAACGGGGGAGGGGCAGAGAGAGAGGGAGACACAGAATCGGAAACAGGCTCCAGGCTCCGAGCCATCAGCCCAGAGCCCGACGCGGGGCTCGAACTCACGGACCGCGAGATCGTGACCTGGCTGAAGTCGGACGCTTAACCGACTGCGCCACCCAGGCGCCCCTTCAGTTTCTTTAACAGATAATCTGAATAGTGACATGAGGCAGTTTTCATCTTAAGGAATTTGTTCATACCACCTAAGTTGTAGAATCACAGACAGTTATTCATAATATTCCTTTATTATCCTTTTTAATGTCTGTAAGGTCTTAGTGATGTCCCCCTCTTTCATTCCTAGTATTTGTAATCTGTGGGCTTTTTTTTCTTGGTCTGTTTGTCTACGAGTTTGTATTTGTTTTTTATTCCTGTATAACAAATTACTCCAAAACTTAGTGGCCTAAAACAACAAACACTAACTCACAATTTTTGGGGTCAGAAATCTGGGAGTAGTTTAACTAGTTGGTTCTGATTCAGCATTTCTCATGAGGCTTCAATCGAGATGTCAGCTGGAGTTGCAGTCATCAGGTTTGACTGGGACTGGAGAACCCACTTCCAAATTCACTCACAGGGCTGTTGACTGAAGGTTTCAGTTCCTCACCACGTGGGTATGGCACAGGAGCTGACTTCCCCCAGGCTGAGTGATCCAAGAGAAGGGAGCAAGAGAGAGGGTCTAAATCTTTTGGAAGTAGAATGCCATCACTTCTGGTGCACACAGCTGGTCTCACAGACCGACTCTCACACACCGTAGAAGGGGACTACAAAGGTTATGAATATCAGGACGGAGGGATCATTGGGGGCCATTGTGGAGAATGGTTACCACAAGGTTTATCACTCTTACTGACCTGTTCAAAGAACCAGCTTTTGCTTTCTTTGATTTACCTCTATTATTTTTCTATTCTCAATTTTATTGCCCTCTGCTCTTATCTTTATTACCTTCTTTCCACAGATAGATAAATCTTACCGAGAAGATGTGTATGATCTGTTTCCTGGGACATTCCAAACCATTGAGCTGTTTGCAGATCACCCAGGGACATGGCTGTTACACTGTCATGTGTC
The DNA here is from genome assembly GCF_028018385.1 of Neofelis nebulosa. Classification (NCBI taxonomy): domain Eukaryota; kingdom Metazoa; phylum Chordata; class Mammalia; order Carnivora; family Felidae; genus Neofelis; species Neofelis nebulosa. The sequence continues at coordinate 39,483,600 of NC_080791.1, read as the reverse complement.
TGACCACATCCACGCTGGCATGGAAACAACTTACACGGTCCTTCGGAACATAGGTACTGTTTTCTGTCAGTGATGATGGGTGATAGCACCGGGCTTCCTGTACGCCCTGAAAATAGGGGGCACTAGACCCCCCAAGAGCTCAGAGTCAAGTAAGAGAAACAGACATATAAATAGTAACTATAAGGAGTTCCTGGGTGGTTCAGTCGGTTAACCATCTGACTTCAGCTCAGGTCATGATCTCACAGATCGTGAGTTCCAGCCCCACCTCGGGCTCTGCACCGACAGCTCAGAGCCTGAAGCCTGCTGCCGATTCTGTGTCTCCTCTCTCTCTGCCCCTCCCCCGTTTGCACTCTGTCTGTCTGTCTGTCTCTCATATATAAATAAATACATAAATAGTAACTATAATAGAATGCGATACATGCCAAAATAGAGTACAGAGGACAGGTTCAGTGGCAGCAGTAGGAGGTAATGGTTTGTAGTTTGGGGGGGGGGGATGAGCAAACATTCTAGAGGCTATAATGCTTCAGCTGGATCTTAATGGGTGGGCAGAAGCTTGAAAGGTAGATGGGGTAAGAACAGCATGTGCACTGGTGTGAAGTAGAAGAGGGAGAATTTCAGAAAGACTTGCGGATACAAATGGGATAAAATCCTCATTGGTACCATGAAATAACTCTTGAAATAACTCACGTCATGAAAAGAATCTACTTCCGTTGTTTATAAAACAATCACCTTGTCTTCTTTGTGCAGACAACAGGATCCCATACTCCACCAAGTCTCCGTCTGGAGCAGCGTCCACAGTGCCCCCCAACGGTAATGATACCCTCCCCGAATCCTGCATGTGAGTGGTCAGTGTTCCCTCCCTGGGCAAAGGCAGAGGACTGACACCTCAACTCTTCTTGTTCACAGAAGAACCTGGCAAGGAGCAGCTCTATTTCTTTGGCAAGAATCTGGGTCCTAGGGGAGCCAAAGCAGCCTTGGTCATCCTCTTCGTCATCGGCCTCCTCCTCCTGGCCTCCACAGTGGTTCTCTCCCTCAGTCTGCACTCTGCAAGGAGGCGGGCTGTGTACCAGGAAGTCCAGTCCTGCGCACTCCCCACGGATGCTCTGTGACCCAGCTGGCCTTCCTCAGCCGGGAAACTGGACAAGATATCGTTCATCGAGAAAGGTTTACATTATTCCTGGATCAGGCTCTGATCGTCCGGAACACAAAGCAATTTGCTTTTACTTATTTATTTTTTAATGGGCTGTGAATAATCCTCAGGTATGAAAAACAGAAAGGAGAATAGGTGTGACTGAGAAAACACACTCGGTCTGTTCTCTGAATGAATTTGCTGAAGTGGGGAAACCCTCTGAAAGGGATCTTTATTTTCCATTTCTCATAATTCTTAGATTAGACAGTGCTTCCTCAGCTAACCATCCCAAGTTTCTAGAAGGACGACCTTGGGAAAAGAGTTATAAGTCCTCAGACATCTAACGGGAGTAGCACTGATTTTTCAACACTGTTATGTAAGCCGCTTCTCTTAGTCGTTCCAGGGAAAATAACTTTCTGAGGAGTTCACGAAAATGTCTAACTCAGTGTCTGCTGATAGAATTTGATCAGATGAAGTTTTGGGGAGGCTTTTTGCCAGCTCTCCTGGCCTTTTCCACTTGAATATAAACAGCCTGTGCAGTTTGCCACAGAAGGCAAAGTTATCAGCATTTTAAAAAAATAATTGCTGCTGTTTTTATGCAAACCTATAGAGATACTTTAATGTTTACACCTCACTTACATGTTTTTACAATGTTTCCGTTGTAACTTTTTTTTTTTCCAAAAATCATCTAGAGAATTTGTACTTATAGTTGAGAATGTGGAGGGCTGGAAGCTGTAAAATCACAGGCTAGGTTCTCCTGTGATGAGACAGAGACTCCCTAAAAGGTGAGTGAGAGACTCTACGAGGGAGGGAAACTTTGCAGAAGGCGAGTCTTGACTTGAGCTCTGAGTCTGATTTTTCATTCACCTAGCAGGACCTTCTGCATCTTCTAGGAAATAAAAACAGCCTCATCATGTGAAAAACACCAGAAAGAATTCATCAGTGCAGCTGACTGGTTGCGAGAAGAGATCTTAAAACATTCTTGATTCCATGCCTCTTAAAGACATAGCCCTTTGCGGGAGGAGAAAACGAAAGAAAGAAAAGAAAAGGCTAGAAAAAGAGAATACCAGTGGGAAGTTTTTAATCAGTAAATCAGCTCTGAAGATATGCATTACAGTTTTCAGAAAGGCTCAAATGTAAAATTAAAATATCAGCAGCTAAAGTCAACCCATTACAAGGCAATCCATACTCTCTGTATGCCTGCCTGAACATGAGGTTAAGATTGATAAAAGCAACTTTGCTTATGACTAGACTGAGACATTGCCCTTAGCTCAAGGTGCCCTGCGATGCCAATGTCAATGCCAGATGAGTGATATCAGTATATCTGCTTTAGCAAGATCATTTGGATGTCCAGGTGAACGAGCAGGACCTAAAAAAAATACTCTGGTGGCGGGATATTTCACACTTTCTCATCTTCATCTTGGTGAGGGGAAACGGGTAATTTGATAGAAGCTATAGTCTTGTATCAGACAGGACGCGGATGCTAGTAGTTGTTTGCTTGAGTGTCGTATCGGACAGCGTACCCAAAGGATTTTGAATTCCAGCCTGCTAACCACTGACAACGTGATTTTGTAGTGTGTGCTCTGCAGTCGTCATCCGTGTGTAGGCTGTATACTTTCATAATCACAATTATGATACATGCCTTATTTATAACTCATCTAGACCACAAATTAGTTATTTTTTCCTTTTCTCTTAGTCTATTTTTTTTTAATGAAAATGAAACCACAGAGTAGTTTGATCATGCATACCATTTCTCTTTTTAATAAAGTTTTCCAGATTATAAGACGGCTATTTGCATTTTTTTTTTTCACTAAGTACTACCAATCCCTGGACTGGGCATAGGAGATTGGTTAAAAGAGAACTATCTCTTAGATGTAGCAATTATCTTAGTTATACATGCTAAAGGAAATGAAACAAAAATAACAATATATCTCCAGGAATAATAGGACTCCCCCCCCCCCCCCAACCCCAAACATTGTTACCTGAAATGTACCATACGGGGTCCTTTGACAAAATCAGTTACATTTAGATACATCTCCTCTTACAATGCAGGACGTGTCCTTGCTCCTGGCAGGGGCCCTCTCTCACTTGGCTCTGGACCTCACCATTCTTATTTGCTCAAGGACTTCATTCCCTCAATATTTTGTTTTCTCTCTGAGAGGAAGTCGTCAACGGTACCCACCACTGAAAGTAGAAAACAGAGGGCTGTTGTCCTCAATTTCATAACCTAGTTTCTCTGTTCCCTCCGTAGCAGAACTTGCAGCCTGTAACCACCTCACCGCCCGCTTTCCTCGACTTATTCCAGGGGCTTCCAATCCAGTGTGCCTTGCTCCCACATCCCAATATGCTGTTGTCAAAGCAACAACCATGATGCCATTTCCAGTGGCTTCTTCCCCATCTTTATTGCCCTCCACCTCTCCGCAACAGTCAGTCGACAGCTCCTTCCTTCTTAACACCCTCTGGTCCCTTGGCTCTTCAACATGAACCCCCACCAGCCTTCCTTCTTCAACTGTTCTTCCTTCTCAGGCTCTTGCTAGTTCCTTCTCTCCCTTATAACTTAAGTGTTAGCATGCCTCGGGGCTGGACACTGGACCCTCTTCTCTCTTTTGCCCTCTAGGGTAGGCTGAATAATGTCCTCAAAGATTTTGTGTCCTAATCCCTGAACCTGTGTTGCCTTCTATGGCAAAAAGGACTTTGCAGGTATGAATAAGTTAAGGATTCTGAGACAGACTACCTAGATTGGCCATAAATAAAATCACGGTGTCCTTCTAAAAGGGAAGCAGAGGGAGATTTGACTATAGAAGAAGGCAATGTGACAACTGGAGCAGGACACTATGCTGCTGGCATTGGAGACAGAGGAAGGGGCCACAAACCAACGAATGCTGCTCCAAAACCGGGGAAAGGCAAGGGAACAAATTCTCCTCCAGAGCCTCCAAAGGGATCTTGGCCCTGATGGCACCTTTTGTTCCAGTGAGCATGATTCTGGATTTAAGAGCTCCAGAACTCTTAGAGACTAAATGTGAGCCATCAAGTTTGTGGCAATTTGTTATAGCCTTCTCCATACCTTATTTGATGTATCTTCATGAATCTGAGAACCATCTTTATGCTAGAAAATTAAAAATGTGTTTGGGCTGCAGGCCACAAATCCTGCTCAAGCAGGATCACTGCGGCAGTCTCCTAACCAGCCTCTCCACTGTCACTCTTGTCCCTTCCAACCGCTCCAACAGCTGCAGTGGTGTTCTTCCAGATCTGATCATGTCACTTCCCTGGGGAATACCCTTTGGTGTCTTTCCATTTCACTTTTAATTATATCCAAACTCCTTACCTTGGTCTAAGGCCCAGCCTGATTCGGCCCGTGCCCACCTCTCCAACTTCATCTCCAACTCTTCCCTGATCTTTTATCAGGTCTTGTGCCCTGCTAGTTCTTTCCTGCCTCAGGACCTTTGCACAGGTTGCTTTCTATGCCTGGAATACTCTTCCATTCCCCTCCCTCTCTTTCCTAGCTCATCTGTGAGCTCCCCTGACTGCCCTCTCTAAAGCAGATCTCTCCTCTTGTTATTTCCTATCTCCACTGTTTTCCACTGGAGCAGGGGTGGGGGCAGGGCAGGCGGGGAAGAAGATGTGTCATTCAATCCCAAAATGTACCTTACACTTAGAAACAAAGCAATGTCATCAAAACTAAGGAGAGTCTAAGAAACCGTCATAGCTAAGAGGAGCTAAGGAGACAAAGAAACATAATGTGGTATCCTAGATGGGATCCTACAACAGAAAAAGGATCCTAGGTAAACATTAAGGAGATACGAATAAACTACATTTTCACTAATATTAACACGTCACACTAATATGTTCACGGGAGGGGGAAATGGATGCAGGAAGGAGTGGGGGTAGATAGGAACTCCCTGTACCATCTGTTCAATTTTTCTGTAAATCTAACACTATTCTACAAATTAAAGTCTCTTTTTTTATTGAAAAGCAGTGTTACACACACTCGTGTGACACCTTAAACAGTAAATTGATAAATGGTTAAACGAATACTGTTAAATTGTAATTGTGATTATCATCAGAAAGGAAAAATAGGGGTGCCTCGGTAGGTAGCTCAGTCGGTTAAGCGTCCAACTTCGGCTCAGGTCATGATCTCATGGTTCGTGAGTTTGAGCTCTGCCTTGGGCTGTGTGCTGATTGCTTGGAGCCTGGAGCCTGCTTTGGATTCTGTGTCTCCCTCTCTCTCTCTCTGCCCCTCCCTTGCTCGTGCTCGCTCTTTCTCTCAAAAATAAATAAAACATTTAAAACAAAGAAGGAAAAACAGAGGGCACAAATAACAGAATATTCCCATAGCATCCATCAATCGCCAGGCACTGTTCTTGGCACTTTACATGTGTTAACGCATTTGATTCTTAGCACAATCCAAAGAGGCGTAACACTTTACAGATGAGAAAACGGAGGCACAGGAGGATGGACTGACTGTCCAAGGCCCACAGCTAGCTACCAGTAGTGCCGGCATAACAAGAATATACAACAAAGGGCCTAATTCAGTTTAATTTACTCAGGGAAGACTTTCCTAAGGCAATGACATCCAGCTGAGGTGAGGAGGGTGCGTAAGGCCAAGCAAAGAGGCTACAATGGTGGTGTCTGGGGCAGGGAAAGGCTTGGAGGAGGCCAGGGGCTTGGCCAACTTGGAAGACTTTAGGGGAAAGTGTGAAGTTTGGGGAGGCAGGCAATGGCCACGCTAAGAAACAGGGATTTTATCCTAAACCCATTGTACACTTTAAGCGCGGAGGGGGGGGGGGGGGACGTGATCAGATTGGGTCTTTTAAAAGTTCCCTCTGGCAGCTGTGGGAGCAAAGTGGCTCCCACACCTAGGGGTTATACTCCTGTATGTGGTAAGGAGATAGGGTGGTGGCCTGGATTCCAGTGTTGGACATCAGATTTTCTATATTTAGGAGAGAAGCGCCCAGTGAATTCGGAAATTGGTTATGGCAGCTGGAGAAATGGAAACGTGAGAGGTGGTGCTCGAGGTTTCTGGCTCGGTGGTAGGGGTGGATGGTGGGGCATTCCGCCAGATGGGGAAGACGGGAGTTCCGGTTGAGAGGAAGGGGGGTGGGCTGCAGTCCTGGCCGTGAGGAGTCTGAGGTCCTGTGAGCCATCCAAGTGCAGAGTTGCGCAAACTGTTGGATGAGCGCTCAGAGGACAGACCAGGGTGGAGATCTGCTGGAGGGACCTGAGGGCACACGGAGGAGGCCTGCACGGACCTGCCCAGGAACAAAGGGCAGAGAAGGCAGCCCAGGCTAGCCCAGCCCAGCCCGAGGAGCCCTCTCGCTTAAAGGTCCTGTCAGCTCCTAATGTTGCCCGCTAGAGCATCTCCTCGTGTCTACTTCTGCTCCTGCTGACTTCCCGTAAGCGGTTCGGGAGCAGCCGTCCCCAGCCCCACACCCGTTCATTTGCGGACAGCCCGAAGCTGGCTCCCATCCCGAGGCTGTGACTGGGAAGGCTGGAGGCAAAGCGCGGACCGGGCAGCAATAAGGGAAGCGGGAGGCTCCGGCTCACCACGGACCTCGCGCCTCCCCTCGCGCCCAGCCCCTGGAAGGGTCCAGAGTCCCCTCTTCTCTACACCTCTTATGGAAGCCGTTGCTCTTTGAAGCCTTTGCGGCTCCTTTTAACCCGATTCCACCGTGTAGGAGTGTTGCGAGTGGGGCGTCAAGGGGGACCATCCTGTCTCCAGGGTGAGGGATCGCTTTCAGAAATGATTTCAAAACTCCCGGTCCGGGAAGAGGGGAAGGACGAGGCCGAAAGGGGCCGAGCATTTCCCGAGGTCCCGCCCCGGGGGAAGACCCCTCGGCAGAGGTGCGTCCCGGGGTCGCGCGCAGGCTGCCCGCGTCACCGCGGTTTCCGGCAACTCCACGCCCCCGGCATCTCTGGCTCCCCGGTAGTTCCGGAAGAGCGCGGCGCAGCGAGCGAGCGAGCGAGCGAGCGCGCTAGCCGGCCCGGGGCGGCTTCTACCTCCGGAGCGGGGCGGAGGGGTCGCGGGAAGGAGGAGAGAGGTTCTCGCGCCTGCGGAGGCGGGGCGGCGCGGAGCCCAGGCGGCGCGCGCATCCCGGGGGCCTGCGCGGGCCGAGCGCTCGGGGGCGGGCCTGCGCCCGAGCGAGCGCGAGAGCTCCTGCGCCCGGGCGCACGGCGCGAGCTGCGGCGGCGGCGCTGTGGCTCTCTGGGAGCCGGGCGCCTGCAGACACAAAGGCTGGTGGGTTGTATGAGCAACCGGGGAGCCGGCAAAGGGAAAGCGAAAGCCGGGGGCGCGGCAGGTGACGGTGAAGGCGCCGCGCAGTCCTCCGAACCCTCCAGACGTCGGCGGTACCGGCGCCTGCACTCCTGCGCCAGTGGGGCCGAACCCGCGCGCCTCAGCCATGGCTATCGCCCACCTGGCCACCGAGTACGTGTTCTCGGACTTCTTGCTGAAGGAGCCCTCGGAGCCCAAGTTCAAGGGGCTGCGGCTGGAGCTGGCAGTGGATAAAATGGTCACGTGCATCGCGGTGGGGCTGCCCCTGCTGCTCATTTCGCTGGCCTTCGCGCAGGAAATCTCGATCGGTAAGGCCAGAGGAGCGGGGAGGGGCGGGTCGGCCTGGCCGGCGCTCTCCGAGGTGCCGGGGTCTGGCGGAAAGTGATTTTACTGCGCGCCCCTGGCAGTCCTGGAGGCTGCGATGGATTGAACGTTGGGAAGAAAGGTAGCCCCAGTTTTATTCTTTGTCCACGTGGTTCATTTATACCCCTGTGGACCCTGCTTGCATCCCTACTGCTCACTTCTTCTCTCTGCTCCCCACTGATCCCGACAGCGGCTTAGTGTTCATGTCCCACACTTAGGACCGGCGCCCTTGCCATCAGATTTGTCGAACGGCCTCCTGTCTCCTTCCCGTACCCCTACATTTGTGCAGTTACCTAAAATTTTGTAGCAGAGAAGTTCCTGAGTGGCTGGATAGAGGATAAGTACTCCATGAAAAGTGTGTGCGCTCTTCCTTACCTGACATTTAGTTGATCCTTACTGAGACTTTGGCTCTACAGGGTTGTTGTGAATCATGGGAGAGAACTGCACTTGGCAGATGTCAGAGGGATACCAGAATTCTTCATGGTTTGGGCAGGATTACATGGCCAATGAGAGTCTGGTCTTCCTCAGATGTTCTGACTTAACACCATCGAAAAGGATGCTTATGAGTCAACAGGAAGTCAGTGTATGACAGCTAGAGACTGTTCAGTGAGGGAGAAGAGAGACCCGTGGGACTGGGCCTTGGGGAAAGCTTATGTGAGAAATTGTGCTGGTGTCCTGAGCTCTGGAGCATGGGTGGGAAATGAATAAGCAGAGGTGAGACCTTTGCCAAGATTATGAGATCGCAGAGAATGTTGCATGTTCCTGGAAGGAGAGAGGCAGGAAGGTTAGTCACAGTTCTTGGGATATGAGCATGAATATGGGTCCAGGTCAGTTAGAACAGAAGAGTACAGACTTGATGGTTTCAAAAGTGCAAAGTTACTGTTTGAGCAGAGGATGGACCCGTTGAAAACAGTCCTTAATAAGCCTGATGGTAACATGTAGGGTCTGTGAAGGGAGTTGGAGCTAGGGAGGCCGGATGCCAGAAGCTGGGGCATTGTTTGAGGTCTTGCGCTTGGGTGGGGGCCAGGACTTGAAGGGAAAGGATGGGAAGGGTGACTTAAAAGAGATCAAGGAGCAGTAAGCGGCACTTGGGTACCTAGTTTTTAATGGGCCATGAAGGGAAGAGACTGACCAGAGTTGTTGTAAAGGCTGCAGGCCCGAGTGATTGGAAATGGTGGTTGATTAGGAAAGGGTTGTGGTGAGCTTGACTTTGTGATCTACAGCACTAAGTCGTTAAACTTGGCAGGAGATTGCCAAATTCATTGTGGAAAATAAGTGTTCACCTTGTCTTTGGGCAGGCATAGTCATGGGGTATCCTTCCACCTTCCAGATGGCCAGGAGTTGGGGAATTCCAATAGAAAGGAAAACCAGCAAGTAGCTTGGGTCCTGGAGATAATCTCTCCCTTCAGCAGGTGTTCCTTGAGTACCAGCTGTGGGCTGGACCAAGGACCCAGGAGTAAAGGATGCATGGTCCCTGTCATGGAGAAGCAACAGTCTTGGGCATCTATCTGATGCCAGGACGGAAGAGTTGGTTACTCTCTGTGATCAAACTTAATGTCTACCCTGCATATTAGAGGGATTCTGAAGGCAGCTGCACTGGAAGCACTCTCGACACATCCAAGTCGATGGGCTGCCTGAGAGGCATTTGGTTGGCATTGGAAGTGGGCTTACCCAGCAGGAGCCTGACCTTATGCTATGTGCACAGCACTGCCGTGTGCTGAGTGGGACATGAAAGGACTTTGAGGCATGGTCTTCTTCCCGTCCGCCTGGGCGCTAGAACAAGAGTTTACCGTCTGCCTGGGCACTAGAACAGACATGCTGACAGGTGCCATTCAGCAGCGTGTGACTCAGTGACAGGACAGTGTCACGCTCCGAGCACCAAGCAGGTGAAGGCTGGCAGGGACTGGGGTGAAGCTGTGGAGAGACCCCCATTCTTCTCAAGGGCTTCAGGACTTCCAGGGAGAGGACAGGCATGTGGGATGAAGCCAGCAGGACTAGGGAAGACCTGTCAGTACTCATTAGATGAAGCCAGAAAGAAAGACATTAGATAGAAGAAGAGAGGTGACATAAATTAATGCATGGAGTTGGTATAGCGGGGTCATGTCAGGCAGCATTGATTTTTGGGTAATGTCGGCTTTTGTGTAAAAGCAAAAACAAGCAGAACAATTAAGGAGAACAATAACAAAGAAAGAGAGTAGTAATTTAACATGTTTATTTATTTTTTACTGTTGAGAGAAAGTGAGCGCATGGGCAGGGGAGGGGCAGAGGGAGACAGAGAGAGAGAATCCCAAGCAGGCTCTGCTCTGTCCCACAAACCATGAAGTCATGACCTGAGCCAAAACCGAGTCAGATGCTCAAGTGACTAAGCCACCCATTCTCTCAAAGAATGAATAAATAAACTTAAAAAAAATTTTTTTTAATCCTGTTTTTTTTTTTTAACATTTTATTTATTTTTGAGAGACAGAGACAGAGCGTGAGTGGGGGAGGGTCAGAGAGAGAGAGAGAGACACAGAATCCAAAGCAGGCCCCAGGCTCTGAGCTAACAGCACAGAGCCTGACACGGGGCTCGAACCCACAAACCCCAAGATCATGACCTGAGCCGAAGTCGGATGCTTAACCGACTGAGCCACCCAGGTGCCCCCCAAAAATCCTCTTAAGCATAAAATAAATTTTATTTTCCGGTTTCTGAAAACTAAATTTTCCATTAACTGATTTCTACAGAACAGGATGCAGGTTGTAACTGGGTGACAATTTTTACTTTAAGAAAACATTTTTACTTTAAAGAAAAGATTCTAATAAATCTGAAAATTTGCACACACTTTTTAGAATTAAAAAAGCGTATGCATACGGAAGCAGAGTGTTGAGGATTGGAGAATGTCCTCGTGATAAAACATATTAGGCTTTGTATTAAAGGCTTCTCCTTAGTCTTTGGCCCATTTTCTCACTAGTTCAGCCCACCGGGCTCCTCTCAGAAAAAAAGGGACAGACCCTGCCCAGGCCACAGGGACCCGCCGGTGGGGCAGTGCACGACCTTTATTTAGGCCCTGCTGGGTGCCGGCACAAGGGCTGCAGACAGAGTCCCCTCCACAGAGATTCTGGCCCCTTCACTTCCCATGGGCCCTGATGAGGGGCTGCTTGCAGGGACGAGGATTGCTGCAGGGGTGGGGAGCAACAAGGGACTCCACCTTGCTATTTGCCCACAAGGTGTGGGTCATCATAGAAGCGATGAGGTGCAGCCGCGCAGAGAGGGGCTGGTGCCCATGGTCAAGGTAAAGGGAACTCCGGTAGCGCCTGTAGTGGCCTGAGGCTGGGACTGCTTACTGATCCTGACTGCCCCGTGATGGAGAGAAGTACAAGCAGAAACATTCTGGAAGGAGTTGCTAGGGGACTTCTTAACCCCTGAGTTGTGGTTGGGAGCATTTTGAAGGCTTTTGGATAGTGAGCCACTGACTGTTGAACTGATGTAAGAATTAGATAACTCCTGGTCTGGTTGGGCCCGATGCTTCTACTCCGCTCTCCTGAAACACTCCAGGCCCTGCTCCCCAGAGGGTAAGTTGGGCATGGAGAAGAACAACCACTCAATTTTACATCACCTGGCGCGCAGCAGAAGACGGTCTAAATGTAATTGCGACCGGACTGGGACGATCACGTGGTGGGAGCCCGTCAAGGCAGAACGGACGCTCTGTTTGACCAGCCCTCACTTTTTCTCTCTCCGAGTCTGGCGTCATGTCTTGTACGCCACAGGCGCTCAGTCAAAATGTGGTGAAGGAAATGCTGGAGCACGTTCAGGATGCTCTGGGGTCCTCTCTTGGACTGCAGCTGGGCTGAGGGGGAGCAGGGGCATTCCGGGAAAGGGGAAGCATGGAAGAAGGGAAGCCAGGTTCACTCACATGCCAAGGTCAGGCCAGAGGTTGCAGTTGGCAGGTCCTACCCGGTGCCTGGAATTCACCAGCTAGAAGCGTGGGGTCCCTAGTATGGAGAGGGAGATTCCCAGTCGCCGGGATTCCCAGGTCTTTTAAAAATCCAAGTCATGCCTTGTCATGGTTTCCTTCCTGACGTCTGCCCCAGATAATAGCATTGACGGATGTGGGTTATCAAGAGACAGAGCCAAGTTGCCTCACTTGACTTAGAAGTCTAGGTTATATTCCAGGTGCCTCCAGTTCCCTTCTGAAGTGTTTTGGGGCAGGGAGGGAGCTGTGTTTGTAATGTTGAAGGGCTCTACCTCTACTGTGTAGGGCGGATGAATGTCATTCCCTGTGGCTCAGAGAACACACAGGTCACCAGTGTGGAAGCTGCAGGGAGACAAAGTTCTGGGCCACAGAAGGCCCCTCATTCTTTTTTTTTTTTCATTTTCTTAATATAATTTATTGTCAAGTTGGCTAACATACAGAGTATACGGTGTGCTCTTGGTTTTGGGGGTAGATTCCCATGATTCTTTGCTCACATACAATACCCAGCGCTCCTCCCAACAAGTGCCCTCCTCAGTGCCTAACACACCTGTTTTCAAAGAGAGTTTAGGAAACATGTGGGTGACAACTCTGTGTAGAATACAAACGTAAGTAGACTACATGGCCTTTAAGCTCAGATTCTGAGTATGTATCCAAACTATTGAAGAAAAGTGCTACCTTTCAACGTGAATGGGATTATGTTCTTGGGAGTCTTTTGACAGGGTCTGTGGTGCCCTTGGCTTAGGGCTGTTCAGGGCGTGATGCTGAGATACTCCTCCTCAGGGACCGCTCTGATTCTCTGGTGCCATAATCTGGCACGTTAGGCAGCCCTGGGAGAGGAGAGCTCCCGTCTGCTGCCAGGATTTGCTGCTTGCCCTGAGCCCGGCTGGCTGGAGCACATGAGCCGCGGGGACAGCCAGCAGGCCCTTGGGAAGGGGTGTTTTGTCTGCCCTTCCCTCCCTGCTGCCCTCCCAGTGAACACCCACGGTTCTGGACAAAGGGGTTTGGTCTCTCTGGGCTGGCTCCACTCTGTGGCTGTTTCTACAGGGCACTGCTTCCAGTAAGCAGTGGGGAGGCTGCCAACGAGTACAAATTTTTCAGGGTGAATTTTGTCTTAACTGTTGTATTTTTATTGTACGAATAGTACCTAAATACATTGTCACGGTAAATAATGCGTAAACCTCCTCCATCATGTGCCGGAGGTAATCGCCACGGACACCTGGTACAGCCATAAAGCGCTTTCTCTCATTAGTACAACAGGTGTATGCATTCTTTTGAAAACAAATTGAGTCATGTGTAGTGGTTTGCTTTTCCCCACATAGTATGTTTTGGAGAGCATTCCATGTTAGTACATAGGCATTGCCTTACTATTAGTCTTTAACTCAAGTGTAGTTAACTTACAGTGTTAATATTAGTCTCAGGTATACACTGTAATTACTCACCTCTTCCATATGTTACTCAGTGCTCATCACGACAAGTGTCCCCTTTTCCTCTTTACCTGTTTCACCCATTTCCCCCTCTTGAAACCATCAGTTTGTTGTCTGTATTTAAGAGTGTACTTTGGGGTACCCAGGTGGCTCAGTTGGTTAAGCATCTGGCTCTTGATTTCAGCTCAGGTCATGATCTCGTGGTTTATGGGATCAAGTCCTGTATCCTGCTTCGTGCTGACAGCATGGAGCCTGGTTGGGATTCTCTTCTCTCTAACCCTCCCCTGCTTGTGCAAGCACTCTCTCACAAAATAAATAAACATTTTTTTAAAAAGTATATTTGTCTCTTTTTTTTCTTTATTTCTTAACTTCTACATATGAATGAAATCATAGGGTATTTGTCTTTGCCTCCATCCATGTTCTTACAGAACATAGTATATCCTTATCATAATTCATCTGAGCACTCTCTGAATGATGCACATCTAGGTTCTTTCAAAATTTCTTCTATTAAATTTTTTTAATGTTTGTTTTTGACAGAGAGACAGAACATGAGTGGGGGGTGGGGAGGTGGGGGGAGAGAGGGAGACACAGAATCTGAAACAGGCTCCAGGCTCTGAGGTGTCAGCACAGAGCCCGACGCGGGGCTTGAACTCACAGACCGCGAGATCATGACCTGAGCCGAAGTCAGACGCTCAACCGACTGAGCCACCCAGCCACCCCAAAATTTCTTCTATTAATTAAATACAAGGTTTGTTTGTACATAAGTCTTTGTAAATATGCCCCTCCTCTCTACATTGAAAGAAGAAACCAGTGGGGCGCCTGGGTGGCGCAGTCGGTTAAGCGTCCGACTTCAGCCAGGTCACGATCTCACGGTCCGTGAGTTCGAGCCCCGCGTCAGGCTCTGGGCTGATGGCTCGGAGCCTGGAGCCTGTTTCCGATTCTGTGTCTCCCTCTCTCTCTGCCCCTCCCCCGTTCATGCTCTGTCTCTCTCTGTCCCAAAAATAAATAAAAAATGTTGAAAAAAAAATTTAAAAAAAAAAAAAAAGAAAGAAGAAACCAGTATCAATTTCCAGGATGAAATCATTTTCCAGGATAGTTGTGCATTCCTGTGTTCTTACTGCAAGTACAAAACAAACAAGAGCCTCCACCACTACCTCCCTCTAAATGTGACTCTATCAGAAGATTGAAAGAGGCATTTTGATGTGCTTCCAGCTTTAAGAAAGAAATAGCCTGTTTTAGGAGTAAAATTATAATAGTGGACTTCCTGATGTGTTCTCATAGCATCTATAAGTTTCCTTCCTAGCACTTAACCACAAATTACAGTTAGGTAATTTGTGTAAGTATTTGTTAAATACTGTCTCCCCCTAAGACTGTAAGTTCACTGAGGACAGGAACCACCTGTCCTCTCTGGTTGACTGCTCCATCCATAGCCTCCAACATAAAACTTGATACATAGCAGGTGTTTAACAGAGTGTGTGAAGGAATAGAATGAGCAGGGATGTCAGAAGGATTGAATCTCTGTAAAAATGGAATTTTATGTATCTTGGAAGAGTTAGTGTTAAAAAATTGTCATAAAAATATTTGAAAACTGTGTATATTATCATTGGAACTGACTAGAATAACAATAATAGAGCAAGGAATTGAACTGAGAGATGAAAAGCAAACATTTAGTAATGATGAGATTGGTTTTTAAAACAACTAGAACTTGCCCAGGCAGCATTTGTTCTGTTTTATGCTATTTATTTATTTATTTATTTATTTATTTTTTGAGTATAGTTGATACACAATGTTACATTAGTTTCAGGTGTACAAGCTAGTGATTCAACATCTCTATGTGTTACGTTATGCTCACCTCAAGTGTAACTCCCATCTGTCACCATACAGTGCTATCACAGTATCGCTGACTATATTGCACATGCTGTGCCTTCTCTTCCCATGACTTACTCATTCCATAAGTGGTACCCCTATCTCCCACTCCCCTTCACCAATTTGGCCAGTCCCCCCATGCCCCCATCTCTCTGGCAACCATCAGTTTGTTTTACATATTTGTAGGCATGGTTCTGCTTTTCATGTATTTGTTTTCACTTATTCATTTGTTTTGTTTATTAGATTCTGCACCTGAGTGAAATCATATGGTATTTGTCTTTCTCGGTCCGACTTATTTCACTTGGCATAATACCTTCTAGTTCCATCTATGGATTGTCATAAATGGCAAGATCTCATCCTTTTTTGTGGCTGCATAATATTCTGTGTGTGTGTGTGTGTGTGTGTGTGTGTGTGTGTGTGTGTACATTTTTATACATTCATCTATTAATGTATACTTAGGTGGCTTCCATATTTTAGCTATTATAAATCATGCTGTGATAAACATAAGGTGCCTTTATCTTTTCAAATTAGTGTTTTTGTTTTCTTTGGGTAAATACCCAGTAGTGGAATTATTGAATCATATGGTATTTCTATTTTTGGTTTTTTGAAGAACCTCCTAGTGTTTTCCACAGTGGCTATATCATTTTTACAGTGGGAAAAAGACAGTGTCTTCAATAAATGATGCTGGGAAAACTGGACAGCTACATGCAAAAGAATGAAATTGGCCCACTTTCTAATACCATACACAAAAATAAGCTCAAATTGGATTAAAGACCTAAATGTGAGACCTGAAGCCATAAAAAACCTTGAAGAGAACATAAGTAGTGATTTTTTTGACGTCAGCCATAGCAACATTTTTCTAGACAGGCCTCCTAAGGCAAGGGAAATGAAAGCAAAAATCAACTGTTGGGATTACATCAGAGTAAAAAGCTTCTGCACAGCCAAGGAAACCACCAACAAAACAAAAGGCAACCTACTGAGTTGGAGAAGATGGTTGTAAATGATATATCCAATAAGGGGTTATACTACCAAAAATACATAAAGAACTCATACAACTCAACACCAAAACAAAACAAAAAGACCAGTCTGATTAAAAATAGGCAGAAGACATGAACATTTTTCCAAAGAAAGATGTACAGACATCCAACAGACACATGAAAAGATGCCCAACATCACTCATCAGGGAAATGCAAATCAAAACTACAATGAGCACCTCACACCGGTCAGAATGGCTAAAATAAAAAAAATAAAAATAAAAATAAAAGTAAAACAAACAAGAAATAACAAGTTGGTGAGGATGCAGAGAAAAAGGAACCCTCATCTGCTTTTGGTGGGAAGGCCTTCTTTCTGTTTCTGTTTCAGTGCACAATGTTCCCTGACTTGAAGAGTCCCAGTAAATTAGATCCATATTTGATTATTTACTCCTCCCTTTCTGTGTCTCCCCATTCCTACCCCAAGAAGAAAAAGGAAGGAAAGAAAATGAAACTTGAGGTGGGGAAGTCTATTCTTTCGAAATAGATGGAACTCCCATCCCTAGCAAAAACTGAAAATACATCTTGGACCTTTGGCAGATTCCAAGTTTGGATCGGCAGCATCCTTTTTTTTTTTTTTTTTTTTTTTTTTTAATTTTTTTTTTCAACGTTTTTTATTTATTTTTGGGACAGAGAGAGACAGAGCATGAACGGGGGAGGGGCAGCGAGAGAGGGAGACACAGAATCGGAAACCGGCTCCAGGCTCCGAGCCATCAGCCCAGAGCCTGACGCGGGGCTCGAACTCACGGACCGCGAGATCGTGACCCGGCTGAAGTCGGACGCTTAACCGACTGCGCCACCCAGGCGCCCCGGCAGCATCCTTTTTAAAAACCATGCAAACACCATCTTTCCGCTGCAGATTGCTCCCTAGGATTGCTTTTGTCTCAAACCCCTAACTGAGGCAGTGAGTTTGGTCCAGAGTGGAGAAGGGTAGGCAGTTTGAGGCCCATGCCCACTGGGCCCTGGCTGAGTGAGGAGGGCAGCGTGGGGACATAGGTGGCCAGGGGTGGGGGAGGAGGGACCTACAGAGAACCCATGTGCTACCGAGGCAAGCCTGGCTCTGTGTGGGATACAACGGGCGTGTTGGGAAAGGGGTTTTCATTCTTAGGTATTTTTTTTTTTTTCCTTAGGTATTTTTTATTCATCCTCTCTAAAGCTCGTACTCCTTTATATATGTGTGTGTGTCTGATTGTAAAGATAGGGCTTACTGTAGAAAATACGGGAAGTGCAGAAGAGAAACTGGTAGTAATTCTACCACCAGTGTTAGCCACTGTTACATCTTGGTGTATTTTATGCCTTGGCTTTTTTTTTTTTTTTTTTTTTTTTTTTTAATATATGAGATTTACTGTCACCTTGGCTTTTTATATATACATAGCTGACAGCTTCTACTTAAAAAAAAAACAATCAAACACTAATTCAGAGCCATTTTGCCATATTCTTTTTTTTTTTTTTAAGTTTATTTATTTTGAGAGAGACCGAACACTTAAGCATGGGAGGGGCAGAGAAAGGGAGAGAGAGAGAATCCCAAGCAGGCTCTGCACTGTCAGCACAGAGCCCAAGACGGGGCTCAAATCCATGAACTGTGAGATCAAGACCTGAGCCGGAGTTAAGAGCTAGACACTTAACCACCTGAGCCACCCAGGTGCCCCATTTTGCCATATTCTTAAACTTGATGTTTGGTGGCTACCAAACTGGATGTTGAATAGGAATATCAAAATTTAACCCTTGCACAACATTTTTGCTAATATAAATAGCATTGTGCAGAATACACCTGAACACAAACCTCTTCACTATAAAGATTTCAGTATTTCAACAAATTGTGTACGTCTCATTATGAGGCCAAAGTGTGTGCAGACAGTTTCAGGACTGGTTGGCATGGCAGCTTGCCCTCCGGAAGGATGGTCCCTGCCGCTTCCGCCAGCAGTGAGGAGAGTACCCTCCTCATCGCCGCCAGCAGTATGTAGCGATGGTCCCTGACAGTTTAGTAGACGGATACAAGTACACCATTGTTTTAGGTCACATTTATTCAATTACTATGTTGAACATTTTTCCATAGGTATTTTTACCATTTATATAGTTCTGTGACTCGTTCTTGTCTTTTGCTTATGTTTCAAAGTGGATGTTGGTTTCTTCTTTTTTTTTTTTTTTTTTTTTAATTTTTTTGAGGTTTATTTATTTTGAGAGAGAGAGAGCGCATGTGCATGCTGGAGCAAGGGAGGTGTAGAGAGGGAGACAGAGGATCCCAGGCAGGCTCAGTGCAGAGCCTGACTCGGGGCTCAATCCCACAAACTGTGAGATCATGACCTGAGCCGAAATCAAGAGTCAGACATTTAACTGAAGGAGCCACGCAGGTGCCCCGGGATGTTGAGGTCTCAATGGATTTTATGAACTCTATGGGTAACATAGTTTCAGATATTTTTTGGCTCTCTTTTATTGCAGGTATCTTCCTTTCAGTCGTCTGTGACCTTTGAATTGTGGCTGTGGTTCATTTTGATGAGCAGCAGTTGTTTTAAGTTGTCAAACTGCCCATTTTTTAAATTTCTTTAATTCTGTAATGATGAGATTGATATAGCTCCTCCTTACAGCACTTAAATAACCATCTCCTTTTTCTTCATTATCTTCAGTGATCTTACTTATTAACCTTTACCCCTTCAGTCTGTTTTGTTCTTTTGATGGTGGAAGTCAAGACTGTAGCTAATTCCCCCATTTATTCCCCCATGTCATTTATTGAGGAACCTATTCTTTACTCATTAATCTATGGCGGTTTTCTTACTACAAACTCTTACGTAAGTGAGCCTGTTTTCGGGCTATGTGTATCGTCCCTCTGGTCTATTCTTGTAAAACACCAGACCTTTCTGTTATTGCTTTCGTACTGGCTTGTTTCTAGGTGCAAGGAGATACGTGTGTCAATTAAGTAACTGCAATCATGGAATATTAGAATCATGAGCTAAGAAACCAGTGCAAACAACAGTCTGAAGCAACAGACTTGCCTAGGGCAGATCGTTGCATCTTTAGGAGAAAAATTCTTCACACCGTATTAAATATTTAAAATGTTATTGGATTACAGGAAGAGGATCATTATCAGCTGGTCCTTATTGGGAACTTGTCAGGTTATCTCAACTATTGGACATTTTGTTTTGATAGTTGCAAGAACCAGTCTATTGCTACATTTTGGGGTGTCATCAAGGTTACTTTCCATATTTTGATCACTGCTATTCCTCTGTCTTTGGGAAACAGATTATGAATGGGCTTTGAGAAGAATTACGATTTCCAAGTTGGTTTGGAATGTGGTGAATATTCCAGGAGGAAGTATGAATAAGCTGTACATGATCTCAGTGCTTCAGCTGATGAGACAGGCTGTGGGCATGAGGCTGTCCTGAGATGCTCCCTGCCCCAGTGCCAGTAGGTCTCACCACCTGCTGCTGGTAGGATAGTGGAGGGAGTTTCCCAGATTTCCCAAATTCGAATTTGCCACGTCTGTAAGTATGTGTGTTTGTGTGTGTCTATGTTAAAGTTCAGACAGTAAGAGAAAATTAAAGCCCTGCCCTTGCTCACTCCCCAGAGGTAACTAACTACCATTACTGTGTACTGTTAGTGTTTTGTGCTGCTCTGTGTTCCCGTGGAAAAAACATGATTTTATTTGCATTTCGTTATTATTAAATTTTTAAAGTTTTTTTGAGAGAGAGTGAGTGAGGGAGGGGCAGAGAAGAGAGAGGGAGACATAGAATCTGAAGCAGGCTCCAGGCTTCGAGCTGTCAGCACAGAGTCTGATGGGGGACTCGAACTCACGGACCATGAGATCGTGACCTGAGCTGAAGTCAGATGCTTAACCGACTGAGCCACACAGGCGCTGCCGTTATTATTAAATCTTTAAGAAAATGTTATGCCACGTATTAATAGTGTGCAATTTGCTCACTTATCTGCAGTGTGTCCTGGAGATATTTTCACGTTGGTGCACGTAGATGTATCTGCCTCACTGTTTTTGGTGGGGCATCATTTTCCGTAGTCTGACTACACCCCAGTTCATTCAACCGTTCTGTTAAGGGACATGGAAGTTCATTCTGCATTTTCCTACTATACACAGTGGCTCAGTGAACATCCTTGGATGTGCTTCCTCATGCAAAATGTGTTTCTCTAGATCAGTGGTTAGTGGTTCTCAAACTTTTTGGTCTCATGACATTTCACACTCTTAAGTCTTATTGAAGATTTCAAAGAACTTTTGTTTGTGGATTGTGTCTGTCAGTATTTATCATGTTAAAAATTAAAACAAATTGTGAAAACATGAACTTAATAAGAAGCCCATTATATGTCATATTGTCATATGTTTTCATTAAAATGTGTTATTTTTTCACATATGTGTGAAACATATATATTTTCATTTAAAAAACTTCAAAAACAAAAATCTTATAAGAAGCGTAGCGTTTTCCATTTTTGCCAGATCTCCTTAATGTCTAGCTTAATGGAAGACCACTGCATTCTCACATCTGCTTTTCATTCATTATGTGGCAATATCCCATGTCCGTAGCCTCTGGAAACTCACTATCTAAACTCATAAAAGAATGAGAGTAAGAAGGCAAATAAAGCTGATTGTGAAAGCAGGCTTAACATCACAATCTTCTTGAAAGATTCTCAGGTTCCAGACCACGCTTTGAGAACCATTGCTCCAGGGTCAGACTTGAGGGTGGAGTTGGAAGTTCAAGGGTCACAGGTATGCACATTCCAAATATAAAAGCTACTTCCGGTTGCTCTCAGAAGTGTTAACTCACACACATCAGGGATGTAGGGGAGCAGCCCCCTTCCCCACTTCTTTACTGATACTTAATATTTTCGGAGTTGTATATTTGCCATTCTCTTGGAAACGGCATCTCACTGTTTCAGTGAGTAGTCCCCTATTTGCACTGGGATTTCACAAGACGTGGCTCTGGGGTCTGGCTATGACACTTAGAGGTGTGCTAGGGGCTGCTCATTGTTTCCAGCCACTTACTGTTGCGTTTTGGCCTCAGGTATTTGATCCTAGAGAGACCATCAGGTCTCAGCTCTTTATCATTGCTTTATGAAATCTCCTCCAACCCCAGTCTATCTTGACTATTTTTTTTTTTTTTAAGCGAAAGTTTCCCTGCTTAATCTTAGTCAATGAGCAAAACTAGCACATGCCTACTAGGAAATGTAAGGATGTCTTTTATTTTATTTTATTTTATTTTGTTTTATTGTATTGTATTTTATTTTTATTTATTTATTATTTTTTTAAATTTTTATTTATTTTTTTTTTAATTTTTTTTAAATTTTTTATTTTTAACGTTTATTTATTTTTGAGACAGAGAGAGACACAGCATGAACGGGGGAGGGTCAGAGAGAGAGAGAGACACAGAATCTGAAACAGGCTCCGGGCTCTGAGCTGTCAGCACAGATCCTGACGCGGGGCTCGAGCTCACAGACCGCGAGATCATGACCTGAGCTGAAGTCGAACGCTTAACTGACTGAGCCACCCAGGCGCCCCAAATTTTTATTTTTTTAAATATAATGTCAATTTGGCTAACATGCAGTGTGTACAGTGTGCTCTTGGTTTTGGGGGTAGATTACCACGATTCATCGCTTACGTGCAACACCCAGTGCTCCTCCCAACAGGTGCCTCCTCAATGCCCATCACCCATTTTCCCCTCTCCCCGTCCCCCCCGCCATCAACCCTCAGTTTGTTCTCAGTATCCAAGAGTCTCTTATGGTTTGCCTCCCTCCCTCTCAGTTTGTAACTATTTTTTCCCCTTCCCTTCCCCCATGGTCTTCTGTTAAGTTTCTCAAGTTCCACATGGGTGAAAACATAAAATATCTGTCTTTCTCTGACTTATTTCACTTAGCATAATACCCTCCAGTTCCATCCACGGTGCTGCAAATGGCAGGATTTCATTCTTTCTTTATAAACCACATCTTCTTTATCCATTCATCAGTTGATGGACATTTGGGCTCTTTCCATACTTTGGCTATTGTTGAAAGTGCTGCTATGAATTGGGGTACATGTGCCCCTATGAATCAGCACTCCTGAATCCTTTGGATAAATTCCTAACAGCGCTATTGCTGGGTCATAGAGTAGTTCTATTTTTAATTTTTTGAGGAACCTCCACACTGTTTTCCAGAGCAGCTGCACCAGTTTGCATTCCCACCAACAGCGCAAGAGGGTTCCCGTTTCTCCACATCCTCACAAGTGTCTGTTGTTTCCTGAGTTGTTAATTTTAGCCTTTCTGACAGGTGTGAAGTGTTATCTCAGTGTGGTTTTGATTTGTATTTCCCTGATGATGAATGACATTGAGCATTTTTTCATGTGTGTCGGCCATCTGGATGTCTTCTTTGGAGAAGTGTCTATTTGTGTCTTTTGCCCATTTCTTCACTGGATTATTTGTTTTTCGGGTGTTGAGTTTGGTAAGTTCTTTATAGATTGTGGATACTAACCCTTTATCTGATATGTCATTTGCAAATTTCTTTTCCCGTTCCGTCAGTTGCCTTTTAGTTTTGTTGATTGTTTCCTTTGCAGTGCAGAAGCTTTTTATCTTGATGAGGTCCCAATAGTTCATTTTTGCTTTTAATTTTCATGACTTTGGAGATGTGCGCAGCAAGAAATTGCTGCAGTTGAGGTCAAAGAGGTTGTTGCCTGCTTTCTCCTCTAGGGTTTTGATGGTTTCCTGTCTCACATTTAGGTCTTTCATTGTAAGGATGTCTTTTAAAAAAGTCTTTTGGGGGCACCTGGGTGGCTCAGTCAGTTGAGCTTCCAACTTCGGCTCAGGTCATGATCTCACGGTTTGTGGGTTCGAGCCCCGCGTCAGGCTCTGTGCTGACAGCTCAGAGCCTAGAGCCTGCTTCCGATTCTGTGTCTCCTTCTCTCTCTCTGCCCCTCCCCCGCTCATGCTCTGTCTCTTTCTGTCTCTCAAAAATAAATAAATGTTAATAAATAAATAAGTCTTTTGCATCTCCTGGGTGGCTCAGTTGGTTGAGCATATGACTCTTAATTTTGGCTTAGGTCATGATCCCAGAGTCATGAGATCAAGCCTGTGTTGGGCTCCACACTGGGCATGGAGCCTGCTTGAGAGTCTGTCTCTCCCACTCTGTCCCTCTCCCCTGCTCACGCCCTCTCTCTCTCACACTCTCTTAAAAAACAAAACAAAACAAAAAACAACAAAGCTCTTTCTTTTAAGTGTTAACATCTGCTGCACATTTGATGATCATGCATAAGGGTTCTTAAAATTTCAAAAAGCACAGAGAGAGACGTTCTGTACCCTTTCTTGGTGAGGTTCCCCTCTTCTTTGACCAGGTTGTGTTTGCAAAACAGAAAATGATATCTATCAAATGAGAGAATAGATGGAAAGAGGCCTGAAGCATGGTTTGTATTCAGTACGTGCTGGTTGACGCTGAAGCTAGTGTATGTTAAGCTTTTGCAACCTGGGCGTGCTTTGCAGTATTGTGATGAGCCAGTACAGCTGAGATGAGAGGCTTTGCTTCTTCCCAGCTCTCCCTCATACTCAGGCACCACTCAGGGGCTGGAGGCTCAACTCCGGATGAGTCTGGGTGACAGTAACTTGCCTCCTTTCCCTTCGCCAGTGTCCCTTACAGGAAGGAGAGTCTGATGATTGTGAAAATCTTCTTCCTAATAAGGCTTCATTCCTTCTAAGTCTCTGTAAACTCTCTAAGCCTTTATGCTTTCAGTTTTCTCTGCTGCACACACCAAAGTGAATAGTGGGACAGAAAACGGATGCTCTGGGGCTGTCTGGGTGGTTCAGTCGGTTAAGTGTCCGACTTCAGCTCAGGTCACGATCTCATGATTTGTGGGTTCGAGCCCTGCATTGGGCTCTGTGCTGACGGCTCAGAGCCTGGAGCCTGCTTCAGATTCTGTGTCTCAGTCTCTCTACCCCTCACTCGCACTCTGTCTCTTTCTCTCAAAAATAAACAAACATGAAAAAAGAAAAAAGCATGTGCTGTAAAGAACAGAAGGAACACTCTTGTGACACTTACTGCTTCCCACTGAGGAACAGCTGTGTGGGGCATGTGGGCCCAAAAGGCATCTCGCCTTAGAATCTGTTTCAACCCTTGTAACGTGAGGACATTGGGCTAAAATTAGTTACTGGATGCACACCAGTCCCCTTCTGATTCTGGCCTGCGGTTCCCGCTGTGCCTTACTGTTCTTTTCCACCCCTCATCTCCATTTGTTCATGTTCTTATTCATTTGGCCCTTCACTGAGCACCGCACTGTGCACTAGGACCTAGCAGTGAAGAAGGCCGGGAGCTTGCAGCCTGGCGGGGGAGACAGCGCCCCGGGAATTGCTGTGAGCAGTATTTTGGAGCAAGGGCCCTGGTGGGGAGCCTCACCCCATCCGGGACACTGGAGATGGCTTTAGGAGGAGCGGTCCATCAGCCTGTGTGGAGCCTCTTAGGGGAGAGCAGACATGGTTTCTTGAGAGAAGCAGAAGAGAGTCAGTGTTACTGGGGCCTGTTGAACAGGGGGAAGAGGCGGGGAGCAAGACCTGGGAGGGGTGGGCAGGGGCCCCATCAAGGAGCGCCTGTGGCATTCGGATTTTAGCTTATCCAGCGCAGTCAGAGGGCTCTTAGCTAAACGGGACATAATCACAGCCACGTTTTAAAACCTCACCCGGGTACGCTGCAAGAATGGATTGCAGTTGTGGAGAGACTAATTAGGGGCTCCTGCAGTGCAGTTCGGGCTGACGATCTCTGTGCACTTTGAGGATGGGGACTATTACAGGTGTCTTGGACTCCGCCACGATATTCTGTATGGGGCGGATACCTTATCACAGTTTCCCAGGAGCCATCGTGGGGAACTCCGTGAGCACATGGGAGCTCTCCTGCTCCTGGGGTGTTGGAGCTGACCTGGGAAGGACCCAAGCCAGTCCCATTGGGCAGCTCTGCTCTGGGGTTTCGTGGTCACTTCCGCAGCCTGGCCTGGCACTGGACGGTGAGGAAGGAGTGGGCCGGGCCTGGTGTGGAAGCCTGATGTCCTGGGTGGGGCTGGCAGTTGGCGCTCAGCACCAGGCCGAGCAGGCGGCCCTGTTGTGGGCCTGTGAGAAGCTGCAGCTCTGGGAGGGCCCGGAGGGGGGCAGCTGAAGGGGCTGGGGTCCTGCAGGGAAATGCCACTTCCCTCTGCGCCTGGACAGTTGCTCCCAATGCCTGCCTTCCTCTGCTGTCTTTAGGACCAGTATTAACAGCTACTGAGGTGCATGTATACACACACACACAGACACACATTTTATGAAGGCTCTACTTTTCTAGAGCATTGTTAAGTTCAGAGCAAAACTGAGGGGAGGTACAGAGATTTGCTAAATACTCCCTGCCCCTACACAGGCATGGCCTTCCCCATTATCAACATCCCCCGCAAGAGTCGTACATTCTGTGGGCTGAAACCGTGAAAATGACCTGTATCCATCATTATGGTATCATACAGAATATTTTCACTGCCCTAAAAATCCTCTGTGCTCTGCTTATTCGACCCCTACCCCCACACCCCTGGCAACCACTGATCTTTTTACAGTCTTTAGAGTTTGGTCTTTTCCACAGTGTCATAGAGTTGGAACCGTATGGTATGTAGCCTTTTCAGATTGGCTTCTTTCACTTAGTCATATACACTTATCGTTTCTCCATGACTTTTTGTAGCTTACTGGCTCATTTCGCTTTAAAATTTTTTTTAAATGTTTATTTAGTTTTGAGAGAGAGAGACAGAGACAGAGTGTGAGCAGGCAAGGGGTAGAGAGAGAGGGAGACACAGAATCAGAAGCAGGCTCCAGGCTCCAAGCTGTCAGCACAGAGCCCGACATGGGACTCGAACTCACAAACCACGAGATCATGACCTGAGGCAAAGTCCGACACTCAGCTGAG
Source organism: Neofelis nebulosa (assembly GCF_028018385.1). Classification (NCBI taxonomy): domain Eukaryota; kingdom Metazoa; phylum Chordata; class Mammalia; order Carnivora; family Felidae; genus Neofelis; species Neofelis nebulosa. Next base: position 39,457,699 of record NC_080791.1, on the reverse strand, counting down.
CCACCCAGGCTCCCCAGCTCATTTCTCTTTAGTGTTGAGTATCCCATTGTCTTGAGGTACCATGGTTTATCTGAAGGACGTCATGGTTGCTTCCAAATTTTGGCAATTATGAGTAAAGCTGCTGTAAACCTCCATGTGCAGGTTTTTGTGTAGACATGAGTTTTCAAGTCCTTTGGGCAAATACTAAGGAGCAGGATTACTGGATCATGTGGTAAAAGCATGTTTAGTTTCTTAAGAACCTGCCCGAACGTCTTCCAAAGTGGTTCTACTATATCGCATTCCCAGTCACAACGAATGAGTGTTCCTGTTGCCCCAAGTGTTGTCAGTGTTCCAGATTTTGGCCATTCTAACAGGCACGTACTGGTACCTTGTTTTCATCTGCATTTCTCTGATGACACATGAGACTCTCTTCATATGCTCGTTTCCCATCTGCTTGTCTTCTTTAGTGAGGTGTTTGCTAAGGTCTTTGGCCATTTTTAATTGAGTTGTTTGTTTTCTTATGTTGAGTTTTAAGAGTTCGTTGTATATTTTGAGTAACAGTTGTCTCTCACCTGAACCCAGCATATACTGACTCCACCTGTGTGTCAGGTCCTTTCAGCACCGTGTTTTCCCCGGCAGCAGTCCTTCCAGACAGTTCCATTTGTTTTTCACTTTTGAGAGACTGTGGGATAGCCATTAAGATGCGAGTTTTGGAGCCTCCGATCCCGGCAGGCGACATACCCACTGTGAGACCTGAGGCAAGTTGCATAATTTCTGTGTCCCACAGTTTCCTCATCAGTAAATTGGGTAAGAGTAGAGCCTGTCTCATGGGGTGGTGACAGTGAAAGGGACTAGCACAGCGAACACCAGACCAGGGTCTAGGACAGGGCAGGCACTCTGGAAAGACTGGCTGCCGAGCCGACAGATGAGGAACTGAGGCGGGCAGAGGTCAGATCACCAGCCCGGGGCATGCGGAGCGGGCCTGGTGAGCAGCTCCGTCCTGAAGCCTGTGTACTCTGCCCTCCCCCAGTCTTGTGAGCGGGGAGCAGTGCAGACAGAGCAGGCTAGCTCGTGCCCCAGCACAGAAGCTGCTCACTTATGCTGGGGCTTGGGTCCCGCCGCTGTGGGATCACCCTCCCCACCGCTTGCACTCTTGCTGGGGAGGCCACTTGCTCTGCTGCAGCCTTGACCAGCCCCACCCCAGCCCTGCAGGTCACCAGGGCTGCAACTGTGGGGCTGACGGCCCCAAGGACATTGAAACCCCTCCCGCCACCAAGCCCTCCCTGCCAGCACTACAGGATCGAGTCTGCAGGGCTGTCCTTTACGTGATCCCCAGATGGACCCTGTGTCCCGGGTGCCGTGGTCTGCTCCCCTTCATAATGCGCCGCAAACTCTAAAGGCTCCAGGTGTCTGCTTGGGCTGGTTCCCCAGCTGGGTCCTCCTCCCTTCAAACAGGAACACCTGCCACGGCTCAGCCATCACCCTGATGCACTTTGTCTTGTCTGTTATCACTGGTGGCTCTGTTCTTGGCCTCCTCTACTGGACTGTAAGCTCTTCGAGGACAGGGACCATGTCGTCTTTATCTTTGAGTCCCTTGTGTGCCCCATACACCATGTGCGCAGTAGATGCCCAGTGAATCTCTATTGGGTTGAGCTTAGCACCACTGAGTTCTGAGTACCTTCGGGAGAACATCTGTGCTGTGTTGCCCTGTGATAGACACAGGAAGAACAGAGCTCCTGGGGAGGGTAGGTGTCCTTGGCACCTTGGCTGTCTCTGATATGCTGCTGGCACAAAGGCCCTGTGCCATTAAATACCTAGCTCTGATGAACTTGGATGTCTCTTTTCTTTTTTGAGGCTTCTGGAGAAAAGTGTTTGCTGTGTAATCCACGATGTCTTGGAATGAGTGTCTTTGTATTTGCAAATGAGTCTGGTGACCGGTTACCTGAATAATGGTAACAGTTGTTGTGAGTTGTTTTCATTTTATTGGAGTCACTAACTTTGATTCATTACCAGATTTAGACTCTCAAAGCCTTATCCTACACAATAGAGCTCCTTTGTTGCCAGAACTCCAAAAGCTAGCTTTTACCAGCCATCATTGAGGGGGAGACGATGCAAAAGGACTTAACAAAGCTGTCTGGTCTCAGGCTGTGGCCCCATTAAATCTAAGATCCCAGTTATCCAAGGCAGGCTTTCACGGTACGTATGTTCAAGAGTTGTGGGAGATAAGACAAATGTGTAAACCGGTTAATAAAGGTGAAATTCAAATAATTATAAGTGCACTGAAGAAAATAATACAGGATGTGACCGAGGAGCCCCGTATCCCCATTGCTTACCGTGGAGTCTGATGCATAGACATAAAACTGACAGCTGCTGCTTATTGAGTTCTGACGGTATGCTGGCACTGTGGCAAGCATTTCTGTGAGGCTTTGCCAATGAGAAAAATCAGGTTCTCAGAGGTTAAGTGACTTGTTAGTAAAAGAGAAAACCCAACGGCTCTTCGATATCGTGAGATCTTTATAAAAGCAATATTCAGGAATAAAGATTCCAGAACCTTTCCCCCCCACCCTTTACCTAAGGGTGGTGGTAAAGATTCCAGAACCTTTCCCCCCCACCCTTTACCTAAGATTTACCTAACTTTTCCCTTCAGGCTAAAATGCCTTCCCCCTATCCAGTTGGATTTCCATATTTCTTTCCACACAGGTTGTCCTCTGTGTCAGGGACGACTGGCTGGATGGTAATTTTCTTCTAAGCTCTTTATACTTAAAAGTGTTAAATTGCCCCTTGGCCTTAAGTGTCTGTTCATCGGACGTTTTTTCTTAAGCTGACTTCATGCCCCTGACCTCCTTGTTTGGACAGCATCCATTTCTCGTGTTCACACAATTTTGAAATTGTGTGTCTCCCTGCTGCCCTCTTACAGTGCAGAAATCCAGGCTGCATTTCCTTTCGTGGAGGTGTGGCAGGTCTGGGACTGCTAAGGAACTTATTCCTGGCTCTTACATGTCGTATTCCTGCTGGGATGGTTTGATGACACAGTTTATTTGATCTGGCCCTTCCCTTCCATGGGTCCAGCCTCCGTCCCTACTGAGTAAACTCCACGCCAGAGATAAAGACTCATATGTGCCACCGACTGAGCCAGCCAGATGCCTGGCACTGTGGGTTTTGATGACACTTTCTTATCAGCTTGGGCCCGGAGCTCAGGACCAGACTGCTGGGGAGCTGAGGCTCGCCCTTTCCTGCTTCTTCTTGTGTCATTGGCTGGCCTGGCATTGCACAGCACCTACCCTTCTGCACTCCACCCTGCCTCCATGCCCTGCCTCCACCTTCTCTCCTCCCTGGTCACTCATTCCCAGGGTGTCATCACCCTGGGGGAAGAGCAGGGACTTGGGATCGTGTCGCATCTGCACCAAGTATTAGCCGTCTGACTTTGGAAGTTACTCTGAGCCTTATTTCTTCATCTGACAAATAGGACCAGATGACAACTAGTCCGTAGGTTCTTTCATTGGATTGAACAAGAGCATCTAATAATTCCTATTTAATTGTAGTATTTAATAAATGACCCATTTTCCTTTAGTAAGTGATTCTGTGATGGGAAGTAGCTTGTATGTGATCAGTACGTGAGGAAATACCAGTATGGGGGAGTCACATTGGTTTTCATGCCTTGGCGAGTACATGGTACCCATTCACCCCATGCTCTTCCTCTGGGCTCCGTTTGGTCACGTGCCGTGTTTCAGAAGTGCTGTCGGGCAGTTCTGTCTGGTCTTTCTCCATTTTCCTTTCTCTTCTTGTGCACATAACCCAGCAACCTTCTTCACATACCCTTTCATCGCACTAGTATGTTTTTATCAGGATTGTTACTGTTTGGTTAGTGCTCTAGGTACAGATCTTGTGTGATTTTCTAGAACGGTACTATTTTTTTTTTTAACGCGTGAATGGCATTATAGCAGAGATGCTTGTGTTGATTTCTTTGTTCTGCCTTCCATCTGGCCTTTTGCACTGCGCTTCATTTCATGGAACCAATCCTTTAGCCTGGACCTGGCTAGGACCTATAAGAAATCAAAGACAGTTCAGCCAGGGACACCTGGATGACTCAGTTGGTTAAGTGTCCGACTTCGGCTCAGGTCATGATCTCACAGCTTGTGAGTTCGAGCCCTGTGTGGGGCTCTGTGCTGACAGCCGGGAGCCTGGAGCCCGCTTCGGATTCTGGAGCCCTCTCTCTCTCTCTCTCTCTCTCTCTCTCTCTCTGCTCCTCCTCCACTCCCGCTTTGTGTCTCTCGCTCTCAAAAGTAAATAAGCATTAAAAAAATTTTTTTTTAAACAAAGACAATGCAGGCAGTTGCGTACTGTGACTGTTTTTTGTTTTTGTTTTGTTTTATTTTGTTTTTTCTTTAGAGAGAGAGAGCATGAGCAGGGGAGGGGCAGAGAGAGAGGGGGACAGAGATTCCAAAGTGGGCTCTGTGCTGACAGCAGCAAGCCCGATGAGGGACTTGAACCCACCAATTGTGAGATCATGACCTGAGCTGAAGTCAGATACTCAACCAGCTGAGCCCCCGTGTCTTTTCATGTGTGCCCCTGTGACTGTTTTTTCGTGTTGTTTTCACCTGCACTGTTGTGGTACATTCCTGACTGGTGTCCGCTTCTATTCTTGACCCTGGATGCGCAGTTGTTGACATCGCATCTAGAGTAACCCTTTAAAATGAAAATCAGAATATACGTTTGCGTTAAAAATTCTGAAAGTTATTCTGTGTGAATTTTAGGATTGAGGAAATGAATATGTGGATATATTTGGGATCTAGGGTTCTCACTGTAAGAGAAAATACAGATGTGGACTGGGGGAAGGGCAGTGGTGTTAAATTGGAATTTTCAGTATAAAGTCCGTCTCTCTCTCACACACACACATGTACAGATTGATTTCCTAGCTGTGTCTGCCAAAGGAGGCTAGGAGCAACGGCATCCCTGAGCAGTGGGCACATCTGGCTTCCATATCCTGGGTTTACAAATTCCGTTACCCACTAAAAGGAACTGGGGCTCCCTGAAGAGAGAATTCTTAAACTTATTCCCCACAGGGAGCATGGCAGAAGGACACAGGAGCTAGTTTGAAACATTTTGAGTGTCAGAATAAGTAACAGCAACCAGATCATAAACTATTGAAAAACAAAAGACCATATAAGTCCATATTGATACTAAAAAGCATACATTGGGGGAAGGGGAAGTTCCTTGTTATTGTAAAATGCTAACTGTTACAAATGCAGAGGGAAGGATAAAGTTGGAAAACTCCATCTGCGACCCCAGTTGAAGTGTCTGATTCACCCCGAAAGTTTGTTGGGGACCAAATACTTACACAGTCAGAGGACACAGACAACTTGTTTCTCAGGAAAAAAAGGCACTTTTACGGCAAAGCCCTGACAGCAGCTTAACCAAGTAACCGTCATATGTGACATCACTTGTCCTGGAGGAAACCGATGTTAGGTGCCTTCCCAGGGTGTCCTGCAAGGGACCCCCAACCCTTCTGTAGGAGACCTGCCTGTAATGCACAGTCTGGGTTGGAGCATGAAAAGACAAGCAGATGAACACACATTAGGGATCATCACACAAAACAGAGGGCCTGTGGTCTTTGCCCCCGTGAGGGTCACAAATAACAGAGGAAGGCTGTGGAACCCTTCTACGACAGGGTGACTGAAGAGACGTGACATCTGGATGCATGCTGTATGGTGCAGGATTGGATCCTGATTGGAGGAGGGGAAAGTTGCTGCATAAGATAGTTTAGAAAATCCGAACATAGATAGCAGTATTGTATTTTTTTAAAAAATGGATAATTGCACTGGGTTCTATAGGAATGTCTTGTTCTTAGAATCACCCACTCCTGAGAGGAAAGGGTCGTGACCTCTGCAACTTACTCTCAGGTGGTTCGGGAAGAAAAATAAACGTATGTATTATATATACATGTATAGATGGAGAGAGCAGAATGTTAACAATGGTTGAATCCAAATGCCAGAGTATTTGGGATTTCACTGCAATACTCTTTTTTTTTTATGCCGATACTGTATTTCCTGCACGTTTACAGATTTTATGTAATTTTTCCACTTGTATTGTACAGCTCTCTTCAGAGCTGTAACTGACATATAATATTGTGTAAATTTAAGGTACAACATAATGATTTGACATATGTATGTATTGCAAAATGATGACCACAGTACTTTTAGTTAACGTTCATCACCCTACATAGTCTTTTTTCTTACGATGAGAACTTTTAAGATTTCATTAGCAGCTTTTGAATATATGGTACAGTGTTGTAGTTTTAACTGTAGTCACTATGCCATGTATTACATCCTCGAACTTACTTATCTTCAAACTAGAAGTTTGTGCCCTTTGACCACCTTCACCCACTTCCTGTACCTGCCCCCATGTTCCACCTCTGGCAACTACCAAACTCTTCTCTGTTTCCGTGAGTTTGGTTTTGCTAGAGAAAACATAGAAGTAAGATCATACAGTACTTGTCTTTCTCTGACTTCTTTCACTTACCATAATGCCCTCAAGGTCCATCCATGGTGCAAATGGCAGGATTTCCTTCCTTTTTTTTTTTTTTTTTTTAAATACTTTATTTGTTTTTGAGAGAGAGAGAGAGAGACAGAGCAGAGTGGTGGAGGGGCAGAGAGAGGGGAAGACATAGAATCTGAAGCAGGCTCCAGGCTCTGAGCTGTCAGCACAGAGCCCGACACGGGGTTCAAACCTAGGAACCGTGAGATCATGACCTGACCCGAAGTCGGAGGCTTAACCAACTGAGCCACCCAGGCACCCTGAGGATTTCCTTCCTTTATAAGACTGAACATTATAACTTCTCCGTAGGTCTGAAAAAAAAAAAATCTAAATAAAATGCTTAATTAAAAAAAAAAAAAAAGATGAGGTAAATGCAACAAAATGTCAATATTGTTTTAAATTCCTGGGTGTCTGTTATATTATTTTCTGTAATTTTATGTATGTTTACGTTAATTAATCTCTGATGATAAAAAAGTTTTAAAATAAAATATTTAGGTACATTGAGTACTACTTGCCTCTTTACTAGAACACTGAGTTCTTTTTATGCCTTTTTTGCCCTGGTACCCAGGTTATGGGAATTTTTTTACTCACTGGACAATCGTCAGGTTTATACAAGCTCTTCTTCCCTGTGGTGTAGACTTTCGGGGTTCCCCACCACAGGAAAGAAACCCTTCTCGTTACACCCACCCTTCTGTCCCAGCTTGGCTCCTGCTGTTCCCTGACTCTTGACTTCCTGTATTTCTCATTTCTGGCCTGGGAATACCCTTCGGGGCTCGATGTGTTTCTTTTCCTGGATTTGTCTTGACCCTTCCCAGAAAGCTCTGCCCCTCTGGTCTCTCAGAAGAACCACTTGGCCCAAGTCGCTTCCATTCCAACAGAGCCCTGGCTCCTGGGACCCCCTCTAGCATGGCCTGGTTGGAGTGACTGGCCCAGAGAGGAGTGTTTTAAGAGACTGAGAGATTAAAGTTCTGGTGTTACCAGTTACTAGCTTGGATAGAGATTACTTTGAGCTTTTGGTTTTATCTACGGTAAAATGAAGATAAGATACCGTTTTCTCCCTCCCTCTCTCTTTCTCTCCGATTTGGTCATGAGGTTTAAATGAGGCAAGGGTTTAAGGACCGCCTGTATCCTGTGAATATGGGTTGTCTGTTGTCTTTTTTTCTGACCTTCCATTCCAGATGAAAAACATTTTGAGCTCAGCACATCCTCAATTTCCGTCTCTCTAGACTCAATTATATTTTCTTTCTTCCTCTTTTGCAAAAGCTTTGGTATGAAGTTTACTTATTTATGCTCTGGCAGTTTCCACCGGTGCCTTGGGGGAGGTTTTTGAGGTCCCAAGACAGGACCTGAAACACATTATCCTATAGAAAGAATGTTACTACATGCTGGCTATGTGCACTGCCAGGACCATACCTAAGAAATACAAGGAAGGACCAGACAGGTTTTCATGAAATCCTGATAGCACTGTCCTTTTGCATGAGAAAGTATCTGGAGAGAGGATACCAAGCAAGCAACGCATCAGAAACCACCCATTTATAACCCGAGATCAGTAAGCCTTGGTGGATGGGGACTTCCTAGGCAGCGTTTAGCAAAGTCATGCTAATGCAAGAGCTGTGTGACATTATCCCTACGGCCCAGCACTGTTCTGACCACTCTGTTTTTATAAAATGCAAGAACTGAAGTTCAGTGGGCTATGAGAATTGAAAGCTCCTTGAAATGCGTGACCTACCCCCAACTCATACTTAAGCCATTCCTAGCTGGCAAGAACATACCCTATCGTTGGACACTCTCTGATGGTATGTGACTTTTCACTGTGATGTCCTCCAAGGGCTCTTGCTGAAAAGTCCTTTCTTGATGTCTGTGGGTATAAAAATACCCAATGAAGTGGGGGTGCTCTGACCTCGTTGTACCTCCTCCACCACAAGATTCTGCTCCCCGGACAACATCCCCGTCACTGCCTTCTCCTGCCACAAGCGTAAAGCCCACCCTCCCCAGAGGGAGGTGACGCTTTGAGGCTTTTTATGTTTCAGGGACTAGGCAAGTCCACCCCAGTATCTTCCTGCCACTCCTTTCCCCTCTTTCCAGGGTGGTCATGCCCCTACTTTTTAAAGCAACAACAGAACCTGCTAGTTACTTCATACAGAAGAATGCAATACTTCCTGAGTAACTCCTGGGAACCAGGCAGCCTACTGAGAATATAGACATTAATGTCATCGTCCATTTGGAGAGCCTTGGCTTTGGAAGGTGAAGTGACCTGAGGTCACCCAGCTGTGAGTGGCAGAGTTGGGTTTGAATAGAACAGCATCAGAGCCCAAGCACCTAGCACCTCTCACACTGTGCAAGGTGTGGAGGACAGTGTGCCTGCTCTCGGCTTGAGATACACGCTCCCACATGTGCCAGATGGGGGCCCGGGAGTAGGACCCATGTTTCCTGCCACCCCGCCCCACACCCATCCCTCCGTTAGCGGGTTTGCTCTCTCTTCCTTGGGCTGTACTTTTACCTGTGCCTTCTTTCTTCTTGGAGGAGACGGAAAACTGCTGATTTGCCATCCAGTGACCTATCACCAAAAGTTCCTTCAGCCTTCCCTTCATCAGGGTAGAAGTCCTGGCTTCTCTGTTCTAAAGGACTCCTTTTCTAGTCCAGTTTTCTTTCTTTTTAAAAAAAAATTTTTTTAATGTTTATTTTTGAGAGAGAGACAGAGCATGAGCAGGGAGGGGCAGAGAGAGAGAGAGAGGGAGACACAGAATCTAAAGCAGGCTTCAGGCTCTGAGTGCTCAGCACAAAGCCCAAGGCGGGGCTTGAACTCACGAACCACGAGATCATGGCCTGAGCCGAAGTCAGAAGCTTAACCGGCTGAGCCACCTGGGCACCCCATCTTTTTCTTTTCTTTTTTTTTTTTAATGTTTATTTATTTTTGAGAGAGAGTGAGAGCACATGCCTGAGCAGGAGAGGGGCAGAGAGAGAGGGAGACAGAAGAACTAAAGCAGGCTCTGTGCTGTCAGCAGTGAGCCTGACACAGGGCTCGAACTCAAGAACCGGGAGATCATGACCTAAGCCGAAGTCAGGTGCTCAGCCAACTGAGGGACCCAGGCACCTTTTGCCCAGTTTTCTGATAGACCCTCCCCCCTCCCCTGTAACCCCTCCCCTTCACTCAAACCTCACCCAAATTCAGCCAGCCTTGCTATGCTTTTAGCCCTGGTTCTTTTCCTGCCCACTTTTTCTTTTTATGGTGGTTTCACTTTCAAGAGCTTTCTCCAGCTGAGCCCAAGCTGCCGTCATGACCAGCGTCGGCCAAAAATCTCTCAAATACTCAGCTTTAATATGAATCTGGTTTTGGTTCTGACCTTGTGGTGCATTGCTCTGTGACTGCTACCACTGAGAGACCTGAGGCTGGGGGGTGGGAGGTGGGGTGGTCCAGATACTGCTCACACATTTATTTAGCGCTGTCTCTTTTTGCTTCTCAGGTACCCAGATAAGCTGTTTCTCCCCAAGTTCCTTCTCCTGGCGTCAGGCTGCCTTTGTGGATTCTTACTGTTGGGCTGCCGTTCAGCAGAAGGACTCCTTGCAGGGCGATTCCGGACACCTTCCACTGTGGCTGCATAAGGTAACTGGGGATGTTTTCTCACCCGATAGCCTTGTAGACGTGGGAACCGAGGCCCGGAGAGGCTGTGCCACGCAGTCACACAGATGCTCATGGCCAGCCAGCAGCCCTGTGACTCGGATCATACAAGCCTGGCACTTTAAATTTGGTCAGAAGAACTCAAAAACCTCAGAGATTACTTGGTTCGGCACCTTCACTAGCAGATGCAGAAACTGAGGCACTTTTTGGATTCTCGCGCCATAACGGCGGGCATGTTGTGTCATGTTTCTACCCTTACTGCCCAGCGGCGTCTGATGCAGAGTAGGCTCTCGGTGCCTTTTGAATTGCCTGGGTGAGCGATGTTAGATAGGGGCAGAGCCAGGACTCAAACCTAGCCTTGGCCCGCGCCTTTTCCACTGCTCCCAGGGTCCCTTGGGGAAAGTGGCGGCCAACATACAATTTGGTTTCTTCTCTCCAGTGCGTTGCTGGAGCATCGGGAAGCCTAGTGATGACTCCTTCTGGGGGTGTTGGCTGCGACAGAGCTGCTGGGATCTATTCCTTGGCGGTTTGACAGGTCCATATTCCGCAAGGAAGGGGAGACATACTACACAGGAGACTCCAGTGTCCTATAGAGAAGAGGCCCCATCAGGAGCTCCCTGGTCAGGGAGTGATGGAGTTGGGGGGTAACATGGGGTATGGGCGGTGAGGAACCGGTGCTGGAGTCAGCGGGTTTGTGCAGAACGTTCTTTGTGTCACAACACGGCTCGAGTAGGTCTTCTCCATGCGTGTGAAAGTGGGACTGTGTATCAGCCCGTCATCATTTTCAGTCACTGGTTCTGCCATGCATCATGAAAACAAAAAGAATGTTTGTGTTTCTTCTGGTGTTCTCCTCCACTGAGGAAAGAGTGCTGCTTTAGTTTCTGAAAAGCCAAAGGCTGAAAAGTTTGACTCTGGCCTTGACCTATTGCTGAACACGCCGCATCCTTTTTTTTTTTTTTTTTTAATTTTTTTTTTTTTTCAACGTTTTTTTTTTTTTTATTTATTTTTGGGACAGAGAGAGACAGAGCATGAACGGGGGAGGTGCAGAGAGAGGGAGACACAGAATCGGAAACAGGCTCCAGGCTCCGAGCCATGAGCCCAGAGCCTGACGCGGGGCTCGAACTCACAGACCGCGAGATCGTGACCTGGCTGAAGTCGGACGCTTAACCGACTGCGCCACCCAGGCGCCCCGCCGCATCCTTTTTAAAAAAAGAACAATTTAAGTCCTTTGCTATGACTCAGGCCTCATCCCCTCGTGTTAATTTATTGTGTGCCACCAGGCAGAGTGATGCCTACAATGGCTGCTTTCTTCTTTGGGGTTGGGCTTTTCTCTTTGACTTTTAGCCTTAGCGCTAGCTGGGTCCTCGTCAACACTGTAGGTCTTACTAGCCAGGCCAGCAAATAATAAAGATATTCGATAGGAATGGGCACAGTTCCAGAAGCTGAACAGCCTTGTCTGCACGTCAGAATCCATGCTGTTTTAACGTGGGTCTCTGTGTTGTGATGCTCTTAGGGGAAGGGAGGGTGTGCCAGGCTGGGCACTGACAGAGCCGCAGAAGAAGAATGTATCATCTGGCGTGTCCAGCGTATGTTAGGGATGTTAGAGACTGTGAAACTTTGAAAGTGGGAAGAAACAAGGGTTTTGATGCAGTCTAAGGTGAAGGACACCTAGAGAGGCAAGCCGAGGACTCAGGACTAGTTGCTGACCACAGTCAGGTCCCTGGCCATCCACTGCCCCTGCCGTGTAGGAGGAGAAGCCCTGTAGAGTGGTGTAGGCAGCCAAGCCCCCGGGGTCCAATGTTAGTGAGACACTAAGGAGCTTTCTGGTGGTAGTAGGCTAGCTTGTTTGAATGGAAGTTTGGCTGAGAGACTTTTCCAGATCCACAGGGCTTGGGGCAAAAATTAAGAGTTGACACAGCCAAGTTGAAAGGAGCTTGGTCAACACACCCCAGGCTCGAGAGCCCATTGCTAGGGAGTAAGGGGTGATCCTAAATTAGACCAGGCCTCATGGGGACCAGCGTCCTGGTTTGAATCACTTTCAGTACTGACTGAATGAGGAGATACGGGGACTGTCAGCATCTCGAGTCTGCCCACCAGCCAGCAGCAAAAATAAATCTTTTCCAGAAGTAGGTAACTTCATCCAGAGCCTCAAACTCTTGTCTGGTTTTTCACGTGTAGTTTCAGCAGCTGATACACAGGAAAACCAAGAGAAAAATCAGAACTAGAAACAGACCCACAGGATATCCAGTTGATAAATTGATCAGATACCCTATTTATTTATTTATTTATTTATAATTTTTTTATTATGAAATTTATTGTCAAATTGGTTTCCATACAACACCCAGTGCTCATCCCAACAGGTGCCCTCCTCAATGTCCATCACCCACCCTCCCCCACTACGCGCCGCATCAACCCTCAGTTTATTCTCAGTTTTTAAGAGTCTCTTATGGTTTGGCTCCCTCCCTAACTTTTTTCTTTCCTTCCCCTCCTCCACAGTCTTCTGTTAAGTTTCTCAGGATCCACATAAGAGCAGATACCCCATTTGAATAATCACTAATACTATAGTATTAGTATTAATACTAATGATATGGAGAATTTCAAGAGAGTGGAAATTCTTTTTTTTAAAAATGAAATTTATTGTCAAGTTCGTTTCCATACAACACCCAGTGCTCATCCCAAAAGGTGCCCTCCTCAATACCCATCACCCCCCCTCCCCTCCCTCCCATCCCCCATCAACCCTCAGTTTGTTCTCAGTTTTAAGAGTCTCTTATGCTTTGGCTCCCTCCCTCTCTAACCTTTTTTTTTTTTTTTTCTTCCCTTTCCCCATGGACTTCTGTTAAGTTTCTCAGGATCCACATAAGAGTGAAACCATATGGTATCTGCTTCTCTCTGTATGACTTATTTCACTTAGCATAACACTCTCCAGTTCCATCCACTTTGCTACAAAAGGCCATATTTCGTTCTTTCTCATTGCCAAGTAGTATTCCATTGTATATATAAACCACAACTTCTTTATCCATTTGTCAGTTGATGGACATTTAGGCTCTTTCCATAATTTGGCTATTGTTGAAAGTGCTGCTATAAACATTGGGGTACAAGTGCCCCTCTGCATCAGCACTCCTGTATCCCTTGGGTAAATTCCTAGCAGTGCTGTTGCTGGGTCATAGGATAGTTCTATTTTTAACTTTTTGAGGAACCTCCACACTGTTTTCCAGAGCGGCTGCACCAGTTTGCATTCCCACCAACAGTGCAAGAGGGTTCCCGTTTCTCCACATCCTCGCCAGCATCTCTAGTCTCCTGATTTGTTCCTTTTAGCCAGAGAGTGAAAATTCTTGACCTGAAAACAGTAAATGACAATTGATTTTAGCTGACATTCACTGACGTCCTGCCTACCGTATACTAGAATGTATGTGTGGCATCAGAGAGCCACACATGACGCGGCCCCTTCCTCAGGAAGCTCCCTGTTTGGTGGGGAAGACAGATATGTAAGGAAGACACTGAGAAAAGGAGTATTCCAGAAGCGAGATGGGAAAAGAAGAGTGTGGTTATCACGGAAGCCTGGGGGAGAGTGTTCTTGGACAGAGCAGTGAACTCTGTTCAGTGCCCTTGCAGAGGGGACCGTGCAGTAGGAGTGAAACAGGCTTACTGGCGTGGGTGAAATCATTAGTGCCCCCGGCAGAGGTGATTTTAGTGAAGAAGTGGGTGCCAGATGGCAGTGGGTGAATGGTGAGGGTGAGGAGTTGAAGATGAATGGTGGTAGATAATTCCTTCAGATTTTTTCCCCCAGAAAATCTCTCTCTCTGGGAAAAGGAGGAGAGAGCAATAAGCTGGGTGGTAGCTGGAGGGAAGGTTTGGGAGCCTCTGGGAGATTGTGTAACATGAGAGAGTTTGGCACACATTCAGATGCCAACGGCAGTAAGAAAGTAGGCTGGCTGCACCAATGGTGCACTGGCTGGGGAGGGCCTGTGGCACCTTCTGGCAGAGGGGAGGGCGCCGGCTTGTCCTGTTGGGGGGCAGCGGGGCCTCAATTGACTCTACAGGGTAAGCCCAGGTTATAGAGGACCTTTGAAAACTTAACAGGTGTGTGTAGGCTAAGTGCTGGAAACAGTGAGAGCCACTGCAGTTCCTTGATCGGGGAATATGGTGTTTCCAGGAGACAATTGTCAGAGATGGAGTGCAGGAGGGAAAGGAGGCAGGGAGGGAGCCGCCTGGCAGGCAGACTGAGGCTTTTGATCAGGAGACAGAAAAGAAGGGGAGCTGTTGGCATGAGAAAGGGAAAGAACAGTCTAAAAGCAACATAGGTGTTTTGTTGTTGGCTGGAGGACCACAGTGAAGGACAGTCACAGGTGACATCCGTGTTTAGACCAGGGATCAGTGAGCTTTTCTGTGAAGGGCCACACGGTCCATTATCTCATCAAGGCAGGTCTGGCAGTCACTCTGCGGAGATGCAGATGCATCTGTGGCCGCATTGGGCTCGTGGGAGCATTTTGCTGTCCCGCGGGCTCAGGGGATAGCATTGGGGGTGGTGGGAAGTACAAAGATTCTGGGCATCTTGGAAGACGTGCCAATGGGACACAGAGGACAAGGGAAAGGTCAGAGTCATGGACACGGCACGCCCAAGGATTTAGGCAGTGGGTGAAGAAGGTGAGGCCATTCGCCCCTTTGAAGAAGTCTGGGGAGGGAGAAGGTTTTGGAGGAAAGCCAAACGGTTCTGCACACATGCAGTCAGAGCTGCTCGGTGAGCGGCACGATGTTAGGTGGGCCGTGGGCCGTGGTGTCCCGGGGTCCAAGGCAAGAGGGGTGTGGAGGCGCCCGCAGCAGTGTGTCAGAGGGAGGTGGTGGTCAACGCTGGGGTTTCCTAGGGCGTGCGTGCAGACAGGGCACTGTCTGAGGGGGAGGAGGAGGAGTTGGCCGAGGAGTCCCAGCCACGGCTGGTGGGGAAAACGTGAAGGCTGTGCCCTGCACGAAGGAAAGCCAGGAGGTCCTGTGAGGAAGGCCTGTGTCAACATAGTACCGTGTCAGGTGCTGCCAGGGGATGGAGATGAAGTCTTCATTTGGGTGGGGGTGTGACCTGAATTGTATCCCCTAAAAGATCTCTTGATGTCCTAACGCCTGTCCCCTCGAATGGGCCCTTTGGTGGAAATAGGCTTGTTGCAGGTGGAATCAGTCGAGGTGAGGCCGTGCCAGAGTAAGGTGGGGCCCTCGTCCAGTATGGCTGATGTCTTCCTGATTGGGGGACATTTGGACGCAGACACACACAAAGGGGAGAGATGCGAGACACCGGGGACAAGATGGCGTGTGACGCAGAGGCCTAGAGCAGAGCTATGGTGCCGTGAGCCAAGAACCCTGATTCCACTTTCTGCAAGAGACGGGCACGGGTCGTCCCCCGGAGGCTCTGGCAGGAGCAAGACCTGCCAATACTTTGATTTCAGACGTCCGGCTACCCGGACTCTGAGAGACAACGTTGTTGTCTAAACCATCCAGCCCGTGGGACGCGGTTAGGGCAGCCCTAGGGAGCTGGTGCAGGTGGTTAGAGAAATCGGGACTCCGGCCTCATTGGAAGGGAAATAAAAGCCATGTCAGATTTGAATGTCCATGTGGCTTTGTTAGCCAAGCCAGATTCTGTGATCGCAGCTGCTTTATTTTCACATTGAATTCGTCTTCAGCTTTTTTCTTTTAATTGTGGTCAAATACACACCACAGAAAATGTACCTTCCTAACCCCTGTTAGGTGTGCAGTTGGCCAGCACGGAGTACGTTCGCCATGCTGTGCAACCATTGCCAAGAGCCATCTGAACTTTCTCAGCTTCCCAAACCGGAACCCTGTGCCCCTTCGATACCGACTCCCTGCTTTTCCCTTCCGCCAGCTCCTGGCAACCACCATTCTACTTTCTGAGTCTTATCTCCTCTTCCAGGCACCTCAGATAGCCACGGTCACGCAGTGTGTACGCTTTTACATCTGGATGGTTTCACTCAGCATGTCTCCAAAGTTCACTCATATGGTAGCATGATCAGAACTCCCTGCCTTTTTAAGGCTGCATAATATTCCATCGTGTGTGTGTGTGTGTGTGTGTGTGTGTGTGTGTGTGTGTGTATGCGCCATGCTGTGTGTGTCCACGCATCCAGCCATGGGTGCTTACCTTTCTTGCACCTTGTGGCAATTGCGATGAATGCTGCCCTGAACATGGGGGTACAGACACCTGTCCGAGTCCCTGCTTGCAGCTCCTGTGAGTATATACCCAGATGTGGAGTTGCCAGATTCTTTCTCAAGTTTAGAACATCTTTCGTGGTGGCTTTCTCTTGGCTTCTCCACATTTAGCCGACTCCTGATTGCTAAGCCGGCAGGCACCCTGTGAGCCAGGCTCCCCATCTCCTGAAGGGCCAGAGCAGTCGATGCCGTGTGCAAGGCCCCATGGCCAGGTGATGGCAAAGCACAGGACCGCCTTCAGACTTCAGGTGTTTCTCACATGTGAGAAGGTGAAGGTTTAATTTGTATGGCTTCAGAGTGTGCACTCTAACCTGGGGGTGGCTACCAGTGGCTGAACTTTGGCTCGACACAGAAAGGGAGTTTCTGGCAGAAGGGCTGTCCAGCAGGGGTCCCACCCGCTGGTGGAACCAGGGAGGTCTTTGGTTCCAGGTGGGCACGAAGGTGTGTGTCTTCTCCCCATGTCTTTATTCCTTACCCCTGCTGCGCTTCCTTCATGTAAAATCCCTCCTGAGCTATTCTTGACACCTGGCTACGTCATTCCCCACCTCCCCCTCATTGCTGTCATCTTCTGTCACCCCCATTCGTTCACGACTGCGGTAGTGGCTCATAGACATTCTTGTCCCAGGAGAACTCTGTCCTCCCTGAAGGTGCATCCAGTATCCCATCCACTGCCTGATCTCCAAGGACTCTGACCCCCTCTCCATATGTCCACCTCATCCTGTGGCCGCCTCACTCATTACCTGGAACTAAAGAGGGGACCCCACTCCCTGCCCCCACTTCCTACCTTCTGAGGTCCTGCCTTTCTGACTCTGTCATTTCCCCAAACAAACCCCCCCCAGAGTCCCTACAAAATGTCTTTATTTCTTTCAAAAGACAAACTACTCTGGCTTCCAAGCTTCTCTCTGCCACTTGGCCCTGTGAACCATCCCAGCCTCACTTCTGGGCCCATCCCCACCATCCCTGGGTCCCCGGGACCCTGACTTCCTGTAGCTCTCACCTTTCCTGGCTGTTTCACACGCATCTTCCGTTGATCCATCCTCCCCTCTAATCTGGCCACCTCCTATTGTATGATTCTGCTCTCAGCTTCCACCTGGAAGTTTCCTCTGGATCTCTAGATGGAGGCTTCTTGCTTTCAGGGCCAGGCGGGTCAATGCGAAGTCTCCAGGAATAAGACCATGAGGCCACTGTGTGGACAGTAGACCGCACACCCTGCCTAAAAGCAGTCAGATCCTAAAAATGGGGTGTTAACCAACAAAACATCGGCTGCACCACACACACCCTGGTCAAGACTGTGCACTCCCAGAGCAGTCTGTGCTTTTCCTGCAGTCACCATGGGACGCGGCAATTACTTGCCTGAAGTCTACTTAATTGATTCTTTATTTCTTTTTATTTAAAATTATTTTTAACATTTATTTATTACAGAACAGGGGGAGGTGGGTAGAGAGAGGGAGACAGAGGATGCAAAGTGGGTTCCGCGCTGTGAGCACAGAGCCTGATGTGGAACTCGAACCCATGAACCGTGCGATCAGGACCCGAGCCGAAATCAAGAGTCAGTCACTTGACTGATCCACCCAGGTGCCCTGATCCTTTATTTCTAAGACTGCAGGTTCCATGCACGTAGAGACCATGCCCGTGTCCCTCATCAGTGCACTCTGGGACAGCATAGCCCGTAATGGGTGCTCAAATCACATGTGTGGAAGGGAGGAGGAGAGTGAGGCGGTTTCTATGTGTTATTCAGAACCGGAGTTCATTCTCCAGGAGCATTCTGAGTCCAGGGCGAGAGGCTTAGAGGCACCGGGTTTATGTGAACACTTCTCAATTCAGTTCTAATGCCAGACTTCAAACCAGGAGACCCAAATTCCCCCCAAAGAAATGAGTCAGTGTAATCTTTAAGTGTACATCAGTGTAGTGTGTGGTCCTGGTATAATTAATGCTGTACTTTCTTTCTCCCCAGCTGTTTATTCCCTGTCTCCTTTCCTCTTCCTCCCCCTACTCTCTCCTACTCCATTTCTTTCCGGTGGCCTCCAGTACCTCTGAGTTAATAGATTTGTGGAAATGAGTGTGCTTTCAGGGGGGACCAGCAGGTGGTGCTGTAGGACCTCCAGGACTGATAACTGGCCTTTTCTTTTTCTTTCTTTGTGCTTTCTTGCTTTCTTTTTTTCTTTCTCTCTTTCTTTCAGTGCTCTTTTCTCTTTGTTCAAGTTCATAATGTAGGCAAACCGTTAGGCAAGATTTTTTCAGAAACAGGAAAGCAGGGTTTTGACTGAAAAAAAAAAAGCAACAGAACACGAAAATAAAATTAATAGAATGGACAAATCTTTATTTCCTTTAAGTGGATTCACAGAAACTTAGTTTAGAAGGATCCTCTGAGGCTCCCAGACCAGAGGTTTCCAAGCCTTAGCATTATCTAGGAGGGGTAGAGGGGGGTGAAAATTTAGGATCCTGAGGGCCAGGAATATGGTTTTCATCAGCTTCCCAGGAGATTCAGATACTGCTGGCCCAACTTGGGCTCCCGTGTGGGTACCCCTCATCTAGACCAGTGTTTCCCAAATTCTGTGTGCATGAAAATCACCTGCAGAACTTGTTGAAATGTTGACTCAGGTTCAGTAAGTCTGACAGGGCCTGCATTTTTCCTTTCTAACAAATTCTCAGGTGATACTGACGTTGCTGGTCTGTGGACCATTCTTTGAGAAGCAAGGATCAGGAGCAAGGGATTGACAAAATGGCCTAAACGCTCCAGCCAAATCCAGCCCATCGATCACCTGTTTCTGCAAATAGTTTTATTGGAACACAGCCACGCCCATTCCTTTACACATTACCTATGTCTGGTTTCACGTATGCAACAGAGGTCATATAGCTCACAAACATTTACTGTCTGGCCCTTTGCCCGCCCCTAATCTAAAATTCTAAAGCCCTCCCAGATGATTCATTGAAAGGGAACTCCCTGCCTCACAGGACAGTTCATTCCATGTTCATACAGATCTTTAGGAAGGTTTTTCCTTGCTTCCTTGTGACTTGGTATTAATTCTGTTGTCAGGAGTCTCTTTCTACTTCCACACCTAAGTGCTTTGCTCACCATCCTGTCTTCCCTAGGTCTCTCCTGTGTTAGACCCCTCCTAGAATGTCATGAATCACGAAGCCCACTGCCTTGGGAAGAATAGAATGGTGTACCACCTCCTTCTCTGTCCTCTGTAAGCTGCTCATGGAATGCATTGCATTGGCCTTCTGGGTAGACCTTCACTCGTGACTTCCTACATTTGGGATTATCTTTAACATGGGTTTCTCTCTGGGGCGCCTGGGTGACTCAGTCGGTTAAGCCTCTGACTCTTGATTTCAGCTTCAGTCATGATCACATGGTTCATGGGATCTAGCCCTGCGCTGGGCTCTGTGCTAACAGCACAGGATTGTCTCTCTTCCTCTCTCTCTGCCCCTCCCCTTGCACACTCTCTCTCACATTCTCTCTTTCTCAAAAGAGTAAACTGAAAAAAAAAGTGGGCTATTATCTGAAAAACATGCAAACAAGAGCAGACATCTTTTGTGTCTCTTTTTACATCACTTCCCCAGTGCAATTTGTTCTTGGTTTACCTGCTTCCTACTTTCTGACCATTCCTTCCCGTGTCTTCCAGGGTTCTCTTTTTGCCCGACCCTAATGTTAGGATCCCATGTCCCTCTCTTATTCTCTTGTCTCCTTCTACACATTCTCCTTGGATGATCTCGGTCACTCTTGGCTTCAACCATCTATATGCTACAAAATCCTCAATTGTAAGGTTGGCTGGAGTTTTTTCTTTTATTTTCAGTTACTTACTCTCCACTAGGATTAGAGTTCTGGGGTGTGAGTAGCTTATGTTCATAATTTCTTATCTTCTTGGGTCTGCCTCCCACCTCACTCCCCTCTGCTTGGAATCTGTTCCTTCTTGCTTCTTTATTGCAACTAATGGTACTATCCCCCACACCCTTGCATAAGCTAGAAATGTAGAATTAGCCTCTGTTCTTCCCTCTTGCATCCCTCACTTCCAGGTAGGCACTGAAATGTCCGCCTCTTGCTTTTGATAGCTCTTAAATCTGTCTTCCCCTCTCCCCATGGCTGCTGCCTCAGTTCAGTGCGCATCACTTCCCGCCTCTCCGTCGCAGCAACCAACTGCCTTGTCTCTCTGCCCTCCAATGTGTTCCCTTCTCCACGGCTGAAGGAATCTTTCCAAAATAAATTTTCCTCATGCCCCCCACCAGTGGCTTCCCATTGTGTATGATGTGGGAAGGTGAGGGCCTTGTAATTTATTTCCTGCTTACCCTGCATATGAGTCTCCTAGGACCACTGTAACAAATTACCACAAACTCAGTAGTTTGGAACAGCGGAACTTCCTTCTCTCATATTTCTGGAGACCAGGAGTTGGAAATGAAGGTGTCAGCACCGTGGGGTCCTTCTTGGGGGCTCAGAGGGAGAGTCGTGTGCCTCTCTTCTAGTGGCTGGTGGTGGCCAGCCATCTGTGGCATTCCTTGGCTTGTAGATGCATCACTCCAGTCTCCCCTGTGTGTCTCTGTGTCTTAAAATGGTCTTCTTAGAGGGACATCGGTCACTGGATTAGTACAGCCTCATTTTAACTAATTAGATCCGCAAAGTCTCTATTTCCAAACAAGGTCACATTCTGAGTTCCGAGTGGACATGAGTTTGGCGGGGAGGGACCCCATTCAACCCTAGTACCTTCTTCCAGCCTCAGCTTTTACTGTGTCCTCACCGTGGGCTCGCTCATTTGCTTTGGTGCCCTCGACGGGTAGGAATTCACTTGGCAGAAAAAGAGACAGAATTCCATGCAGAGGAAGGAGTATGTCTGAAGGGCCACAAGAAGGTGAAATCTGAGCTGGGTCTTAATATACTTATGGAATTATTTTGGGGGTTTTTGTTGTTGTTGTTAGTGCCTCACAGTACTTGAGGATGTAGCTCAGATGTCACCTCTTTTATGAAGCCTTCCCTGAGCTCCCCAAGGACATTTCAAGTTGCTCGGTACTTAGTACCTGTGTATTTAGTGGCCTTCACTTTCATGTTTTGTTTAATCGTTAGCTTGTATTCCCATCTGGCCTATGTGGTCCTGGAGCAGACTGTGCATTTTGTCTGTAGGGGCCAAGCTTCCAGCCCAGATCTGGTTTTCCGGAGCGGGAGGTGGTTTGCCTTTTGTTTTTAAAGATTTTATTTCTTTAAGTAATCTCTACACCCAATGTGGGGCTCGAACTCATACCCGAGATCAAGAGTCACGTGCTCCACTGACTGAGCCAGCCAGGTGCCCCCAGCCCAGATGCTTTTGAAAGAAATTACCCATCTGCATTTAATCCCGTAAGAAGCGATCACATACATGTCAGGGGAGGAGATGGTCAGTCCTAACTGGATGCTTCTTCACCTTAGAGGAGGTCGGGGTGACTCGAATGTGGAAGGAGGCTGTACCAGAGCCTCTCCACACTTCCTTCCATCTGGAGCTTCTGTTGTTCTAACTACAACCCCTTCCAGAAACAACGCAAACTTTTAAGGCACACAGACTGGGCATTGTGCTTCCTTTTGGTTCCGCGTGGTTTCGAGAAGCTTCACTGTCACTGGAAGGGCTCGGTGTTAACATGAACCACATTAACGGACCCGTGGCCTTGAGAGACGCCCGGTGTCTCGGACCTCACTGGGAGCAGACAACGCTTTGGACAAAGCCATTCCCACCCAGCAGATGCACTCGTAAAGCTTGGCAGTTTTTCCATGTTCCTTACGTGGACAAAAGGATTTTAAAGACTGTAATTTAATGCTGTTTTGGATTCCTGTTTCTGTTGAATCGATTTTAATACCACCTTGTTACAGAGTCACATTTTCCTTTTTGATGAAAACGAAAAAGAGGTTTCACTGTGGGGAAAACCAAGGAGTGGGCCATTCAACTACATTCCTTACAGAGGTGATCAAGGTACAGGGATATTGGAAGAGAAAGCAAACACCCTATATGTAAATACCCTTAAACATTCATTTTTTCCAATTACAATGAGCTATGTTGATCTATTCATTGGTACTAATTCTCGTACCACCTAGGCGTGTTGGGAAAATTGCCACAGATTGTAAACAGGCACTTTTTAACTCAGAAGAACAGTTTGTGGTAAAATTCTATTAATTCAAATTGCCTAGAAACAAAAGTGACTTATAAAACTACTCCGCAGCCCCAAATTAGAGATCGTGTTCCCTCTGTAGTTTCCAAAGAAAATGCCAGGTTCTCTTGGTCTTGGGAGCAGCACTGACTCTATATCACACGGTTACCTTTTTATTCCATTTTTACCCCCCTTTGGAGTAGGCAAGGATTGAAGGAACAGAGCTTCTCACCGCAGCCAGCTACGAGTTATGTAGCCAAAATTCATGGAATCGCAGCCTGTCACGGTTGTCATTCTGTAGCGGCCCTTTGCACATGGGTGAATCATTTTGAGAAACCCCATCCCATGCCCAGTACGGACTGAAGTGCCTGTACTGGTGAAGGGGCTTTGCAGAGTTTCAGAGGCGTTGTGCCATCGCCGTCTTTCCTGTGGGGCGGGTGGTGGCAGGGAACCCGGGAACGAGGGTAGGAAGACACGTCACAGCTTTATTTTTTATGCATCTCTTGAGTAAAACTTAACCTCAGAAAACATGTACCATGGAAGCAACGATCCAAATGGTATTTGTGGACTCTGTGATTCTGTCACAGATCTCTTCACCACTTCAGAGTTGGTGGTACAGCACGGGTTAGGTCCTACTTAATGTGTTAATAAGCACACACAAATTTGTTTAATATTCTGATAACTATATCCATATCACCCATTTCTTCTGTGAACTTTTAGGTGCTACTTTATGTGTTAGTTTTAAGTGAAAAGCATGGAAAACATGAAAAACCAGGAAAGACCTGAGAAATTGTCACAGAATCAAGGAGACGAGGGAGGCACGATGCCTCAATGTCACGGATAGACCCCGAACTGGATCTCTGAACAGAAAGAAGACAATAATGGGAACACTGGAGAAATCCAAGTGAAAGTCTGAAATTTGGTCAATGATGGTTTCTTAGTGTTGACAAGTGTACCACGGAAATGTAAAGTGGTAACAGCGGGAAAACCAGATGAGTGTTACTTGAGAACGCTCCGTACATCTGATTTTACAGTGAGAGTCACGGTGTTGGGCCAGCTGCCTGCCCCTAGAGATCTGTGGGGTGGGACTTCTGTGTCACCTCAAGGCCATCACTGTCACGACTCTGAGGCAATTGGAGACCAAGCCAAAGATCGGGAGAAATTTTCCAGAGAAATAAAATAATTTGCAGCGTATTCCAGTGGGAAAGGCATGGCCGTGGGTTCACTTTGTCCTCTGTGGCTAGGAACTGTTCTGGGCTTCCTCTTCCCCTTTGAGAGTAAAGCCATCAATAAAGGCCTTATCAGGGTCCATGCGAGGACTAAAGATCACGTGCCCACCAGGTGGCCCTTCTGTTGGTTTTAGCTGGTGTGCTGTCGTGCATTTTACATGCCAGGCACCACGCTAAACACTTTTCATAAACTATCTAATTTAGTTTTCATAATACCTGTATCACACAACCATTTCATTCCGAGAGTGAGAGGCTCAGTGACCTCAGTACCCAAGAACGCTTAAGCTGGACTAAATCTCAGGTCCGTGCTAACTGCGGTACATGGTGTTGCTTTATCTTCTCTCAGGGCTAAGCCTTTCCTAAGGCTGGATGGACATGGTGACCGGGTGCTTTTTGCTTTCTCTGACTCCTGAACCCCTCTGTGTTTGTTTTGCGCGTACATCCACATCCAGATGCTCTCCGCATGTCTGTTGCCTGTCATGGTTGGCTTGTCAGGACTTGAGATTACTCCACTGTAAAATGAGGGTGTTGGGCGGTCCTCAGGCGCGTCCAGCATGGAAGGCCTATCCTGCATTCTGTGAATTTTAACGGCTTATTCCAGCTGTTTAATAGGGGTGACTATTGGATCACTGAAGCCACAATTTTTCTAATTCGTATTGGATAAAGTCTGCATTCCTGGGTCATTCTCCCAAATTCTAGAGAGAGGAGAAAGAAAAGAGCTCTAAGATTAGTGACCTCCTAACACCATGGCAATGAAAAGCAACCCAAAAACCACCAGAGACCACTGTGACATTTATCTGTTCCCTAATTGGGATTTTACTGAGGGATGACTCTAAAGGACGTGGGAGTAATTTTATTTTTTTGTTCCCTTCCGTGATTAGGGCGGAGGCACCACGCGTCACCGTGTAGTTGCCAGTTATTTCAAATTGAAGTCTTTTGGAGGGGGGGAAAGAGGTAGTTACCGCTGTTAAGTAGCTGGGCAGGTGAATTCAGCCAAAAATGGTTACTAGGTAATGAGCCCTATTTCCAAAATTGACATGCGCGTGCACATTGTCTCAAAGTGAGAAAAGTGAGCGCAGCACTGGTACACTTTGTTTACTTAAGTGGGGCACCTGTTGAACCCATGATTTGCTCTCTTGTTTTCCAGTTTTTCCCCTACATCCTGCTCCTGGTCGCCATCCTCCTGTACCTGCCCTCCCTGTTCTGGCGTTTTGCAGCAGCTCCTCATCTTTGCTCAGATTTGAAGTTTATCATGGAAGAACTTGACAAAGTATACAACCGCTCCATTAAAGCCGCAAAGAGCGTGTGTGATCAGGACATGAGAGATGGTGCTGGCCCAGTTCTGGGTGTTAATGAGAACACAGGACAAAGGTAAGTCAGGCTCCGGCTCGTTTCTCGTCAGGCTTTGGGGTGTGAGGTCTCAGCCCTTCTCCTGCCCGTCTGGGCTTAGGGTTCGCACTGTACTAGATGGGGGGCGGTCATCCACCTACAGACAGGCTGTGGGAGCCTGGAAGGCCCACTTCCCCCGAATCTCACCCCCACCTGCCTGCCTCCGCACCTGTCTTCACATCAGAAGGCTTTCCCTTTTTGCGGGCAATGCCGCTGTCTCGTGGTCTGGAAGGCAGATGTAGGTAGGGTAACAGGTTAAGGCGCTACGTACTTGCTTGCTTTGACCTGCTCCTCAGTGGAGAAGCACAGAGGATTATGGGGCTGCTGAGCTTGGAGAACCGGGGTGAGAAAAATGGGCAATGAGTAGGCAGTACATTGCCTGTTGCACAGTCTTCTCTGGTTCTTGTCATCAACAACGGTGATCATATTTATAGCTAATATTCCCGATACCACATTGAGCTCTCCTAGTACATTATCTCATTTAACCCTCAGAATGTCATTACAACTAACTGCATTTATTTACTGCCCCCCCCCCCTTTTCCCCAGATAAAAACATTCTCCCATAGCTACCAGTGGGAGAGCTGGGACCTGACCCTGGTCTTCCGTCTGGAGCCTGACCCCCCTTGCCCTAGGAGCTGGCTGCCTCCTGCCCCTCCCCTGTAGGAGGCGCGCATGTTCTGGTTGGGCTGGAAAGTCTTCTTTATTCCGCACACTTGAGAAAACTGTAGTGGGTTTTTTTTGTTGTTTTGTTTTTTTTAAAGTAGTAGAATCAGTCAACATTTAGCATTTACTGAGTGCCAGGCACTTTAAGGATTTACAATTAGAACTCATTTAATGAACCAGACCTTTAAAACGTTAAGGGGGAGAGCATTTTATTGTTTCTTTTCTTTTTTCTTTTTTTTTTTTTTTAAACAGGATTTTATTCCCTGATACCCCAGCGAAGTTATAGGTAAAGTAGGGAGGGAGGAAAGGTGTTTGAGATTTTTAGTGTGATATTGCTCTGTGTGTACGTCTTTAACATTTGATCTTCGTAAGGGTTGAAGTTTTTATTCTCCCCCCCCCCCCCTTTAGTTTGTGGGAGATATCTGAAAGCCACTTCAAGTACCCAATTGTGGAGCAGTACTTGAAGACGAAGAAACACTGTAACAATTTGATCGTCAAGTACGTCAGCTGCCGGTTGCTGACCCTCAGCATAATACTGTTAGCGTGCATCTACCTGGGCTATTACTTCAGCCTCTCCTCCCTCTCAGATGAGTTTGTCTGCAGCATCAAGTCGGGGATCCTGAGAAATGACACCACCATCCCCGATCGGTTTCAGTGCAAGCTCGTCGCCGTCGGCATCTTCCAGCTGCTCAGCTTTATCAACCTCATGGTGTACATCCTGTTGGCTCCCGTGGTTGTCTACACGCTCTGTGTTCCGTCCCGACAGAAGACGGACATTCTCAAAGTGTACGAAATCCTGCCCACTTTCGAAGTCCTGCGTTTCAAGTCTGAAGGGTACAACGACCTGAGTCTCTACAATCTTTTCCTGGAGGAGAACATAAGTGAGCTCAAGTCCTACAAGTGTCTGAAGGTGCTGGAGAACATCAAAAGCAGCAGCCAGGGTGTCGACCCAATGCTTCTCCTCACGAACCTTGGCCTGATCAAGATGGACGTTGTCGACGGCAGAGGACCCGAGACTGTGGAGATGATGGCACAGGAGGAGGAGGACCCGACAGCAGAGCTCAAAGGTAGGGTTAGCTCTCAGGGCAGAGGCTGAGGAAGCCCACGGAACACCCAGGCGGCCGGCCTCCGTGAACCGTCCCGTCTTTACCCCGGCCCGGCGTCCCTAAACCATTCTCCTGTGTGGTCTTAGGTGAGACCCCTCCCCTACTGGGTGACGGAGGGAGAGAACTGGTGCTGCCTCAGATCTCCACAGGAAGGTGTGCCTCCTCCAGACCGTTCTCTCCTCCTTTTCCTCCTCACGCTGTCTCCTGTGCTGCCTCTTGCTCAGGCATTCCTGCTTGCTGTCATGCTCGCTCATGCTTGTCCCGTTCTGCTGCTTCTGTCCCTGCACCTCTGAGCCTCTTGCCTGTTGTTCTCCACCTCCTTTCAAAGAGACTGAAAGTTCACTGATTTAGTTGTGGCGCTGACCTAGCTTCACTGTGCTCTGAAATTTGGCTCAGAAGCAAAAGCCAGTAAGGCAAAGAACGCTGAGATTTCTAGAAGGGAAAGTAATTCCTGCTGTGGCTTCCTGCTGTGTGACTTCTGCCATCAATATTTGTTTTCCATTTTGACAGATTTGAATGCACCCAGTGAAACTAAAGTAAGCAATGGAGGGAAGGATGCTCGGCAGAGACTTCTGGATTCTTCTTGCTGAAGGTTTTTTCCTTTCAACTTGAGATCGGTGACTTCTGTGAGGTGGGATTTGTAACGGCTGAAGCACTCGGTCGGGTTTCCAGCTGGTTTGCAGCCAGTGCTTCTTGGTAGAGACACTGAGCGTGTCTTATCGAGTCCCTGATGGAAATTACGGTCAAGTTCGTGGACTTCCAACGAGAGGCACCATGGAGATTAGTGAACCACAGCAAGTGTTGATGTGTAAGTCCTCATCGAATGGAAAGTGGAAAGGCTCATCAAAGAGTCATAGCCCTTTGAGTGCCTCAGAGGGACACCTTTCTGTGGAGATAGTGCAGTGAGACTCAGAGCTACCAGCAAGGACTTTGGGAGGCCTTATTTTTAATTTGTTTTAGGAAAAAATAATAAACATGTCAGGATACAATTTTAATCTGAGTCTCCTCTGTGTTAATAACTGTTGGACAAGAGAAACATCCACCGACCCACAGGCAGTCCTGCTCCCGGTGGTGTCCTAACCTGGGGACGGTGCTGGTGTCTCTTCACACTGCTGCTTGTCACCCTGGCTAACTGAAATCGCTGACCGTGGTTTGTCGCACTCTGCTGGGAAGGGCTGCGGGCCCATGCACTGCTCTGACGGGAGACTTGGTGAACGAGATGCGTGCAAAGGATACTTCCTTGTGACTTCTGTACAGGAAAAGAATGCCGCTAAAAGGGCCCCATGGGGAAATCTGCACATGCACAGCAACTCAGTTTTCCAAGGGGTTTTCTGCAGGTAACCCTCTGCTGTCAAAAGAATCGAAACAGGATGTTACTTAAACGAGCGGAACACAGAATGCTTAAAACGAGGGACATTTTGCTTATTACGATCAGAACATATAAATGACATCTGCCATATGGCGTGCTTGGAGCCAGAACAACTTAGCGGTTTGTTTTATTTACACTGGAGCATATCTTTTAAAAATTCATTTTAATTTAGAAGTGTATGGTATCAAATTTGAGGCCATTTGGGAAGGACGTTCTGGTTTTGATGGAGAATTATAGACTACATGTTAAAAACGGGTATATAACACCCAAGCATTATTTCATAAACATTTAAGTCCGATTCAGAATATGTAAAAAAAAAACTTTTCCCTTTCTAACCATGTAAGTGGGTCCTAACTATGTTTACATTTTATACAAAATTCTTTAAAACTGTATCTGTGGATCTCCCTGTGTTTGTTCTTAGGAAGTTAACACATTTCTAAAGTAAGTAATCCTCAGGAACCTAAAGTTTACGTTTGACTCTTAGCGATAGTTGTTTAATATAATTACTGTTTTTTGAAAAACAAAAGTTACATAAGCTGAGAATATTCTGAGAATATTCACAGAAGCGGATTTTAGCTGTGCCTCGTGATGGTTTCTGAGATGGAAAGCTAATAAGTATTAAGGATGCAATCAGTGCTTTAAATTATTCTTATTACATTATATTTATTACCATTGAGTTACAGTGTGATTTAGAAATGGTAGTAACCTAAATATCCCATTTTCTCTCATTTTTATATCACTGTGTGTGTGTGTGTTCACTGTTCACAGTTCTCCTCACTGGTTTCTTTTTATACTTGGAAAAGATTTCTGAGAGGTATTTTTCTATCATATACTTCCCCCGCCCCCACAAAAGCTTCATCTTCTCTATAGGCTGCCCCTTATTTGTATTTTGAAGAAGTAAACGTGGATCCATTATCTTAGGAAAACAGCAGCTCCGTAAGCCCTGGCACACGTAATCCTTTCATCAGGATTGTGGTTGGAGTCCTTGACCTCTGTTCCTTTTTGCCGTTCCTACCTGCTGAGCTCCAGTGGGGTCTGCGATGTCCCAGGCGAGTCCTGCTAGTCACTGATGGTGTGGCTGTGATGAATAAGGCACAGCTTTGAGGAGTTCAGAGTCTAGTCAAAGGCCGCAAAGGCAGAGGCAGGTACAAAAAAAGAGCAGCCACAATAAAGGCCCTTCCAGAAAACTTCCAACAAACGCTCTGTGTTCTGGGTGGATGCCATATTGTTTTCCTCTCTGCCGTAGCCTCTGTAGCCGGTGGTTTTAAGAATCTGGTTGCAGGGGCGCCTGGGTGGCGCAGTCGGTTAAGCGTCCGACTTCAGCCAGGTCACGATCTCGCGGTCCGTGAGTTCGAGCCCCGCGTCAGGCTCTGGGCTGATGGCTCGGAGCCTGGAGCCTGTTTCCGATTCTGTGTCTCCCTCTCTCTCTGCCCCTCCCCCGTTCATGCTCTGTCTCTCTCTGTCCCAAAAATAAATAAAAAACGTTGAAAAAAAATTTAAAAAAAAAAAAAAAAAAGAATCTGGTTGCAGTTTTTCCCAGAGCTTCTTTAGCCACAAGTACTCCAGTCTGAAGCTTGGACAAAACGATAAGATAGCAATTTTGAGTAGTAGGAGCTCCACTGGCCTTTTGCACCTTACCTTGCGGGGGAGGGCAAGCCTGTGGCGGACATGGAGTTGCCCGTGAACGACAGTCGTGGAGCTAAGGGGCTGATGTGGATGCCTGGTCATACATTCTGGCTTGGGAAAAAGTGTTATCAAGAAAGTTAACTCGTTCATCTCCTGTGAGTTGCTGGCTTACAGGACTACTTTTGAGGGTCCCATTTTCTGAGGGTAAGAGTCATTTAAAAGGGGACAGACCGATCCTAAATGAGTACCCCAGGGTCACTGACTTTGTTTCCGGCTCACGTCTTCCTAGTAAAGCACCAGCTGGGCCTCGAACGGATCATTCTGAAAGCAGTATCCAGCCACGTGTTTGCTTTTACCACACGGAAGGCAGAGACTTCCCATCTTAAGACGGGAATGTAGACATTCTTCAGCCTCCAGGAAGTTACAGACCCCTTGCCAATACTTTTAAAGCTACGAACCCTTTCCTCTGGGATGCACACAACACTAAATACACCTTCGGGGGCCATCGTCGTCCACGAAGCTGTGCTCTTGTGGCTGGAGACCAAGGCGGCACGGCACAGAACGGAGGCCCCTTTGCCCACGTGGAAAGCTGCTGCGTGTTTACTTAGTGAAATCGTGTTTGGCACTCTTGAGCATGCTCTACCTTTTGAGGAATGGATTTCATTTTGTAGAGTCAGGCTGAAAAAGTCAACTAAGAGAGTGCGTGTGGCTGGCAGTGGCCCGGAGCGACCCCGTCCGGCTTCTCTTAGAGTGTGGGTGAGGGTGAGCACAGCCCTTGTCAAATGCTTTGTCCTCCTTTGTAGCTGTGCTGTGAAAATGCTAGAACTTCCAGCTGTGCGGCAGGGCTTGCTGCACGTCTGTGTTTCGCTCGTAGAAGCTACCTGTTCACTGAGCATCCTCTCCTATCCAACATTGAGCGGAGGTGGGCTGGGGGCACTGCCGGCCTCCGTCCTGTGACAGGGAGTTCTGCTCCTGGGGGGTGGATTGCCGCATGCGTTTTAAACTGTGTTCGCGTTGGTTTATTTTGCTTATTGTCAGTCCCAGTTGATAGAATATCTACAATGATGGGAGTTGTTACCTAGTGCTGTATCGCAGGCTCCTACCACAGCGACTGGCTGGAGTGTAATGGACATTGTGTAAATATTTGGTGAACACATGAACACACTGTTAGGAGAAGTCCTAGTTTGTTGGCAACTGTGTTGATTTAAAAGGCAAACCGTCCTCGGCAGGAGACGAGAGGGGAGACTCAGCCTCACGGTGGAGAGAGGAATATTTCTGTAAATGACTAGGGCTCTACATGTAAGTAATGACAGTCCTTGGCTTTTTACTGTGACCTGACCACTTTCCAAGTTCAGTACAAGTTCAGTGTTGCCTTGCAGTGATGAAAATTTTTTTTTTTTTGAAATTGAAGTTGTAAAGCCCCTGATCTCTGTTATTTCCCAGAGCGACCTCTTGAAAAGGAACATTGATTGAAATGCGCAATTGCCAGTAATTGGGGGTTCTTCTGAGGGCGTGGAGATGAAGTGGCTCCTTCTGGGCGATCGTTGGCCGTTTGGTCCTGTTATTCACAAGTGATGTGAAACCTTTAAAAAAGATTGGCAAAGATGATATTGTGTCATTTGTGGAACATAATAGATGTTAATTCGTGATTGCTTTGTTCAGCCTGCTGGAAATGAAATGTATTGTTTCAGCGTTCTCTCTTTAGCTGTAAAAATACTCTGTCACTGAAAGCATGTGTTTGATCCGTGATTGTTCTTCAAGTTCTTGAAAGTGACAAGAGTTTCTAATGCTTTGAGTGCTCTCCCCTGCCCACCAGAGGAGGAAAGTCCTTGTAGAATTCGACAGTGTCACCAGTGTTCCCTACAAAGGATGAAGCCATCAATTCCTGTTTACAAGTCGGAGTTTTTTAAAAGCACCATAATTACAGCCTAATGGGGTTGTGTAAAGCGGTGCTCTAGGTGTAATTCACATTCTTTTCAACAACCAAACATCTCCAGAACTTTTAAAGAGAGACACGCATGCTCTTTTTGCTGTATCATTTGGTAAGAACGATCACTTTCTGTTCCACAAGGATCAAAGGATGACAGCGTATCATGGTTAGAAAACGGTCCTTAAAAAAAGCACAAGAACCTGGAAACTCTCCAGTTTGGTGGCTATCACTGTTACATTTTTGTATTTCCACATAAGCCGCCTGTCCAAGTTCTGCCTTCTGATCCAGCCGGCCTCCCTTTAGGGAGGGATGAAAGGTGGAAAATCAAGGCTGCTGTGTAGGGAAGGGTGAAGCACTGTTTTGGTTCTGCACTGTTATGCCCACCTAAATAAAACTTCTCTCAGCAGTGAAAAATGTGTCTTCCTGCTTCTTGCCTTCTCTTCAAGGAAGACGGGCCCTGAAATGTGTGGGGAGGCCCATATTCCTCTCTGCTGGACACATGAGATTCACTAGGTACTCTCCACAAGCCGGCTGGCAGCAACCGAAGAAGAAAGTCCTCGATTAAGGGCCCACGGATCCTGCAGTTTCCACAGCAGAAATCACACGCACTCTGTTGCCTAGAATCGAGTCCCAGGTCCTGCCCACTAAGGGGGAGGAGATTGTACAGGCGTAACCACTGGGGAGAATCATAGGGCCATCTTGGGAGGTTCTCCTAAATCCCAGGCCCTCTGTCTCTGAGCTTGCTATACAACCTCGACATCTGTCTGAGGCCTCCCTCCATTCCCAGAGCTATCTTCGAGCCTCTGACCCCCTCTTTCCTGAATTTCTCTTATAGTCTTTCCCTAAGCATCTTCTACATTCCTCTCAAGACTGTTGAGAATACAAATCCGGTCATGCCAGCCCTCCCCACCTGACCCCCACCATTTTAAATCCCTTGAGAGTCTTCACGGATTTGCGGATAAAGAACACACTTCTTCTTCAGGCTCATCTCTACCACCGTCCCTCCCGTCTCGGATGCAGCCTCATGTCCTGCTCCTTAAAGGACCCTCTTCTTCCTCAGGCGCTCTTCCCTGTCCCCACCCCCTCTTCCCTTCTGTTCAAAAGTCAGCTCTGTGTCAGTGGGAACACCAAATGGTGCAGCCACTATGGAAAACAGTATGTCAGGTCCTCAAAAAATTAAGCATAGAATTACCATCTGATCCAGCCAGCAACCCCACTTCCGGACCCGTAGTAGCTCAGGCTGCCATAACAAAACCCCAGAGGCTGGTGGCTTACACAACAGAATTACTTTCTTATGAGAAGGGACCCTCTTTCTGGAGGCTAGACATCCAAGGTGGAGGCTCCAGCCAATTCAGTGTCTGGTGAGAACTCTTCCTGGCTCGCACACAGCTGCCTTCTTGCCACGTCCACACGTGCCTTTCCTTGGTGTATGTGGTGATTGGGGTGGAGCTGGGGTGAGGGTGGGGACATATGTCTCTTTTCTAAGGCTACTAGTCCTATGGTGTTAGGACCCCACCCTTATGAGCTCATAATTATCTCCTCAAGACCTTATCTCCAAATACAGTAGCATTGGGGGGCTAGGGTTTCAACATATGAATGGGTGGGGGCGGGGGCAGAGGGAGAAGAACTGTCCAGTCTGTGCACTAACATGTTAAGGCGACAAAAGGGTCTTTGTCATGTCTGTGTGGAAATTAGGAAACCTTGATTTTTATAACCAAACTAGATCTTGTGACATGCAATTATACCTTGAGAGAGCTGCCTGTAGGCAGGTATATTCCTTCCCCTTTTTGCACATGATCCCCTGTGAGTTAACAAGCTTTGGAGTTCTTCAGAGCAATCTGGAAAACTGCCTGCTGGGCTATACAGTCCTCGGTAAGACAAGGAACAAAGCCTTTACTAGCCTACTTTGAGGTTGACTTTTTTTTCAGTCAGCAAGTCCAAAGCAGGGTATATAACTCAGAGAACTGAAATTCGGGTCTTTTTTTTTTTTTTTTTTTTTTTTTGAGAGAGAGTGAGAGCACAAACAGTAGAGGGAGAGAGAATCTTACGCAGGCACCAGATTCAGCACACAGCCCAACTCAGAGCTTGATCTCATGACCCTGAGATGATGATCTGAACCCAAGCCAAGAGACGCTTAACTGACTGAGCCACCAAGGTGCCCCTGAAATTGGGCTCTTGAAGAACCATTTGTACATCTGTGTTACAGCACCATTATTCACAATAGCCAAAATATGGAAGCAACCAAAATGTCCATCGGTGGATGAACCGATAACGGAATCATTTGTATACAGACCCTCCTTAAAAAAGGAAGCAATTTCTTTTTTTTTTTTTTTTCAACATTTTTAAATTTATTTTTGGGACAGAGAGAGACAGAGCATGAACGGGGGAGGGGCAGAGAGAGAGGGAGACACAGAACCGGAAACAGGCTCCAGGCTCCGAGCCATCAGCCCAGAGCCCGACGCGGGGCTCGAACTCACGGACCGCGAGATCGTGACCTGGCTGAAGTCGGACGCTTAACCGACTGCGCCACCCAGGCGCCCCAAAAGGAAGCAATTTCTGATACATGGTGCAACATGGATGAACCTTGAAGACATCATACTCAGTGAAACGAGTCGATCACAAAAAGACAACCTCATAGGATGCTACTTCTATGCATTACCTAGAGCAGTGAGATTCACAGAAATAGAGTAGAATGGGGTTTTCCAGGGGCTGGGGAGAGGGGACAAGAGAGTGTTGTTTAAAGGCTACAGAGTTCAGTTTTGCAAAATGGAAAGAGTTCCAGAGATTGGAGAGTGGTTATACAACAAGGGGAATGTACTTATCACTACTGAAATGTACACTTAAGAGTGGTTAAGGTGTTAAATGTTATGTTACGTGCATTTTACCGCAGTAAGAAAAATGCTCCAGCATCCACTGCAGGCATCCCTCTGTTACCCCCCACTCCTCTTAAACCGCACCGCTCCCCCTGCTGAGCTCAGATCACACATTTTGGCTTAGTGCAAGGCAGGACTGCCTGTCTCCCACTGTTGGAACAGTGCCTTCCTGTCCCTGATTCCTGGCACCTGGCCCGCAGCCTAGGAATTTTTCATACCCTCATAGCCCCCATGATGTCTCCTGGGAATGCCCAGTGCAGACAGACGAAAGCATCAAATGAGAAGGGATGCTCCCCTGGCCAATCATTGGTCTCGGCACTGCTCCCTCCAGTTTGCCCAATTCAAGGTGTCCGAGGACAAGGCATCTTCTGTTTCCTTCTCCCACTTCAGTGACTGAGGGCTTAACTGGGGCCTTTCTGAAACACTTTTTTTTTTTTTTTTTTTTAACATTTACTTTTGAGAGAGAGAGAGACAGAGAGAGAACAAGCAGGGGAGAGACAGAGAAAAAGAATCCCAAGCAGGCTCTGCACTGTCAGCGCAGAACATGACTTGAGCTGAAACCAAGAGTCGGATGCTTAACTGACTGAGCCACCCAGGAGCCCCTCTAAGGCACTTTTTTTTTTTTTAATTTTTTTTTAACGTTTATTTATTTTTGAGACAGAGAGAGACAGAGCATGAACGGGGGAGGGGCAGAGAGAGAGGGAGACACAGAATCGGAAGCAGGCTCCAGGCTCTGAGCCATCAGCCCAGAGCCCCGATGCGGGGCTCTAACACACGAACCGCGAGATCGTGACCTGAGCTGAAGTCGGATGCTTAACCGACTGAGCCACCCAGGCGCCCCCCCTCTAAGGCACTTTTAAGGAGCTTTCCTGGTTGGTGATTTCACCATCTGCACCCATGACAATTTATGTCATTTCATTTTCCAGGGGTTCTAACATACTTCGCAGGTAAAATTAAATGTCCTTCCAACCTGCAGCCCATTGACACATACTTGAGGTAAACACAGAGTGTAACATTTCTCCAGGAACTCCCTGCTGTCTTAACGTGAATGCTTTGTTGGAGGGAAAAACCACCTTAGCTCGACAATAGCTCTGCCTCCAGCTTCCTGTGAATCTTCTGTAGCATATGAAAATCTCTTTGGAAACTTCCTTTTTGCCTTTACCTCCCCAAGTCCACAGTATATAACCAGCCATTCTTCACAACCCCAGTGCAGCTCTTTCTGCCCATGGGTCCTGTCCCCATGCTTTAAGAAAATCACCTCTTTGCACCAAAGACATCTTCAAGAATTCCTTCTTGACCATCAGCTCCAAACCCCACCATCACCCCGAAACCTCATCACAGCCACCCCCACCACCCGGGGATGAGGGCAGGGGGATGGGAGAGAGGTTGGGCTGGAGACTGCCGACTTGAGTCAGCAGCTCTGTGCCCTTCCTGCTAAAACTGAATTACAGTGAACAGCAGAACGGACAATTTGTTGATTCAAATGCCACCCCTTCCCCCTTCAAATAACATCAGTGTCCTAGGTTCCCCTTCTTGAAAATGAGATGAGACAATGAGAAGGAACACGTAAATGCTCCTTTGTGGTCTAGCGACTGCGGACCCCTCAGGGAAAGGAGACGCAAGTCAAATCCACTGAATGAAAGGACTCTCGCAAGAGTCCTGTTTGATTGTTTCAACGTGGCTTTTCAGATGCGAGGGAAAGGAAAACCAGAGAAACTAAAATGTTGTCAAAAATCATTTCTAAATCCCCAGAACTGTGATTCACATTACCCTGAGGAAGCAGAGTCCCTCAGAACCAGAGCTTCCATGGAAACTTCAGGAATGTAAAAGGGACTGTTCTGATGGTGATTTCAGAGGTAAAGATTTTAACATTCCTCTCTTTTGCTCATTTTGAATATGAAAACTGCTACCAAGGAAGCACTGTTAAGCAGAGAGGCCCTGGAGGCTCTTTACCATCTTTTAAAGTACTCTATAAATAATATCATCTCTTGAGATAAGGAAGATCATTTAAGAGAAATTACCCAAAACTACGGCTGCTACAAAAGGGAGCAGAAAAAAGAGTCAGCATTAGAATAAGCATGGGCTAGATAGGCTGTCCAACAGAATATGAGAGCCACTGGGGCGCCTGGGTGGCGCAGTCGGTTAAGCGTCCGACTTCAGCCAGGTCACAATCTCGCGGTCCGTGAGTTCGAGCCCCGCGTCAGGCTCTGGGCTGATGGCTCGGAGCCTGGAGCCTGTTTCCGATTCTGTGTCTCCCTCTCTCTCTGCCCCTCCCCCGTTCATGCTCTGTCTCTCTCTGTCCCAAAAATAAATAAAAAACGTTGAAAAAAAAATTAAAAAAAAAAAAAAAAGAA
Organism: Neofelis nebulosa; assembly: GCF_028018385.1. Lineage (NCBI taxonomy): Eukaryota > Metazoa > Chordata > Mammalia > Carnivora > Felidae > Neofelis > Neofelis nebulosa. The sequence continues at coordinate 39,420,716 of NC_080791.1, read as the reverse complement.
TATGAGAGCCACATCATTTAGAATTTTCTAGTAGCCACATAAAAAAGTAAGAGGAGGGGTGCCTGGGTGGCTCAGTCAGTGAAGCGTCCGACTTCCCTTATGTCACAGTCTCACGGGTCGTGGGTTCGAGCCCCACATTGGGCTCTGTGCTGACAGCTCAGAGTCTGGAGCCTGTTTTGGATTCTGTGTCTCCCTCTCTCTCTGTCCCTCCCCTGCTCACGCTCTGTCTCTGTCTCAAAAAAAATACCAAAAAAAAAAAAAAAAAGTAAAAGGAGACTGGTGAAATTAATGTTAATAATTATTTCAACCCAATATACCAAAAATATGATTTCAATATATAATATAAAACATATTGAGACATACATTTTTTTGTACTAAGTCTTAGAACTACCAGCCATGTATTTTACACTTACAACATATGTCATGTCAGACTAGCCTCATTTAAAGTGCTCAGTGGTCACATGTGGCCAGTGGCTACCATATTGGACAGGGTAGATCAAAACAGAATGCTGTGCCCACATCTTTGCTCCTACTCAAAGGCTTGTACTTTAAATTTAATGGTGCCTTTGCCAGTGTCTTTCTTCTGGCCTGGGGTTCTCTCTTCTTGAAGCCTAGCTCCTTTCTGAAAGATTATCTGACCTTCTCAGAAGGGCGCGTGTCCTCTGCTTGAAACTCAACAAGTCAGTGAATACTTACACCACCCGCTTGCGAAGAGTTGTGCATCAGATACCTCCCTCTGAAGCAGCTTTCATCTGGAGAGTTGGTGGCTGCTTCCCCAGCCGCTCTCGCTCTCTCTTGCCTTGTTTTGTTTGTTGCGACTTGTCCTCGTTCGCCTCAAATGAGCCATAGACCTGTTAAATTCAGGCATCTGGTCTCAGTGTCTCCACGGTGCGCCTCCCCACGCCAACCTCCGCGTAGCAAATGCCAAGCACAGCTAGAAGAAACGAGATGGGGAAAGTTAAGTCTGTGGGTGAAGAAGCGTTCCGTTCCTCTGAGAGCAAACTGCGGGTGCTCAGGGTCATTCCTTCTCCTTCAACCAAGGCCTTGATGAACCTGGGCCAAGAGATGTAATAAAAGTGCACAGCAGAGGCCCTCCAAAAATGTCTGCCCACCAGTGAGCTAAGGCATAGACTTTCACCACCCAGGTGGAAAAAAACAAATACTGCATGTGTTCCCTTGGCAGGATCAGGCACTGAAACTCTGAAGAGAGAACTTCAAAGTCAGCGAGTAGAGAACAACTTGGGACTATAATGGGCTGGCTTATGGCGGCTCCCTTTCCACACCCAAAGCCCTTGGTAGACAGAGAAGCTCACAGTTCCGAGGTCAGAGTGTTGTTGAAAACCAACTCTCATATTTTGCAGCCAAAATGGAACCCCAAGAGAGAATGTGGAATAAAGAGGAGCATTAGCTCTCTTGCTTTGCTGGGCAAAAGAGGCTGCCGCCCGCTGAGGCCTTTAAAAACTGCAAGCTGGGTGGGAGGAAGGGGCTGGTGGGTTTTATAGGGCAATAACCGGATCTTGCCACTTTCAACAGGAATTGTATACCTCCTGCCAGCCTCTTTCGTTACATTTTCCAGGTGGTACCGGGTTCCTGAAGCAAAAGGCTAAGAAGGGAGGAGGGGAGTTTTGCAGAAGAGAGGAAAAGATTACTCAGTTGCAGCTTCGTGAAGCATTAGTGCAGCCATATTGATTTTTGTTCAACTCTATGCTTTTAAGCGGTTTCAAGAGAAATGAATCAAATTTTTACTCTCCTACTAAGAGCTATCTATATGACCTCCAGGAGCTTCAGGTTTCTCTTCTGTAGAATGGGAGAATAATATCTCGTAGGCTTTCTGAACTTTTATTTGGAAGTACTTATAGACCCACAGGAAGCTGTAAAATTAGAACAGAAAGGTCTCCTTTACCCTTCACCCAGCCTTCCCCAATGGTAACATCTTACAAATTATAGTATGATATCAAAACCAGGAAATGGACATTGGTACAATCTACATGCTTTATTCGGATTTCATCAGTTTTACATGCACTCATTTGTGTGTGTGTGTGTGTGTGTGTGTGTGTGTGTGTGTGTATGTGTGTGTGCCTAGTTGGTACAATTTCTCACCTGCATAGATCTGTGTGACCACAATCAATCAAGATACAGACTGGTTTTTTAAAGTTTATTTATTTTATTTTGAGAGTGAGTGAGAGACAGCAAGTGCATGCAAACAGGGAAGGGGCAGAGAGAGAAGAGGGAGAGAGAATCCCAAGAAGGTTCCTCAATGTCAGCACAGAGCTGACTCCATCTCACAGACCATGAGATCACAGACGCAAGGCTCCATCTCACAGACCATGAGATCAAGAGTCAGACACTTAACCAACTGAGCCACCCAGGCACCCCAGAACTGTTTTATATCTACAAAAGGATTCCACGCTTCTCCTTTATAGTCAGGCCCCCACCCACACTTCCCCAATCCCTAGCAACCACTAATCTATTCTCTACCTCTATAATTTTGTCATTTCTAGAATGCTTATATAAGTAGAAACATACAGAATATAACCCTTGGAAATGGCGGTGTTTTTTTTTTTTTTCACTCAACATCATGCCCTGGAGATCCATTCCTGTGGCTGCGTGTATCAATAGCTTATTCCTTTTTTACTGTTGAAGAGTTTTCCATATAAGCTAGTTTTGAGGATCCCACAGAACTACACAAAGGCAAGTCACGAGCACAGTGCTCAGCAAACATTAGGTCTTTCCTGGAAGCTGATTCTGAGCTCTTGCTGAAGATCAACACCAGCCTGGGGCAGTGATTCACCCTGCCCATGAATTTACACTCTCCCTCAGTGCGTCTCCCCATTGTATACAGCCTGTGGTCAGAGCTCGTCTGGTCCACTCCTTCCTTGCAGGGTGGAGGGTAATATGGCGCAGAGAGAGAGGAGGCCAAGTACGAGACGCCAGGTCATGCATTCAGGGTTCCTTCCACTGTACTGTGCCTGCTCCCCAGCCTATGGCAGGTGGTTAATCCCGCACTTGGCCGGGGGCAGGCTGTGTACAGCGCATCAGCTGGGAAACTGGGCTCCTCACCAAGCCAATGAGTCACCCCTGAGCACTGATTGAGTTGGGGCAGGGAGCCAACGATTGTCAGTTTTCCCCTAGATACAAAGCTCTGGGGTGGGGGGGGGGAGCCTTCAAAACTTCAAACGCAACTTAACTGCAAGATGAGGTTGGCATTCATTCATTCAACAAAGGCTTTTCAAACTCCTACTGTAACAGATGACGGATATAAAGTTGAGCAAACCAGTAGGCTTTGGTCTTCATGGAGTCTCCTGGGAATTTGGGCGGGGGGGGGGTTGCTGGGGGAGGCTGAAAAAGACGAAGTCTTTGTTTCCGTCCATCATTTCACTTCTCCTAGCTGTCTGCTCGGTGTGGGGCTCAGACTAAATAGCCTCTGAAGTCTAACATCTTTGCTTCTGGGATCAATATTGTCACGCTCTAGATCCTTGGAACCTGGACAGAAGAAGAAAGGAATTAGTATTTGTTGAGTACCTGTATGCCAGGCATTTAAAAATATACCTTATCTTCACAATCTAGTGAGAATGTTCCCTTAGTTTGGGAATGATGGATGTAATCAAGTGGTTTAAGGGAACGGCTGCTTAAGGCAAGCTGCCCGAGTCCTGTCTGACCTCTGTATGACCTTGGCCCCTGACTCCTCTAGTCCTTTGTCTCCTCATCTATAATATCTATATCATCATGGGGTTTCGATGAGGATCAAAGGCATCTAAACAAAGGCACTCAACATTGTGCCGGCACATGGAAAACATTTAATTCTTGTTTAAAAAAAAAAAAGTCAAGTTCACAAAACCATATTTGAAAACTAGAAAACCCCCAACTCATGAAAAGGCAGGCAGCCTGGCGCACTGCAAAAGCTCAATTTGAGTTTTGATCAGAAAATCTGATTCAGTGCCTTAGCTCTAAAATTATAAGAGGTGTCTGGGAAAGTCATTTAAAATGTTCTTCCTTGTGCCAAAGTTCACCTTTCAGGACTGTTGTGAAAATTCAAGGATATTATGCACCTGGCACCGAATAGAGCTCAGAAATAATGGCTATTTGTCTTACCTCAAATAGAAACCCACTAATGACAGCTAAGGACAAGGGAAGCCCCTTGAATGTTTTCATAGAACCCAACGGCGGGGCACTTGGCTGGGAAAGTATCTGGAAAGGTCATTGCTAAGACAGGAAAACCTTCACTGTTTCCAAGAGCAGCTGGATACCTGATCCCAGGGTTTCGTGCCTGGGCCCCACACGAGTGGCAGCAGAGAGGTGGGACTGTGAGGGTGGCTTGGGGATTTTCGGAACTACTCAGGAGTGTCCCTGAGTCAGCAAGCCAGATGGGCCCTGTGGGTGTGAACCTGCCAGCATTTGGAGCAGATGCTGGAGAAGCTTCCCCGGGAACCCCCAGCCCCCTGCCTTTGTGCTGACAGGCCAGCGTGGGTGTCAGCGCCCCTGTTCCCACGGGAGGGCACCGGGCACCCCTTCCCAGCCTGGAGCAGCGAGGAGTGAGGCCCCAGGCTGGCCGGCCCCTCCTCCCGTTCCTCCCCATTTCTTCCTTTTGTTTCCAGCCCCCGCCCAGGGCCTTGCTCTGCCCACTTAATGCTTTTAGGACTGAATCATTCAGGAAGAGGAAGAGTGTCATAATTTTCTGACACGTATTTTTCTAGCAACCTGTAACATTTCAGTCAAGCATTACTGGCTTGGGAGGAATTCTTTTTCAAGTGCATTTAAAGAGGGCTCAGAGGGTGGGCTCTCCAGCTGGCAGGCTGGCTCCCAGTGTGGTTTTGGTGCTTGACTTCAGGGCTCCTCAGCCTCCTGATGATTCCATATTCAGCTGAAAACTGGGGATAGTATCACCTACCTCAGAAGACCCTTGTGAGGTTTAAATGAGGGAAGACATACAAAGAGCCACGGTGCCTGGCACAAGTGAAGTCCGTTAGCTCTCCTTCCTTGATTTGACTCCCTTTGCTCGCTGTACAATGTAACCCTCCGCCAGCCGGTACTACGTTTTCAGGCTCTTGGTGGTTGCCTCACAATGGGAATCTATCCAGTTTACGGACGCTGAAAGGAGTCTGGTGAATTTAGGCTTCTGATGCTTCTAGAATCCATACTCAAAGAAGTCTCGGCTTATCCTGTCAGACCCTCAGCTTCCTCATCTATAAAATGGGGACCATAATAGAATTGTTGAGAAGACCTATTGAGTAACATAGGTAGAGCACAGAGGCCCCGCAGAAACCCACACCCTATGGCAGATGTAATTATTCCCAATGTCATGGCTAAATCAGATAACATATACAAAGTGCTTGGGCCAGCGGATGCGCAGGATAGATTAGCCATTGCTCCCATAATCAGTATTACGTCCATCCTTAAGAAACCAACTTTGGATTTGAGTGTGCCCAAATCCCATACCCCCAAAAAGAATCGTTTTTGTTGTGGATAGCTTCATGTGCATTTTTGCCTTGTACAAGAACTGAAGGTACTCAGGAGAGTGTTTGCCTCACAGCCCACTGTCAATTCCAGAAGGTTCTATTTGGACGAACTGCTTGGCTTCAGAAAGACACACGGATTGCAGGCAGGCACCCCATGTGCACAGTTAACGCGGCCTATTAAAACAGTGAACCACTAAAACGTAATGCAAAAGGTCTGCTGGGATTCACCCAGAGTTGTATAGGGCCTTCAAGTCCGAACTTCCCGTAGAAATCACTTTTGGTGACCCCAACATGACCCATTGGAAGGACGTGATGAAGATAAAATTCAGGCAGTTCTGAAACAGAGCCAGGGGACACTGGGTGCTACAAGCTATTGTCTCAGCTTTTAAAACATATGTTGCCATAAAATGAACATAACATCCAGAAACAATCTTGCCAGAAGTCGGGAATTATCCACAGGGGGAGAAACTTGCAAGTTGTTTGACAAGAGAAGATATTGTAAATCTCTTTCGTTGTCAGAATCACTGTGTGGCCCCAGGCCAGACCCCAGTTTCTGTAGTGCCAGGGGCAGAGCAGGTAGAAACTGATGGTGGAGGAAACCCTGTATGGACCTGGAGCCAACCTGGGGTCACGTGCGCTCATAATTCAGAGGCTGAGGTTCAGGGTGAGGCATGTAGGCAATAATCAGGAGGACCCAAGCTCTCCAGCGGTGGTCAGAAGCAACCATCCTAAACCAGATGGCATGGCAACTTCTCATCTAGGAATTTTCTAGAGCTGTCCTCTTCCTCTCAATTCACAGAAACGTGACAGCATCTCAACACGTCCTGGCCTGAGCTGAGCACAGTCTTCCATTTGTAGTAGGAAAGAACAGAGGTCCAGTAGGGTTATTAATTCTCATGATCTGAAAACCAATGAGCTTGTAACCTTTAAAGTTTGTCCCTTTCTCAGTCTCATCAACAGTTTTGCGTTTAACACTGTGAAATAACACAGCCATGCGTCCATTCACTCAACAAATATGTGTTACTACTAAATGCCTTCCTTCTTTAAATGTCACCACTTCGTCTCCATTCCCATGTGGCGACACCCTCCTCTTCCATTCGTCTTGTAACTACTTTTTTTGCTGCCCAGGAAATTTACAGCAAGAGCTATGGTATAATTTGCACAATATCTACGATCCGCAAGGTGGGCTATGTGGGTTTTTACATCTTCATTTCCTTTTACACGAGGTGATAAACCAGAGAGCTGAATTTGAAGGTTTGGTGATGGCGTGCTGAATACAAATTAACAGCCTGTGTCCAGAGCCTGGAGGTTGGATCCCCATTAGACACTTCAAACCAATATCAGAAACAGGCTGCTCCATCCGCCACCTCCTTTACCCCAGCTATTCTTCCCCACTTCCCAACAGGCATAAGCTCTTTTAATTCTCTCTATATCCCCTTCAATCCCTTGTCTGCCTGGAGTGAGTAAAAAGAACGGGGAAAATGTGGACAGTTGAAGCTGTGGTTCTCAAAGTGTAATCCCCGGATCAGCAGCAGCATCAGGGAGCCGGTAGAAATGCAAACCCCCAATCCCCACACCAGACCTACTGAATCAGAAACTCAGTGGGGGTGGAGGGGCAGCTATTTTAACCAACTATCTTTTTAATGTTTATTTTTGAGAGAGAGAGAGAGAGAGAGAGAGAGAGAGAGCGCACACACACACAGGAGAGGGGCAGAGAGAGACACACACACAGAATCCAAAGCAGGCTCCAGGCTCTGAACTGTCTGATGTGGGGCTTGAACTCAACAAACCATGAGATCATGACCTGAGCCGACGTCTGAAGCTTAATCGACTGAGCCACCCAGGTGCCCCTTAACCAACTTTTTTTTTTAAAGTTTATTTATTTATTTTGGGAGAGAGAGACAGAAAGTGGGAGAGGGGCAGAGAGAGGGCTGGAGGGAGGGGGGGAGAGAGAGAGAGAGAGAGAGAGAGAGAGAGAGAGAGAGAATGAATGAATATCCCAAGCAGGCTCTGCACCATCAGTGTAGAGCCCGATGTGGGGCTCAAATTCACGAATCATGAGATTATGACGTGAGCCAAAAGCAAGAACTATACTGAACCACCCAGGCGCCCCATAACCAACTATTTTAACAACCATCAAGATGATCCCAAAGCTTGAGAACAACTGATTCAAACCATCACATAGAATGAAAGGCATCAACTTTGGGTCATAAACTAAGCACCTATATGAAGTATCTTTTAACCCAGCCTAAGCTGATAAGGATTCCTTGAGAGCACTCCCAGCCGCTTACCACTGCCTTTGTTCTGCCTTCTCGCTTTTCAGGGGCTCCCAGAAAAGGGAATTCCTACAAAGAGAGAATATCAGTCCTGTTGTCCATATTCTCACTCCTCCCACTTAGCAGTGTCTTTGGAGACACCAAGATCAAGGCTCTCCGTGTGTGCCTCTTCAGTGTTTCTACATCTCTGGTGAAATGAAAATGTTTCTTCCCACAAAAAGATTAGGATACATTTCATATTAAGAGTGAAGCCTGTAAGAGGTGCTTGGGTGGCTCAGTCAGTTAAGCACCAACTTCGGCTTGGGTCATGATCTCACCGTTCCCAAGTTCGAGCCCTGCTTCTGGCTGTGCTGACAGCTCAAAGCCTGCTGTGGATTCTGGGTCTCCCTCTCTTTCTCTGCCCCTTCCCCATTCATGCTCTGTCTCTCTCAAAAATAAAGATTAAAAAAAAAATTTTTTAAAGAGTGTAGTTTTAAAAAAAATTTGCTTGGAGGGGCACCTGGGTGGCTCAGTCAGTTGAGTGTCCATCTTCAGTTCAGGTCATGATCTTGAGGTTCGTGGGTTCAAACCCCACATGGGGCTCACTGCTGTCAGCATGGAGCCTGCTTCGGATCCTCTGTCCCCCTCTCTCTCTGCCCCTCCCCTGCTCACAATTGATCAAAAATGAGTGAACATTTAAAAATTTTTTTAAAATATTTAAAAATCTACTTGGAATGGTTACAATTAACAACTCAGGCAATGACAGATATTGGCAAGGATGCAGAGAAAGAGGAATGCTTTTGCACTGCTGGTGGGAATGAAAACTGGTGCAGCCACTCTGGAAAACAGTATGAAGTTTCCTCAAAAAATTAAAAATAAAACTACCCTATGACCCAGTAATTGCACTACTAGGTATTTATCCAAGGGATACAGGTATGCTGTTTTGAAGGGGAACATGAACCCCAATATAGCAGCACTATTGACAATAGCCAAAGTATGGAAAGAGCCCAATGTCCATCAATGGATGAATGGATAAAGAAGAAGTGGTGTATGTATGTGTGTGTGTATGTGTGTGTGTGCGTGTGTGTGTGTATACACACACACACACACACACACACAAATGGAGTATCACTCGGCAATCGAGAAGAATGAAATCTTGCCATTTGCAATGACATGGATTGGACTAGAGTGTATTATGCTAAGCAAAAGTGGTCAGATAAAGACAAATATATGACTTCACTCATATGAGGAATTTAAGATACAAAACAGATGAACATAAGGGAAAGGAAGCAAAAACAATAGAAAAGAGGGAGGGGGACAAAACACAAGAGACTCTTAAATATAGAGAACTGAGGGTTGCTGGAGGGGTTGTTGGGGGGGACGGACTACATGAGCAAGAGGCATTAAGAAGTACACTCACTGGGATGAGTACTGGGTGTTATATGTTGGGGAGGAGTCACTGGCATCTACTCCTGAAATCATTATTATACTATATCCTAACTAACTCGGATGTAAATTAAAAAGTAAATTTAAAAAATCTGCTTGGAGATATTGCATGATCATGTCATGAGAAATTAATTGAGGGGGAAGGAATGAGACACAATATAAACACAAGGCAGCTGAATGGTTAAATGTACACCCACCTGTGTCTTTGCCAGGGGTCCACTACATCCTGGGAGATCTCAAAGTTCAGTCCAGGTCAGGCCCTTACATGGCCCCACTTGTCTAACTTTCTTCTCCACATGATTTCAGAAGCAAAACCAGTTCAGGGGCAGGGCCTGGAGGTTGAGTCTGGCTGCCTGCAACCACCGGAGGGTCAACAGAAGCGAGAATCCAGGAAGTGAGGCAGAGAGCTCTTCAGGCAACAACAAAGCTTGTTCTCAAATACATGCTCAAATAACTGCAACTGCATGAAACCACAGGGGTTGTTTATCTCGTTTGTTTGTTTGTTTGTTTGTTTGTTTGAAACATAAAAATAACCACAAGTTGGGGGGCGCCTGGGTGGCTCAGTCGGTTAAGCACCCGACTTCGGCTCAGGTCATGATTTCACAGCTGGTAAGTTCGAGCCCCGCGTCACGCTCTGAGCTGTCAGCACAGAGCCTGGAACCTGCTTCAGATTCTGTGTCTCCCTCTCTCTCTCTGCCCCTCCCCTGCTCGTACTCTGTCTCTTTCTTTCTCTCTCAAAAATAAGTAAACGTGAAAAAATTTGTTTTAATAACCACAATTTTTAAATGTCAAGAGGGAGAGAAACAAATCTATCATTTCAAAAGCCTAACCTAATGGCTACTGTAGGTTTTTGCATGAGATTTTCAGTCTTGGGCCGTTTGCACTCTGTGCTGAAGTATGCCTTGTGTTTTGCGGGTGGTCTTTTTTCTTAATGTCATCATTAATGCATTTTCTCCAGGTTGTTGCCAGGCAAACACTGCAATCTAACCAGAAGGTTGCCTAGAACCATAGAACATCAGAGCTATATAGGACTCTGGAGGTCGTCTTCTCCAGGAATTCTTAGTTAGTTCTTCATAGATGCTTTGTGCCACACCTGAAATTATTTGCAGAATTTTACCATAAACATGTATACCTTGCTAGGGATAATAATATCTGTTTTTCATCTGATCCTCCGTGGCTTAGACCCCCCAAATGTGATCCATTCTTTCCACAAGGGTCACTGTGTACAGCCCTTCAGGCTGTTCCTTGCACAACTCTGGGTGGGAGATTCACCCACTCAGGGTATAACACCCTGTAGAAATGTGCAGTGCACAATCTGTATGCACATGGATGATGGGCCTGCATTCTATTCTATATTCATTTTATGCTTGGCACCAAAGAGCAGAGACGTGATTTGCCCTTTCCTTCCTTCCATAGCTCCTTGCGGATAATTCTTTCATCACTGAGATTATACTGAAATGACTTTAGGAAGTATGTTTAATTCTAGGATTCAGTATTAAGAAATCCACTGCTGCACCTGTTGTCATGTTTTCCAATGTCAGTTTTATTACTAATAAAACCAACATTTTATTCTACCTGAGCCTGACTCCTTTTTAAAAAAACTTTTTTAAATGTTTATTTATTTTTGAGAGAGAGAGAGAGAGAGAGAGAGAGAGAGAGAGAGCGAACAGAGGAGGGGCAGAGAGAGAGGGAGACACAGAATCTGAAGTGGGCTCCAGGCTCTGAGCTGTCAGCACAGAGCCTGATGCGGGTCTCGAACTCACCGACTGTGAGATCATGACCTGAGCCGAAGTCAGAGGCTTAACTGACTAAGCCACCCAGGTGCCCCCTGACTACTTTTTATTTTGCAGCTGTTTCCCAAACTCTGGTAGACAAGAAGGATGCTATTTATTGTCCCCTAAATCTTCTTTTTAAGTTATTTTTTTCTCGTGGAAATAATTCTTTTTTTTTTATTTTATTTTAGACAGAGAGTGAGTGAGCAGGGGAGAGGAGCAGAGGGAGAGAATCAAGGAGACTCCACTTTCAGCTCAGAGCCTGACATGGGGCTTGATCCCATGAACCTGGGATCATGACCTGAGCTCAAATCAAGAGTTGGACGCTCAGCCAACTGAGCCACCCAAGACCCTGTCCCTTAAATCTTAAGCATGTTCATGAAGAGTCAATCAACAATTCATGAATAAAAGAAGTAAAAAAAATAGCTGTACAAGGCAGTGAGGACTAAGGACCCAATGAAAAATTAATTCCTTCTGTAATTCTAGCTGCTAGAAAGAGTTCCCTTAAGGGTATTTTCATACTTTGCTGTTTCTCTATTTAGAAGCCTCAGTTCCCTCTTCTATTAAATTTTGCAAGGGATTCTATGAATTTTAATGATCAATAGCTGATCCTCATGGTTCTCAAAACACTTACAATTACATGAGTTGACGTATCAACAGGAAGAACAGGTGTCATCTCCATTTTACACAAAGAGAAAAAAATAAGACTGGAGAGACGGTATGACTACACTTTGTGAGTGGCACAGCTGGGCCTCAGCCAAGGTATGTCTGGCTTGGAATTCATCACACTAAGACCCCATTCCAGGCAGTGTGATAGACAACACAAATGATCACCAACATCTAGTTCTCCTCTACTTCTAGGCAAACAGAGGACTGTGCTTCCCTTAGAGTTGGACATGGTTGTTTATATTGGCTAGTTATGACCAGTAATGAGAAAAGGGATTGGTGTCACTTTTGCACCAAAGCATTTAATTCTTGGTGGCCAACTCATCAGCTCTCCTTCTTTCCCTGTTACAACTTCCAAGGCATAGAAGCAAGTTGTTATATGGAGGTGCCATATGATCAAAGCAGCCTAGAATGATAAGACAACAAATGGAAGACATTTGCTCTGGTGAGCCACATGATCCTGTAGCTGACTTTTCAGGAGCAAGAACTTGTACTGTGGGTAGTCAAGAAGATTTGGGGATTGTTTGTTATCACAGCATAACCTAGCCTACCCTAATTAATACCAACAGACTCCCTATGGGACTGGTCTTCTCTCCGTTACAGCTCAGGCTGGTGCTCTGAGAGACACGTGAAACCATGCTCAAATGTACTTCCCTCCTCAAATTCAGCAATCTCATTTGTATCTGGAGCCTTCAGCTACCACGTTTTAAACCATGGATGTGGCAGAAGATACAGCCCAGAGGAGGAGAATTGGGAAGGGGCAGATTCCTGCATGGTTGAGGGGAGACATCCCCTCAGGTGTAGTACATGCTGTGGGCTGGGTCGTATATGAGTTTCCCATGATTGACTGTAGTGGCCTAATGAGATGAGGTCAAGATCATCATCCCAAGACCACAAGGAAAGGAAAAGATCAAAGTAGCAAATGAGGGTCAAGTAAGAGAAAAGGGTCAACCTGGCTGGGAGCTGATTCAGCACCACAGACAGATCCCGTGGGCCTATTCTGATTATTTTTCCCAGGCAGCTCAGTCTTCAGTTAGCCCTGCCTTTGAAGTGTCCTTGTAGGTTCCAAATGCCCAGCTCTTCCCAAGTAAGAGCTTGTCATGCCCTAGACCAGTGACCATGTCCTTATTCATCCAACACAGTGCTCCCAACTTATTTTTCTCCATTGTATATGATGCATGAGAATATTTACTTGGCATCCTGGGATAAATGCTTGGGGCTGCTTCTGGCTGAGGTGGCAAACCTGTGAGCTCCAGCTATCCTAGGCCCTGCCTTATGGTATCCTACCACACTTGTAATATCCTCCTGCGAAGTTCTGATCCAGTGATCCCTCCTTACCCTCTCCTTGTCAGGGACTTGGCTAGGTCTTCTAGGTGACCTTTGGACCAAGCTAGGTCTGGGTCTTCCATCACTAGATCCTGGCTCCTTTGGACCCTCTTCCCAAATCTCACTATGCTCATAGCCAGGCCAGAGGTCCAGAAGACTAAGGCAAAGCACCTGGGACTCCCCACTCCTTCCTACACTCATTTATTCATTTGGCACATGTCCAGCACCTGCCATATATTAGGTTGATAATTACCTCTGAGAATACAGTGGAGAACAAGATGGATATGGTCCTGCTCTCCCATAGCTTACAGTCCATTAGGGGAATCTATTAACCAGCACTTATAAGAAAGTCTGATCAGTATTATGATGGGACATACACAGATGCTATGGATTGCCCAGCTGAGGAAACTAACTTGGAGGATGGGTGAGTTCAGGGAGGACTTTCGACAAGTTTTAGTCCCCTTTTGAACGATGCCTTAATATGTATCTAACTATATGTAACTGTGGGGATCTAATGGACGGCAGGAAGTATGGATTTCCCATGACTTTAAATTCCGCAAACATTTTCCAGGCACTATGTTGGATGTTCACCCTTGAATTACCTAACAACAACACTGAGGGAAGGGTTTTGTCTTTCTAATTTTCTGTGCAGCCTAGAGAGGCCCCACGGCTAGTTTACAACGGACTCACATGCTGGACTCTTCCATGCTACACTGAGCCTATGGGAGCTCCACTTGCCCTCTGTCCTGCTTCTGAGAACACATACCTCAGCATTCTGAGAGCTCAGGTCCTTCTGCCCTTGAAGTCTTCTGTGGAGAAGCAGTATTCAAGTTAGCTACAACTTCCTCAAGGTGTTTGGTTGCTTCAAAGAAGTGTTCACTGCGTGTGTGAGCGGTAATAGGACTGCTCTCGTGGCCCCTTGACGTAAGAAGGTGGCAAATGTCCCTGCAACCCGTCACCAAGGATTTCCTTCCACCAGGTGAAAGTGTCCTTGTGGAAACAGAACAGTGATCCTCACATCACTCCAGCCAGAGGCGCAGACAGGAGCAGAGGCAGCATGAAATCCCCGGGACACACCCCTGTCCTGTCTTATTGTGAAGGAGATTTGGCTCTTTCTTATTGTGATTTTCACTCCAGACTTGATGGCTCTAGCTGTGTTCCTGCCAGAGTTGCCCATCTTCCTCTACATTTAAAAATGAGATACCTGGGGCGCCTGGGTGGCTCAGTCGGTTGAGCATCCGACTTCAGCTCAGGTCACGATCTCTTGGTCCGTGAGTTTGAGCCCCATGTCGGGCTCTGGGCTGATGGCTCAGAGCCTGGAGCCTGCTTCCGATTCTGTGTCTCCCTCTCTCTCTGCCCCTCCCCCGTTCATGCTCGGTCTCTGTCTCAAAAATAAATAAACGTTAAAAAAATGAAATAAAAATAAAAAATAAAAGAAAAATGAGATACCTGTTTACCTCTTTTTTTTTTTTATGGGTTACTGTCAGGCAACGATTCTCAAACTCAGGGACCACAAGTGTCCAGAGGAGCACCCACAGATAGACCTCAGCAAGTTTTACTGCATATAATGTGAAAAGGTCTGTGCTTTCCTTGAAGGCAGAACTTCAGTTAGTCTTTCTCTTCTCACCTCAAGTGAACATGACCTCAGGCCTTTGCTCCCACTATTTTCTCAACCCATGATGTCTTCTCTCTTGCTGACTGCCTGGCCAACAGTAGCATGTTTTCCAAATCTCTGCTCTACCTCCTTTATGAGTCCCTCCTTGACCACGCTCCTCTGCAAGGTAGAACTTATCTTCTTACTCTATGACTCTACTGTGTGCTGCACACACATCTATTATAGCATCCATGATGTTCTGTCACAACTCATTCTTCATAGGGTGCAGGTTGGCCACCCAGCAAATACTTGTTGGATGAGCTCAGGTGTTCCTGTGGAAAGAGCCCTGAAGCCAGAAGGCCTGGACTTTGGTAAGTGTGTGAGTTTGACTAAGTCATCGCACAGCCCTACGTCTCATTTTTATCTTCTCTAAAATGCACAAGTTGGAGCTGATAAGGTGGAAGGCAACTTCTTGCTCTAAATTTCTATTTAGAAGTAAAAATGGAAAGACCACTGTGATGGTCTTTTGTAGGGTTGACTTGGCTAGTCTACAGCCCCTACTTACTCAAACACAAATCAAGGTATTGCTGTGATGGTATTTTGGAGATGTGATTAATGTCCATAATCAGTTGATTATCACAGATAATAGGTGGGCCTGGTTCAATCATTTGAAAGGCCTTAAGAGCAGAGCTGAAGCTCTCTTAAAAAAGTAATTCTGCCTGTGGACTCCAGTATCAGCTCATGCCTGAGAATGCCAGCCTGCCTTTTCTGATGACCTACCCTCCACATTTCTAACTTGCTTATGCAGTCCTCACAGTTGTTTAAGCTAATTCCTTGCAGTAACTCTTACTATGTATCTCTTATTGGTTCTGTTACTCTGGTTGAACTCTGACCGACATAGCTTTATACTCATGGAAACCCCAGTCAAAACCCCAGCTCTACTACTTATTAGTTGTGTGATCTTAGGAAAGATACTAAATGGCTCTGGGCCTCTGCTTTCTTATCTATAAAATGAGAGAAATAACTACTTCATAGCTAATAATAAAAGCTATTCTTATTTATGTGTTTTAGAGCACTACAATGTTTGGTACTTTCTATGTTTCAGCTTCTCTGAGAAGCACTTAACATATATGATCTCATTTAATCATCTATAAACCCTTATATGATTAAATGACATAATGCATGTAAATGATGATAAACACAGCCATACCATATACATTTAAGATGCTTAAAAAGAGTTAATTCTGACTTTTCCTTTCCTTTACAAACATTTTTTTTTCATTTCAGAGAGCATTCCAGGAGAGGGGGGCAGAGGGACAGAGAGAGAGAATCTTAAGCAGGCTCTACACTCAGCACAGAGCCCAACATGTGGATCAATCCCACAACCCTGGGATCATGACCTGAGCTGAAATGAAGAGTCAGACACTCAAGCGACTGAGCCACCCAGGCGTCCCTATGTATATAATATTTCTAAATGGTAAGCTGTCATAAGGCGGATCCATTCTTTGTATCTATTCTCATGAGGCTTTACAGTGATGGGGAAGGGGATGAGAGTGGGAAGACAGATCTGAACTGGGCAATTGGTAAAAATAAATACGCTGTAATTGTATGGGATTTTTTTTTTTTTTTTTTTTTACCCCACTGGTCTGTACCATTAAAAAGTTCTGGAAACAATGGTTTTGACTGTGTATATGACTTAAAGAAAACAAGCTATGGGATTAAAAGACAATTAACTTCGTTGACCCACTCTCATCTCCAGATTGGTTTGCAGATACATCCCTCTGAACATTAAATTGCCCTGGAATTCTAGTACTTTTTGTATGAGGATTTATGAAGATGGTCTATATGCATCAGAGAGGAAGAGGAGATCACCCCTCACTCCATGGAAAAAAGTGAGGTGACCAGAAATGTCATGAAGTCAAATTAGAAAATATCAGCTCTCTGGATTAATCACAGACTTGTTTCACTCTGTAAATCAGATTAAAAAGTACGGTACCTAAAACACTACCTGGATGCAAAGGGCTGGATTAGGATTTGTGAAGATATAGGTATATAGACATAGAAGTCCCTGTGTGCCAGAAAGAAGTTTCCTCACTTCTAGGAACTCCATGCCATTTAATACAATCAACCTCACTTATTCATCCTGGCCCAGTCATTGAGCAGATACAGGCCTACCCACCGCCTCATCTTCATGCTCAAGCATAAAGGAAGAGGAAGAAGCAAAGTCGGTAGTAAATGGGGCACTTGTGAGTGGGGAAGAAGGTGCTTAGATACATAGCCTCGGAAGGTAGTGCCTGGAATAAGGGGTGGATTGTTAAGTAGGTGCATGGGAGAAAATGTGTAAGCACAGAAGCGAAGGATTAGACAATCATCCATGGATGCAAGTTTCCACGCTAAGTCCCAGTTTCCATGTTGCCCTGGCTCTTGCCCCAGGTCTACAACCCCTTGTAATAGGCCATACTGATGTCCATTCCACCAGTATGCAGCCTCTGTTGTGCCCTTTTCCCAAGCCAGTCCTGACTGATGTGGGAATATATTTTTTAATTGTTTACTACAGAAAACAAACATATAGATAGAAGTAGAGAGAATAGTATTACGGATCCACGTACCCACTCCCCAGCTTCAACAATTTTCAATTCATGGCTGATCTTGTTTCATTTATATTCCCACATACTTCTTTCTCATTCCATGAATAATTTTGAAGAAAATGCCAGACGACATATCATTTCATTCACAAATATTTCAGTATGTATCTCTAAAACATAAGGACTCTAAAAAATAACTAATATATTTATCACGCCTAAATATTCATCATAATTCCTTAATAACAGTAAGTATTCTGCCAATGAATCATCTTTTTGTTAATTTGGCATGCTTGAGTCAGATTCCAACTAAGACCCGTTCGTGGTTATTTAATTTTATATCTTACAAGTGTCCTTGACTCAGCAATACCCTCCCACCTCCTTTTTCCCTCCACTTGCAATTATTTGTTGAAGAGAACAAACTGCTCATCCTGTAGAGTTTCTCACAGTCTTGATTTTGCTGATTGCATCCGTATGGTGTCATTTACAGAAATGGTATTTACAGAACACAGGCTGGGTACTAGGGTATTCAGTTCCTACTGATGGACATTTGGTCCTTCTAGTCTTAGTGCAGGAGGGTTCCTCTGACCTCACGTGTGGCATATAGCATTAGTTCCCCCCCTTAACAGCCATGAAACCAATATGGTTTTCCTATTTTTCCTTTTCTGCCACTCATTCACTCTGTGGAAAAATCAGTAACTACCTGATATTTAAGAAGCAAAATAGAATAGCTGTTAAGAACACATATTCTGGAGCCAGCCTTCCTGGTTTTAGATCCTAGCTTTGTTATTTACTAGTTCTCTGGACTCTCTATACCTCTGTTTTCTAATCCCTAAAAGAGTAGTGGCCATAACACAACTTAAATGGCATTATTTTTGAATGAATTAATATACATAAAGCATTTCAATAATGGCAGGTACATATTAAGCATGTATAAACACTTGCCATTAATATTTGCAGTGGGCATTGTACATGTGCAAACACGGGTACTTCAGCATGTAATTCAACTCAAACTAACTTAACAAAAAAAAAATAGGACTTACTGAATTACAAAGCTTGCAGTAGTCATGGGGAAGTGATAGAATAGAGGGGTGAGGTGTAAGAGCTAAGGACTTACTCAGAAACTGGAGTAGAGGACACAAGCCTCCTTACCCTACATATCACTGTTCAATTCTCCTTCTGTCTTGTTCTCACTCTTTTTCCTTCAGATAGGTTGGTATCAGGGAATTAGGCTGCTGCAGCCGAAAATCAATGTTCTTTCAGCTCAGAATCCAAGAAAAAATGGCTACCCTTTCCCTTCCAATCCAGAGAATTTAATGAAGCACTCTGATGGCTGACCTTGAATCATATGTTCATCTTTGGGCTAATCCAGGGCTTTGAAGGAGTATCGAATTATGGTTTGCCCTGGGTGGGTCACATGCCTACCCCTGTGAATGGGGGAAATCATGAGTAAAGCCTACCAGGACCACACAGAGTGAGGAAGAGATCCCCAAAGAAAAAGACACCCCCTTAAGAAGGGAGAAATGAAAGCATACTGGAGATATAAAAACAATAACCGCCAGAGCTAACTGCAAAGAAAATACAATATGGTGCCCACTTTCAACGAACTTGGATCCTAGTAGAAGAGGCATAACAGATAAATTAATCATGCCATTATTAAGCAACTATTCCATGTCAGGGACCAAGTGGTGGCGGTACAGGAAGGAGTGAGAGACACCCTTTTTCTCAGCAGCTGGTCTAATGGAAGTATCTTGCTTTCCCTATTGTGTTCCTGAATGCCTAATGCTCACTCTAGTATTTGAAATGCAGCAAGCAAACTGGGCGCAGAGATTTCATGCCAGACTCCAGAGGAATGAAACACAGGTACTCATTTCTAATTTGGGAAGGAGCTTGTCTGGGCAGTCTTTCTTCTTCTTTTTACAAACCCTTTAATTATATCATAGAAGTCACATTTACTGGGGGGAGGGGCTAGGACTTCCTATCGTTTGGGAGAGACATGCAACTTGTAACAAGCTTCATCTCATTTCGAAGAGATTTGAAGTAACTTACAACAGTGAATGAAAGTGGAATGTCCCACGCATCTCATCAGCTTGATAGCATGAGGAGGTTATGTGCACACCAGCATTAATCTCCTATCTACAACGGCAGCCTCTCCCTACCTGATTATGGGCAACTTCCAAAACCAGACCAGACAACAATAAACCTAAGAGCGCTTTCTGAGAGGTTTGCCCAACAGGAAGGAGGACCATGTTCTCACTCTTGAGCCGCATCTTATTGTCTCTGTGGCCAGTGACACCCTGAGAGTACTGGCCACTGGTACACTCCCTGCATTTCTATGGCCAATGCTGTGGTTTGTGGCCATGGAAAGGATTTAGGTCCTTGTCCTAAATGGTTGCACCTTTTTACAAAGTTGTCCTGAGCCCATCCCAGCAGACTGGGGCCCTGCGTATTTCCACAGAGGCTTCTATCGAGGCTGGGGTCAGACTACACCACTCCCTCCATGGGTATCATTTCTGACTGTCGTCCTTACACCAGGGCACACAGCTCTCTCATCCATTGTTGCCCCTTTCTCCTCCGAACCACACAGAACTGCAAAATCCTTTTCTATCATTTTATGAAATTAGATCCCCAAAGATCCCAGAACAAATCTGTAAGAGCCTGAACAAACAACCAGACTTTGAACCTTGGGGTGAGCTTACCCCGAAAGTGGGAGCCCAAAAGCATCTGCTTCATATGCAAATCCATCTTTCCAAAATAAATAAAGAAACCCAAGAAAGGGGGAAATAAATGTAGATTTATTACAAAAAAATAAATAGAAGGCCAGAAGAAAAAGATTATACGTAGAAGCACACACTGTACAGTTGTGTAGCTGAGCTTTGGAGTAGCTAAAGTGAAGACAGAAAAAGAATCCACGAAAAGGTTCAGAATTTCATCGGAAATAAATAAAACCAGTAGTTCAGGAGGAGTATGGCTTGGTCTGGCGGTATTCTGGAGTCTTTACTTCAGTTAACTTTACGTTTTGGTTTGCTGCTTTGTCCTATCAAGTCCGCTTCCCTTTCCTCTGGGGACACAGTTAGACCACATTCCCCAGCTCTCTTGCTGTCAGGTGTGGCTGTGTGACTGAGCTCCAGCCAAGGAAATATGGCCAGAAGTGCTGTGTGTCATTTCTGGGCAGACTCTGATAAGAAGCAGGTCTACTACCTCTCCTATAGTTTCTGTCCCCATCTACCAGTTGAACAGGAAAAACTCTGCCCCCCATGAGGAGAGTGAATCATGAGCTGGATAGAGACTGGCTCCCCAAGTGCTGGTGTGGAAGGCTGCTAAGCCATGCCACTCACAGCAGACTGAGCCATAGGGAGAGGTAACACAGTCAGTATTAAGCCACTGAGACTGCAGCGCTTATCTGTTAGAGCAGCTGATGTCACCATGCCCCAAATATAAGGGCTAACACTGGCCTCCCTTGTCTTAAACTTCTCTTCCACCCACTCTCCCCGATGCCCCAAGAAACATTCCAAAATTTCATCTGCAACCTCTCCCAGCACAATAGAAGATATTCTATCAGGGGAGGGCTCAAAGCCACTTAGATTGACTCTGAGCCCTCGGATGATCTTTCTTCTCCTGGATCTCTATGCCCTCTAGCTAATATCACCCTGTCCCTTGCAATCTGACAACTGTCCATTCTTCATACCAGAAGAGACCAAAGGAGGTAGGATTTGGGAAATTCTGCATTCTCTCTGCACTGACCGCACTGCAACATCTGAGAGTTGTTGTTTCCTGTGATGACAAAACACCAAGCATGCGTCTCTCCTGCTGAGTCACAGAACAGGCCATGTGGCACACTGTCCAGAACTGCAGGTCCCCACAGCCCTCTTAGAAGAGCCAGGGGGCATGAAGGGTGGAGAGGGGTCAACCCCAGCCAGTCAGGTCTTTCAGTAAGTTAGGCATTGGCCTGGAAGGAGGTCCACAGGCATGCTGATACAGCTGATGGAGTCCTGACTGTCACACCATTAGTACTCTGAAGGACTCAGGTACTATCATTTTCTTGGAGGTCATGTTGACATAACATTCCCATGGTAATTGGCCTTGCAAAATTCACTGGTCAAAATGTTCATTTCCTGAGCAGAGATTGCAATTAGTAGCCAATCAGTGAAGCCAATCACTCAGCACATCTACGTCAAAATTTGGAAGAGTTCTGAGTAGCTCTGTCACTTGGGCACTTGCTAAAATCTAGAAGAAATATTGGTCTGGACGACATAATGCCTGGGTTTCAGCTGATCCAACAATAGCCACCACTTACAGGGTACTTGCTGTGTCCCAGATCATTCTGGGCACTCTGTATGCAGCATTTCAAACATCTCCTTTGAAACAGGGTATCATTTGCATGCCCATGTATTTGAGAGATAACCTCATTTCACAGAAAAATACAACTGTCTACTGTACACACAACTGTAGGCTAGTCCCTCCTGGAAATAGATCGGGACTTTGATTTTGAGTTTAAAATCTTTTTGTGGAAGTGAAATTTTTCGGAAATAATTTGAGAATCCTATAAAATAGCATACGCAGCTAGCCTTTTTTCTGCTCAAAGCTAGATGGGGACTGAAGGTTCTGTAGAGAAAAAGGGGTGTGTGGGGGGTGGGGAGAGTCATGTCAGCCTGAGACGTAAGGCCAGGGTTGCAGGGTAAAACCAACTCTGTTACCAGGGGTCTGGATGGACAAACACCAGTTGCTGAGGGGGAGGACGGCCAGCACTGAGGTGTGGGTGGGGAGGTAGAGTACAGAGCACCTTGGGAGAGAAAAGACGAGGCGCTCAAGAAGAAGCTGAGGACGGCCTGTTTTCATTCTGTTGGGCAGCTGCCCCAGAGATGCCCTCAGAGCAGTGACTCTGACCCACAAACCGTGGCAATAAGCCTGGGAAGCCAAACCATCAGCTAGCAACCAGTCAATGAAATCAAATCACAACCTCTGTAGCAATAGGTCCCGATCAGATTTGATCAGTAACTGATGGCTTCGCTAAGTTTTGCCCTCACTTCCGACTCAGGATCACCCAGACATGGCCAGCTATGTTCCCCTCACCAATTACGCAGGACGCTCAGCTCTGGTTATCCCACCTCCTGCTTCCCCATGCAAACTGCCTCCAATAGGCACACACCTGACGCTTGCCCTTTTTTCCTCACTATAAAGCTTTTTCACTCCCTCGCTGCCTTTGAGTCTCTGCCCAAATGCAAGTGATGGGGGCTGACTCTACCGTTAGAGCAAGTCCTGAATAAATAGCCTTTACCTGTCCTCATGTGGGTGGTCTTTGTTTATTTCCATGCAACTAAGCAAGGAGGAAAGACCAGGAATTAAAAATCAGACTGAATGACTGAATGACGAAGTCCACCAGCAGAAAAATGAATCCATGGTGATGGAAATAAGAAAGCGGTTGTCAGGATGTGTGTGTGTGGGGGGGGGGGGATGGCAGGAGTGGGGTGAATTCACTAAAAAGGGTCATCAGACACTTTCTAAGATGATGGAAATGGTCTGTCTTATTTTGAGTGATGGTTACATGGTGTATTAAGTTGTCAAAACTCATTGACTTAAATCCTTAAGATTTAAAGTGCATTAAACTGTACTAACATTATTACTTGTGGCAGGCTGCCTTTAGAAGGGTCCTCAATTCCTGGTATTCACACCCTTGTGCAGTGCCCTCCCCTGGTGTGTGGGCCAGACCTAATGACCAACTTCCCACAAACAGGTACAGCACAAGTGACAGTTTATCACTTCTGAGGTTGGGTTATGAGAAACTGTGGCTTTCAGGATACTCTGTCTTTCTCTTGCTCTCACTCTGGGAGAGGCTGGCTGGTCTGCTGTGAACTTACCCTAAGGAGAGGGCAACATGGCAAGGAACTTAGCTTCCGACACACAGCCAATAAGGACCCCGGGGCCTGGCAACAGCCAATAAACTTGAAGCAGATCCTTCTCTGGTAAGCCTTGCTGTTATCTTGATTGCAGCCTTGGAAAAGACCCTGAATCAGAACCACCCATCTACACTGTGCCTGGATTCCTTGGCCACAGAAACTGTGAGATCATAAATATTTATAATTTTAAGCTACTAAGTTTTGGGGTAATTTGTTATGCAATAATAGATAATGAATACAAAGATGGAATCTGTTCTATATCAATTAAAAAAAAACCAAGCACTTGTTAAAAAGGAAGGGAATGGGGGCGCCTGGGTGGCTCAGTCGTTTGAGCATCCGACTTCGGCTCAAGTCATGATCTCATGATTCGTGGGTTCAAGCCCCACATCAGGTTCTGTGCTGACAGATCAGAGCCTGGAGCCTGCTTCAGATTCTGTGTCTCCCTCTCTCTCTATGCCCATCCCTCGCTCGTGCTGTCTCAAAAACAAATAAACATAAAAAAAATTTAAAAGGAAGGGAAGCACAGTACCTGGTAATACATGCCTCTGTTCTTTTCCTAGCTCAGTGACTCTGCTCTGTCCACCATGATCTACCCAAGTCTTTCCCCGGAAAGCCTTCTTCCAGAAGATAAGTTTCCTCAGTATAAAAATAAGTAGGACATACAGACACATCCATGGAAGATCTCCTCTAAGGCACAGGGAGAGAGATTCTCCACATGCTGTTACAGGAACATTCCTAGCTCTGAGGTGCACATGGAATTCAAACATGCTGATACCCAGACAGGTTCATGGAGGGAAGGAGGTGACAGAAGGGGCTGTCTCTTCCCTCAGATGCACGGTCTTCACCATGCAGCTCCTCCTCACATCTTCCCCTCTCTTAGAGAGCCTCCCTGGCCAGGACTGCCTCTGTCAGGGGGATAGCAGAGGGAGCGTGGGCTCTGACAGCACACAGATCTGGACTCAGGTCCAGCCCCATGAGCGGGGGAGGGGGGGAGCTTTAGTGCACTGAGGAAGCTCAGGACGTGCCACTTGGTATAGTGATTATTTTGAGCTCAAGGCACTTGAAAAATAATACGTGCAGAGAGATACTTTTCTCTGTACACCCTTATCTGCCTAAAGACAGAGCCTCCAACAGGAACTCAACTGTTATAAATCCCCTCCCCTGGGGTTCCATCAACCAGAGGAGATGGACCCCTTTCACAGGAAAGGAGATTAGAAGTAGATGCCACATCCAGGCCAACTTTGTCACAAACCGTCATATCTCCCCCACCTATTTTGCTCGGTGGCCCATTCATCTTCCCTAAAAACCACTCACTCACCTCCCACTTCCCTTATTCAGATGGCATGTCAATTCTGAAATCTCACCACGTCTGGGGGCATTCACTTTTCTGTGTATGACATCCCTCTGCACATAATACTGAAAATGAATAATTGTATATTCCTTTTCTCCCAGACCTAGACGAGGACAGTAGAGGGAAAGTCTTTCCTTCCCTGCAACACCATGACTCCTTTCTGGCCTCAAGAACCTCATCTATAAAATTAAGATAACTCCTACCTTGAGGAATGATCGTAAAAATTAGTGACAGACACCAACATGGATGAACCTCAAATGTACTGGCCTGAGAGAAAACAGCCAGATTCAAAGGCTACATAATACGACATGCTGGAAAGTGCAAAACCATAAGGGCAGAAAACAGATCAGAGGTGAGAGGGTGGGAAGAGGGGAGGGCCACAAAGTGGCACCAGAGAATTCAAGGGGGGCGGTGACACCGCTGTTCTATATCTCCATTATACTGACGGCTGCATGACTGTATGTGTCAAAATGCACAGAACTGCACATAAAATTGATGAATTTTATTGTATGTAAATTGTACCTCAATACACCTGCTTTGAAAAATAGGGGCAAAGTAAAAGGCACAGACACAATAATTCTCTCGTTCTAGCCCACTGCCCAGGCTGGGGTCACAGCCTCTAAGACTGCCCACTGACTCCTCTCTGCCTTGGGGAGTTTGTCATTTTGGGGCACACAGACTTAGCCCTGGGAAGAGTGGTATCAGGACCACTCAAAGATGGCACCCTGTCCTGTTCCATGAGCTAACAGGGGAACATTAAGAGTCAGCCATTTTCATCTATCATTAGCCTCTATACAAATTCATGTATGTTTTTTACTCCAAACCAGCAAACAGGATGTTGACACAACCATAGAGCAATGCCTACAAATCAGACATATATGTTATATGTAAGCTGCTAACAAACTATTGAATTCACCCACCCTCCTTTGCACCAGCAAGGTAAAGAGCAGAAATGTGAGTTTTTAATCAAATCAGAAAATGAGAACCAAAATATGGCAATGGTGCCTGTTAATCTCCTCTAAGTTTCCACAAGGATGGGCCCAGCCAGAAGCCTTCATTTCAATGGAAGATACAAATGGTTAGTTTGGATAAAAGAAAACGAAACCAGGGCAGGGAAGGGAGTGGCTACATCCTGAGCAAGACTGAATTCCGAGGTTGGTCAGTCGAAGGGCAGCTTGAGAGCTCGGAAGGCAAAGCCTTGGGTTACCAAGCCCTGGCAAAAGGATCTTACAGTCTGGAGGGCTGGTAAGAAACCTGGATGTCCAACTTCTTTAGGCCTCAGGGATTCCAGAGAAATCCAGAGAGACTCGTGTGGGTGGGCCAAGGCAAAAGCACAGGCAGGAGAAAATAGGGAGGGGATTCCACGCCCAGCAGGAAGTGGTTCCTGATACCCCGGAAGTACACTCTCCTCTGCAGGCATCTGTCTCCACTGTACCACAGATCAGGATATAGTAATAGGCCGTTACTTGCTGTCTCCACCACTGGATTCCTTGTTAAGAGGAAGGGTGTATGGAACTCATCATTGTATTAACAGCTTCTAGCTCTGTGCCCAGCCCTTCTGGCAGCAAGTAAAACAGGAACAGCTAACTCTCATATAATAACAACTAACACACATTGCACTCTGAGTGTGTCATGTGTACTCTAAATTCTTCACATCTATTAACTTAATTTTTTTTAATGTTTATTTGTTTTTGAGAGAGACACAGACAGAGACTGAGTGGGGGAAGGGCAGAGAGAAAGGGGGACACAGAATCTGAAGCAGGCTCCAGGCTCTGAGCTGTCAGCACAGAGTCCAATGTGGGGCTTGAACCCCTGAACCGCAAGCTCATGACCTGAGCCAAAGCTGGACGCTTAACCAACTGAGCCACCCAGGCACCCCACATCTATTCACTTTTAAAATTCTCAGTGTTGGAGAAACTTAACAGAAGACCATGGGGGAGGGGAAGGGGGAAAAAAAGTTACAGAGAGGGAAGGAGGCAAACCATAAGAGACTCTTAAAAACTGAGAATAAACTGAGGGTTGATGGGGGGTGGGAGGGAGGGGAAAGTGGGTGATGGGCATTGAGGAGGGCACCTGTTGGGATGAGCACTGGGTGTTGTATGGAAACCAATTTGACAATAAATTTCATGTTAAAAAAAAATAAGGAAAATAACAAATGACACAAGAGAAAAACAATTCTCAGTGTTAATATTATATTTTATAGATAAGGAAACTAAGGCACAGAGAGTTCAAGATGCTTGTCCTAGGCTATACCACTGGTAAATGGCAGAGCTGGGCTGTCTACTCCAGAGTGTATTTTTGGCCTTCTAATAATGTACTTGGTATAGATCTGCTGACTGAACAGGCCAAGGCTCTGTCCTTGCCCTCTTCTCTCGGACTCTTTCTCCGTGGCCTCATCTACCTCTTCAGTTCCTAATATTACATCTCTGCAGCCTAATCTCTCTCTTCAGCCTACTTCCGAACACTAAAGACATCTCTGCCTTTAAATGTTTATGGTTTAGTCAAGAGACAGATACATAATCAATACCAGTAAATCATTCACCTACCGGTACCCACCCTACCTCTCTACCTCCTCTCTCTCTCTCTTTTTACATGTGCACACACATGAATCCCCAAAGTCCATCCCCTACTGCCTTCTCCTCGGTAGGATATAACTGACCAGAAGGGGTATGTCTTACAGTTAACCTACTGAATAGCTGAGTTGGTTACTCAACACCAGTTTTCTGTTTCTACTAGCAGCTCCTCAGCACACAGAACAATGGGTAGGTAGCAGCATTTTCCACCAGCGTGAAACCTGAGACCTGCTCTACAAGGAAGAGTCTGCATGGGGAGGCCAGGGCTCTCGGGTGGGAGTCTGCTGCCCACCTCAGGGTAAATTTCTCTTCATTTATCTGCAAAGATGGAGATGGGGGTGAGGGGCGACCCTGCCTGTCTGCTTCCAACAAACATAGTAATTCACTCAATGTACTCTACACAAGTACACAGAGCTCACAGACAACCCTTTTCACTTGGGAACATATGCACTGGAGAAATGGCAGAGGAAGCCTCTGCCAGCATCTCTGTTAACTGACCCGATCTTTCCTAAATACAAAAGGAAACCCAGGATCGTAAGCTTTATGAAAAAAAAAAAAAAATCAATAGGTTAAAAGCGGAGTAGATGAGAAAACAAAACAAGAAACTCGTTCAAAACAAATTCTAAAAAAGAAAAAATCGGACTTTAGAGGAAACAGAATACTCAAGAAAAGAGGGAAAATGTAAAAGTTTTTATTAATATGATCAGATATTTGAGAAGCTATTACATCAATGGAACATGAATAGGCTGCTAATACAGAGGACATTGAGAAAATAATTGATTGGAAATTAAAAATGTGATTTCTGCAATAAAAATTTAAAAGTAGGGGCTCAATGATAAAATTAAGGAAACTGTCAAGAACATGGAACAACAGGGACACCTGGGTGGCTCATTTGTTGGGCATCTGACTCTTGATTTCGGCTCAGGTCATGATCTCAAAGTTCGTGAGTTTGATTCCCATGTCTGGCTGTGCACTGACGGTGCAGAGTCTGCTTGGGATTCTTTCTCTCTCCCCCCCCCCCCGCCCCTTCTCTCTCTTTCTAAACAAACAAACAAACAAACAAACATAAAAAAGACATGGAATGAAAGAAAAAGGATACAAAACATGAGAGAAAAGACACAAAACATCAAACCAGGCATCCAGGTGTCTAACATCCATCCCAGAAAAACTGAATCCAGTACATGAAAGAGGACATAATTGAGAAATAAAAAAATATATAAATTTTCCAGAGTCCCCCCCAAAACTTCACACCTTCAGAATGAAACGTGTTCCCCCAAAGCTAGAAGAAGAATGAAAAAAGATATGTACACAAATACATCAGTATAAAATTTCACTAAGAATAGATACTCTTAAAAGCCACCACTAAAAAAAAGTAAAGCACACATAAAGTTGGTCAACTACAAAGGGACAAAAATTAGATTGACTGCCGACATTGTAGCATTGATATTGGAAATTACAATATGATCTAGCAGTACCTGGGAAATATTGAGAAAATGACACTATGCCCACTGGCTTGGCTGTCCCAAAGGATGGATGGAGAGAGGCAAGAGACACAGGCAGACATCCGGATCCTTCCGTGTAGTTAGAAGATACAATTACAGCCATACAGAGCACAGAGCAGCAGCACACCCAGTCAGAGTGCAAAACCTCTGGCTTTCACATCTCCCTGAAGGCTCACAGCCGCTGCTGTCCTACCTGGCTCAGGTAAGCATTCCATTCAAGAAGCTGTTTGGGGTGTGTGTGCATGTGTGTGCGTTTAATGTTTATTTATTTATTTTTGAGAGAGAAAGAGAGAGAGAGGGAGACAGAAAATCTGAAGGACAGAGCCTATTATGGGGTTTGAACTCATGAACTATGAGAACCTGAGCCGAAACTGAGAGTCAGACGCATAACCAACTGATCCACCCAGCTGCCCCCGGTGTATTTTTGTATTGAATCCCTATCCACACTCTGCCAGCCCAATAGGAGCAAGTAACTGATTACAACTCCAGCCTGTTCCAGAACGTTCACTGCGAGACAGGATGAATCCGAGGTTAGTCTCCCAAAGTCAGTCTCCTAGGCATCTTGCCCTCCAGCAGATCTACATGTGAGGGTCCCTTGAAGCCATTTCCTGCGCAGTCACCATGGGGACCAAATTCATTTCAGAACTACAAGAGGTCAAAGAGTTTATCTCCCATAGTCTTGCTGAGAAAATAATGACTTGGGAATTTATTCGGAAATTGAAAAATGAAGCTAAAAAAAGAAGAATTTAAGAAGAATGTGGATTGGAGGATTGTCTACAATAACAGAAAGATTTATTCCATGGAAACAACGAAAAGGCGAATCAGATGACAATTGTACAGGGAGTTTATAAAACAATTGGCCCAAATTAGAAACTGAAGTCAAAGGACTTAAGATGAATATCTCCAAGAAAAAAAAAAAAAAGATTTCGCTCATCAGATAGTATTAAAAACCTAGAAACATCCAGGAATTAAAAAGGCATTTATTTCTCTCAACAAGAAACAAGGAAACAATTAGAAACTCCAAGGAAAGCAAACAAGCAAATGTGAGAAAAATCCCAGTGCAAAGACAGAGAGCAAACTAAAATGGCATGGTTTTGAGCAAGGCTGGAACATGAGAGAATTTAATTGCTCCATGGGCTCGAATATTCTTTGAACCGAGCAGGATTAGTGACATAGGATTTCACTGTATTTGGTTCTACAGTAAGTGAAAAATATATAACTATCATACAGGTGGTGATGTTTTATTTTTTAGAGTCAATCTGTAGACAAAACATGAGATATAATTATAGGCACACAAAAGAATTCAAACAGCTGAACTTTGCAAAAATGGTAGTCTGCAACTGATAAGGAAAAAGTGGAAGATGTTGCATCAGCTCTGACTGTTCCTCCTGCAGGGACCATCTCAAGTTTACTGAACTGAAATTTGAGTATATTGTGTAGTTCACTCTACAGTGACTTACCACACACCCTCCACACACTACACATTGCCCTGGGTCTTGAGAGACGATGCTGAGCATGTCTACAGTGCTGACAGGCAAGGTTTCCTGCCCTTGGGGAGCAGGTCATGGGACACTGTGGAGGGAGAGTGCAAGTGACAGAAAGTCGCCATCTTTGACGGCAGGCAAAGAACGTAAGACTCCTTGACAATTATGGTAAAAGCCAAACAAAAAATAAAGTTAGAAATGGTTAAAAGCACTTGCCTCTAGAAAGTAAGACTGGTCGGTGGGGCAGCGGAGTTTAAGAAATGAGTTTTTTTACTTGACTCAATTTGCACTACTTTGAACCTTGCCTTATAAGTATAAGGTTTATCTTAATCATAATTTTTTTTTAAAAAACTGTAATAATGCTACTTCTAACCGGCACGGTCAGAGTGGCTCACACTAAGTGCAAATGTTGCATAAAAGACCTGATGTCAGGGCTTCGGGATCCTGAATTTTGTGCAAAGAGTGTGAAATGGTGCAGCTGGGAGCCATTTTCTTCAATATACACTGTGAAGATTTTGGTCCTATAATTGTGCATCTGGATATTTTAATAGCGGTATGATATAAAATAAGCCTCTAGAAATATACTGTGTTGCCCTTTCTGCTTTTTTTATTGCTGTAAGTTGAGTTTTAATTTTTTAAGTAGTATATAAATATTTTAGAAGGTGCTGTGAAAAAGTGCTTAAGAAAGTACATACTTGGGGCACCTAGGTGGCTCTGTTGGTTAAACAACCAGCTTTGGCTCAGGTCACGATCTCGTAGTTCATGAGTTCAAGCCCTGCATGGGCTCTCTGTTATCAGCTCAGAGCCCACCTCTGATCCTGTCTCCCTCTCTCTCTGCCCCTGCCCCACTTGCTCTCCCTCTCTCTCTGAAAATAAACATTAAAAAAAAAAAGTGCATACTTGTCTATACACAAAAAACATGTTTGAGTGGTTCAACCCCTCTTATAGCCCATATCTAATAGTATGTTGGGATCTAACCATCGTGGGCAACAATGATCCCTGAAAAGATGTGTCCAGAGGTCTGTTTTGCCTGATCCCTTCCAATCTCTTTCGTCATTCTCTCCCAGACTACCTGAAGCTGCCCCTCCATAGCTCTAGAACTCTGGGAGCAGGAACAGTCATGGGGAAAGATGGAGGGTGGAAGGGGGTCCACTTCAGAATGGGGTGGGGTGAGAAAGAACGAGGGGCACTGTGAAAGATCAGCTCTGATCTGGGAGGGACTCTGAGGAGGCATTAGGTTAGAGGTGGGCAGTGAGGGGCAGAGAAGAACAGATCTGCCTGTAAGGCAGGAGAGGGTGTGGGAGCAGTAGGAGAGCTGGTGTGGAGTTTAGGGCAGTGAACAGAGTGGCTCCAAATGGACTGGAAGGAAGGCCTGCAAGGCAGGGATGTGGTGAAGGAAAAGTGAGGGCAACACAGCCAAGCCCTTGTGGTGAGAAATGAACTGCCATAGACATTGCTCAGGAAAGGTGGGCATCCCAGGGCCTGCCTGGGAAGGACACGTGGTCTATCTTAGGTGCTTTGGCCGTGTGGTCTCGGGTCCAAGCCCACCCAGGGACTCGGTGACATAGAATGGAGAATTTGTTTAATGACCCCAGAGCCATAAAGAATCTGATCAACAAAGCATAAAAAATCACTCAGGGACTACCCCTACCTCAGTTGTGTCCAGTTGGGGGTCTGTTCTGTGGCCTACTTCCCATCAACCCCTGCTCTCATCCTTAGAGGAGGTGTACGTGAGCACTCATTTCTGCCTCCACCTCCAGTCTGTCCTGGGACGCGGGTCTGGGTCACAGCTCCTGGACACTGAAGAAACACAGAGGGAGAATGTGTCTGTACTTGACCATCTGAATCAGAGCCCTATGCTCTCAGAAAAAGGCAGTGCCTCCCCCTGACCTACATTTTCAGGGCTCGCGTTCTTAACCCGCCATCGAGGGTGGTGACAGCTGCCAAGCACAGTTAATTCTAGACTGTCCGTGCAGGGCTCGGACACAAAGAACCATGAGTCATTATTGCCTTCTTTCTGCTGTGTAGGAAGAAACTACGACTGATTCCTTTCACCCTGAGCTTCCTGAGAGTCAGAGTCACATGCCATGGGCTTTGGAAACACTGACCTAGGCTTGAGTTCCAACGTCACCATTTTCTAGCTGTGCAGCTTGCAAATTTTAACTCGTCTGAGCTATAATTTTTTTAAATTAACAACTCGATATTAATAATTACCTCATTGTATTATATGGAGGATTAAGTGAAATAATATGCATAAAGTACCTAATTCAGAGTCTGGCACGTTGTACTCATCTTTGTTCTCCCATGTCTAGACATAGGTGGTGTTGAAAGTATCCTTGCCCTCATTTCCTGGCAAAAAAGTGGGACTGCAGGACCCAGCTGTCTCCCATACCCCCCGAGTCAGGTCCACACCCCGTTGTCACTGCCTGCACGTTCTCAGGTATGGTTTTCAGGCAGATCCTCCCTTCTTTCTGTTTATATATCATATAAGCATGCTGCAAACAAGAGGCTGTCTCTGGTTCTTGTCACATCCGTGTTGAGTTGCCATGCTCCCCGACTCTGTGCAGAGGGTGTAGCTGGCTGTCCAATGCCCACTAAGTCAGCATTAAGGCTGGGTCTCAGTCCAGTCCCTGGGCTAGTTTCCCAGGGCTACTCTAGGCAGCCAACCCAGCAGACCTTGCACACCAAAACCTCAATCCCAGCTTCTCCTTCTCTGAGTTCATCCCATGTGGGCAACTGTCTCCTTCAGCTGCGGGAAAAACTCCCAGATACGAGAACAAATGAGTCTGCAGGGTCATTCTGGCCTCTTACTGGATATCAGCAGCCCAGATTCAGAAAGACCTGGGCTTTCCCAGCAAAGGTTCTGGGAAGCCTGCTTTTTCCTCTTTTCTTCTCTTTTCTTGTGTTACTCTATTTTTTAGAGATCCTAGCTGTTGAAAAACATACTTTCTATCAACCACGCTGACAATTTCAACACAAGATAGTGGTTGAGAAGACAGGCTTTAAATTTGGATAGAACTAGAGGTGAATTTCATACCACAATTTATGAGCTGTGTGACCTTGAGCTAGTTACTTTAATCTATCTTCTCATCCCAAACTGAAAATGATAGTATCTATATCATGTATTTCATCATTTGGTTGCAAGTGAAGAAATCGGACTCAGTGGTTTAAAAAAAAAAAAAGGAATAGTTTCTCTCACCTAGCAAGAGCTCTGGAAGTTGTGACTGTGTAGTTTCAGCACCTCAATAACATCTCCAAGATTCTTTTGGCATTTCATCCTTATTGCCTCATGTTTATAAAATGGCTGTTGTGGCTTCAGATATCACATTTATATCAAGGTACCTATATCTTTCCTTTTAACAGGAAAATAGAAGCCTTCGCAGTAGTCTTCGTTCTGGATTTTTCTTTAGATCCTATTAGCCAGAACTGGGAAATATGGCAATTCATAGCAAGGGAGCTGGGAAATTGGGGAATATTATTGGCTTAGACCAAACAGAATTCATATATTGGAGCTGGGCACATTGCAGCTCAGGGGGAAAAAAGTCAGGGTTTAGTTACCTAATGTGATACTGTGATTTATTATAAGAAATACATATTTGGTCTTTGTCCCCATTTCTGGCACACAACTCAAAACCCTTGGAATTTCCTGTGTTGAGAGTTTATCACTCTTTGTTATGTTAATGAGGCAACTTTTGGAAAACACCTCAGGATGGGGGCTGGCCAATGGAGCCTATCTTGCCATGGTTGTTCCATGGTTGCCAATGGGGCCTGATTTTGATTAAAGGGTTAGAACTTTCACTCCTCACCCCCCTCCCAGTCCCCACCTCCCTGCCCCCCACCCTGACCTCAGGGGAGGGGAGACAGGCTGAAGGTGGCATCAATCGCAATGGCCAATAATTTAATCAGCCATGCCTATGTAATGAAGCCTCCATAAAAACCCAAGAGTACAGGGTTCAGAGACTTTCAGGGTTGATGAACATGTGGACATCGGGAGACACCGGGAGAATGGTGTGCCTGGGGAGGACACGGGAGTTCTGCACTCTGCTCACACACCTTGCTCTATGCATCTCTCCCACCTGGCTTTTCCGGAGTTATATCCTTTCATAATAAAGTGGTAATACAGTAAATAAAATGTTTCTCTGAGTTCTGTTAGCCAATCTGGCAAATCCACCAAACCCAAGAAGAGAGTCCTAGGAATCACTGATTTATAGCCAGTTGGTCAGAAGCACAGGTAACCTGGCCATGTAACTGGCATCTGAAGTTGGGGGGGGGGTGAGTGGGAGGGGGGGACTCATGGTGAGGGGGGGGCTCATGGTGAAGGGTAGTCATATGAGACTGAACACTTAACCTGTGAGATCCAATACTATATCCAGGCAGATGGTGATAGAACTGAGTTGAATTGTTGGACGCCCAGTTGGTGTCCCCAGAGAAGTGCAGGTGCAGGTAACCCACACTGGAATGGAGTCTCAGAACCATTTTCCCAAGCAAGAGGTAGGTATGGCTAAAGGGCAAGTAACCAGAGAAGTCTGACTTGACACAGGCTTGTGGTATTAAATTTAAGAATATTTGTAGGGTCGCCTGGGTGGCTTAGTCATTTGAGTATCTGACTCTTGGTTTCAACTCAAATCATGATCTAACAGTTCATGGGTTCGAGCCCCGTGTTGGGCTCCATGCCAACAGTGCGGAGCCTGCTTGGAATTCTGTCCTTCTCTGACCCTCCCCCACTTGTGTGTGCCTGCGCGTGCTCTCTCTCTCTCTCAAAATAAATAAATAAGCCTAAAAAATTGTTTAAAAAAAGAATATTTATAAAGTGCCTAGTGCAGTGTCAGACTTATAAGTAGTGTTTAATACATTATACCCATCATTATCAATAAAATATAAATTGTTGGGGGACCTGGGCGGCTCAGTCAGTTGAGCGTCCAACTCTTGGTTTCAGCTCAGGTCATGATCTCAAGGTTCATGAGTTTGAGTCCCGCATCAGACTCTGCGCTGACAGTGCAGAGGCTGCTTGGGATTCTCTCTCTCTCTCTTTCTCTCTCTCTCTCTCTCTCCCTCCCTCCCTCCCTCCCTCTTTCTCTGCCCCTCCCTAGCTTGTTCTCACTCTCTTAAAATAAATCAATAAAAACTTTAAATATATATATATATATATATATATATATATATATATATATATATATTTTGCCAAAGTTGGTTGATCATGCCCTATAGATAATTAAATATAGTAGTTAGAAAGTGATAAAATTGATAGCACAACTCAGCTGTACTGATTTCTGAGTGTCCCCCACCCCCACCAGCATAGGACTTATTCTCATTCATTCTTTCAGGCACAAATATCAAGTACCAACTTTGCATCAGGTGCAAGGCCAGGTACAGGCAATAATCCCTCTCCCTGACTCCCTAGGCCTCAGAAATTTAATTCCCATACCTTTTGTGCTCGTGTTCTCTGGCTGGAACCCCAGGTCCAAGCTCCTGCAGACCCCTGGATCTTCCCTTTCCCCGCCAAAGTCAGAAACCACAAGAATGGTTTCAACTTAAGGGCAGCACGGTAATTCGTGCCACATCCACACCTTCTTTTTTGGATTTTGAGATTCCCCAGAACACAAATGCGAATGAAGCAGACACCCAAAGAACTAGCAGGGAACTCTTCACAAAGCGCACACTTTTCACGAGCACCAAAACCGGGAGCTTCCCCAGATTCTGTCGACGCCTTATGACTGAATTCAAACGTTTGTCCAGCAAGGGCTGTTCATAAGCAGACCTTCTGTGCTGGACCCCAAGAACACATTCCAGAGCACATCCTCAGTTTCATCAGCAGTGAGGTCCTCAAAGCGGGCCTCATCCTCCATTAATAATGGGGTTAGAACCCATAACGCGGCTGTTCACAGTGCCAGGCCCTGTTCTAGGCACTTTATATACATTCTCTCATTTAATCTTCCTGCACTGCCAGATGGGTACTATTATCTCTAGTTTACAGTTGAGCAAACTGAGGCCCAGAAAGGGTAATTTACCTGAGGTCACACAGCGAGTTGATGGCAAAGCCACAGCTGAAACCTGAGCCTCCAATATCTAATCCCAAATACTGCCTCTGGGGCTATGTGGCCCCTCATTACATGCATTCTCTGGAATAATGTTCCTGCTTCGAATCTTTTTTTTTGCCGTCGGAGTGGAAGTTTTCTAGAGAAAGATAGTATTCCTTAAGCTAGGAGTGTGGATTTTGGCCGCCTGTATTTTCTATAATCGCATTTCTAGAAATGACCAAATTGCTTTTTCTTTCCCTTCCTGTACCTCACCACCAGCACCACCATTTTGCTCTCCTTTTTTGCCACAGAAGAAGCTATGGGAGGTAGCGTTAGAATGAGCTTGACGACGGAATTGCAAAGAATCACTGAAGTGCTGTCCACCCCATCTAAACCGTCTCTACAGGAAGAGACCCTGCCAGTACCAAGGACGCATCTGGGAGAGTATTGTGGAGAGAGAGGTAAGAATAAGGATGGGAATTGCCAATAGGCTGAAAAACGACCTATTTAAATCTGGTAAATATTGGGAGGAAGAGAAATGAAACACATCCTGAAATGGAGATGGGGCAGACCCCTGTTTCCCTTTACTTCGTTCCTGATGCAGAGATTACACAACAGCAGCATGACCTCGCTTGGAGCCTGGGCCAGTGCCACGTGGAGAGAGGGAGGGGAACCAATTCACTGTGTCCTATGCTCAGCTGAACCATTGCTACCTACTTGGTCTGACCAAACTTCAAGCACAGCCTCCTTCCCCTTCCAGTGCACTAGGAAACTGAAGGGAAGCCCCTATACCAGGTGACTCCTGAAAGATTTCTGAAATTGTACCCTGCACACTGTCTCATCCTGTTGTGCTTTACGCCAATGCTGTGTCAGAAAACCAGGGCTCACCTCAGGGTCAACACAGAACAGAAATACCCAGCAGATATGCTAACACTCTCTAGCCTCACGCAGAAGTTCGCTCTGTCATGAAATTTGAATCCAAGAGTTCTTGCAAGAAAATTTGGCCCTGCTGCTCCTGCAGGTCTCAGTGTTCCTGTGACAGTCCTTCAGTCTTTCTGGAAATCAGGGCCATCGTTGTTTCTTATCAGGACATTGCCAGAACCTGCTGGTGTAACATCAGCTTTCTCTAAGACAGACAGATGGGTTCCTGCTGTTCCCTCCTGGAGAAGGGAAGTGAAAGGGCAGATCTATGAAGTGCAGCGTATTTTGGACAGAATCACAAAGCCCAAAAAGCACAGTCACAAGTGGATAATTCTCTTTCTGGTGGGTGGAGGAGGGAGGAAGGGGCAGTGTACAATGACTGCCCATATTCTTCATTTGGAAGAGACTAAAATAAGTAGACATAGGTGTTCGGGTGAAGTAGGATAAACTGAGTGCCAAAGACAGAAAACATGACTGGTTCATTCCATTATCAATGATTCACTTATACAGTCATTCACTTCTCATCCATTCATGTATTCATTTCACATTCATGATTATGTACTGGACATAGCCCTAGAGAGAAGGCAGAGAAAGACCCAAGGATGTAATTCCCCTGCTTTGTGGTAAGGGCTAAAGGAGTCCACGAAGGGTTCACCATCAAGTTGCTCTTTCCTCTTTTTCTCTTACTCACATCCTGCAAAGGTTTGATTTTTAATAATTTGCCTAAGCTTTACTGATCCACTCTCCAGAGCTCTAGAAACACTATCTAGAGTACCATTGAAACAAAAATGATGAAAATGATAATAGACAACACTTACCGAGTACTTTTTGTATGTGAAGTAATGTTCTAAGCATTTTAAGTAGATTACCTTATTTATACATTATAAGAGTATGACAAGCTGGGTACTATTAATATGCTTGTTTTCCAGATAAGAAAGCTGAGGTATAAAGAAATTCATCAACTTGTCAATGCCACACGACAAATAAGAGGAAGAACTGGGATTTGGATGAAGGCAGTCTAGCTCCAAAGCTTCCCTTTTAGCCATTACTCTATCCGTATAATGGATGAAGTGTTTGACCTCAGAGAAAATTTCAAGTATATGTAGTTTTCTTTGCTGACTTGAATCATATAATTTTAAACATCCAATAGTGGTTGCTAGTGGAAACTATTGGAAGCCTGTTCAGTACTAAACCCAGTCATTAACTAGCCACTCTTGAAGCCAGGCTGTGTTTAGCCCTCCCCCAGCAGGGAAGAAACAAATTTTACTGAGAAGGTGTCAAAGTCACACAGCTAGTGAACCATGGGGCCAAGGTTCAAGCCTGTGCCTAGCACGTGGCCTTCAACAAATATTTATTGAGCAATGAATAAATGAATGCATAAAGAAAATGAAAACGCGAGCAAGAAGGCAGGCAGGCAGGCAGGGCTGTGTAGCCCAAAAGTTCATGCTCCATCCTTTGTACTGGTGGTTTTAAATTGTGTGCCACAAAGGCCTCAGGTAATGTGAGGAGGGGTAGTGTGGAATAGCTAGCTACCTGTGAGACTGGAGCCCCAGGCCTCCTATCCCTGCTCCAATCAGAGAATCTCTGCCTCTATATGTGTTAGGTACTGGAGGGCAGGTGTCACCAAAAATAGTAGGGAGACCCAAGTTTCTATCCCTCCACTGAAGAAAACATTAAGCTGGCAAAAATAATCAGAATGAGGAATGTAATTAAAAAAAAAAGATTTGCAAAAACCAGGGAAGTGCTTAATGAAGCAGCTGCTGCTAATTTTAGTAAAAGCATGTGGCATTTTTCTTGCCCACCTACGATCCCCCCCATTCCCTAGCTTGGCCCATGGACATGTTGATGGTTAACTCCCATTCCTCGTGGTTTGGTTTGCTGATGCCAGAGGGGCAATTTAAACTTTGTTATCAAAGAACTGTAGTTGTGCATTTTGACCTGTCGGTTCCCTGACTCACTTGCTCAGAGGCTGCCTTTGTTTTGACCCTCTCAGAATTTTCTCAGGGATGGAATGGCCTTCTGGGCAGCATTCGTTGAAAGGATGTAAAGGCATTTTACTACTGATAGTCACCTGGGGCAAAGGATGGAGAATGGGACAAGCAGCTGACAGACCAAAAATTTGGGAAAGAGTAGCCTGAGGAGGAAGATAACTGAAGGTAAAAGGCTTGGAAGGGTTTCCAGGTAAGCCAGGGAATCTGGAGGTCAATATGCATGCCCAAGTCTGAATATATATACTCAGAAAAAGTGAGGTGATCTGATCTTTGGGTTCTTTGTGAGAGTTAAGACAGTTGTAGATGGTCTGGCTAAGCACTGAAGGACTGTAGTTCACAAACAATCTGCAAAGACTGCAAATATCACAAAGTCTTTTCTGTTTTGTTTTCTTTTTGGTTCCAAACACTTAAGGAAATATCTCTCAGGTTCCTGGATGAATGCTGAGATAATGGAAGTGAGACTTGCATGACCACAGATGACAAGAAATGTATGCAAAATCATTTGGAAAAGTCACTAAATAAGTAGATGATTGTAACTCACAATAAGAAACAATAGCACATCATGGGAAGGGGAAAGAATATGATTTCTGGAGTTATCACTTTATAATACTCAAAATGTCAAGTTTTCAACAAAAATTTAGCAGCACGCCAAGAAACAGGAAACTATGGTGCATTCACAGGAAAAAGAAAATAAAGTGACAGAAATGGTCTCTGAGGAAGCCCAGACAGACAGATTATCTTGAAGATGCTCAAGTCAACTATCTTGAAGATGTTCAAAGAACTAAAGGAAACCAGGAGAATGATGTCTCAACAAATAGAGAATATCAATCAATAATAAAATGAACCAAATAAAAATTCTGGAGCTTGAAAGTACAATAGCTAAAATGAAAAATTCACTAGAGATGTTCAGCAGAAGATCCGACAGGAAGGAGAATCGGGTAACTTGGAGATTGGTCCATTAAAATTATCCAGTCTGAAAAGCATAAAGAAAAAAGAAAGAAGAAAAGTGAACAGACCTAAAGGGACATGTGGGACATCATCAAAAGTACCAACGTGCACACTATGGGAATCTCAGACAGGAGAGGAAAGAGAGAAAGAGGCAAAAAATAAAAATAAAAAAAATAAAAAAAATTGAAGAATTAATGTCCCGAGAGTCCCAAACTGATAAAAAAAACATGAATCGACACCTCCAAAACGTTCAATGAGGCTCAGGTAGGATAAAATCAAAGGCATCCACACTGAGATACATTGTTAATCCAATTGTCAAAAGACAAACATAGTCTTGAAAGCAGCAACAGAGAAGCAACTAGTCATGTGCAAAGGATCCTCAATATAATAACAGCTCGTTTCTCATCAGAAACCACAGAGGCCAGAGGACAATGGGGTAACATATTTAAAGTAGTGAGAAAAAGAAAAAGAAACCCTCTCACCCAATAATTCTATACCTGGCAAAAGTATCCTCCAAAAGTGAAAGAGAAATTAAGATATTCACAGATGAACAAAAACTGAGGGAGTTTATTGCTAGTTGACCTGCCTTAGAGGGTATACCAAAGGGAGTCTTTCAGAATGAAATGAAAGGACACTAGACAGTAACTCAAAACCATATGAAGAAATGAAGAACATCAGCAAAGGTAACTACCTAGGCAAATATGAAACCAGTATTACTGTATTTTTTGGTTTGTAATTCCTCTTTCCTTTCCTATGTGATTTAAAATACAAATGCTGTGGATATTATTTCATTTTATGGAATCACTAAGTTCTTTGTCTCCCCTCATTGTCTAATAATTTCCTCTCCCTCTTTTTTTTAAGCTTCATTATTTTCCACAATTTTATGTTCCATATCACCTATTCTCTCTTCTTCTTCTTCAATTCCCATTGTGACGGTATCCAGTCAGTATTACATCTTAGTTATAGCATTTTTTAAAATTTCAGCCTGACTATTTTAGGTCTTTGACCTCTGAAGCAATGTTTCTCTGGTGTCTTCTATACTTTTTTCAAGGCCAACTATTAGTCTTATGACTGCTGTTCTAAATTCTTGTTCATATATATTGCTTATAACTGTTTTGATCAAGTCCCTTGGCTGTGATTTCTTCTTGACCTTTCTTTTGGGGAGAATTCCTTGGTCTTGTCATATTGGCTAAGTTTCTGTCCTTTGCATGTTTTAAAATCTTGTTATGTTTCCTGCATCTGAGAGTACTACTATATTAAAAAGGGCCATACACTGTCCAGGGCTGGCACTTTAGGAAGTGTTTCTGGTGTGTGCTGTGTGCACTCTGCTGTTGAGTTTTGAATATTCTTTCTCACTGGTCAGTGCTCTGCAGAGCTCCTCTTGCAGTGGGGAGTGTTTAGACCTTTAACTAACCAGATATAAATAACATAACTGATCAAGAATTTAGAATAATAGTCATAAAATTAATCACTGGGCCTGAAAAAAGCATAGAAGACAGCAGAGAATCTATTGCTGCAGAGATCAAGGGACTAAACAATAGTCGTGATGAATTAAAAAATGTTATAAATGAAGTGCAAAATAAAATGGAGGTGACCACAGTGCAGATTGAAGAGGCAGAGGGGAGATTAGGTCAATTAGAAGATAAAATTATGGAAAAAGAGAAAGCTGGAAAAAATAGAGATAAAACAATCCATGATCACGAGGGGGAGAATTAGAGAACTAAGTGATTCAAACAGAACACTATCTGTTATCATAGGAATTCCAGAAGAAGAGAGAGAGAGAGAAAGGGGCTGAAGGTGTTCTTGAACAAATCATAGCTGAGAAAACTTCCCTGATCTGGGGAAGGAAACAGGCATTGAAATCCAAGAGACACAGAGAACTCCCTTTAGACGTAACTTGAATCGATCTTCTGCATATCAGAGAAATTGGCAAAATACAAGGATAAAGAGAGAATTCTGAAAGCAGCTAGGGATAAACAAGCCTTAACATACAAAGGTAGACACATAAGGGTAGTAGCAGACCTATCTACTGAAACTTGGCATGACAAAAAGGAATGGCAGGAAATCGTCAATGTGATGAAGAGAAAAAATATGCAGCCGAGAATCCTTTATCCAGCAAGACTGTCATTCAGAATAGGAGAGATAAAGATTTTCCCAAAGAAACAAAAACTGAAGGAATTCATCACCACTAAACCAGCCCTACAAAAGATCCTAAGGGGGATTCTGTGAGTGAAATGTTGCAAGGACCACAAAATACCAGAGACATCACTACAAGCATGAAACCTACAGATAACACAATGACTCTAAACCCATATCTTTCGATAATAACACTGAATGTAAATGGACTAAATGCTCCAACCAAAAGACATAGGGTATCAGAATGGATTAAAAAAAAAATAAGACCCATCTATTTGCTGTCTATAAGAGACTCATTTTAGACCTGAGGACACCTTCAGATGGAAAGTGAGGGGATGGAGAACTATCTATCATGCTACTGGAAGTCACAAGAAAGCTGGAGTAGCCATACTTATATCAGACAAACTAGACTTTAAATTAAAAGCTGTAACAAGAGATGAAGAAGGGCATTATATAATAATTACAGGGT
This sequence comes from Neofelis nebulosa, assembly GCF_028018385.1. Classification (NCBI taxonomy): domain Eukaryota; kingdom Metazoa; phylum Chordata; class Mammalia; order Carnivora; family Felidae; genus Neofelis; species Neofelis nebulosa. The sequence goes on along the minus strand of NC_080791.1, from coordinate 39,378,330 downwards.
CTATCCATCAGGAAGAGCCAACAATTATAAATGTCTATGCACCGAATACAGGAGCCCCCAAATATATAAAACAATGAATCACAAACATAAGCAACCTTATTGATAAGAATGTGGTAATTGCAGTGGACTTTAATATTCCACTTACAACAATGGATAGATCATCTAGACAGAGAATCAGTAAAGAAACAATGGCCCTGAATGATACATTGGATCAGATGGACTTGACACATATATTTAGAACTCTTCATCCCAAAGCAACAGAATACACTTTCTTCTCAAGTGTGCATGGAACATTCTCCAAGATAGATCACATACTGGGTCACAAAACAGCCCTTAATAAGTATAAAAGAATTGAGATCATACCATGTACACTTTCAGATAACAATGTTATGAAACTTGAAAGCAACCACAGGAAAAAGTCTGGAAAATCTCCAAAAGCATGGAGGTTAAAGAACATCTTACTAAAGAATTAATGGGTCAACCAGGCAATTACAGAAGAAATTAAAAAATATATGGCAACAAATGAAAATGAAAATACAACAATCCAAACACTTTGGGATGCAGCGAAGGCAGTCCTGAGAGGAAAATACATTGCAATCCAGGCCTATCTCAAGAAACAAGAAAAATCCCAAATGCAAAATCTAACAGCACACCTAAAGGAACTAGAAGCAGAACAGCAAAGACACCCCAAACCCAGGAGAAGAAGAAGGATAAATAATAAAAATCAGAGCAGAAATAAACAATATAGTATCCAAAAAACAGTAGAGCATATCAATGAAACCAAGAGTTGGTTTTTTGAAAACAAAAAACAAAAAACAAAATTGATAAACCTCTAGTCAGGCTTCTCAAAAAGAAAAGGGAGATGACCCAAATAGATAAAATCATGAATGAAAGTGGAATTATTACAACCAATCCCTTAGAAATATAAGCAATTATCAGGGAATACTATGAAAAATTATATGCCAACAAACTGGACAACCTGGAAGAAATGGACAAATTCCTAAGCACCCACACACTTCCAAAACTCAAACAGGAAGAAATAGAAAACTTGAACAGACCATAACCAGTGAAGAAATTGAGTCAGTTATCAAAAATCTCCCAACAAAGAAGAGTCCAGGACCAGATGGCTTCCCTGGGGAATTCTACCAGACACTTAAAGCAGAGATAATACCTATCTTTCTCAAGCTGTTCCAAAAAATAGAAAGGGAAGGAAAACTTCCAGACTCATTCTATGAAGCCAGCATTACTTTGATTCCCAAACCAGACAGAGACCCAGCAAAAAAAGAGAACTACAGGCCAATATCCCTGATGAATATGGATGCAAAAATCTTCAACAAGATATTAGCAAATCAAATTTAACAGCATATAAAAAGAATTATTCACCATGATCAAGTGGGATTCATTCCTGCACTTCAGGGCTGGTTCAATATTCACAAATCAATCAATGTGATACATCACATTAATAAAAGAAGAGATAAGAACCATATGATCCTGTCAATAGATACAGAAAAAACATTTGACAAAATTCAGCGTCCTTTCTTAATCAAAACCCTCAAGAAAGTCGGGATAGAAGGAAAATACTTAAACAGCATAAAAGCCATTTATGAAAAGCCCACAGCTGGGGCACCTGGGTGGCTTAGTCGGTTGAGCGTCTAACTTTGGCTCAGGTCATGGTCTCATGGTTCGTGAGTTTGAGCCCCACATCAGGCTCTGTGCTGTTAGCTCAGAGCCTGGAGCCTGCTTTAGATTCTGTGTCTCCCTCTCTCTCTGCCTCTGTTCTGCTCACACTCTGTCTCTGTCTCTCAAAAAAAGTGAATAAACATTTAAAAAATATTAAAAAAAAAAAAAAGCCCATAGCTAATATCATCTTCAATGGGGAAAAACTGAGAGCTTTCCCCTGAGATCAGGAACACAAGAGCGATGCCCACTCTCAGCACTGTTGTTTAACATAGTGTTGGAAGTCCAAGCATCAGCAATCAGACAACAAAATGAAATCAAAAGCATCAAAATTGGCAAAGATGAAGTCAAACTTTCACTTTTCGCAGACAATATGATATTCTACATGGAAAACCAGACAGACTCCACCAAAAGTCTACTAGAGCTGATACATGAATTCAGCAAATTTGCAGGGTACAAAATTAATGTACGGAAATTGGTTGCATTTTTATATACCAATAATGAAACAACAGAAAGAAAAATAAAGAAACTAATCCCATTCACAATTGCACCAAGAATCACAAAATACCTAGGAATAAACCTAACCAAAGATGTAAAAGATCTTTATGCTGAAAACTATATAAAGCTTATGAAGGAAATTGAAGAAGATACAAAGAAATGGAAAAACATTCCATGCTCATGGATTGGAAGAATAAATATTGTTAAAATGTCAATACTACCCAAGGCAATCTACACATTCAATGCAATCCCAATCAAAATTGCACGAGCATTCTTCTCAAAGCTAGAACAAATAATCCTAAAATTTGTATGGAACCACAAAAGACCCCGAATAGCCAAAGTAATATTGAAGAAGAAAACCAAAGCGGGAAGCATCACAATCCCAGACTTTAGCCTTTACTACAAAGCTGTAATCATCAAGACAGTATGGTATGGGCACAAAAACAGACACATAGGCCAATGGAATAGAATAGAGACTCCAGAATTGAACCCACAAACGTATGGCCAACTAATCTTTGACAAAGCAGGAAAGAGTATCCAATGGAAAAAAGACAGTCTCTTTAACAAATGGTGCTGGGAGAACCGGACAGCAACGTTCAGAAGAATGAAACTAGACCACTTTCTTACACCATACACAAAAATAAACTCAAAATGGATAAAGGACCTGAATGTGAGACAGGAAACCATCCAAACCCTAGAGGAGAAGCAGGCAAAGACCTCTTTGACCTCAGCTGCAGCAATTTCTTGCTGGACCCATCTCCAAAGGCAAGGAATTAAAAGCAAAAATGAACTATTGGGACCTCATCAAGATAAAAAGCTTCTGCACTGCAAAGGAAACAATCAACAAAACTAAAAGGCAACGAATGGATTGGCAAAGTTATTTGCAAATGACATATTAGATAAAGGGCTAGTATCCAAAATCTATAAAGAACTCACCAAACTCCACACCCAAAAAACAAATAATCCAGTGAAGAAATGGGAAGAAGACATGAATAGACACTTTTCTAAAGAAGACATCCAGATGACCAACAGGCACATGAAAAGATGCTCAATGTCACTCCTCATCAGGGAAATACAAATCAAAACCACACTGAGATGCCACCTCATGCCAGTCAGAGTAGCTAAAATGAACAAATCAGGAGACTATAGAAGGCTGGCAAGGATATGGAGAAATGGGAACCCTCTTGCACTGTTGGTAGGAATGCAAACTGGTGCAGCTGCTCTGGAAAACAGTGTGGAGCTTCCTCAAAAAATTAAAAATAGATCTACCCTATGACCCAGCAATAGCACTGCTAGGAATTTACCCAAGAGATACAGGAGTGCATAGGGGTACATGTACCTCAATGTTTATAGCAGCACTCTCAACAATAGCCAAATTATGGAAAGAGCCTAAATGTCCATCAACCGACAAATGGATAAAGAAGGTGTGGTTTATATATACAATGGAATACTACTCGGCAATGAGAAAGAATGAAATCTGGCCATTTATAGCAATGTTGGTGGAACTGGAGGGTATTACACTAAGTGAAATAAGTCAGGCAGAGAAAGACAGATACCATATGTTTTCACTCATATGTGGATCCTGAGAAACTTAACAGAAGACCATGGGGGAGGGGAAGGGGGAAAAAAAGTTACAGAGAGGCAGGGAGGCAAACCATAAGAGACTCTTAAATACTGAGAACAAACTGAGGGTTGGTGGGGGGTGGGGGAGAGGAGAAAGTGGGTGATGGGCATTAAGGAGGGCACTTGTTGGGATGAGCACTGGGTGTTGTATGGAAACCAATTTGACAATAAATTACATTTAATATAAAAAAAAAAAGAAATGAGAGGAAATCAAAATGGCACACAAGAGAAAAAACGAAAGAAGAATTTAGAGGTTCTCTGGCTCATCCTGCCAAAAGAAGCAAAGATTGTCTTTCACTGGATCTGACATGTAGCCCATGGGCAAAATGAGGCTACTCCAAACAGAAATTCAGCCCATATAAGGCTTTTACCCAAAATATAATATAAATGTGAAGCATTATCTAAGTAATAGGTATGACCCAGGAGCTTGATATGGTCTGAGCACCTTCCCCACTATTGCTACTGTGAAACTGATGCCTGTTGCCACATAGCAGCCCAGGACTTCCCTATGTGTGATCAGCAAAGCACTCATGCCACGATGTTTGTGGTTATAACACACACAAGGACTGCTGTGGTCAAATATGTTTAGAAATACTGGGTTAAGAGGAGTTCAAGAAATGTCTTTATTGCAGGGCACCTTGTTGTTATATATCATGCATATAGACTGAGTCCTCAGGAGGTGGTGATAGCATGAATACTTCCCCAATTTTTTATGAAAGAATCTGTTATTTGGGAGACGGGGGCTTCAGGGAACATCCTTTAGGAAAGAGTTAAACATAGTATGGAGGTTTTCTATACCTCACGTTCTTCATGACCACAGATGGGGCGATGGCATTTAGGGTTGCTGTGTAATAACCTGAGTGACATACCTGGCCCAGTGCCTGAGCAAGCACTTAATACTTTGCAGATTTGATTATAAGATCTAAGTGCCAAGGAATAATTCAATAGACTTTTTTGTCCTGTTTAATGTCAAACAGGAGAACACAGATTTTGAAGCTAGATAGACCTAGACTCAAATCCTTATTTCTCACCGCTAATTATGGATTTTAATAAGTTCTACAAAACACCTGCACAGCCACATCTAGGTTAGTGTTACTGAATAACAGGGGATACTAACCCAGACAAGATGACATATAGAATTGACTATCACAGTCTTCTCTTGTCAGCTTGGCACTCACACACATCTTAAACCATACTTAATCTCCAAGTAAAGACAATAAAGTCATACTACCATATGATACAGTTATCTCAAATACAACCAGTAAAGTGCTAATCCATTCCAAGGAGAGTTAAGATCCTTGGGTGATATTTACTCTTCTCCTTTGATATCCTATAATTTAAATACTGTGGTATAAAATTAACTATTACAGGGCACCTGGATGGCTCAGTCGGTTAAGTGTCTGACTTCGGCTCAGGTCATAAGCTTGCTGTTTGGGAGTTTGAGCCCCACATCGGTCTCTCTGCTGTCAGCACACAGCCTGCTTTGGATCCTCTGTCCCCCTCTATCTCTGCCCCTCCCCTGCTTGTGCTGTCTCTCCCAAAATAAATAAACTTTAAATAAATAAAATTAACTATTACTAATATATCTTAGGTTAGATGATAAGGAGATAAGAGCTTAAACAACTTGTATAACCTGAGGTCATCTGTAAAATGGGTTTATAATACCTATGCAGGGTTATTTGCTAATTCATTCAGCAATCATTTGGACTAATCAGTACAAACTGTGTAGTATACAGTATTGAACTACACATGGTTTTTGCCCCTGACTAGCACATAAGACAATGAGATAAGGTCTATCAAGAGTTTGGGCCTAGACCAGAGTAATACTTGAGAAACTTTAGCTGACTTCCCCTTTCTCCAGGAATGGGAAAGGCACAGTTCTCAGAATAACCAATGGTAGATGGTGTCTCCTCACTCCACCTAAAGGGACCATTCATCCTGCAGTAGAAAACCCAGGAAACTTCTTCTGAATCCAAAGAAATCACCATGCCAGGGAATTTGGAGGAGATCGAGAGTTTCCACATTTCTGTGGATATGTGCAGTGCTCTGTGTTTAAGGACAATGCACTAAGATGACTCAGTAGTTCCTCTTAAGCCCCAGTGTCCATAGCAACCAGACATTCCACAGGCTTTGATTAAAAACAAAAACAAACAAAAAAACAGAATCATCAACTCAGGTATGAGGAGACGTTTAGCAATTAAAATCTAGTTTCATAAACTATTTGAATATTTACAATCATTAACATTTTTCCAGAGTATTAAGTCTTCAGTAAACATCATACATTTAAGAGCTCCTCATAATGTTATATCATAATGGTTTAGAATAGAGGTCATGGAAGAATCAGAAAATTCACTTTTCTAGAAATGCCAACTGCTTCATCATTGTTTTACCGGAAGGCAATTTACCCACAGTCTCTTGCAAAATTGATTTTTCCCATCTCTACCTTGTCATTTGTAGGCACAAGGGCATGAGGAGTCAAATATTTGCCAACTTCAAATGATCCATTTTCTACCACTTTCTTTCCAATAAACAACAGAACACATGATGGACCTTCCAATCCTTCTGTGCATTTTCTCAGACATTTTCAACGTAAGACCAAGACATACAGACCAAAACAAACCTAGAATATTTATATTTGTTTGTGTATTTCCTTTAGTCTGTGAAATACAAGCTGATCCAATTCCATTCTTTGAACTTGAAATTATGTACATGCCTTAGAGAAAAACAATTCACCAGCCACAATAGCCAAAGCTTATGGTTAACAGAGCTGTGGGGAGTCAAGAAGATGAGTAAGACAAGACCAAAACAATTTTAAAAAAAGATGGACATCCACAAGCTTGTACACCACATACACATAACTCTTATAACTCTTACCACAAAAATTCTGAGGCTTCCTAGAATTTGTCCTGGTACACTTCTTAGTAAAAATGAATCATGGAAGAGAATCCTTCTTACCAAAAAGAATTACTTGTTCATTCAATAAATACCTAGTGAGTGTCTACTCTGTACCAGGCACTCAGTTACAGCTGTGAAACTGACAGACACAGTCCCCACTGGTCTAGGAGCTTTCAGGCCACTAGGGAACATGTAAGTGGGCAGGCGATTCTGGGATAGTTGTGGCATCATAATAGAGGCCACCCACAGGTTGTGAGAGTACCAGGAGGGACACCTAACTTAGACTTGGACTTCCTTGAATGTGGGCCACTCCAATCTGAGACCTAAAAAATAAGGTGTCTGATAAGTACTAAGAGTGTTGAGGACAGGGGTAAGGTCCCAAGTAAAAGGGGACAGCATGTGTAGAGACCTGAGAAAGAGTGACCACAGAATGTTGAAAGTTTTAAAGATCAGTTTAGCTGGGGCTTGGGACCCCTGTCTCTTTTAAGGCTAACACCAGCATTGGCTCACGTCCCATAGATTGTTGGCGGGCGGGGGGGGGGGGGGAGCTGGAGGGAGAGTACAGTGGTGCTAAGTGTCATGATCTAAGCAGCCATGCCTGGACAGGACCTCAAAACCATCTAAACCATACGTATTATAACCATGTAAATTTGTCCCAATCTAAACGAACATATTTAGGAATGTTTCAAGATCCTCTGAGAGGAGCTACACATAGGTCTGTGCTTTCCCAGACAAATTTTCAATTTTAAATACAGTAGGCAGGTGGGATGAAACATCCAAGGGACGGGTGCTGGAAATTGGACCTGAGGAAACAGCACTGTCCCCAGGCTCAAAAAGACTGGGTTCTACATACAAGTTCAGGCCCCTGTGGATCGTCAGATGTGGCACATACCACTCACTCATTTATTCAAATGTTTGGGGGCTCTTACATACACCATAAACTGTGCTGGAGGCTAGTAGCCAAAGGAGGAAACAAAGTCCTCACCCTCAGGGAACTCCAAATCTACATAGGGAGGCAAGCAATGCAGAAGATTATGCTACCTTGTAATCCCCTTCTTGGATAGTGTGGCGTCATAATAGAGGTATTTTTAGACCAATACTAAAAAAATAGTATGGAAACCTATGGGAGTCCACAGAAGGGACCCTAACCTAGGGAGGGGCAAAGGCAGGCTTCCTAGAGGTGATGCTGCTTGAGTGGAGCCCTAAGAGAAGAGTACTTGGGTGAAGAAGCCGGGAAAGGTCATTCCTGGCAGATGGAGCTGTAGGTGCTAAGGTACAGGGCAGGAGCAAATTCAGATAGCAGCAAGGATTTCAGCATGGCAAGTGTGTCCGGTGAGGATGGGATTGGGAGGAAGAGGAACTTCCGCAGTAGCCAATTGCCAGGCCATGAAGAATTCTGTGTGTCATGTTAAAGGATTCGCATGAGGTGGGAGAGGAAAAATAGTCCAGGATAACTCCAGGACCATGACCTGGATGACTAGAGGGAGAGGGTCCCAGTAACCAAGAAAGAAAAGCAGATTGAATGAAGAGCTAAGAACAACCAGGTTATATTGAGTATAAGGCGCCTGTTGGAAATCCAAGTAAAATACTCCTGGAGATAGATCAGTAGACACCCTCACATATCTGCCATTCTACAGGTCAGGACTGGAGAGAGATTTAAGAGTCACCTGCAGAGAGGAGACAGATCACTGAAGTTACACTGGGGGTAAGGTTGCACAGAGAGAGTATGGACAGTAGAAAGAAAAGAGGCCCAAGGAGAGCGTTCAAAAAAACCCACTTAAATGGCAGATGGAGGAAATAGAGCCTACCAAGGAGACGGAGAAGGGACAAGTTGAAATCTTGGAGGGAAACCAGGACACAGAGGAGCCCTGGGAATCAAGGAGGAGATGAGTTTTAAGAAGGTAGGAGGGATTCTGTTGGCCAAAGGCAGCTGAGAGGTCAACTAGGATAGAACAATTTGGAGGTTGTTAGTGAAGTTGGCAAGAGTGGATGCCATGGGATGGCAAGCAGAAGCTGAACACCAATGGTTCATAAATGAATGTGAGGTGACACAAAGAAGCCACAATGAACACACACAGGTGTGTTTTTAGGAAGCAAGCCTGGGAAGAGAGAGAGAGAGAGAGAGAGAGAGAGAGAGAGGTTTGTAGCTGGGGTGAAAGTTCAGGTCAAGAGATATTTGCGGGGAGGGATGCCAGGAGGATTGAGAGAGACAATGCATTGATTTCAGCTGCACATTTTAAACTGCAAACCTTAGTTATTTCTTAAAACCCATCTCCCAGCCGCCCGGCAGCAACCTGGTTTGGATGTCACAGTGAGACGCTGGCACTGGGGAAACCGTGTTGAAGGGAAAAGAATCCAGCAGCCTGAGAAGAGAAGTAGGCGAGTAAAGACATTTGTTCTTTGTGACATACCTTTCTTCCAACTCCGATTTTCAGCTAATCACTTTCTGGTGGGACTTTGATGTTTTTCTGTTTCAACCTACTTGGACTCTCTTCAACACTGACAGGCTTCACACTCATTTCCTTTTGTGGTGGCTAGACCTAGAAAGTGGTCTCTTCACATGGTGACGAAAGGGCACTGACACACTGAGATCTCACAGAACTCACCAGAAACTGTAGATGTTCCCAGGTGGAAGTCGGAGGGGGAGGGAGGCCAGAAGGGGGAGAGAAGGGAGAGAAAGAGGATGGTGAGGAGAGAAGATAGGGAACAGAAAATGAGAGGTCATTTTAAACTCCAGGTGAGGATGGAATAAAGGAAGGGAGGGAAGATGGAAGGGCAAGGAGAGAGGATAGGTCAGGTTAACCTAGGGAAGCGCGTGGATAGTTTTATTCTATGCAGGTATTTTCTGCCCATTTCCTCAGCAAACATGTATTGACTAGTCACTCTGGGCCAGGCACTGTGTTTGGCACTGTGAGTACTCCTGTGGTAAATTCCACGTCGGTGACAAGCATAAAACCCCAAGAGAACAATTCACCAATCCTGGGGGGAACCACACAAGTTCCCTGAGTAGCCATCTGTCCTCTGAGCTAAAGGGCCAGTAGGAGTTACCAGTCACAGAGAGTGAGCTCTGAGAGAACAGCCAGGCAAAGGAGAGTGATGGGAAGTTAGGGATGTTGAGGGGTGAGGATTGCCTGCAAGGCAGGTGAGAGAAAGGACCACAGGTTAGCATGGAAAAGTAAATAGGGACCAAATTAAACAGGGTTCTTGTGACATGTTAAGGTTGGGACTTACCTTAAGCCTAGAAGGGTTTTAAACATGGGAGTAGCTTAATCTTTACCTTCTTTAAAAAAAAAAAAAAAAGTTTATTTATTTATTTTGTGTGTGTGTGTGTGTGTGTGTGTGTGTGAGAGAGAGAGAGAGAGAGAGAGAGAGAGAGCGCACCAGCAAGAGAGGGAAAAAGAATCCCAAGTAGGCTCCAAGGTATCAGCACAGAGCTGGACACAGGGCTCAAACTCACAAACCCAGATGACCTGAACCTAAGAGTCAGACACTTAACCAACTGAACCAACCAGGTGCCCCTAATCATCTTTACATTTAAAAAAAATAATTTGAAGCGAAAAAACCTGCAGGCAAATATTGAACTCTGGTTAATGATAAGGATGCACAAATTATTTAGGAGGATGTTGGTGACTAAAAGGAAGACTGATGGATGACCAGAAGGCTAGGTAGATGTGGGAAAAATATAGCAAAAGGGTAATGGCAAAATCAAAGTTGTGGTTATATGGGGGTTCACTGTAAAATTCTCTCAACTTTCCTTATGTCTGAAAACTTTCATAGTAAAATACTGGGAAATTAGATCACTCTGGCCGCTGCTTGGATAAAGGTTTTGGAAAGGGGCAAGGGAGCCAGTTAGTAATTGAGGCAAGGCGTGGCCACAGCCCAGGAATTGGGAAGAACCAGGGATAAAAGAATTCGAATTGAAGAGATCCTTTGGGAGGGGGGCGCTTGGGTGGCTCAGTAGGTTAAGTGTTCAACTCTTGATTTTGACTCAGATCATGATCTCACGGTTAGTGGGATGGAGCCCATGCTCTGCGCTGATATCACAGAGCCTGCTTAGCATTCTCTCTCTCTCCTTGTCTCTCTGCCCTTCCCCTGCTCATGCTCTCCCTTTCTCTCTTCCTCGCTCTCTGTTTTAATTAAAGAAAAAATTTTTTTAAATTTTTTTCAACGTTTTTTATTTATTTTGGGGACAGAGAGAGACAGAGCATGAACGGGGGAGGGGCAGAGAGAGAGGGAGACACAGAATCGGAAACAGGCTCCAGGCTCTGAGCCATCAGCCCAGAGCCCGACGCGGGGCTCGAACTCACGGACCGTGAGATCGTGACCTGGCTGAAGTCGGACGCTTAACCGACTGCGCCACCCAGGCGCCCCATGAAAAAATTTTTTAAGATACTCAGGAAGCTAAATCAACAGTTTGGTGATGGAAAGGATGTGGAGGGAAGGAGGACTAGAGGTAAACAAACCTGCCTTAGCCACACACCAATTAAGCGTCAAGTCAAAGATGGCCAATAGATTTTGGGGTGAAAAGAAGAACTCATGAGGCCCATTAAGAACTCTGAATCACCAATGTCCCCTTCAGCTGGCCTCTGACTTCAGATTCTCACCAGGAGATTCCTGGCATGAATTCTTGCCTTCTTAGTCTGCTCTCAGAACTCAGTGGGGCTGGGCACCTTGGGCGACCTCACAAGCAGTTGGGTGGGGGGCGGGGGGGGGACCCGGAGAGGGGCTCCTACCGTGCATGCGTGGTGGCCTGCTCGGGGCTGGGCTCTCCTGCCCAGCTCTCCCTCTCGTCAGACCTCTCTGAGAGCTGCTTTCTGAGAGCTGCTCTGCTCTCATCAATTTAAGTGTTCTGTTTTGTTTCTTTAGAGCAAAATTGTTTGGGGTCAGCAGCTTTCAATGGCTTCATCCACAGCCAGCTTTAATTTACCAGCTTTCAGTTACAAAACAGATTTGTCTGGAAGACTCAATCACAATAGAGCAAAAATGAGTTTTCTTCAAGGGCTGCTAACTGCCTCTTTGCTGGAGCAGATGTTGGCCTGATGGTTCTCCGAGAGGCAGCCTCCATAATCCCTCCCTCCCCCGGAACCCGCACAGACTGTAATTTTAGCTCATTTCCTACAGCCTTGTCCTAGAGACTGTTAGCGAGCCCCTCCTCGTCCTCCTTCCCTCCACGTGAAGAATGTTTACCAGAGGACCTGTTTTACATTTCAGTAATTACTCCTGCGCTTCATTCCTGGATTCTTGTCCCTGGCACATCCACAGTTTGCAGCAAACTCAGTGTTAAACCCCAACGCTCTTTCCTCCTCAAGGCTTACTGCCCGTGAGTGTTTGTCAGGACTTGAACAGGACAGGCCTGTCTGCTCTGCCCCTGCTGAGTGGACGCTGGTGGAAAGAGACCCAGGCTTCAGAAATGCAGTTCCTATTTGGTATCGGACCCTGAAAGGGGGACTCCTAACTCTGCTTAAGGCAGGGACTTGGGAGGCTGGGCCGGTAACCATCACTGTTCCCAAATAAAGCTGGCACAGGTCTCCCAACACACAATCTGATGGTGGCATTTGACTCTTTAAAACACAGACTTCGCTTGAGACCTGGATGGCACCTACCCCTTCAGTCTTGGAGGCTGCCCCCGTCAGCTGGTCCTTAGGCATCAGATATGGGGTGTTGACCTGAGTTCAGATCCTAGCTCTCCCACTCCCCAGCTGAGCCTCAGCCTCCCCACAGTTAAATCAAGGAGGGCATTCAGCTTGGGGGTCGTTTCTAGGGGCTTTGTTTCCCTCAAAGATAAAAACGCTTTTATTGTTCTCATTTCCTATGTGTTGGTAACATGTCAGTCACTTTGGCTGCTTGTCCCTTGGAGAGGGGACTGGGTTCAAGAAACAGGCAAGGAGAGGGGCTCCTTTTCCAGCATTTTCATTACCTTTGGGACTCTCCCAAGAGTCCTGTCCCAGTTTCCCAGCCTCTCCTTGTTAAGAAGGACTTCCTTGTGTGCATCATCACTGCTGAGGCCAGTTGCAGAATATTTCACAGGACAGGGTCTCTGCATGCTAAGGGAGACAGTTCTGTGGGCTGTGGAGGGACTTTTTTGGTTTTGTTGGTTTGGGCTTTGGTCACACCTTTAAATTCTTGGGTCTCCAAGGCCCCACTTTATCTCTGGGTCACTGTGCTGCCGTGCCTATTCCCTGGCAGGAGCCTTAGCTCCTGTGGGCTGACAGAGGTCACTGTTACTCAAGCCACCAGAGGGTGCATCCCAGGTACCTGAGCTGACAAAGGGGCAGGCGGAGCTGCGGAACAGGGCGAGAAACACTACACAGGAGAAAGGAAAAGAATTAAAGCCGCTAAGACTTACTCTGTGCCAGGCACGATGCCAAGTCCGTATGGTGTATTTTCTCTTTCACTGCGTTCCCCCAGCAATCTCTGTTATAAAACGGCCCTCTATACAGATAGGAAAACTTAGAGAGTTTGGCATTTCCTCCAGGTCATCCAGCTGGCAAGGAGCAGAGCCAAGAGCGGAAGTCAGTAGCCGACCAGAGCCCGGGATCCTACCCACTACCTTGTCTCTGCTTCTCTGAGTAAGTGAAAGCCTCAGGCTCCAACCACAGAAGACCCCTTCACCTCGGTGAGGTGGATGTGTTTAACCGGAGCCACCTGGAACTCTGTATTTGCACCTGGGCTGGTAGGAAGTGGAGTGGGTGATAAATGAGCAAGATGGCAGCCTCCAGTCTCTGGAGGTGGGAGGGAGCGGCTCCTGCTATGAAAGTAAGTATGAAGAAAGCACTGGAAGGAGGAGCATCTTTCCTCTAATTCCCCTGATGCACCAGATTCTTTAAAGATACGGGATGGCTGCAGCTATGCCTGAGACTGGAGGGGGGTAGCCGCAGATTTGGACTTGAGGGTAGGCTTGGAAAGCGGGACGGGGTCTCCATCCCCAGCCTGCTTGATGCTCTAAACTCAGGTGAGGCCAGAGGTTTTCAATTTCACTCTGATGGGTCCGTGGTCCCTCTTGCAAGGCCTGGGGGACTGTGGGAGCCAAGGGGTCCTGGGTGGGTGAAGGCTGAGGGAGCCCTGTTTCCCAAAGTGTTGGGCACTTGAGACAGGGTGCTCTTCTGCCTTTCTCCTTTTTGTCTCTCACTTCCTTCCCTCACATTACCAGCACTGCCCAGAACAGAGTAGAAAACACAGTGCTCAACAAACACCAAGGGAAAAGTCAGCCTTCTCACTCCTGTGGTGAGGACCTGACTTTGGGTGCACAAGGCCGGCACATCTGACTGCCTGGGCATGCTCCCTGGCTCTGAGGTGCCCGCAAGTCTGCTGGGTGTCCAGGCTCCTGCTCAGGAGGGTTGGTGATGGGTTGGAGCTGGTGGAGGGAGAGGGGCTGCCATCATGGCTGGCTCTCAATGGTGTAAGGATTGCACTTGTCCCACTACCATGTCCCACCATGCCCTCTGTCCCCTGTAGAATCTGGTGATTTGCTCTGTTCTTCACCCAGAATTAAAGCTCTGAATTCCAGCCCGTATGTCATGGAGTTGGAAAGTCTGCCTTGGAAGGGGAGGGACCAAGAAAAGCTCCCCCAGAGCAGGCTGGAGCCATTTCACCAGACCCTCCCTTACCTCAGGGCTGGCCTCTTCCTGGTATTTCACTCACGTGTCTGTGCATCCGTTGGGGGTGGGTGTCAGAACTCTCAGGTTTGTTTCACCTGCCCTGACGTTTTATGATGCTGCCTCAGATAGAGGTCCTAGGGGCAGCCAGAGTGTCATGATCACTTGAGGGAGGGAGCCTTGAAACCCATACTCACTCCCTGGGAGAGTAGAGAGAATGGAGCGGGCGTCCTGTCTATCACACAAGCAGGTGGGTCTCCTCTCTGCAGTAGGCCATGGGACGGTGGTGGCAGCTCGTGTTACGGCTGTGGACAGTCGTGCCCATCTGGGCTGGGGACGAGCTGCTCGATGTCTGCATGAACACCAAACACCACAAGCGAGAGCCTGGCCCAGAAGACCAGCTCTACGATGAGGTACAAAGACCAGACCTTGCCTGGGGACGGGAGTGAGGCTGCTTTGGCAGATCAGGGAAAAGACACAAATGCCAAGATGGCTTTTGAACTATCACCAACCCTCACTCACTTGCTTCCTTATGTTAGGATTTGGGCAAAGACCACTGGAGGGACACTTTGGCCTTTTGAGATCATAACTGTTTTTTTTTTTTTTTAATTTTTTTTTTTAACGTTTATTTTTTTTTTAGACAGAGACAGAGCATGAACGGGGGAGGGTCAGAGAGTGAGGGAGACACAGAATCTGAAACAGGCTCCAGGCTCTGAGCTGTCAGCACAGAGCCCGATGCGGGGCTCAAACTCACGGACCGTGAGATCATGACCTGAGCCGAAGTCGGACGCTTAACGGACTGAGCCACCCAGGCGCCCCGAGATCATAACTGTTGAGTATTTCCACGTCCCCATACCTGAGCTGCCCGGCCACTTGGGGGACAGGGGCAGGGGCAGCTCATGATCCAAGAGGTCCATCACTGGTTCAGCATACATTCAAACAAACCAGGTCCCCCTTCTTTAGCCTTCCTACCCATAGGCACCGGGGAGACCTATGACTCAGATGACTCCTCCCCAGACCCCTAGAGGCAACTGACAGGGGCACGGGAGGAGTCGTGGAGCTGATTTTTACCTATAAGCTCTTCTCAACTCTGGTGCCCTCCCATCCAGGGCAGCCGCACACTCCTCTGGGTCTCGTGGGGTTCCTCTGCTGCCTTTAGGAGCTGAGATCCTGGAAACCCTGTTTCTAGGGAATGGCAGCAGCCTGTGGCAGGGAGATTGGTGTGCAGGAGCCCTTTGGCTACAAATATTGACATATTATCACCATTCCTTCTAGATGGGCATTGCTGGCCTGAAGTCCTCCCATTTGCCCAGGCCCTCTTCTAGGGGACATTTTTACCTCTCTGCCCTGGACACTCCTCCATCTCCTGCCTCTTATCCAACCCCCTGCCTTTTGCTTCTTCTTCCACCTTCAGTGCACCCCCTGGAAAGACAATGCCTGCTGCACGGCCAGCACAAGCTGGGAAGCCCACCTCGATGTGTCCCTCCTTTACAACTTCAGCTTGATTCACTGTGGGTTGATGATGCCAGGCTGTGAGAAGCACTTCATCCAGGCTATCTGCTTCTATGAGTGCTCCCCAAACCTGGGACCTTGGATCCGGAAGGTCAGAAGGCTGGGCTGGGGAGGCAGGAGGCACATCCACACAGTGCCCTGTTACTAAGAGCCTGAGGTCCACGATGCTAGCAGGAGCAGGACACGCTGTCCCCCTACGGACCAGAGCAGAGTCAGAAGCCGGGTTGGGGAAAAAAGTGGAGAGAAAGCCACCTCTGGGTCCCAAAGAGCAGCATAGGGGAGCACAAATGAGAACTTTAGGATAAGGGACAACACTAAAACCTTGGGATGCGAGCATAATTCATTCTGGAAACTTGCTTGCCATCCAAAGCACTTGTATATCAAAGTGAATTTCAAGAACCATTGGCTCAGCTGTGATCATGTGACATTCTGTGTCATGTACTACTCATATTGCAAGGCATCACTCGTTTATCAAGTTAAAATTTATTAGAAACGTTTCCTTGTCTCGCGGAACACTCGCAGAACAAGTTACTCGCAATCCAAAGTTTTGCTGCCTTTGAATCCCATCTCCTATATGTAGGAAGCTGTGTAGCTGGGGCCAAACCATTTAGTCTCCTTAGCTTCATTGTTCTCATTGGTTTTCTTTTTTTTTTTTTTTTTAAGTTTATTTATTTATTTAGAGGTGGGGGGAGAGGCAGAGAGAAGCCCAAGCAGGCTCCGTGCTGTCAGTGCAGAGTCCAATGCAGGGCTCTCTCCCATGAACCGTGAGATCATGACCTGAGCCAAAATCATGAGTTGGACGCTTAACCGATGAGCCACCCAGGCACCCCTCATTGTGCTCATTTGTAAAGGAATGCTTACAGACTTCCTAGGAGTCTGTACCGTATCTTCCAACGGTAACCGGCAGAGTACCATTGTAGCTACTGATCATCTCTGGATCCTGGCTATTAGCATTCTTGTCTCTTGCTATGCCTGCACCCAGATGGACTTGGCTGGGCCAGGAGAGCGAATCCTGGATGTGCCACTCTGCCAGGAGGACTGCGAGCAGTGGTGGGAAGACTGTCGCACATCTTACACGTGCAAGTCCAACTGGCACAGCGACTGGGACTGGAGTCGGGGTGAGTGGTGCTTGACAGGGCCCCCACCTGGCAGCAAGCGCCAGCTCCCTATGCTCCCCTAGGGCAAAGGATGGGGACGTGAGGGTGGGAATCTTGGGAGGTAACTTTGTGCCTCGATTTCCCCCCTCCCACCCGGCCCCCTCCCAGGGAAGAACCGCTGCCCTGCGAGGGCTGTCTGCCACCCCTTCCCCCATTACTTCCCCACCCCCGCTGACCTGTGCGAGAAGATTTGGAGCAACTCATTCAAGGCAAGCCCTGAGGGCAGGAACAGTGGGCGGTGCCTGCAGAAGTGGTTTGAGCCCACCCAGGACAACCCCAATGTGGCCGTGGCCCGCCTCTTTGCCAGCACTGCCCCACCCTGGGAAGTCTCCTGCAGTCTCCTGGCCTTCTCTCTGTACCTGTCATTCCTATCCTAAAAGCCCCTTCTCCCTCCCACACTCCTATGCCCTCCCCAACCCCCCCAGCTATGGGTCAGGCCAGCCGTGGCAGCCTCCTTCCTTGGGTCCTTCCTTTAAGGGAGCGGCACAGGCCACGGGTTTGGTAGGGACGCTGAGGCTGCCGGAGCTGGTGCCCAAGCCGTGAACACTCGGAGCTAGGCACCCCCTTCACCTCTCTGCTCTGCTTTCAGGGGCTGGGAGAGTCAATGTGACCTGCCCCCTCCCGCCTTTATGGCTGGCTGGAGTCGGGGTCTCTGAGGTGGGACTCCAGGCCTCTCTCCTCCAGTGCATGCCCACCCCCTTCCCTGGCAGAGCTAATGATGCTCCCAATAGAACAGCAGCTGCCCTTTCTCTCTGTGGGACCCACTCTCTCCTAGCTCTACAGTCAGGGAGTCAATGTCCAAAGAGGGAGTCCGTTTGCCTCCTGCACTGAAGTCTCAACGTTGGTTGCTACTTAACTAATAACCATTAGCTGCTTGATATGTGCTTGGCCCTCTCCAATCCTCGCAACACCTCCTGGGGGGGAAGACTCACAACCTCTTTTGCTTTTGGAGCAGTACAGCCTACAAAAGACCCAAAGCCAGGGTAAGGACTACCCAGACCATCGTCTTTACTGTGGATGCAAGGCTGAAGCCACTGCCTCCATTGCTTTAGGCGTCTCCTGTCCTGATGAACCCCAGAATCACAACAGGCTGCTCTGGAAATTCAGAAGCCAGAGCTCTAATCCAGTTCTACAACTTTCTATGTGACTTTTGGCAGGTCCTTTGGCCTTTAAGACTGTCTCTGCTTCCCTCTCCCCTGAGACAAATGAGGGAATTGGACCCCCTTGATTTTAACTTACAAAAAGAAAGAGGAAAAAGCCAATGCCGGGGTGCCTGGGTGGCTTAGTCGGTTAAGCGGCAGACTCTGGATTGCAGCTCAGGTCCTGATCTCACGGTTCGTGGGATCAAGCCCCGTGTCAGGCCCTGCAATGACCGTGCAGAGCCTGCTTGGATTTCTCCCTCTCCATCTCTCTCTGCCCCTCCCCTGCTTGCTTGCCATCTCTCAAAATAAATTAAAAAAAAAAAAAACAAAAACCAGTGCCATTGTTTGTGGGGATCTAGTCTGTGCCTCTCAGGCAGTGCCAGCCCCTAAAGAATAAGAGTCAGAACTTAACTCAAGAAGGGGCACCGGGGCAGCCTTCATGTCCTCTCTGGAAGTGGACTGGCGGCCAACTTGCCCACTTGGCACCTTCTGGAGCCTGAAGCCCAGCAGCTTCTCAGCACAGATGGTGCCTTCCCTACAACCTTTTCTTTGACAAAGGTTTCTAATAGGTCTGCATCTGAGGTAGTTGATTTTGCTGACAATTACTCATTCTCACCACACACCAGCAAGCCCTGCTGGTCCATTAAACTCTACCCCCATTCCTCCCACGCCTCCCCTGACTGTGCTCCTTCACTGAGCAGAACCTCTTACAGGCAGGGCACTCGTGTTCTAACACCAATGAGGACGGTCCTCCTACGTGAGGTGCTCAGAGTCTGGAGTAGGAGACTGATGCTAGCAATGGAGACCAAGCAAGAACAGGGCCTGGGCTGGGGGTCCTCACGAAGGGGGTGCTGTCTGAGCCCCAGTGAAAAGGGTCACTTCGTTAAGAGCAGGAAATAAAAGGGGCGCCTGGGTGGCTCAGTCCATTGAGCCTCTGACTCTGGTTCAGGTCATGGTCTTGCTGTTCATTGGTTCAAACCCCATTCGGGCTCTACGCTGACAGCTCAGAGCCTGGAGCCTGCTTCCGATTCTGTTTCCCTCTCTCTCTGCCCCTCCCCCATTTGTGCGCGCGCTCTCTCTCTCTCTCTCTCTCTCTGACTCTCTCAAAAATAAATAAGCATTAAAAAGAAAAAAACCTAGGAAAAAATTGCTGAATGAAAATCAGGCGGTCCCTAAAGCACTTAACTATCTGAAGCAGGAATTTCACTTGCTCTGAAATGAGTCAATGAATTGTGGCTTCAAAAACACATCTAGGTAAAGTTTCTTAAGAACTGAGGACTGGGGGCACCTGGGTGGCTCCATCGGTTAAGCGTCCAACTTTGCCTCATGTCATCTCATGGTTTGTGAGTTCGAGCCTGCATCAGGGTCTCTGCTGTCAGCATGGAGCCTGCTTCGGATCCTCTGCTCCCCTCTCTCTGCCCCTCCCTTGCTCACTCTCTCAAAAATGAATAAACATCTAAAGAAAAAACCTGAGGACTGAATGAAGTGTCTGAGGGTATGTGTGTGGTAATAAAGCTGAGAGTTTAATGACTTTTTATTTTTAACGTTTATTCATTTCTGAGAGACAGAGATAGAGCGCAAGCAGGAGAGGGGCAGAGAGAGAGGGAGACACAGAATCTGAAGCAGGCTGCAGGCTCTGAGCTGTCAGCACAGAGCACAATGCAGGTTCGAACCCACAAACTGTGAGATCATGACCTGAGCCAAAGTTGGCCACTTAACCAACTTAGCCACCCAGGCACCCCAAGTTTAATGACTTCTTAAAAAGGATTTTTAGGTAAAAATATAAAAATAAAGTAGGGTTAAAACAGACAGCCAAAACAAGACTAGTCCTGGGAACCCTAATAACTGTTAGTATATATTGATCACTTACTCTGTGCCTGGGGCTCTGTTAAGCTACTAACATGTATTAGCTGATCTGATGGCTCCAAAAGCTTTGAGAGCCACACTCATACCCATCTTTCTTTCCTTTTTTTAAATGTTTATTTATTTTGAGAGAGGGAGAGACAGAATATGAGCAGGGGAGGGGCTGAGAGTGAGGGAAACACACAATCCAAAGCAGGCTCCAGGTTCTGAGCTGTCAGCACAGAGCCCGTCTCAGGGCTTGAACCCATGAATCATAAGATCACGACCCTGCCAAAATCGAATGCTCAACAGACTGAGCCACCCAGGTGCCCCCCATCTTTCAAATTAGGTCAGACATATGTGGGTTTGAAACCAGGTAAGTCTGACGCCACAATCTCAGCTCATGAGGCTTATACAGAATACCCTGGCAAGTGGGGCTGGAGCAAATGTGGGGAATGGAGGGAGAGGGGAAGGGCACAGGCTATGGCAGGTTATGAGCAGGAAATGGGGACTAAGCTTTCTCCCCATAAGTGGTTAGAAGAGTAATAGTTTTCAGTAGTGGAATGGAATGATCAGATTTGCAGTTAACTGATTTGCTTTAATCAGAGTGATCTATGCATGTGGCTAAAACACAGGTCAAAGGATCTCTAACACAGAACCACACAGCCCCAGCCAGCCAGTCCCTTGGTACCCACTTTGGAACCATTTCTGGATTTAAGCCTATGAAGAAGTTCCAAATGTGGCTTATCTTTTCTGCCACACAGGCTACCTTTTTGCTGTGTGGTTAGTTTCTTAATCCTCCAATCTTTTTAATTTTGGAAATTCACTTTTAATTTCCAGGAGATTTTTTTTTTTATTCCCTTGTTCTTCATAGCCTGCTGTTTTTGGTTTTATGGATGTAATATCTTCTCAACTCTCACTGAAGATTTAATCAGAATTTTTGTTAAGTCTTTTTTTTTTTTTTTTTTCCCCTAGTGTCTGAATGACCTATTTCCTCCAAGGGCAATCTGTTCTGTTTATCTTAATCTTCCCCTGTGTGCTGCTGGTTCTCTCTATGTCTGGTGACCTTGGCTGTGTATCCATATTTAAGAATGAGAGGCTGGGTTCATTTTTCTAGCTGGCTGGTATAGGTGTCCTGTGGTTATATCTGTGCCTCTTCTTGCCCCTGAAGAGCAAAGCTGATGGGGAGTTCTGGGTATATGGGGGAAGGCTTATTGGCTAGCAGGCACCTTCTGAATATGGAAGTAAATGAGAACAAGCAAATCTATTTGGTCAGAGCTTGCTGTAATGAGGCAGTCAGTCACCATCACTTGAGTTCTGGCAGACACCCAAAAGCTTTGAAGGGGAAAACTTCAGGTATGCCCTAATGGAGGCTGTTGGCATGGGGAAGCTGTAGGCAGGCTAACTGGAAGTGGGGCATCCTAGGTGGTTGGTTAATAATGTGTATTTGGCTTTCTCTGGTTGATCCTCCATTGGAAACAGGGATAAAAAGTAGGAAAGCTGTCACTCATTAATCAAATCCTGCCTGTTGGGGCCAAGTGTTAATTGGGTAATTGGTTGGCTTCCTGGGCTGGTTGTTAAAATAGCAGCCTAACTTCCTGTAAGTTTAATTTAGATAGCAGGTTGGCTTTCTGAGCTGCTTGCTGCAGATAATGGGTTGAAACTCTATATACACCCAACCGTTGTCCATTTATATATGTAGTCTATCAAGAGTGAGTTGGCAGGAGCTATATTGGAGCGCAGACCCCTCAAATACTGGAATAAAGATGGTTCTCTTTGGGATGTCAATACCATGTATTTCATGATACATGAAATCTCAGCATTATCCAGAATCTAACTTTTCAGGGAAGACTCCCTCCGGGGGTTAAAGTTAGGTTACCTTAGCTCCAGAACTGAGCAGAAGACAGAAGGCTTTTTCTCACTGCCCGCTATGCCTGCCAGCTCTGCCCATAAGAGCTCATCTTCCTTCCAGAAATGAGCTCCTCTTTCCACTTCAGCTGCCTCTTCCATTTCTTCTGGCCACCACTGTGCCCTTTGTGTGTTTCCATATGTTCTTTAGCTTCTAAATATTTATTTATTTATAAAAATTTATTTGAGAGGGAGAGAGAGAGAGAGAGAGAGAGAGCACTAGCAGGGGAGAGGGACAGAGGGAGAAAGAGAGAGTCTTAAGCAAGCTCCATACTCAGCATCCCATGATGCTGGGATCATGACCTGAGCCAAAATCAAGAGCCGAACACTCAACCGACTGAACCACCAGGTGCCTCTATCTTCTAAATATTTTTTGAAATCTCTTGTTCACTGATGGTCTCCTTCACACTCTTTAGCAAAGGAACACTTAGAAACAAATATCTTTGTGAGATCCTAGTAATTCATTCTACCTTCTGTAATGAGAAACTGCAGATTAAAAAAAGATCTCATTATATAAAGAGAAGATTAAAAGGGGGCCAAACTGGAGACAAAGAGGCTGGGGACAACATATAGGATGAAATTTATAGGAGGGGAATGACATAAGAAATGCATATGGTAAGAACTTAATTGTGAGTAGAGCTCTAGGAGGCATTAAGTCAGGCTATAGGAGAGACCAGTGAATCAGAATATGGCAGAATCAGAAACAATTAGGAAAATAGAACCTATGGAAATTTGGATCACACTTTTGTATACAGTGCCACAAAATACATAAAAGATGAAGGGTGGGGGAGAGGGAACTATCACAAAGGAAGCAACAGCCTTTGAAAACTCAACTCTGATGCTCCCATTTGTAAGAGGTACTTTCCCTAGTCTAGATTATACCAGGTCTTGGGTGGAGGACATTCCTTCTACCGGATGCAACCCATTCACTTTTTCCACATGGAAACATTAAATCTTGTTCAAGTCCTTTCTCAGAGAATGCTGGGAAGTTCTGGGTAGCCAGTGAAAAACAATGTGTATGCTTCCCTTACGTTAAGATTCCTTTTTGAATAACTTTCCTGAATAGGACTTCATACAGAAGTGTGGAATTCACAGCAGCCTGACATGAATACACTGGGATCAGACCACCTCTGCTGCCAATAAAAGAATGCTGAGCACCCCTTCTGTTCCTCTTCAACCATGTCCTTGTCCACTCCTTTTCCCACCCCATCCTCACTGACACCCTCCACAAAAATTACTGTTTTCTTAGGTATTTCCCACTGTCCCATTGCTTTTTTTGTGGGGAAAGCCAGGAGGATACAGATTTGGAGATTATTCTGGTGTCCAAGGCAGGTGTCTCTCACATTAGATCACATTCCCCAGCTCCAGCCCGTGAGACAGCTTGAGTGTCCAGTCTCTTCTTGCACCTCAGAGGGGCAGTATTCCTGCCAACAAAACCAATCACTTGTTTGCATTTTCCACCTTTCCTTCTGTTCTGCTCACATCCATCCTCAGATTTACCCTCCCACAGAACCAGAAAGCACTTTTAGTAGTGCTTTTGCTACAAACGGACCAAACAGAAAACTCTGGAGGAAGAGAGAGGACTTCCCAGACAGGAGAGGCTGATGATAGGCTTGAAGATGCTGGTGAGATGTCAGCATAGAGCTGTTTATCAGACAATGACTTGGGGTACATAAGAGAGGTCAGAGCTAGAGAAAAGAATTTTGGAATCACTTCTCTGGAAGTGTTATTTGACACTTTGGAAGTAGACACGTTTTCTAAGAAAAAATGTAGACAAAAAAACAAAAAGCTTGCAGAGAATCTCTAACTTACCTACAGTTTGGAGGTGACTGGGAAAATGGAGCTAGTCAAGTTGCAGGAAAGCAGAAACTAGGGGTAGAAGAGAAATGAAAAGAACTATATCTCAAAGGGGCAATATAAAATTCTGAGTTGCCATCCAAATGCAAATTAATTCATAAAAAAACTATTGAGTTATTACTCTATGCTGGACACTGTGCTGGTCCTGGGGACTGAGGGACTGAGTAACAATGAATAATAACTAGACTATAAATATAGGGCTCTGCCCCATAACCTGTAACAATCAGCCCAGGAAGCCAGCTACTTCCTGCAGGAAGCAGTCAAAGAAGTCAAACTACTATCCATAACAACCAGTCCAGGAAGCCAAATAATAACCCCTCTAATAATCATCCCCAAATGGCCAGGACTTAATTAATTACTGACAACTTCTCTATTTTTGCTCCCCATTTCCAACTTAGGACCAATTGGAGAAAGCCAAATGTGTATTCCTAACCAATCTCATGCAATGCCTCATTTCTGCTTGGCCACTTAAGCTTCCCCATGCCAATAGCATCAAATCAGGACATACCCAAATCCTTTTCTTGTTTCCATTCTTCTGCCTGTCTTTGAGTCTGTCTTTGAGTTTGTCTTTGTCTTCTGCCAAAATCCAACTGATGGTGACTGACACTCTTGCAAGTTTGAATAAATAGTCTGTGCTTGTACTCATTTGGTTGGTCTTCACTGATTTTCATGGATAAAATAATGAGTGAGGCAAACATGATTCCTGTCCTCATGGAAATGATATAGTAGTGAGGAATACAGTAAAAATATGAGTAAACAATAATAAATAAATACAAATGAGATAATCATTTGGAAGGAACCATACAAGGGACTCAGAGAGGATTGATTGAGGTGGCTAATTTGGATAAGGTAGCTATTTTATTTTTATTATTTTTTTCATGTGTTAACTTATTTAACTTTAATTAATTAAGAGATAGCTACGATTATTATCCAGAATTTACATATGAATAAATGGAGGCAAGGAGAGATCAAGAAACTTGTCCAAGTTTACACAGTCAGTGACAGGTGCAAATCCAGGCAATTTACTTCCAGAATCCATGCATTAATCATTAAATTCCATTGACAATGTATAAGACAGATAAGATAGCTATTTTAAAGGAGTAGGCAGCTTAAGGAACATTTTAAGGATTGAGGTGCATGTTTGTAGAATAAATGAAAAGTGTTATGGGTGGTAAAGTTAAAAGAGAGCTGAAGAGCTGAGGGAATGAGTTCAAAGATGGGTGGGTGATCCATGGCATAAATGCAAAGGTTGACCTTGGCAAGGAGTTGAGATACTTTTTTCATTGAGACAGAAAAAGGGAGAAAATATGAAAAAGTGACTTCAGAATTAAAATATTTCAAATATAAACCACTGACTCAATTAACATTAAGACTTTGCCATCTGTTGGGAGTTTAGAAACCCAGACTACTGGGCTAGTGGGAGCATTCTGGCCAAAGCATGGAGCCTGGGCAGCTGCTCCTTACAGCCAGCTTTCCAAATTCACAGCCCAGGCAGTTTGTCTATCTTAGCCATATTGTTATTGTAAATTTTCCAGAGGATTAATATCTCCCCAAGGGTGATATTCAAAAAACTGAAACAGGATTATTTTCAGGGTGAGGACATTTTATGAATAAAGTGACTAAGAGTTAGTACCAGCAATGAAAAATAAAAAAAAAAAAATTAATTCATCCTGGCCTTTTCTGAGCTCTACATTGTGTCTGCAGAGACAGAAGCTGTTTCTGATCCCAGAACAGTTTCTGATTGTGAAGCTGCTGGTCTCGGGTCCTTTGTTTCCCGCTTCACAGAGGAGAACTCTAGAACTTAATGGGCTCTGATTACTTTGAATTAAAGGTGAGCTTTAAAAGGAAGGAGTATTTTTCCCTGGGGTGGATCCTGGTGCCTTAGCAGAGAACTCCCAAAAGCTGGATCATAGGGTCCCTAGGTGGCTCAGTTGGTTAAGTGTCTGATTTCGGCTCAGGTCATGATCTCAGTTTGTGAGTTCAAGCCCCACATCAGGTTCTTTGTGACAGTGCAGAGCCCCCTTGGGATTCTCTCTCTCTCCCTCTCTCTCTGCCCCTTCCTCATGCTCTCTTCTTCTAAACAAATAAACTTAAAATCTGGATCATAGATGAGAACAAAAGAAGGCAATGAGAAGGGGACCATTTCTCCCCAATGGTTAGGTTTAGAGTTTAACCTCCATGAACACCAGCTAAATGTGGTTTTTGGCCCTCTAAGATCATCAAAATAGCCATAGCAAAACATTAAATAATATATGTTGCTATGTTTTCATTATTAAGTAAAAGGTATAATATCACCCAGTTCTTAATCCATTGGTCTTAGTCCCTCCAGGGAGACTCAGAGGTGGGGTAGAAATATTTGTCTTACACATTACTTAATTTTAAACAGTTCTTTTTTTTTTTTAACGTTTATTTATTTTTGAGACAAAGAGAGACAGAGCATGAATGGGGGAGGGTCAGAGAGAGGGAGACACAGAATCTGAAACAGGCTCCGGGCTCTGAGCTGTCAGCACAGGGGCCCGATGCGGGGCTCGAACTCACAGACCGCGAGATCGTGACCTGAGCCGAAGTCGGCGCTCAACCGACTGAGCCACCCAGGCGCCCCACATTACTTAATTTTAAAAACTAATGGAAAAATTGATGATGTGTGAAAGTAATGAGTGAGATGGAAATATGGGTGAATATTTTTATAATTTTGGTAGAAGAACTTTCTCAAGCCTAGAGCTATGAAAGATTAATAATAGAGTTACTATAATTTTTTAGAAGGCACAATAGAAAGGAAAGGAAAAGGGATTTTTAAAACACTGTAAACAAAGGTAAAAGACAAATGAAAAATAGAGGGAAACATCTACAATACACATATGTATAGATGTTAATAATTTTAATACAATGATAGTTTTAAAAAATCAATATAAAAATATGACTACTCCAATTGAAATATGGGCAAATGATTTGTATAAGCAATTCACATTTAGAATAAAATCTCAACTCCTTACAGGAGTTTACAGGCCTCCTTTGGCCTTATAGGTTCCATGGATCTGTCACTGCCTACCTCTCTGACCTCAGCTCCTGACTTTCTCTCCTACTTACTATTCTCTAGCCACATGGGATTTCTTCGAGTCTTGAAATAGACTAAACTCCTTCCTGCCTCAGAATATTTGCACTTATTGTTTCCTATTCCTCTTATGAGTTTGCCCCATATCTTTGCATACCTAAATCTTTCTCATAATTGGGTATTCAAATATCACATCTTCAGAGAAGCCTTCTGCAATGACCCAGTATATACTGCAACACATCATCTTATTTTTGTATAGCTTGTGTCACCATCTGAAGTTGCATGTGTGTGCTGTCTTCTCCAACTCCCATTTGAAGGCAAGCTCCCTGAGAGGAGAGCCCCCTATCTCTTGTTTGTTGCACTATCCCTAGCATATAGAATGCTCCCTGGTGCATAGCAGGTGCTATGTAGAGCAGGAGCTAAAATGACTAACACAATTAAGAAAAATAAGAACACATGATCCATTAACATGAACAAAGGCTTGATTCCATAGGTAATCAAAGAAATGCAAATGAAAACAATAGGAACTTTTATCACCATTTAGATTGACAATAATCAAAAAGAATATGCTACTGTCTCCTGATGGAAATGTAAATTGGTAGACATTTTGTGGAAGGTAAATTGGTAAAATCCAATAAGTTTAAATTTTTAAATCTTTTGAGCCACAATTCTATGAAGAGTCCTAGGAAAAGATCACTTCTGCTTCAGACCCAAATGATAAAACCTTGAATCTAAGATGCTCATTGAAACTCCAGCACAAGAAACATGAAGATAGAACCAAAACAAATAATACTAAAATTGCTCAAAACTTGGATACAGAGAAAATCTTAAAACAGCCAGAAATAAAAGAGTAAATATATTCAGAGGAACAAAATGAAAGATGACAGCATATTTCTTATGGTAAACAATGCAAGTGAGGTGATAATGGAGAACATCTTCAAAGTGCTGAAAGAAACTGTCAACCTATAATTCTATACCTGGAAAAAGTATCTGTTTGGGGCTGAACTGTGCCCACCTCCAAATTTGTATGTTGAAATCCTAACTTCCCAGTAGCTCAGAATGTCACTGTATTTGGAGATAGGACTTTTAAGAGGTAATTAAAATAAAATAAAGTCGTATGTGTGGGCCCTAATCCAGTATGACTGGCATCCTTGTAACACCTTATAATAAGAGATTAAGGGGGTGCCTGGGTGGCTCAGTTTGTAAAGTGTCCAACACTTGATCTCAGCTCAGGTCATGATCTCTCAGTTTGTGAGACTGAGCCTTACTTAGTATTCTCTCTCCCTTGCTCTGACACTCCCCCACTCACACATTCTCTCTCTCTCTCTCTCTCTCTCTCTCTCTCTCTCTCTATATATATATATATATATATATATATATATATATCTCAAAATAAAAAAAAATAAACTTAAAAAAAATAAGAGAATAGGACACAGATGCAGTCTGAGAGCTAACAATGTGAGGACATAGAAGGCAGCCATCCACAAGCCAAACAGAGAGGCTTCAGAAGAAACCTAACCTGTGAATACCCTCATCTTTAATTTTTGGCCTCCAGAACTCAAGGGAAATACATTTCTGTTGTTTAAGAAACCCAGTCTGGGTATTTTGTTATGGCAACCCTAGAAAGCTAATACGATATCTTTTAAAAATGAAAACAGGGGCGCCTGGGTGGCTCAGTCGGTTGAGCGTCCGACTTCGGCTCAGGTCACGATCTTGCGGTCCGTGAGTTCGAGCCCCGCGTCAGGCTCTGGGCTGATGCTCAGAGCCTGGAGCCTGCTTCCGATTCTGTGTCTCCCTCTCTCTCTGCCCCTCTCCCGTTCATGCTCTGTCTCTCTCTCTGTCTCAAAAATAAATAAATGTTAAAAAAAAAAATTAAAAATATTTAAAACTATCTTCTAAAAAAAAATGAAAACAAAATACTTTTACAAAATATTTTTTAGAAAAATCTGAAATTCATTACTAGCAGACCCATACAATAAGAAATATTAAATAAGCAGAAGAAAATGAGGATAGATCAAAATATAGATCTTCACAAAGGAGTGAGGAACATTGGAAAGATTTACTACATGAGTAGATATGTAAGAGCTTTAAAAATTATTTAAATCTCCTTAAAATATTATGTAGTGGGGGAGAAATGGCAGTGTGTTACTGTAAGGTTCTTATACCATAGTAAAGTGGTATAATATGACTTTAATGATTCTGAACCCAATTTCAATGTGTTTGTGTGGAGTTTTCCCCATATCACTAAGAAATTCTACAACACCAGCTGGATGTCCTATAATCAACTCAATTCTGACGCTATCTACCTGGAGATAGTCCTACAAAACTGCCCCCAACATACATACATTTGAGATGCCATTCACAAGCCTAGGTTATCACCTACACTTCTGTTCAGCTGGTCATAGATTGGAGGTTCCAATGACTCCCTTCTTCAGTTCCACTAATTTGCTATTGTGGCTCACAGGATTCAGAGAAATATTTACTTACCAGATTACCAGTTTATTATAAAGGGATATAATTTAGGAACAACCGGATGGAAGAAATGCACAGGCAAGGTATGGAGAAAGGGTGAGTTTCCTTCCCACTCTCCCTGAATCTCTACATGTTCACCAACCTAGAAATTCGCCAAATCCTGTCCTTTTTTTTTTTTTAATGCAGGTTTCATTATATACGCGTGATTAATTAAATAATTGGCCATTGGTGACTTAATTCAATCTCCAGCCCCTCTCCCCTCCCTGGAAGTAAGGTGGTGAGATTCAAAGTTCCAACCAGCTAATCACCTGGGTGACTCAACTGGCAACCAGCCTGTATTCTTAGATGACTTATGGGCTTTCTAAAAGTCAACCTAATTAACATACCAAAAACACCTTTATCACTCTCATCAGTTAGGGTATTCCAAGGGTTTTAGGAGCTCTATACCAGAAATGAGGATGAAACCAACTATATATTTCTTTCTTTTTAATTCAACAATTAATAAACATAAAAATAAATAACATTAATAAAATATCAATTGAAGTAACCTGATCATCTTATTACATAACACTTGGAAAGTTCTTAATTCTGATTTTTATGTCATATTATATATTCAAACATAGAAGAAAAAAAACCTCAAAAATCACTTTAATAACTTAAAACAATATTAACACAAAAAATCATGTTAAACCTTTGAGTTATTTTCAATAACTTTCTTCTTCTTTCATAAAATGTGTATATGTTTTCATTATGGTAGACCTAAAAAAAGAACTAAGAATTCAAGCAATACCTCATTTTAGAGCTAGCTGAATAATTTCAAAAAGGTTTAATAATTCCTACTCATTATATCAAGGCATATGGGAATAACGAGCAGTGCTAGACATCTAAATTCCTTCGACTTTGCTCCATCCAAATATTCTCAGTTTATTTACTTTCCTTTTCCCTGATGGTTATAGATTTCCTTGCTTTCTCAACTAAAAAGCTTACCCAGCGCTAACTTTTCTAGCTTGTGTTTTTAATCATATTCTTTTTTAGCTGTTCTATTAGGCTTCAAAAAGTTCAAACCTCCCATAATTTAAAACCACCACCAAATACTACCATTAATAATAAATCTGCACCCCCCATTTTTCCTTTGTCCTCTAAAGGCAGTGCTCTCAAAGCCAGCCCTTTATTTAGGATATCTTTCTACCTGGAATGTCTTCCATACTGCCACTCATCAAGGCTCATCCTAAATATAACCTTCTCTCTTATTTGGTCATATATTCTTTCATAAAGGATGTTCACACTAATCATAGCAACCTAAAAATTCATGTTTAGCTCATTTTTTGGTACTTTTCCCTTTTTTAAATTTAAATTTTAGGGGCACCTGGGTGGCTCAGTCCGTTAAGCATCTGACTTTGGCTCAGGTCATGATCTCATGGCTCATGAGTTTAAGCCCCACTTCAGGCTCTGTGCTGACAGCTCAGAGCCTGGAGCCTGCTTCGGATTCTGTGTCTCCTTCTCACTCTCTGCCCCTCTCCCACTCACACTCTGTTTCTCTCTCAAAAAAAAAATAAACATTAAAATTTTTTTAAAATAAAATAAAAATTTAATTTTAGTTAGCTAACATGCAGTGCAATATTGGCTTCAGGAATAGAATTCAGTGATTCATCACTTACATACAACACCCAGTGCTCATCACAAGTGCCCTCCATAGTACCCATCACCCATCTAGCCCATGTCTCACCACCTCCCTCCATCAACCCATAATTTGTTCTCTATCATTAAGAGTCTCTTGTGGTTTGTTTCCCTCTCTTCTCTTTTTTCACCATTCCCATATGGTCACCTGTTTTGCTTCTTAAATTCCACATATGAGTGAAATCATATGGTATTTCTCTTTCTCTGATTGAGTTATATTGCTTAGCATGATACATCCTAGCTCCATCTACATCATTGCAAATGGCAAGATTTCATTCTGTTCGATAGCTGAATAATATTCTATTGTGTATGTATGCCACATCTTCTTTATCCATTCATCAGTCAATGGACATTTGGGCTCTCTCCATAGTTTGGGTATTGTTGATCATGCTGCAATAAACATTGGGGTGCATGTAACCCCTTCAAAAGGTACTTTTGTATCCTTTGAGTAAGTACCTAATAGTGCAATTGCTGGATCATAGGGTAGTTCTATTTTTAAATTTTGAGGAACCTCCATGCTGTTCTCCAGAGCGGCTGCATCAGTTTGCATTCCCACCAACAGTGCAAGAGGGTTCCCCTTTCTCCACATCCTTGCCAACACCTGTTGTTTCTTGTGTTGTTGATTTTAGCCATCTGACAGGTGTGAGATGGTATCTCATTGTGGTTTTGATTTGTATTTCCCTGATGATTAGTGATATTGAGCATCTTTTCATGTGTCTGTTGGCCATCTTGATGTCTTCTTTGGACAAGACCAACTATAAATTTCTTATTTAAAAATCACAATATCACAGACTTTAAGGTAATCTGTGATAAGTTAAATATATATAATACAAACACTAAAACAACCACCAAAATAACACATAAAAAAACAGTTCTAGCTATTTACAAAGTAAATAAATGGGATCATAAAAAATAATCCAAAATATGGCACACAAAAGGAAAAAAGAAACAAAGTACAGATGGCACAAATAGAAAACAGTAAGATGGTAGACTTAAATCTCATCATAT
The DNA here is from genome assembly GCF_028018385.1 of Neofelis nebulosa. NCBI lineage: Eukaryota > Metazoa > Chordata > Mammalia > Carnivora > Felidae > Neofelis > Neofelis nebulosa. Next base: position 39,346,415 of record NC_080791.1, on the reverse strand, counting down.
AACTAATCATATTAAATATAAATGATCAAACATTCTAGTTGAAAGGCAGAGATTGTCTGGTTTTGATTAAAAAAAGAAAGAAGAGGGGCGCTTGGGTGGCGCAGTCGGTTAAGCGTCCGACTTCAGCCAGGTCACGATCTCGCGGTCTGTGAGTTCGAGCCCCGCGTCAGGCTCTGGGCTGATGGCTCGGAGCCTGGAGCCTGTTTCTGATTCTGTGTCTCCCTCTCTCTCTGCCCCTCCCCTGTTCATGCTCTGTCTCTCTCTGTCCCAAAAATAAATAAAAAACGTTGAAAAAAAAAATTAAAAAAAAAAAAAAAGAAGACCCAACCATATACAAGAAATATACTTTAAATGTAAATACACAAATAAATAAAAAGTAAAATAAAGGTATATCATGTTAATGCTATGCAAAAGAAATCTGTATGATATATTAATATCAGACAAAGTAGATTTCACAACAGAGTATTACCAGGGACAAAGGAGTTCATTTTATAATGGTAAAGGTTTAATTCATCATAAGGACATAACAATCCACACAAATGCTTGTATACAGAATAACAGAGCTATAAAACACATTAAGCAAAAACTGATAGAACTGCAAGAAGTAGACAAATTCATAACCTTAGTCAAAGATGTCAATCACCTATCTCAATAATTATTGCAACATGTAGATAGAAAATGAATAAAGATATAGAAGACTTGAAGATATTGAGAAGTCTCAATATATTTAAAAGTATTATTAATACCATATTTTTTCTAAGATCACAATAGAATTAAACTGGAAATCAATTATGATCTCTGGAAAAATTCCAAATATTAGGAAACTAACCGGTGCGTTTTTAAATAATGGATCAAAGAAGAAATCAAAATGGAAATTAGACATTACTTTAAACTGAATGAAAATAAACACAACATACTAAAAATTCATAAGATGCTGGTAAAGCAATACCTAGGGTGATAGTCATAACACCAAATATTTATACTAAAAAACACTAAAAGTCTCAAATCAATAACTTCAGCTTCCATATTAAGAAACTATTTTTTAAAAGATCAAATTAAACTCGAAGTAAGCAGATGAAAGGAAATAATAAAGAGCAAATGCAGAGATCAATGAAATAGAAAACAAAAGAATAACAGAGAAAAATCAATGAAATAAAAAGCTGGTTCTTTCAGATGATCAATAAATTGAAACTCTCTAGCCAGATTTATAAGGGAAAAAAATACACAAATTGCCAATATCAGGAATTAGAGAAGTAACATCACTCTAGAATCTATAGATATTAAAAGCATAATAAAGGACAAGCATAGTAAGTAAACAACATTATGCTAGTAAAGTCAACAACTTAGATAAAATAAAATTCCTTGAAAGACACAAACTATCAAGAAGATACAAAACATGAGAAGAAATAATCTAAGTAGTCCTATATCCATCAGAAAAATAAACTTATAGTTAAAAAACATTCCCATAAAGAAAACTCTAGGTCCAAATGGCTTGGCTGATGAATCATACCAAACATTTAAAGAAGTCATACCACCTCTACACAAACTCTTTCAGAAATTTAAAGAAAAAATATTTTAAAACATATCCATTTTGTTATTATTTTATTTTAAAGAGAGAGAGTGAGCAAGAGGGGGAGAGGGGCAAAGTGAGAGAGAGAGAGAATCCTAAGCAGTGTGGATCCCACAACCCTGGGATCATGACCTGAGCTGAAATCAAGAGTCAGATGTTCAACTGAGCCATCCATATACCCCAACACATCCATTTACCTTAATAATATATTATGTATAATTGTAATCAATACCCTTTCATTAACACATAACATGTACATGGGGGTAATAGAGCTCTGAAGAGACAACAAAGAAAAGTGGAGTTTGATGAAGAAGAAACGGGAGAAGATCCCAGACAAAGAGCTCTGCTACACAGGATAGAAGAGGATGCTCATAAGGGAGAGTTCCTCTCTCCAGATGCTCTCAACAACCCAGGAGCAAGAAACATTGCCTATGTTTCACTGAGGTTATACTAATATTTCCAGAGCACTACTGAGTAACAATTGTAGCCAATAGCAATGTTTCACTCTATATCAGCAACTACTACCATTTATTGAGGATCATCCATATGCTGGGTTCTATGCTGGAAATCTCTGTGAGTGATATTTCTTCCTATCCTTACAACCACCCTCTGTTTTAGGAACACCATCAAGTACAGCACACTCCTGCCAGGGTTCTGAGTTTTTTCACCAGTCAGGAGAAGCACAAGATGAAATAATGGAAGGCAAAGAAACCATGAGAAGAATCAGGTTAGATTTATCCATTGATGTAACCCATATGGCAAGCTCCTCCTTTCTTTCTTCCACAAATGATGTCTCTAACAACCTTTCTGGAAGGGAGAAATAGGCAGCAGTGAGGGGCGGGGAACAGGGATAGAATCCATCTTACTATGTCTCCAACTGGGCCATCATCCTCAGGGCATATCCTCATCACTTTGTGGTCTATAATGAAGTTGTTTCCTCAGCCTAGTAGATGAGCTCTGGTAATAACTCTTTTTCTATATTCCCACCTTCCTTTCATTGAATTCTGATGAAAAGTTATGCCAATCTTTATTGCTAAATCCACATGGGGTTGGAAAGGAATGATGAAAAAAATCGATTGCCTTTTCCCTGATCCAAGTTTCAGTTCTTTGAATAAAAGAATAAAGCTTTCTTGTCCAGAGCTTCTAAATATATGCCAATTTCCAACTTTTCCTTCTCTTTTCTTCTCATAGACCTTTCTCTTTTAAGCCACAAATACCTCTGTCTGACTCTCCCTTCAGAATAACCAATCCCTAGTACCCTTGTTGGGCATTAGAAATCCATAACTGCAGGCATTTGATAAGTGAAAATGGCTTTATCTGATTTAGCAGAACTGTTGGCTGAACTCTGGTCTTACCATCTTCTGGCTCTGCTAGGAAGTAAGGAAGTGGGAGAGGGAGCTTTGGGGCAGTGGAATGTTGGAAAGATAGAAAAACAGGGGGGAATTTTTCCACTCTGAGTGCAGCTATTTTTTCCCCTCAAAGCCATCTGAAATGAAACATTTTACCACCGCGAGGACTCATTTCCTTCTTCAGACTTTCCTATCTCCCATTAGAGAAGTTCAAATTCCTTCTTTTGGCCTATGTCTTAGAAAACAGTAACACAGCTGTGAATAGAGACTGCCCCTTTCCACCCTGGTTAAAGCTGTTCCGCAGCGTTCTCACACTGTCTGAGAATTAGGGCTCCATAACTTCATTTTGAACCCATGTTTCTCTTTTGAGTACTGGAGTGAGAAAGAAAGTACAGTTTTGATTCTCAATCAATACTACCTCTCAATTTGGATAAATTAAAGGCTCCAGCCAACAAGCAATTAATCACAAGATAACCTACAGTGAATGCTAACATATAGAGTGGAGAAGGGAGAAGATAACTGGTTATTAGCCACCTGTGTTACTGCTCCTACTGTTTCTGCAGGAACATTTAGAACATCTTGGTCCTATAGGTAGGAGGGAATGGAACACATATGAATGGAGGAAAAGGTTGCATGGAAATAAATGAAGATTACCTAAATGAGAACAAACAGAAGCTATTTATTCAGAGCTTGCTATAACAGAGGAGTCAGCCACCATCATTTGCCATTTGGTAGAGATTCAAAGGCAAGCAGGAAGCTTTACAGTAAAAAAAAAAAAAGGCATGAGGATCGCCTCATAAGCTCTGCTTGGAGTTTGTTAGCATAAGGAGCTGGATGCCAGCTAATTAGAAGTGGAACATGTTATATAATTGATTTGGAAAGCATATTTGGCTTTTAAGCTTGGTCTTGAGTTGAAAATAGGGGCAAAAAATCAGGAAACTGGCAAGGTCAGTTGGGAAATGGTGGAGTGGAAAGACCCTATGCTCACCTCATCCCATGGATACAACTAAATAACATTCGCATAAGCATAAACAACCCAGAAAATGACCTGAAGACTGGCAGAACAAATTCCACAACTAAAGGTAGAGAAGAAGCCACACTGAAGAAGGTGGAAAGAGTGAAGATGTGGTCTGGGAGTGAAAGGGACCATGGCCAACCATGGGGGGATGGAGCTGGTGGTGCAGAGAAGGGTGAAAAACAGACTTTCACACCAGGGAGTCCACAGATGAATAGGGAGGATGAACCCCCATAATATTTGCCTTTGAAAGTGAGAGGGGCCAAATCTCATGAGTTCTTACAATCAGCAGGACATAAAGCCTGGAATTTTAAAAATCAGTGGCTCTGCTCTGGGAGAACCTAGTAGGTGTTAGGAAGCAGAATCCCCCTGCCCTTAAAGAACCAGCATGACAAACAGCTCTTGCAGATATAGTGTAGAACCAGTACTTTGAAGAATGCCAGGGGCAGACAGGAGGGAAAAAGACTTGCCCATCTCAGAGCATGGCCTGGAGAGGCAAGGATCATGGGAGAGCCCTCCAGGAACAACGGAGCTAACAGGCGCAATTTCCCTCCCCACGCCCCATCTGTGGAACCAACACTGCCCCAACATTTGTTACCTAACTTGCTTACACCAAGTCCCAACCCCTGCAAGTTGAGAATAGTCTTAGGGAACTCAGTGAATCCATCAAGGTTAATACATTCCCATTATAGAGGTCTCAGAAGAAGAAGAGAGAAAAAGGAACAGAAAATTTATGTGAAGAAATAATAGCTGAAAACTTCCCTAATCTGGAGAAGGAAATAGATAGCCAGATCCAGGATGCACAGAGATCCCCACAAAAACTCAATACACCAAGACACATAGTAATCAAAATGGCAAAAAAGTAGTGATAAAAAAATTTTTTTAGGAGCGCCTGGCTGGCTCAGTTGGAAGAGCTTGTGACTCTCAATATTGGGGTTGTGAGTTCAAGCCCCACACTGGGTGTAGATACTACTTAAACAAAACAAAATGGCACCTGGGTGGCCCAGTCAGTTGGGCATCTGACTTTGGCTCAGGTCATGATCTCGCAGTTCATGAGTTTAAGCCCCACATGGGGTTCTGTGCTGACAGCTCAGAGCCTGGAGCTTGTTTTGGATTCTGTATCTCACTCTCTGCCTCTGCACCACTCACACTCTATCTGTCTCTCCCTCTCTCAAAAAATGAATAAACATTAAAAAGAAAAAAAAGTAAAAGTAGCCACAGAAAAGACAGTTGCATACAAGGGAAACCCCATAAGTCTGTCATCAGATTTTCCAACAGAAACTTTGCAGGCCAGGAGGGATTGGCAAGATACATTCAAAGTGCTGAAACAAAAGTCCAGGACCAGATGGCTTCACAGGTGAATTCTACTAAACATTTAAAGAAGAGATAATTCCTATTCTCAAGCTTTTCCAAAGAATACAAGAGAATGGAAAACTTCCGAATTTATTCTATGAAGCCAGTATCACCCTGATACCAAAACCAGATAAAGACACCACAAAAAAAGAAAACTACAGGCTAATATCTCTCATGAACATAGAAGCAAAATCCTCAACAAAATATTAGGAAACCAAATCCAACAATACATTACAAAAAATATACCAGCGTCAAGTGGGATTTATTCCCAGGATGCAAGCGTGGTTCAATATTCACAAAACAGTCAACACGATACATCACATCAATACTAGAGAGGATAAAAACCATATGATCATTTCATTAGATGCAGAAAAAGCATTTGACAAAGTACAACATTCATTCATGATAAAAACCCTCAAAAAGGAGGTCTAGAGGGGAAATACCTCAACATAATAAAGGTTATATATGAAAAAACCCACAGCCAACATTACACTCAATGGTGAAAAACTGAGAGCTTTTTTCCCTAAGGTCAGGAACAAGACAAGGATGTCCAATCTCACCACTTTTATTCAACATAGCACTGGATGTCCTAGCCACAGTCATCAGACACCATAATGAAATAAAGGGCATCCAAATTGGTAAGGAAGATGTAAAACTGCCATTATTTGCAGATGACATAATACTATATATAGAAAACCCAAAAGACTCCATCAAAAACTACTAGAACTGATAAATGAATTCAGTAAAGTTGCAGGATATAAAATAAATGTACAGAAATCTGTTGCATTCCTATACACTAATAATGAAGCAGCAGAAAGAGAAATTAAAAAACAATCCCATTTACAATTGCACCAAAACCAATAAATTATCTAGGAATAAACTTAACCAAAGAAGTCAAAGACCTGTACTCTGAAAACCATAAAACACTGATGAAAAAAATTCAAGACAATGCAAAGAACTAGAAAAATATTTCATGCTCATGAGTTGGAAGAAAAAATATTATTAAAATGTTTATACCGTCCAAAGAAATCTACAGATTTAATGCAATCTCTATCAAAATACCATCAGCATTTGTCACAGAACTAGAATGATCCTAAAATTTGTATGAAACCAATAAGGCCCCAAACAGCCAAAGCAATCTTGAAAAAGAAAAAACTGGGGGTATCACAGTACCAGATTTTAAGTTATATTACAAGGTAGTAGTAATTAAAACAGTATGGTATTGACATAAAAATAGACATAGAGAGCAATGACATAGAACATAAAACCCATAAATAAACCCACAAGTATGTGGCCAATCAATCTTCAACAAAAGAAGAATGAATATACAGTGGGGAAAAGACAGTCTCTTCAACAAGTGGTGCTGGGACAACTGGACAGCCGTTTGCAAAGGAATGAAACTGGACCACTATCTTTCACCATACCCCAAGATAAATTCAAAATAGATTAAAGACCTACATGTGAGATCTGAACCAAAAAAAAATCCTTGAAGAGAGCACTATTGGCCATAATAACATTTTTCTAGATATGTCTCCTGAGGCAAGGGAAATAAGAGCAAAAATAAACTACTGGGGCTACATAAAAATAAAATGTTTCTGCACAGTGATGGAAACAATAAAACTGAAAGGCAACCTACTGAATGGAAGAAGATATTTGCAAATGACCATATCTGATAAAGGGTTAGTATAGAAAACATATAAAGAACTGATACAACTCAATACCCAAAAACAAATAATTCAAAAAAAAAAAAAATAAGCAGAAGACATGAAAGACATTTGTCCAAAGAAGACATCCAGATGGCCAAGGAACACATGAAAAGATGCTTAACATCACTCATCATCAGGGAAATGCAAGTAAAAACTACAACAAGAAATCACCTTACACCTGTCAGAATGGTTAAAATCAACAACACAAGAAACAACAGATGTTGGCGAGGATGCGGAGAAAAAGGAACCCTCCTGCACTGTTGGTAGGAATGCAAAGTGATGCAGCCACTGTGGAAAAGAGTGTGGAGGTTCCTCAAAAAGTTAAAAATAGAACTACCCTATGATCCAGCCATCGACTACTGGGTATTTACCCAAAGAATGTGAAAACATGAATTCAAAGGGATACATGCACTCCTATGTTTATAGCAGCATTATTCACAATAGCCAAACTATGGAAGCAGCCCAAGTGTACATCAATTTGATGAATGAATAAAGAAGATGTAATATATTACTCAGAAAAATATTACTAAGCCATAAAAAAGAATGAAATCTTGCCATTTGCAATGATATGGATGGAGTTACAGAGTATAATGCTAAGTGAAGTAAGCCAGCCAAAGAAAGACCAATACCATATGATTTCACTCATATGTGAAATTTATGAAACAAAACAACTGAGCGAAGAAAAAAGAGGGAAATAGACCAAGAGACAAACCCAACCATAGAGAACAAACCGATGGTTACCAGACAGGCAGTGAGTTGGGGGATGGGTGCGATAGGGATGGGGATTAAGTACACTTACCATGATGAAATGAAATGAAGTGAAGTGAAGTGAAATGAAATGAAATGAAATGAAATGAAATGAAATGAAATGAAATGAAATGAAATGAAAAAAAATCAGGAAGCTGACAATTATTGACCAGGTCCTGACCATTCTGGGACAATTGCTGCAGAGGTTGTGGTTTAGCTTCTAGGCTGGTTATTACAGACTTGTTTTGTAATATATGGTCTGGTCATTGTCCATGTATGTATTTAGTCTCTCCATGCTTAACCACCATTTTTGGTCTGATCTTCCTATAGATACTCAGGAGACAGACTTTATGTCCTCAGGTCCTGGACCTCTGTGGAGGATTCCTATCATCAACTTTGTGTAGTTATTTACTGCTGTGTAATAAATTACCCCCCAAAAATTGTGGCTTAAAACAATATTCATTATCACAGTTTCTTTGGGTCAAGAATCCAGGTGTGGCTTAGCTGGTCCTCTGGTTTAGGGTCTCTTACAAGTATGCAATTAAGGTATCACCTGTGTCTTAGTCTATTAGGGTTGCTATATCAGGATACCACGGACTGTATGGCTTATAAACAACAGGAATTTATTTTTCACAGTTCCAGAGGCTGAGAAGCCCAAGATCAAGGTACAAACCCAAGATCATTTGATGTCTGGTAAGAATGTGCTCTCTGAGACAAATATCATATGACTTCACTCATAGGAGGAATTTAAGACACAAAACAGATGAACATAAGGGAAGGGAAGCAAAACTAATATAAAAACAAGGAGGGGGAAAACAAAGAGACTCTTAAATAGAACAAACTGAGGAGTGCTGGAGGGATTGTGGTGGTGGGGATGGGCCAAATGGGTAAGGGGCATTAAGGAAGACATTTGTTGAGATGAGCACTGTGTGTTATACATAGGGGATGAATCACTGGAATCTACTCCTGAAATCATTATGGCACTATATGCTAACTAACTTGGATGTAAATTAAAAATACATTAAAAAAAAAAAAAGAAAGAATGTGCTTTCTGGTTCATAGACTTAAGTCTTTTTGCTGTAACTTCACGTGGCAGAAGGGGTGAAGGATCTTTCTGGAGTCTCTTTTATAAGGGTACTAATCCCATTCATGAGTGGTCCATGATCTAATTACCTCCCAGAATCCCCACCTACTAATACCATTGCATTGGAGGTTTAGATTTCAACATATAAATTTGGAGGGGAGAGGATACAAATATTCAATCCTTAGCATCCCAGTTCTGTAGTCATCTTAAGCATCAACTAGGGAAAGATCCACTTCCAAGTCCACTCTCAACAATCCTGCTCACTTGGTTGTTGGCAGGATTCAGTTTTTTTGAGGCCTTATTGGACTGAGGGCTTCAGTTCCTCACCAGCTGTGGGCCAGCGGCGACTTTCAGTTCCTTGCCCCTTGTTTCTCTCCATGGGTCTCTGTAGCCCACAACATGGCAGTTTCTTTCATCAGAGCCAGGAAACCAAAAAGAGCCAGAGATAGAGAATGTGAGCAAGACAGAAGTCAGAGTCTTTTGCAACCTAATCTTAGAAGTGACATCCAACTTCTTTTGCCATATATTCTATTCATTAGAAGTGTCAACCTTAAATTGTCGGGAGGCAACAGTTAAGCAAAAGCATTTATTTGGGATCAAAGAATTGCAGTTCAGGATTTGGGTAGCAACCCAAACAGCAAAAGTCAGGGGCTTTTAAAGACAAAAAAAGGGAATGCTTGTATAAGTTGTTTACAAAGACTTTTGATTGGTGTTGGCAGCAGAAAACTAATCTTGGCCAAATATAATTGGTTGCTAAGGCTATCACTAAGCAAAAGTACAAAGACTTTTGATTGGTGTTGGCAGCAGAAAACTAATCTTGGCCAAATATAATTGGTTGCTAAGGCTATCACTAAGCAAAAGTTTGCTACTGTAGCAAGTGGCAAGCCTTCTTGCCTGCAGAGTTCTTGGAGTATTTGCACTTTGGCCCTGTTCAAAAGTTCATGGTTCCACCGGTAAGGATATGCATAAGGCCACCTCCTTAATGGCCTCCCAGCTCCACTTTAAACTCTCTTGACATAGGGGTGCCTGGGTGGCTCGGTTGGTTTTGTCCAACTCTTGATTTCCACTTAGGTCATGATCCTGTAGTTGGTGAGTTGAGCCCCTAGTCGGGCTCTGTGCTGATGGTGCAGAGCCTGAGTGGGATTCTCTGTCTCCCTCTCTCTCTGCCCCTCCCTCACGCACTCTCTTTCTCTCTCAAAAATAAACATTTAAAAAAATTAAAAATAAAATCCCTTGACATAAATGACTCCCATTTTATTTGACCTTTCTCAGAAGTAAAGTACGAGGTCCAGCTTACACTCAAGGATGGGGATGATGCAAGAGAGTGAGTATCAGGAGTGGGGATCATTGAGGGCCATCTTGCAAGCTATCACAAAACTCTGTCAAATCAAAATCAGATCCAGACTAGTAAGAGACTTCATTAGTAGGGATCATTGCAAGAGTGGGGAAGGATTATTGCAGTAAGGAGAACATTGATGGAAAGATCAGCAAGCATCTCAAGTTTGGGAAAAGTTTTCTTCTATAAAGTAGAGAATACAAGGCTATGGGATGAAAGGAACCAATATATGCATGGTTGTGTGGCAGTTCAGAGAATGTCTTACCCTGAGGCTGGCCTCTTTTCCAAGAGGACCCTTAAGGAAAGGCTATATGCTGGCCAAAGCTGAGGGTGGGCCCAGGTTCAATCCCCTGAGAGAACCAGAGAACTGTATCCTGGATTCAGTTAACAGCATTTTGTTCCTATTGATCAGTGGGGACAAAAACAGTTCATCCAATCATTGATGAGGCCAAGAATGGGAATTTGGATAATGAAAAGGCTACCCAGGAGCCTTATCTAACCCATATGGGAAGGGTACTTCTTTGCAGTAAGCCATTTCTTGGAACACAAAGGGCAAGGAGATTCCTTAAGCTTCCCTGTTTTCCCTGCTCAGCTCAAATTCAACAACATCATTTTCATTCCCATCCCTCTTGCTTCCAGCATGGGGGCGCTTCCACAGAAGCTGACCATCCTTGGTTTGGCTCTGCACCCCAGTTTTTCACCCAGTGGGCTGCCTTGGGCAGGATGAGGAAGAAGAGGGGCAAGAAGAGGAAAGGAAAGAATAGAAAACATTTACTAAGCAGTTGGAAGTGTCAGCAGTGTCCTAAATGCTTTCTCCACATTATCTCATAAACTTTCCATTTAGCCACTTCTGGTTCCTTCCCATTCCTTCCCTCAGGCCCCACCCTTGACACCCCCTCCCCCCCACCCACCCTCCAGTCATGAACTCAAATTGCCCCACACTACTCAAGATGCACTTGCCATTCACATGTTTCACTGCATTACTATTATTTATAAATAATTCCTAGACTGCAGGCTGAGTGACCCCTTCACTTTTGTGAGTTCCCTGGCCTTCCATTTTTTATCTGTAAAAACTGGGACTGGAGAAGTGAACACTGTGTTGGGTTTACAGAATCTTAGATTTTGTGTTTCTCAGGTGACCACAAACCACTGGAAAACAGCCAAGCAAAGTCTCAAATCCACCTCAGAGAAGGAAACTTTCCCAACAATAGTACTTACCAGGATCTTCTCTTTGTAACAGAATCTTCTGCAACATTCCGCCAAGGCCACACCTCCTCTGATCCCACCACAAATAGAGCTCCCTCCATCCCACAAACCCTTCTAATACCTGGCTGCTTAAGGAACGTCTTATCTTCTTTCCACAGAATTCTAGAACTCCTTGACATTCAAATAACTTCCTAGCTTCTCCAGCCATTCCCAATTTCCTGGCATCTACCATAGTATTTCGAATTCAACGTATCCAACAATGGAAGCCATTTCCTATAAGGAGGCCCAGAAAACACTGCGGATTAGAGGAAATACTGATTTGCCACAAAGGAAGGTAATTATATAAACAAAGCTAAGAGCTGCTTGGCCTTGAGGAGAATGACTCACACAACCTACAAAATCACTTGTTAGAATACAGAAGTGGAAAGTAAGCATACACTAAACCCTTCTGTTTTTTAGAGCAGTAAAAATCTATTGTGTTAGGAAATAGGCTTCTATAAAGATTAGCCCTTAGCTTCTACAACATCGGTATAGGCAAACCTTTTTTCATTGTGCTTTGCAAATAAACTGCGTTCTTTACAAACTGAAGGTTTGTGGCAACCCTGTGTCAAGTCAAGTCTATTGGCACCATTTTTCTAACGGCATTTCCTTACTTTGTGCCTCTGTGTCACATTTTGGTAATTCTCATAATTTTTCAAATTTTTTCATTATTATATTTGTAATGGTGATCTGTGATCAGTGATCTTGGGTATGTTGGAATTATTTGGGGGCACCACAAACCTTGCCCATATAAGACGGTGAATTTAACTGATAAGTGTCGGGAGTGTTCTGAAAGCCCCACCAACCAGTCCTTCCCTGCTTATACCTCACCTCTCTCCCCTCTCCTTGGGCTTCCCTATTCCCTGAGACACAACAATGTTGATTTAGGCCAGTTAATAACCTCACAATGGCCTCTCAGTATTCGAGTGAAAGGAAGAGTCGATTGATAATGGCAGATTTCATTGTTGTCTTATTTTAAGAAATTGCCACCGCCACCCCAGCCTTCAAAAACAACCACCTGATCAGTCAGCAGCCATCAACAATGAGGCAAGATCTTCTACCAGCAAAAAGATTATAACTCACTGAAAGCTCAGATGATTGTTAGCATTTTATAGCAATAAGGGTATTTTTATTTTATTTTATTTTTTATTTTATTTTATTTTATCTTATTTTATTTTATTGAGAGCAAATGAAAATGTATGAGTGGGCAAGAGGGAGAGAGAGAGAGAATCCCAAGCAGGTTTCACACTCAGTGTGGAGCCCAATGTGAGGTTTGATCCCACGACTCTGGAATCATGATCTGAGCCAAAATCAAGAGCTGGACGCTCAACAGAATGAGCTACCCAGGAGCCCCACAATAAAGGTGTTTTTAAAAATTTTTTAAATTTTTTTAAAGTTTATTATTTTTAAGAGAGAAAGACAGACAGAGAGCAAGCAGGGAAGGGGCAGAGAGAGAGGGAAACACAGAATCAGAAGCAGGCTTCAGGCTCTGAGCTCTCAGCACAGAGCCCAAAGTGGGGGTCAAACTCACAGACCACAAGATCATGACCTGAGCTGCAGTCAGCCACCCAACCGACTGAGCCACTCAGACGCCCCAAGTTGTTTTTAAATTAAGGTATGTACATTGTTTTTTTTTAAGACATAATGCTATTGCACACTAAATAGACTATAATATGGTGTCAACATTAACTTTTATATACACCAGGAAACCAAAAAATGCATTCCACTCACTTTATTGTAATAATTGCTTTTTTGTGGTGGTCTGGAACCAAACCTGCAATATCTCAAAGGTATGCCTGTACACAGTAACAAATGTATTATTGTCTCCATTTTTGTGAATGAGATTACCAAGTCGGGGAGCATGCTGAAGTTTACAGAGCATGCAGAGCGGCAGAGTGGTTTACAAATAAGCCCCATTCCAAAAAGTATGCAATGAGCTCACATGCCCTGAGTTCTTCTACTTACCCTCCCCTACCCCCGGAGTCCTGGAAGGCATGACTATATTTAACAATTATTTGTGCAACTTACACAGTGCTTTGTACATTATCAGTCTTCAGTAAGTATTTAGAATTCTGAACCTATGAAAACGTAGTTGAAAATGGCTTCAAATGCACATAACAGAAAATCCTAGTAACAGGAGCTCGGGTAAATAGGGCCTTGTTTTACTCACATAACAGTGTCTTACATAGAGGTAGCTGGCTTGCTTAGGTCAGCAGTTTAGGTCAGCATCTCTAGAATTCTCTTAAACTTCCAGAATGGGTGTTGGGATAGCCAACATGCAGTGTTGGACACAGGCCTTTAGAGGGCATCTGGTCCCAAACCTACATGTTATAGGGAGGGACTGCAGCCCAGAGAGGTTGCCCGAGATCTCACAGCTAAGTGACCAAGCTCAGGTTTAAACCCAGAACTCCCAAAGCCATGGCCTTTTCTCTTTCTAAGAATTGATCCTTCTGGGATCCTGATATCTACTAGAAATAACCTGATAATGTATTATGAATTATTCTTTGATCACCCATATGTTCACCAGATTAAGAGATGTATTTATAACATAACCTGAGATTTCAGTGACTTATTCCCAAGCAGTGGTCATAATGGTGGAAATTACAGTTTCCATGTCACTCAGAGTGAGGAGAGATGATTTCGAGGTTGGGGTTGGCAGTGCCTCCTCAGTCATATAGAAAACTAGTGACTCGCTTAGGTTGTTTGTCTGCTACTACCAACTTGTATTCAACCTTCTAAACCCAAGCATGCTATAGTAATTTGTCTTGTCTATGTTAGGGATTCCTGGCATGGAGCTCCCAAAGCCCTTGGAATTCCCTGAATGATAGTAATGTTTTCTTATGCTCCTGAAGTGATTTATGGTGTACCCCTAGATAGCTTCAGCCTGGGGCTGATCACCAGGAAGTCCAACTACATGATTAGAGGGTTGGAACTTTGGGCCAGCCTAACCTCTGGGGAAGGGAAGGGGGCTAGAGATTGAGTTCAATCACGTGCCAATGATGTAATCAACCATGCCTATTTAGTAAAACCTCAATAAAAACTCTGGACACCAAAGTTCAGCGGAGCTTCCTTGTTGGTGAATACATTGATATGACACTGATATACACTCTAACTCCATGGGGAGAGGGCACAGAAGCCCTGCATCCCTCCCATACCTCACCCTATGCATGTCCTTTATATTAAAACTGTAATTGTAAGTAGAGTACCTTTCTGGGTTCTGTGAGTCTTTCTAGTGAATTATCCCACCTGAGGGAGCTGTGGGAAACCCTGAATCTGCAGACAGATAGTCAGAAGTGTGGCTGACATCTGGAGTGAGGGCAGTCTTATAGAGGAGTTCACCCTGAACTTGCAAAATCTGTAATAGCTCTGGGTAGTTAACATCAGAACTGAATGGTAGCATACCCAGTTGGTGTTAGACAAGTTGGGGTGGAAATGAAACACCAACTCAGATTCACCCCCTCCTGGATGCCTTTCCCTCTCCAGATAGAATAAACCCTCCCTCTCCTGTGCTACCTTAAAAATACACTGTATTTATCACACTTTATAATGTTATATTTATATAATTTTTAATGTCCTCCAACTAGATCATTAGCTCCTAGAAGAAAAAGATTCTACCATATCAATTCTACACGCGTTTCCATAGTGCTTGGCAAATGTGCTCAGGGCATTTTTAATGAGCTAATGGATAAATGAGTGATTGTGTGACAATCTCTCTATTCATCACCTCCATCTCTCTGCGCTTGCTTTCTTCCTCATGCTGTCCTTCTGCTTCACTCTTTCTTGCACAGAGCAGGGTAATTATTTCTACACAAGCACCACTCTACCATAGCTACTCTTTATTTTCTGATTTAGAACAGACGCTGCCTGCTGCACAGGAGTTTAATTTGTTTGTGTCTCCGAGTCCAGTACCCAAATGATGAGTGACTGGTAGGACATGGCTAGAGGACGAGCTGATGGGTTCACATGTTCTGAGCATCCCTCAGGTACTGTTCCCTGCTCAATTCCACCCTCAACCCCTGAAAATGCAATGGCATTATTTGTAATATCATGTACTGTAAGAAGTAGATACCACCAATAAAACATCTGTTGTGCAATAAGAAATAATTAAATAATCATATCCTAATCTCACAGAGACCCCCTCACTCCAGCTTGGCTGCTCTTCTGCTCCCTTGCCATGTTTGACTTGGCACATGCCTCTATATGAAGCTCCAAGGCTCCTCAACCCACATCTGAGAAAGCAGGATGCCAGGCTAGATATTTCTCAGTCCCTTGATGTTTCTAGCATCAGATGCTTCAAGGCTTGGGGAGAGAAGCATGGGTTGGGAGAAATCTTGCTCCTCTCTCTCCCCTTCTCCCTTCCATCTTCCCAGTACCACAGAGGCTTCCTTCTTCCTCTTTCTATGTGACAGGAGCTCGCTTTTGTGTCATTTTTTCCTTCTTCCTTGCTCTGTGTGTTTCTTTCTTCTAGGTGATGTTTACAACCCCTTCTCTGAAACACTAAGTCTTATGGCCAAGTCTTACACTCTTAAGGGCTATTGGGGATGGAAAGGAAAATCTCTAAGAGGAGAAATACTGAAGTCTTTGTAAAGTATTGTGTGTGTTACACAGACATCTAGCCAACATTTATTCCTAGTTATTCTGTGCCAGTGAAAATCTAACTGAAAGGTAAGGCATAACTTCTTCCCTCAGGCAGCAACCAAGTTAACGGGAGAGGCAGACAAGCAAAGAAGCAATTACAAACCAAAGAGCTCAAGGAAGGTCAGAGTTCTGAGCTTTCATAGAAGAGGGGCTCCTTAACCCAGATGTGGGCATCTTGATGAGAGGGACATGATCCTGAGCTGATACCTGAAAGACACATAGGAGTTAAAGAAGAAACCTTGGGTAAATAATGGATAACAGCAGGAGGATCTTCCTGTGCAAAGGTCCAGAACATCAGGAACTTCAAGTCAGTAGTTCAGCTTAGTGGAAGTTGAAGCAGGAAGAGTGGGAAGAGGTGAGGCTCTGTGGGCAGATAGGCTTTTGTAGGCAATAAGGGCCCAGTGAAGTGTTCTAGTTAGGACATGACAGGCTTGACTTTGAGTTACTTTAACCCATGGCATGAAGAATTAATTGGATGGGGCAAGACTGGCACTTGGAGGCCAGTTTGGAGACCACTGCTTTACCCAGCATGAGGCAAACAAGGTACTGAGGGTGCAAAACTTAAGAAGGCATTCACTCTCAGAGCTGTGCAACTGCTTTGTTATACCTGTGACTTCAGCCCCTCCCTTGCCTCGCCCTCTTCCAAGCTCTAGCTGAGAATATGAACTCATGCACTGATAACTGATCATTTACATGTTCACTGAGGTATTTGCTTTTGTCAAAAGAACCCTTGAGCTAGAGGAATAATTCCTAAAAATGAGATCCTATGAAATTCTAATGTACCCAACACACAACAGCATGCATAAACATGTCCATGAATGTGACAAAAAGAGCCCCTGTGAGTTTGACTTCTCAGGATGAGGCTCTTGAGAAAGGGTCATAACAAGGAGAGGAATTTTTTTTTCCTCTAATGTGGGGGCAACTTTATCACAAAAGAAGTGGGGGCTGCTCAATGTCAGGGTAGCTTAGTTTCAAGAGCCAAGGTAATGTTGAAGAGGATGGGGTCCATCCATGTCCAAGGCAGCCTCACTACAGAGTCTAAATCCCTTGGTACCCACGTAGGGCTCCAAGGCAATGGCCTTCAAACATATTTAGGCAGATGCCCCCTAAACAAATCAATCACAAACCAAAACAAAAGCCTTAAGAATGGGAACAAACAGGGATGAAGAATGCAAAGAATAAAGTCTCACAAGCTAGTTGTAAAATCAGATGAGAGAGTGAATAGAAAGTCCTGGTAGCATAGTATCATCCAGAGACTTTGTTCCATCAGTGTTAATTCACTTCACCTTCCCTTCTGAGTTATGTACAGAAGCTTATAGATGATAACTAGAGTTGTCGTTGATCAAACAATTACAAAAGAATAAGCACTTTCCATGCATTATTTCATCCTTACAACAGCCCCATTTTACAGATAATGAATTTGAGGCTCAGAGAAGTTAATTTAGTTGCCCGAGAGCACACAAGGGTGAGATGGATTTAAGCCCCAGTTTGTCTAGCCCTAGCAGAGCTGAGGCATGAACTACACCCTCCTGCCCTTCCTGGCGTCAGAGTCACAGAATGGGGCAAATACCCAGCAAACGATGATTCACTGAGCCCTCCTTCCCAGACGAGCACCTCCCAGGAAAGAGATTCCTCAGCCTTCCTGGGGAAACAATTCCATGTCCTAAAGCATCACACTCAGACTGCTCAGAGAATTCTCCTCTGTCAAAACCTCATTTGCTTTTTGCTGTAATTTCAACTCATCACTTCTTTAGTTTAGTAGGTAAGACTTAGAATAAAATGAAATTGAAGTTTTATTTCAAAACACTTATGTCTCCATCCTTCATAAAAAAGACTGTTCCACATTTTTTTTTGGACTTGTGGCAACAGTGATTTATTTCTTACTTTCAAGACCAAGCTCTAGCTAGTAAAAATAAAATGAGGGGGGGTAGCAAAAATAAAAATTATTCAGTCCCTTTGCCAAGGGACTGAAGCTCAAAACTTATTTTTCTTTGAAGAGAATTTGAAAAAAAAAAAGTCTAGCATGCTGTCCAAGCTATTGGCTTCCTCTTCTTTGTACTTTTTTTTCTCAAGCTGAGGTTTGATGGCAACCTTATATCCTACAAATCCTCAGTTTAGCCTATTTTTAGCTCCATACAGTTCTTTTTTTTTTAATGTTTATTTATTTTTGAGACAATGCAAGAGACAGAGTGAAAGCAGCAGAGGGGCAGATAGAGGGAGACACAGAATCTGAAGCAGGCTCCAGGCTCTGAGCTGTCAGCCCAGAGCTGGACGTGGGGCTCAAACTCACTAACCACGAGATCATGACCTGAGCTGAAGTCAGATGCTCAACCGACTGAGCCACTCAGGCTCCCCTGTCTCCATACAGTTCTAATGACAAATATTCACCAAACAATATATACTGAATTTTCATTATTTTACCTGAAAAAGAAGAAAGGAGCTGCCAGGGTCTCTTTGACACAGGACAGCAGATCCTCGACATTTTCAAGGGGTTTTCCCAAGACTTTGGCAAACTCCTAAGAATAACTTTTGTAAAAATGTTTAGATCGGCACTTAATCGCCCTTCAAATTACATTTTAGTCCAAAGTCACATGTTTCCTCTACACAACCTCACAATCTAAGTTAATTTTTATTTTTCATTCCAGTTTTATCTTCCACTTAATAAACAAATTAGGGCTGACTGGACAGTCAGTGAAAGTGCCCCAAAATCCCCTTTGCCTTTTTTGTATGGATTGATCCTGTTCACATTAAAGACTTGAGTCCTTCCTAAGGCATCCCTCTTTCAAGTAGCCTAAACTCCTAATCTCTGGACAATCAGAACTACTTTCTCTTGGAAGTAAGTGTAAGAAACCACTTTGGTCATATTTCAAGATGAGTAATCAAAATAAGTGGTATAGGTGTAAGAGAACAAGAAAGAGATGTTTAGGCAAATCATTCATAATGATACTAGTTATGGACTGAATTGTGTCTCCCCAATCCCTATGTTGAAGCCATAATCCCCACTGTGATTGTAGTTGGAAACAGGGCCCTGGGGGAGGTAATTCAGGTTAAATGAGTCATAAGGGTGGGGTGCTAATCCAATAGGACTGGTATGTTTATAAGAAGAAGAGGAGGGGTGCCTGAGTGGCTCAGTGGTTGAGTGTCCAACTTTGGCTCAGGTCATGGTCTCATGGTTCATGGGTTCAAGCCCCACATTGGGCTCCGTGCTGATGGTGTGAAGCCAGCTTGGGATTCTCTCTCTCTCCCTCTCTCTCTGCCCCTCCTGCACTCACGCTTTCTCTCTCTTATAAACAAACAAACAAACAAACTTTTTTAAAAATTAAAAAAGACAAGAGACACCAGAGAGTGTTCTCATCCCTCATCCCTAGCTTGAGCATACAAAAGAAAGGTCTTGTGAGGATGTAGTGGGAAGGGGGCTATCTGTAAGCCAGGAGGAGAGGCCTCACTAGTACTTTGGTGGCACCTTGACCTTGGACATGTGACCTCCAGAAAATTTCCTGTCAGGAAATAAACTTCTGCCTTTTAGTCCACCCAGTCTGTGGTATTTTATTATGAAAGTCCTAGCAGACTTAGACAATACCACTAGATGGAATTAAAAGGATTATTTAACCAACAAAAGTAGGAAGCAGTGAGGGTCTGGGAAAGAGTCCAGGAGAAGTGAGGAAGTAGGGAAGTTTAAGTGAGCTGATCACTCAGGTTCTATGACAGGGAACCAATAGATATTAGAGAGAATTGATAAGTCAAGAAAGGGGAATTTTGAATACATTATTTAAAGTTACAGAGGTGAACCCTTTAAGAATGCTTCCACTCCAATTACTAGAACATCTGACTACAGTGGACTGAAGAAATAGTTATTTTTTCTCCTCATCCCTCATAACAAGCAGTGCAGGAGGAAGCAGCTGCTGGCATTAATTCAGAAACACGCCCAACATCACTGTAATTCTCTTGGCTTTCTCTTCATGATCACAAGTTGGACCTTGCATCTCTAGCCATTGAGACCTCATTCCAGACAGGAATAAGAAGTAAGGGAGAAGGGATAGCACCAGCAGACTAGGAGGAAAAGAAATCATGCCTCAGGTTTGTAAATTACTACATGTCGTGGACACCTTGGGGTGTGACTGTTGAAGCCACAATTTTAAATCAGTGACTGCTAAGAATCTACCTGATGTGATGTTTCCTGGGGTAGCCCAGGGAGGTTCTGAATTCATGTAGCATCTCTAAGAGTCTCATAGCTAGGTATTAAAGCCATCCTCCTTGAGCTATCTACTCTAGACCTCAATGATGGCTACTAGATGATTTGGCAAGACATACAACTGCACAGAGTAATGGTCAAAAGCATGGCCAATGGAGGGGCACCTGGGTGGTTCAGTTGGTTAAGCGTCTGATTCTTGATCCCAGCTCAGGTATTGATCTCAGGATTGTGAGTTCAAAACCTGCGTTCAGCATTGGGTGTGAAACCTATTAAAAAAAATCATTACCAGTGGAGTTGGAAAGACTTGGGTCTGACACTCACTACATACTTCTTACCAATTGTGTCAAATTGGACAGATTACTTTAGCTCACTTTCCTGATTCTCAGTTTCCTTGCTTATAAAATAGAGATAGTGGGGCACCTAAGTGGCTCAGTTGGTCGAGTGACCGACTCTTGATTTCAGCTTGTCATGATCTTTCGGTTCATGGGCCCCAGCTCCATGTTGGCATCCATGCTGAGCTTGGAGTCTGCTTAAGATTCTCTCTTGCTCTCCCTCTGGTTTGCATTCTCTCTCTCTCTTTCTCCCTCGGAAGAAAGAAAGAAAAGAAAAGAAAAGAAGGAAGGATGGAAGTAAGGGAGGAAAGAAGAAAGAAAGAAAGAAAGAAAGAAAGAAAGAAAGAAAGAAAGAAAGAAAGAAAGAAAGAAAGAAAGAAAGAAAGAAAGAAAAGAGACAGAGAGAGAGAAAGAAGAGAGAGAAAGAAAGAAAGAAAGAAAGGAAGGAAGAAAGAAAAGAAAGAAAATGAAATAAGAGTAACACTTCACAGTCCAGTGTTTGCAGTGAGAATTGACTACTCTATTGCCAGCTCTTAGAATGCCTGACTCACTGAATGTTTGTTGAATAGTTTGTGAACGTTTTCGTTTCCATTTCCCTAAGAACTGTCATCATGTCTGAAGTTGGCACCTCATTTTTTTTACGGTGACTCTTAAGTCAGCTTTCAACTTTACATTCAACCAAATTGCATATAAATTGCATCTCTCAAGTAGTTAATGCATAATAGAAGCTGGAATTTAAAAACAACTTCACGAAAGAAATTCTCGTGCAAAGTGAATTATGGGACTTTTGTTCAAAACGTGTCCCTGGGCTGAAGCAGCATGTTCCATGCCTACTGCAAACACTGAGCAATGTTGTTCAAAGTGAAGGAATGGGAAAACCCAGATTCCACAAACAAGGAGTAAACTAAAAGCCGAAGTGCTGAGTAGGAGTTGATAGTGGAGCCGCCCCCTGAGAATATCAGGACTGACTATTTCAGAGGGTCAGGTTGTGACTATGAGGCCACATTCGCCACGGGGAGGAGTCAGGGCTGGAATTTCCTGCCTAGTGCCTGAAGCCTATCCATGGCTTGGGTGTGGGGCCAAATTTACCCTACTCATGGGGTTTGGAAAGCTTAAGCTTGAGAAACAACCTTAACTTATTCAGAGTTATAATAGCAGAAAAACTAGGTCAGGTTAATCTTTTTGTATTAACAACGAAAGATCAGGAAAAACATTTTTTTTAATGTTTTGAGAGAGAGACAGAGAGACAGAGTGCTGGCGAGAGAGAGAGGGAGACGCAGAATCTGAAGCAGGTTCCAGGCTCTGAGCAGTCAGCACAGAGCCTGACTGGGGGCTCACACTCATGGACCACGAGATCATGACCTGAGCCAGAGTCGAATGCTTAACTGACTGAGCCACCCAGGCGCCCCAGTCTGGAATAATATTTTAAGGCAACTATCTGAAGGCACTGGAGAGGAACAAGATCATGTAGAAACTGGGTAAGAGCCCACCCTTGAAATACAATTACAATTGGTGTGATTTGGGGGTTTCAGGCTTTTTGTCTACATGCTGCCCACCACAGGGGAAATCAAGGTTACTGCCTGCTAGGCCCAAATAAGAAAAATGAAATTCTTCAGAGAAACATAAAATCCAGAATCTGGTCACCATACCATCATAATATCCATAATGCAGTCAATCCAAAAAAAATCACCAAACATGCAAAGAAACAGAAATATGTGACCCATTCTATAAAGAAAAACCAGGCAAAAGAAACGAATTCAGAGATGACTTAGATGTTGCAATTAGCAGACAAGAAATTTTAAGGCAGCCACTGGCATAGCAGTTCAAATATTTTATGGGAAAATATGTTTATTGTGAAAAGATGGAGTGATAATCTCAGCAGAGAAATAAAAGTTATAAAAAATAATCAAATAGGGGAAGGATGGGATTTCTGTAATTGTAGATTTAAACGTTCAGGGAATCGTTGGGGCACTGGGGTGGCTCAGTTGGTTAAGCGTCCGACTTCACTCAGGTCATGATCTCACAGATCGTGAGTTCGAGCCCTGTATTGGGCTCTGTGCTGACAGCTTGGAGCCTGGAGACTTCTTCAGATTCTGTGTCTCCCTCTCTCTCTGCCCCTTACCCGCTCACTCTCTGTCTCTCAAACATAAATAAACATTAAAAAAAAAGTTCAGGGAATTGCTTTTGAAGATAAAAATCATAAAATGTGACAAAATTATTTGAAACAATTTCTGTCCTGTGAAAGATAATGTCAAGAGAATAAGAAGACGCTCCACAGACTGGGAGAAAATATTTGAAAAAGACACATCTGGTAGAGAACTGTTACAAAGAACTCTCAAAATGTGACAGTAAAAGAACAAACAACCTGATGGAAAAATGGGCCAAAGACTTTAACAGACACCTCACCAAAGACAGTATACAGGTGGAGAGGCACCTGGCTGGCTCAGTCGGTTAAGTGTCCAGCTCTTGATTTCAGCTCAGGTCATGATCTCACAGTTTCATGAGTTCGAGCCCTGCATCAGGCTCTGTGCTGACAGCATGGAGCCTGCTTGGGATTCTCCCTCTCTCTCTGCCCTTTCTCTGGTCTGCTCTTTCCCTGGTCGTCTCTCTGAAAATAAATAAACTTTTAAAAAATCCTTAAAAAAAAAAGAAGATATACAGGTGGCAAATAAGCATATGAAAAGATGCTACATCATTTGTCATCAGGGAAACACAAATTCAAACAATGAGCTACCATTACATACTTATTAGAAAAGCCAAATCTGGAACCAATTAAAAAACTTTAAAACTGAAAAATATATCTAAAATCCATGCCCACCACTTCTGTTCGCTATTGTAGGGAAAACCTAATTGTACAAGACGATAAGAAAATGATATAACAGTTATATATGTTACAAAGAAGTAAAGTTGTCTTTATTTGCAAATAACATGATCATGTACATAGATAATTCTAAAGAATCTACACACACACACACACACACACACACACACACACACACACACAGTCTGCTAGAATGAATTACTGATTTAGCATGGTTGCAGGATAAGAGTTTGACATAAAGGAGCGCCTAGGTGGCTCAGTTGGTTAAATGTCCCACTCTTGATTTCCACTCAGATCATGATCTCACATTTCATGAGTTCGAGCCCTGCATCAGGTTCTGCACTGACAGCACAGAGCCTGCTTGGGATTTCTATCTCCTTCTCTCTCTGCCCCTCCAGAGCTCGCTTGCTCGCTCTCTCTCTCTCTCAAAAAATAAATATATAACCATAATTTAAAAAAAGAGTTTGACATAAAAAGAAATGTTTTCTGTATGTTGGATCTACAAAAAGGGATGAGAAGCCCAGATGTGATGGCCTAACAAATGCCCTTAGGGCCTGACGGGGGTAGGGAAACTTAACACAACATAAAATTAGGTAAGAAAAAGTGCTTCAGCAAAACTTTGTATAATAAGGGAGGAAGAGATTCCAGCTTCCCCCGGGAAGAAAATCAGGCCTCTGGATGATAAAATTGCTTTGAGTGGATGAGATCTAAAAAGGCATCCAGCATTTCTGAGGCGCAGAGCTAGGTAATTCTTCTTTGAAGGGACTATGTCTGGTTTGACTACCTGTACTCTTTCAATGGCTCTACAGAGACTTCCCAAGTGCCGTGTCATGCTTGAAATTCCATGCCTGGGATGCTTTAAAATTTTTCATATTCCACAACTTACAATTAGCAATCTTTATGTGACCCAGGTTCTGGCAGACACACTCACAGACACCTGGAAGGCAGAAGTGAGCTATGTGACATAGAAGCTGGGTGAAGGTCAAAGTGCTCTTCTATTGGACACTGAGTTTGAGGTATTTGGTTGATTTGTGGCAGCTGTGGCAGAGATTCTCCTATGCTAGGTGGTGAATGATGGTCAATGACAGCAATGGGTTTTCTTCTAGCATTGTCCCATGGAGTAACTGGGCATTTCTCTTGGTGGATGCGCTTCTGCTGGTAAGACCTCCCAAGTAGGTTCTCTAGTTCCTAAAAATCTCTCTAATATTCTGCAAAAATTGCATTTAGACTTAAACTAGCTAGAGTGGGTTCTGTTTTCTGTAACAAAGGACATCGGTTAGTAAGGAATTTGCTCCAGAAATGGTGGCAGGCTACAGAGTTTCAAAGAAATGGGAATCTGGAATTAGTTGTCTTATGTCAGAGAATTTGAAGGCCATGGGGATTGGGTTAGCAGTACAAGAAGAGGCACAGGTGTTGCATAGCATATTTGGGTTTGAGCAGTCACGTAAATGAACAATCATGGTCACTTGGAATGAAATGCATATTGAAGGCAAAGCTTTGGTGACCACAGCAATGGACCATTATCATAGATGTAAGAAATACATGGATTGTAATGTGGGATGGCTGCTTCTAACTAAGCTGTAATAGTTTTAAAAAGAAAAAGACAGGCTGAGAATTTGTAAAATTCTCTGATGCAGTCAGAGAGTGAGGGATATTCTGTGACTGTCCTGATAGACTTTCCTGTATCTCAAAACTGCAGAATTAATGTAGCTAGCATAGTGGTTAATCAGATATAGTGGGCTGTCAAATTACAACATATGTTTAATTCATAGCCTCCTTTGGTCTCTAGTGTGAAAGTTAAGTCATTTATAAGGGAGTGTGGCACCCTGAAAATTAAAATGGGAATATTTGTGGGTATTCAGATGACTCCAATAACCCCAACACTTCACTGAGCCTCACTGAGCCTTTCTTGCTGAAGAAGTTCCTCCTCTCTATCTGATGAGGCCGACCCATCCTGATTACAGACCCAGAATAACCTCATCAGAGAACACCTTGATATGAATTGTCAAGCCTCTTCAAGTTCCACTGCGAACTCTAGAACCCAGGGTGCTGTTACGGGGCCATTTACAACATCAAACCCAGAGGAGATATTGCATACCAAACCAATTGTATGATTTAAATAATTGGAATATGTAAACATGTAGGTAACATATGTGAGAATGGATGATCAGAGTGCTAGAACAGGGAGGAAAGAATAAAAATGTTAATTAGGCTGAATTTTATCAAATTTGGAAAACACACCAGAGATTCTGGAGTCAGTGGATTAAGTCTGGGCTGCTGAGAAGGGTTGTTTTTTTTTTTTTTCCTGATGTTCAATTTACATTCTTTTTTTAAAAAATTGTGGTTAAAATACACATCATATTTATCGTCTTTTTTCCAGTAAAATAAGACCAAGAAAAAGAGCATGTGGTTTCTTTGTTTTTAATTGAAGTATAGTTGACATATGATGTTATATTAGTTTCAAGTGTACAAAACAGTGATTCCTCAATACTTTGCTCACCACAATAAGTAATATTTGCCATCTTAATCATTTTTAAGTGTACCATTCATTAGTGTTAAACACATTTGTCATACATACATTGTCATACAACTAATCTCCAGAACTCTTTTCATTTTGCAGAACCCCAAACTCAATACCTATTAAACAATTCCATATTTTCTTCTCCCCCCGGCCCCTGGAAACCACCATTTTACTTTCTGTTTCTATGAATTTGACTACTCTAGATCCCTCATAGAAGTAAAATCATACAATATTTTTCCTTTTGTTACTGGCTAATTTCACAGAGCATATTGTATGTACCATGTTTTATCATCCGTCAGAATTTCCTTACTTAAGGCTGAATAATATTCCATTGTGTGTATAGACCACATTTTCTTTATCCATTCATAGACTGAGAGACAGTTGAGTTGATTCCACCTTCAAGACTCTACTTTAAAATCCTTTGGGTTTACAACCAAAAGTGGAATCTCTGAATCATATGGCAATTCTATTTTTAATTTTTTGAGGAATTTCCACACTATTTTCCATAGGAGTTTTCCATTTTACATTCCTACCAACCACATACAAGAGTCCCAATTTCCCTACATTCTCTCCAAACTAGTTATGTTTTTTTTTTTTTATACTAGCCATCCTAATGGGTAGAAAGTGGTATCTCATTGTGATTTGGATTTGCATCTCCCTAATGATTTATGATGTTGAGCATCTTTTCAAATGTTTGTTGGCTATTTGTATATCTTCTCTGGAGTAATGTCTATGCTGATCCTTTGCTCATTTTTTAACTGGGTTGTTTTTTGTTGTTGTTGAGTGGTAGAAGTTCTTTATATATTCTAGCTACTAACTCCTTATCAGATATTTAACTTGCAATTATTTTCTTCTATTCCATAGGTTGCCTTTTTACTGCCAATTGTTCCCTTTGATACACAGAAGTTTTAAATTTTGATGTAGTCTGATTTATCTATTTTTTACTTTTGTTGCCTGTGCTTTTGGTGTTCAAGAAGTTATTGCCAAATCAAATGTCATGAAGATTTGTTTCCCTTATGTTTTCTTCTAAGAGTTTTATAGTTTAAGCTCTTACAGGTCTTAGGTCTTTGATTCATTTTGCATTGATTTTTGTATACAATATGAGGTAAGGGTCCAACTTCATTCTTTTGCATGTGGATATGCAGTTTACCTAACAACACTTGTTAGAAAGATTCATTTCCTCCATTGGTTTTAGCACCCTGGTTGAAAATCATTTGACCATATATGTGAGGGTTTATATCTGGGCTTTCTATTCCATTGGTCTATATGGCTTTTTGCCAGTATCACACTATTTTGATTACTGTAGCTCTATAATAAGTTTTGAAATCAGGAAGTGTGAAACCTCCAACTTTGCCATCTTTTTCAACATTACTTTAGCCATTTGGGGTCTTGAAAATGGTTCTAATTGATTTAATTAAAAATCAATAATGATTTAATTATTAATTTAATTATTTTATGATCTGCTAGGTTTCTATTATCTCTGGGTTCAATACTGGTCTATGACAAATGAGCTTGAGATGTCATGAATACCTTTGTAAGTTAGGAGAAGTAATACAAAGACTTTGAGAACTAGGAATAGCACAGTGGATTTATTAGGTGTGACCCATGCATTCATCCTTAAATATGTCACCCAGAACTTTCTATGGCATAGAGAAGCACACTAGTGAGAGAAATGCAGGCATATGTAAAAGTGCTAGAGTGGATCTTTTCCATGCATCAAAAATAAATGTGAGGATGCTGTCTTTGAAATGTGCTTCCTAATGTGAATGAAGTTAATGGGATTAGATTCTAGGGTGGCAAAAGCCAAGCATCAGTACTCAGCTCTAGTGGCACAGAAGGTATAATTAGTATAGCAGTTAGTAGGGTAAGTTCAGTAATCAATGATTTGGCCCACAGGATCTTCATGGTGCCTAAATCATCACAGGGACCTTGAATAAATAGAAGAACATCCTACTATGGTACTACTTGATTTGTATAACAAAACAAAACAAAACAAAAAACAGCTATAGGTCTGGCAAATGCAGCCCTAACTTTAGCCACCACATTTGAAATTCAGAGCCCCTTATTTAATTTCCATTCCCAAATTAGTTTACAGACCATGGATCCCTTGAATAAAGAGAAGAGACTATGACAATATCACTGTAAGTATTATAGTTCTCCCAATCAGCTTCTCTAAAAGGGCTTATGGAATGGCCATATTCCCAATTTGGAGATAACTGTATTGGCTTTTGGTCCACATAATTTAAAAAAAAATTTTTTTTAATGTTTATTTATTTTTGAGAGAGAAAGAACACGAACAGGGGGTGGGGGACAGAAAGAAAGGGAGACACAGAATCTGAAGCAGACTCCAGGCTCTGAGCTGTCAGCACAGAGCCTGATATAGGGCTCAAACCCACAAGCTGTGACATCATGACCTGAGCTGAAGTTGGATGCTTAACTGACTGAGCCACCCAGGCATGCCTACATCAAATTTTTTTAATGTCTATTTATTTATTTTGAGAGAGAGACAATGAGGTGGGGGCTGAGAGGGAGAGAGAGAATCCCAAGCAGGCTCCATGCTGTCAGCGCAGAGCCTGATGTGGGGCTTGATCTCACAAACTGCAAGATCATGACCTGAACTGAAATCAACAGTTGGATGCGTAACTGACTGAGCCACACACGTGCACCTACACCAATTCTTAGAGAGGAAAAAAGCCACTGTGGCCCATAGGTGAGAGTGAAGACTTATAGAGGTCAAGTGATAAATGGAATCCTGCCTGTGTCCAACTCATATGGGGCCCCTGAGTCTGCTCTGTGGCTAATTCCTGAGTTACTAAGTGTAGAGTTAGAATACTTGGCAACTTGCAAAATCCACACATGAGGTCACTTACAGTAGTGTCAAATGGAAGCCCCTGAAGCTCCTCCTCCCAGTGAAAATATAAACCAAAAGGAATGTCACATATATGAAGGCATCACAGCAGTTGGTGTCAAATTAAATACTTCATAGGTGCAGAAGTAATGATTCTTATTTTAGTCACTCAACTCACCTACTTGGCCTCTACTTAAAATAGATCATCTTAGGTCACACACATAAGACTAGAAATCTCAATACTACCCAAAGCAATCTACACATTCAATGCAATCCCAATCAAAATCGCACCGGCATTCTTCTCAAAGCTAGAACAAACAATCCTAAAATTTGTATGGAACCACAAAAGACCCCAAATAGCCAAAGTAATATTGAAGAAGAAAACCAAAGCGGGAGGCATCACAATCCCAGACATTAGCCTCTACTACAAAGCTGTAATCATCAAGACAGTATGGTACTGACACAAAAACAGACACATAGACCAATGGAATAGAAGAGAGAACCCAGAGTTGGACCCACAATTATATGGTCAACTAATCTTTGACAAAGCAGGAAAGAACATCCAGTGGAAAAAAGACAGTCTCTTTAGCATATAGTGCTGGGAGAACTGGACAGCAACATGCAGAAGGATGAAACTAGACCACTTTCTTACACCATTCACAAAAATAAACTCAAAATGGATGAAAGACCTAAATGTGAGATAGGAAACCATCCAAACCCTAGAGGAGAAAGTAGGCAACGACCTCTTTGACCTCAGCCACAGCAATTTCTTGCTGGACACATCTCCAAAGGCAAGGGAATTAAAAGCAAAAATGAACTATTGGGACCTCATCAAGATAAAAAGCTTCTGCACTGCAAAGGAAACAATCAACAAAACTAAAAGGCAACCGATGGATTGGCAAAGTTATTTGCAAATGACATATCGTATAAAGGGTTAGTATACAAAATCTATAAAGAACTCACCAAACTCCACACCTGAAAAACAAATAATCCAGTAAAGAAATGGGCAGAAGACATGAATAGACACTTTTCCAAAGAAGACATCCAGATGGCCAACAGGCACATGAAAAGATGCTCAACATCACTCATCATCAGGGAAATACAAATCAAAACCACCCTGAGATACCACCTCACATGGTTCAGAGTGGCTAAAATGAACAAATCAGGAAACTAAAGATGCTGGTGAGGCTGTGGAGAAATGGGAGCCCTCTTGCACTGTTGGTGGGAATGCAAACTGGTGCAGCCACTCTGCAAAGCAGTGTGGAGGTTCCTCAAAAAATTAAAATAGATCTACCCTATGACCCAGCAATAGCACTGCTAAGAATTTACCCAAGGGATACAGGAGTGCTGATGCATAGGGGCACTTGTACCCCAATGTTTATAGCAGCACTTTCAACAATAGCCAAATTATGGAAAGAGCCTAAATGTCCATCAACTGGTGAATGGATAAAGAAGATGTGGTTTATATATACAACGGAATACTTCTTGGCAATGAGAAAGAATGAAATCATTCCATTTGCAGCAATGTGGATGGAACCGGAAGGTATTATGCTGAGTGAAATAAGTCAGTCAGAGAAGGACAGATATGATATGTTTCCACTCATATGTGAATCTTGAGAAACTTAACAGAAGACCATGGGGGAAGGGAAGGGGAAAAAATAGTTACAAACAAAGAGGGAGGGAGGCAAACCACAAGAGACTATTAAATACAGAGAACAAACTGAAGGTGGATGGGGGGGATGGAGGAGAGGGAAAATGGGTGATGGGCATTGAGGAGGGCACTTGTTGGGATGAGCATTGGGTGTTGTATGTAAGCCAATATTAAAAAAAGAAAAGATCAATAAGATTACTAAAACTAACAGACTGACTTGGGAAAAAAAGGAAATCAGAAAAGCATCCAATTTCTCAGCAGCAGTGCTGGAAAGTAGATGAGCGATGCTGGCAGGCATAATAAATTTGTGTTGTTTAAGCCACTAAGGCTGTGGTTATTTGTTATGGCAGCAATAGAAAACCAATAGAAATCCCTTCAAAATTCAGTTTGTTCCTATATACCTTCCTATATACCTTGGCCAACTGCTAGAGGATGTGGTCTTCTAAAATAAAAGAGTAAATTAAAAAAGAGGAAGACAGGGGTTTAGAAAACTGGAATACCTAGTCCCTGGGTAGAGGACAAGGGAGGGTCCTGGGAAGAGCAAGTATTCTGCAGACAGAGAGATCTGCCAGCCCAGGGAAGAGCAGCTGACAACCCAGGAGGTGTGGGGGAAGGGTGCTGGCAGATACTTGATGTGTGTAGACAAGTCACAAAGGGACCCTCAACTATTTTGAAAAATTGTGAAAGAATTAGTGATAGTGACATAAAAAACTAAGCCAGAAACAAAAAGGAAGTTTTAACTCCAGAAAAGCAAGATTGTTTTTAAAAAGGAAATATGATTGTCATATCCTACTTGTCTTAGAAGTCAACTCTATTTGCATGTTTTAATAATACAGATGTAGAAGTAACTTGATTGGAAGGATACAGGGAAGAAAATTAGGTTAAGGACTGTTTTTTCCCTTGCTGCTTTCCTTTCCTGAATATTCTTTCCATGCCTGAGCATTTTGTGAATTTGACTATGATATGCCTTGTCGATGGTCAGTTTTTGTTGAATCTTATGGGAGTCCTCTGTGCTTCCTGGATTTTGATGTCTGTGTCCTTCCCCAGATTAGGAAAGTTTTCAGCTATACTTTGCTCACACAAAACTTCTGCTCCTTTTTTCTCTCTCTTCATCTTCTGGGACTTCTACAATTCAAATGTTACTCCTTTTTAATAAGTCACTGAGTTCTCTAAGTCTTGTATAGTAATCTTTTGCCTTTGTTTCCCTCTTTTTTTCTGCTTCATTATTTTCCATAATTGTATCCTCTATCTCACTGATTTGCTGCTCTCCTGTGTCCATCCTAACTGTCACGGTATCCATTCGAGATTGCATTTTGTTTATAGCATTTTTAATATCAGCCTGACTAGATTTTAGTTCTTTTGTCTCTGTAGAAAGAGATTCTCTGGTGTCATCTATGCGTTTTCAACTCCAGCTATTATTCTTATAATCATGGTTTTAAATTCTAGTTCAGACATCTTACTTATATCTGTGTTGATTAAGTCCCTGGCCATCATTTCCTCCTGTTCTTTCTTTTGGGGTGAATTGTTCCATCTTGTCACATGGGGGAAGAAAAACATTAATAAAATAAAAAATTTTAATTAAAAAAGAAACAAAACAAAATCAAATCAAATAAAGGAAGCTAGATCCCAGGTGTGTTTCAGTCTGTTTGTTGAAAGAAGCTTGATAGAATAGAGGAAAAAGAAAAAGGAAAGAAAAAAAAAGTTAAAAGTT
Source organism: Neofelis nebulosa (assembly GCF_028018385.1). Taxonomy (NCBI): domain Eukaryota; kingdom Metazoa; phylum Chordata; class Mammalia; order Carnivora; family Felidae; genus Neofelis; species Neofelis nebulosa. The sequence continues at coordinate 39,314,296 of NC_080791.1, read as the reverse complement.
AAAAAAAATTACAAATTAAAAAAATTTAAATAGTAAAATAGAATAAAATAAAATAAAATAGAATAAAAAATTTAGAAAAATCTGCTCTTTTTGTATCCAAGAAAGAGAAAAAAAGAAAGGAAAAAAAGAAAAGAAAGCAAAAGCAAATAAAATGAACAAATAAGTGAACCAGCTAACACAATGAAACCCAAGTGAACTTACATCCAGTTTCCCCTAGAACTGAAACTTTGAATCACACTACATACACTAAGCAGGTGGAGGGATTTGTGCTGGCCTTTTTTTTTTTAATTTTTTGGTTTTTTTAACATTTATTTATTTTTGAGACAGAGAGAGACAGAGCATGAATGGGGGAGGGGCAGAGAGAGAGGGAGACACAGAATCTGAAATAGGCTCCAGGCTCTGAGCCGTCAGCACAGAGCCCGACGCGGGGCTCGAACCCACAGACAGTGAGATCGTGACCTGAGCCGAGGTCGGACGCTTAGCCAACTGAGCCACCCAGGTGCCCCTGTGCTGGCCTTTTGGGGGATATGGCTGGAGGGCACAGTTGGGTGGGGCTTGGTGTAATGGCTCCATTTTCCACTTGGTGGCACTGCTTAGTTTACTGGGGTGGATCTGTGAGTGTGTGTGTGTGTGTGTGTGTGTGTGCGCGCACGCACGCACGTGTGCATGTAGGGGTGAAAATGGCCTCACCCAGCTCCCCAGTCTCTGGCACAGGAACTTTGCATTCTCACTGGCCCGCGATCAATCACCCCTCCTTTGTCTCAGGCCTCCATCCACTCCCCACCTTTACTCTGTGTCCAAGCTGTCTGCCTGCCAGGTGGCCCCTCCCTCCAGAGTTTTATCTCAGATGGGGTTGTGTTTCAAAACCCCATGCTTCAGGGCCCCCTGGCGGTTGGACCTGTGCTACTCTCTAGGGGAGGGTCTCACTGAGCAATGGACAGGTGCCGGCTTGCCCCAGAAAACATTCGTGCAATCTCACAGCAGCAGAGGGTCAGAGGTTATGGCAAACCACAACACATGGCTGGTGTCAGATTTCCCTGCACTCTGGCGTCTTTGTCCCAATACCAACAAACGTAGATGCTCTCCGGGGTCCCTGGGACCTTTGCCTGCAAGAAGGCCATAGGGCCTCTACCAAATGCACTCCAAGCAGGGGAACTGCTTCTTCCTGTGTGGCACATGGACTCCTTGGACCCTACCGCCTGCTACTGGGGATTTGCCCCGCTTCTTCACCAGAACACCTCCAGGCACTGAGTTCCGCTGTTTAGAGGATCCTGGTGGTATTGAAACTCTCTCCTTTCTCCCTGTCAGTAGTTTTGAGGAACAGATTTCTTGTCCAGTCTCTTGTGAGTGTTTTCACTCTTTCTCTCTTTCTCTCCAGCTGCTTTCAGGGGGAGTGCTTTTCTTGCACAATCCCAATGCACTGAACTCTCCCCCTTTCTCTTTCTCTCTCTGTCCTCTCTCCACAAAAACAGCTCTCTACCCTCTGCAGCACCATGGCTTTCCTCTCCCCAGTTCACCTCTCCACACTGCATACCTGCCAAGTTCTGGGGCTCAAGTTATGCAGATTGTTGCTTTAATCTTCAGGTCAATTTCCTAGGTGTTCAAAATGGTTTGACGCTGATCTCGCTGGGTTTCAGGGATGAGACAAGCTCAGGTCCACTATACTGCCTCTCCATCTTAACTCCTCTTATTTGTTCCTTCTTGCACTACTCCTTGAAATGAGAGAGAATAGTGGGGCAAGGGCGGGTACACAGAGATGTCAAAACAAGATGCTAATGACCTGATCTCACAGCACTATGAGCATCTTCTGCCACCTGCCTGTAGGCAACACTCAAAGGCAAGCTTGTTTCCCCAGTCAATGCTCCCTTGCCACCTTCCAGATTTGCCCCTGGCCCCAGACACTCTCGCATGCCTCCCATTACCCTAAAGCCTAGAGATTGGTCAGCAGCATAGAAGCCCTAGAGGCACATCATACCAGTTTGGAGCAGTAAGGGTTTAGCTGAGCTCTCCCTGTGCAGTCTGAGGACCCTGAGGCCTGGGCTGGCTATGAGACAGCTATTTGCCTTGACAACCTATTATGGTTGGTCAAGCAGGGCACCAGCAATCTGGAAGTCATTTACAGTTCGCTTGTAAGATGTGTCTAACCAGAATTGAGTCCTCAAGGCAGCATAAGATCCTGCCTGTACCAGAACCATGGACTCATTGGCCATGAAGCTGCAAGGGCCTTGGGGTCCACCTAGTAGTCAAGCATTTCCCAAAGCAAAACTCAAGCACTGATTTTTAGATGGCTAACAGGTTTTACCCCCAAAAAGTGTCTCACAATCAAGGAAATTTGTAGAACCTTGAATTAAAAACAAATGAAGATTCTTTTTTACATGCCTTCTCAGAATTTAACTTCCAAGAAGGTAGAATTTCCTAAATTTTGTTGTGTGACCCTTCGCTGGAAGCCAAGTTTCCTTAACCATAATACAGAAATGATAATGCCCACCTTGGAGAATTGCTGTGAGGTTGAATGAGATCATGAGCTGAGAAGCATTTAGCATAGTATCTCACATATTAGGGGTCAGCAAATTTTACTTCCCTTCTCTTTCTCCTACGCCTTTCATTGTTCTTCCAAATCTTCCCCTAGGCTCGGTAAATTACCCCTATACACAACCTTCTGTGAAATTATGTGAAACCGATTTCCTGGCCTCTTGATGGCATCAGAGTATTTATGTATGCCACAAAGCTTCCTACCCAGCTTATCTGGAGGACAGGGGAGCCCCGGAACCAATGGGGCAGAAATCCTGGTAAACACAAAAATGCAGCACCCATGGCACAGTGCGAGTGGGGGGGGCCGATCCCCAGTCTCCAGTGGCAGCTTTGCCTCCTCCCGAATCACAAAGGACTCACAGGTGGAGTCCTAAGTTCTCAGCACAGATTCACAATCACAAAAGAGGCGACGTGGCTGCCAGCTCACTGGAAGAAGCTCTAGACCAAGATGAGAGGTTTTCAGCTGGCTATTTACCCTAGCCAAAGCATGGTGGCACTTCCTCAGTTGTGAAATGCAGGGATGTGGGCAGATGATCTTCACGCTCTCTTCGTAATTTGCACAGATCCCCATTTTAAAGGTTACCAGCTGTAGTTTAATCAGAAGTCCAAGAAACATAGTCCATGCACCCCAAATATATTTTATTGAGAGCGGAGCAATTACAATAAAGTACTCATTACAGCACACTGGAAAGGCTCAAGTCCTACAAATTTCACATTCACAAATACAAATCGCTGTTTGCTCTGAGGCACACAGGGAACAAGGGGAATGGGGAAGACAGGGTACTGACAGGAGACCCGGACCTATGGGCCATCTGTGAGTCTTCCTCCAGGGAAGGGCCTTCTCTGACTTGGCAGTATTTCTAAAAATTTTTTTTACATTTATTTATTTTTGAGAGACAGAGAGAGACAGAGTATGAGCAGGGGTGGGGGGTGGGGCAGAGAGAGAGGGAGACACAGAACCCGAAGCAGGCTCCAGGCTCTGAGCTGTCAGCACAGAGCCCGACGCGGGGCTCGAACCCACGAACTGTGAGATCATGACCTGAGCCGAAGTCAGATGCTTAAGTGACGGAGCCACCCAGGTGCCCCGGCAGTATTTCTAGATTCCCTCAGAGAGGAGCAAAGCAAAGCTCTCCCCATGATTCCAGAGCAGGACCAACTATCTGTAGTCTTGCTACCTATTCTCTTTCTAGTTCAAAGAATTTCTATGGCAGCATTAGGATGAAACGATTAGCTACTTCTGGACACCACAGAGACAGGAGGCACAGGCATGGGAGCCATCTGGCCTGAAAAATCCATCTTGGGATCCATACGGGCTTAGAAGCCTCTCTGTCCCATGGAAGTCAAACACTTCAAACATTCTCATAAATAGACTAGTATAATGAACCCCCATGTCTCATTATAGGAAAGCAGATGATAAGACTGAGTTCAATTTCAATTAACAGCCAAGAGATCTAAGTAAACCTTGGATAAAGCCCTTCTCCCCAAACCTCAGTTTTCTACTCAGCTGCATATCCATGTTTGCTTTCAAGTCTATCTGGTGTTAGAAAGGAACCTAAAACCAGTGTGAGAATGGCAATTACTTAGGGTGGGTGAATTAAGCACTATTCTGCCTTTGTCTCCTGGGTGACCTAGTGAGTCACTCAAGACCAGATGAACGATGATGAAAACAGTCTCTGGAATGATATTTCCCTGGCATGTTGAGTCCTTAAAGACCATCACAATGTCGTAGGTTTCTGTAAGTGACACGTGAGCCACTAGGGTGATGTTGACAAGTGAGTTGTCTTCAGGGAACTGGCGTGAAGAAGCCTTATTATTTAGACAACACAGAGAAGTGGCCTGTCTAGACAGCTTGCAAGGATGAAGTGTCTAAGTACAATTATTTCTGGCATGTTGGAAAGACTGCTCCATCATCTCCTGTAAAAGCAGGGCAGTGTTTTTACCACCTCTTGTTCTATGTGAGTGCAAAGGAGAAGGAATTATGCCTCCTTGGATGAGTTTTGTTCCCTGGCTCATCACGATGGCCGCCATCTGAGAAGAGGTACTTCATCTGGGTCTTTCCCACCACTGGGTACAGGATGACGGCAGTCTGTTGGCTTTGACAGCCTTCTCCTTGTGTTCCTCTCCCACCTCTTCTTCCAACTCTTCCCGTGGATACTGTTCCTGGGAGAGGGGCTCACCAGTTCCCTGCTACGCCCTGTTTCTTGCTTATCTCTACATGGAAAAGTGTAATTCAGAACGGAATGAAAAGCGCATGCACACACATGCACACACGCATGCGCACAGACACACAAAGGAAAAAAGTTGCAAGTGAATCCACAGCACGTTAACAAAACTCATCACAGTTGGTGGGAGAACGGGGTGATTTTTGTTTTCTTCTTTGTGCTTTTCTAAATTTTCCGAAGTTTTGTAATAATAATTCTTTAAGAGAACTCAGTAATTTCTCTTTGCTTTCAGGGACTGAATTGGCCCTGTCTTGTCATGTATCCAAGCCAGCCACCACACGGCTGTGATTCATCCTGGCCCAGGACTTTGGGAAGTGAGGCAAAAAAATGTGGCATCTCTGGCTCACTCACCTTTTGCTGGCATGAACCTTTTTCAAGCAGAGTTCTGTGCATCTGGGTCAGCCACACCCCAAGTATGACTCAGGTGTCCTTTGCGGATGTTCCATGGTAGGGAGTATTGTCAGGCAGCTGACTCAGCCCTCATGTGGGCTGCAGCTTCCCTGGGTTCTCTGGCTCAGGGAACCCAGGTGATATGCTTTGCAGCATTTCTTGGACAGGAATTCATAAACACATGTCTAATTGGGTGTTGCCTTTTAGTTTTCACACCAAATGGGGTAGAAGGCTAGACAGAGCTTCCTGGGAAATGAAGACTCCCATGGCTTCTGTAGGACCTTGTTTTTAGCACTGTGAGGGCCATGGGTATGAGGACAGGCTTCTTTTCCAGTCTCTGTCCTCAGGCCCTTTCCCAGCCTCAACTGGAGAGAGAGCTCGCCCCCTGCCTCTTCTCACTCTCCCCTAACTCACTGCCACGATGGGCTCCACAGAAGACAGGTCTGTCTTCCCAGACTGCAGTTGGGAGGAGGGCAGGAGGTTGTTGGCTAGCGGAGCCCTCCGGCCACTGCTCTTCTCTGTCCAAGCCACCCTGAAGGAAGGGACTGGGGAGGGTGGCCTTTCCTCCTGGGGCTTGGGCAGCCTTTGGCACATGCTCAGTAATGCCTTCAGCTCGACCCTGAAGTTCTCGTTGAGCCAGCAGTAGATGAAGGGGTTGTAGCAAGTGCTGCTCATGGCAAACCAGTGGAAGGCGAAGTAGAGGGCGTTGTTGGTGTGGATGACCTTGCTGGACAGGAGGAGGACATAGCAGTTGAGGGGGAACCAGCAGAGGGCAAAGAGGACCACCACCAACATCAGCATCTTCATGGTCTTCTTCTTCTTCCGCCGCAGGGCCAGGTACTGCTCCGTGGTCACATCGCCGATCGTGTTGCACATCCACAGCTTCTTGGCCACGCGGGCATAGGCCACGGAGATGATGAGGAGGGGTAGGATATAAAGCAGGATGAAGGTGGCCAAGTCCAGATACTTCCAGAAGAGGTCAGCTGGCTCAGGGAAGTCTGGCAGGCACAGGGAGCGGACAACGTCCTCGCTGGTGACAGGGGAGAGAGGGAGACAGAGAAACAGAGATAGAGACAGAGGGAGGCAGAGAGAGAGGAAGAGAGAGGAAGTGTCTTTCCATTAGTGTGGAAAGGCCTCGTCACAAGATTCTGGCTCTCCCACTAGATTGGGGGTTTTATAAAGACAAGGAAAACACCTGCTCTCTCTGTGTTTCTTAAACTTATATAATTCCTAGCCTGTAACAGAGACCCAGTAAATATCTGTTCAATGAATGAATACAACACTGGCATTCCTAGTCTTAGAACTAACTCATCCTGAGAGCACAATGTGCTCAGGAAACGTTGGAATTCCTCCATTCCAGAGGGGAACTAAGGAATGGGGCAAAGAAATGATGGATCTTGGGAATGTGAGCGGCAAAGCCCGAATGAACACACCTTCAGCCATACGTGTAACAAGTATCTATTTTCCATGGAATGTACCCAGTCCTCCTTGAAGAAACCCTAGAGCTGATGTGTTGAGACTCTGCAGACTACGACCCCCTGAAAGAGGGGGCACAAATCACCCACACAGGGCTGGCCAGTACCACCCTTGGTGTCCAAGCTCCCACTTTGGGGAAGTGAAAACCTTAGGGCCATTTTGATTGAAGGTGCAGTTTGAATACACTCACACAAAGGAAGTAAAAGATATATTACTTACAAATCCCAGCATGGAGACGCTAGGAGCTGAGGGGAAGGGCAGTCCTCTGTCCCAGGTCATGAGCAAGCAGGAGACAGAGAGCAGGGTTATAAGCACCCATTACTTATAGGGTGGTTGAGGCACAGTCACCAATTTTTCACAGCCTCAACCCGGAGTGGTTAGTTTATTTTTTGAGAGAGAGAGAGAAAGTGTGAGCAGGGGCAGAGGGAGAGAGAGAGAGAATCTTAATCAGGCTCCACACTCAGTGCAGAGCCCGATGCAGAACTGGGATCATGACCCGAGCCAAAATCAAGAGTTGGATGCTCAACTGGCTGAGCCACCCAGGTGCCCCTCTGAGTGGTCATTTTAAAACGTGAGCTGGGGGCACCTGGGTGGCTCAGTCAGTTAGGTGTCTGACTTTGGCTCAGGTCATGATCTCTGTGAATTCAAACCCCAAGTCAGGCTCTGTGCTGACAGCTTGGAGCCTGGAGCCCGCTTCCAATTCTGTGTCTCCCTCTCTCTCTCTGCCCCTCCCCCGCTCGTGCTCTCTCAAAAATACATGTTAAAAAAAAAAAAATGGTGACCTGGAAAAGCAAGGCAGGAACTTGTGATGGAATCCTAACCTTGAGTTCCAATCTAAATGCCCAGACTGTGCGTGTGAACAGGGTTGTCATACTGTTAAAATGTCTAGGCAGCAACTCAAAATGGCTGTTTCTTCAGCGCATTATGTCGCTTGTGCACTTGTTATATGTGCTGATGGCCATCACTACTGAAAGAAAGAGAATTCTCTTTGCTTTCGTTAGCAGAAAAAAAAAATAGCTCCCCATACGTGAAGGCAGATGGGGGTCTGAGTGCTAGGAGATTTGGGTATGCGATTCGTTCCGCTATCGTAGAATTTGGGGAGGGAGAAGCCTTTGTAAATTACAGTCGACCCTTGAGCAACATGGAGGTTAGGGGCACCGACCCCTGCGCCGTTGAAAACCCATGCATGACTTTTGACTACCCCCAAATCTAACTACTAATAGCCTACTATTGACTGGAAGTCATATCGATAACATGAACAGTTGATTAATACACATTCTGTAGGTGTATGATACACTGTGTTCTTACAAGAAAGTAAGCTAAGGAAAAGAAAATGCTATTAAAATCATAAGGAAGAGAAAATACACTTACGGTACTGTACCATATTAATCGAAAAAATCCACACAGAAGTGGACCCACACAGTCCAAACTAGCGTTGCTCGGGGTCAAATGTAGTTGTAATCAGCCTTCAGAGCTTGTTCTCCTGACCCTGCTTATGTCATAGGCATGTGTGTTTTGAAGTGTATGTTTCAGGCGGAGCAGCACAGAGTTATTGCAGGACACACGTGGCGACTGGTCTGGAGCGCCTGGATGCTAGCTCCTGGCCAATCCACAAGAAGCAGCTGGCACCTGTGATATTGTAGGGACCTAGCACTACCGTAGGACCACTAAAGTCATTTCCTACAGATCCACTAAGACCCAGAGGTGGCTGGGAGTTTTCGATTTCTGCAGGGAGCCCGGAATATGACAGCCCAGCATCCTGGCCTCGAGGCTGAACAAACTCTGTGTTATCTTTGCTCTAGAGCCCCCTGTGCTGCTGCCTGTAGCTTCTCCTGACATCCCTCCAATGCCAACATTGCACCCTCCCTTGGTCTCTTGCTATCCTGCCTGCTCACTCCCTTATCCATCACTCCCGGGAGCACTTCCTTTAAAAATCCCAAGCACGATCTGTATCTCAGGGTCTATTTCTAAGGAACCTCCTCTAAAACAAGTACGGACTGATGAAAATCACTCTAAGCTTGCTCATTCGTTCATCCATTCAGTAATTATGTATTGAGGGGCTGTTATATGGAGACAGTAGGTCAGGTGCTAGGGACACCAGGAAATTCTTGTTCTGCGACAGCACAGGACAAAGAAACCTGAACGGGAGGTAGGAGATAGAGCATCCTGCCTCAGACACACAGACACACGCGTGCTTTATTTATACGTTGTGCGAGAGAATGTAAACATTGCCATTTTAAACGAGGCCTGGGTGACTTTGATTCTCAGTCTGTGTGAGTACCTGTCCCCAGCGAAAGAAGCTGTTGGCTCCTGCCCTGACCTCGCAGACAAGCTGGGTGGAGAATAAGGAGGGAGCTAAAGTTGCTGAGAAGAAAAGGTGAGGAAAAGCAGAACAAATGCCACAGATAGGCCCCAGACTTGGAAGCAAGACAATGGGAGACAGAAGTGCTGGGTGCAGCAGATACCGGTCACTCAGACTCAGAGGGGACTCAGACTTCCCTCTGTCAGGGCCCTCTGAGTCCCCAAGCTGCTCCCGACTAGCCAACTCACCTGTACTTGAAGGTAAATAATTTCTGGCAGATGGCGTGTGGGAGTGAAAAGAACGTAGCCATGGTCCAGATGACCGTGACGTAGATGACACCTTTTGTGATCGAGATCCGGGGTTTTAATGGATGCATAATGACCTGGGAAACAAGCAAACTGTGCATCACTGGCTGAAGAAGTCTGGAAGCAGATCAAATCTCAATGACGGAGCTCACGTGCCACACTAAGGTAGGTAGGTCCTATTTATAAACAAGTACCCCTTCATTCAGTGTTAAGCCCCTGGGCTGCACCACCCCACAGTCCACCCCCAGAAGCAAAAAGAAGGTATCGTCTGGACTCGGAGACTCCAGGTGGCTCAGATGCCTCTTACAGGTCATATGTAGCAGAACCAGAGTGCAGTGAGGGGATGGGGAAGGGGTGAAGCAGGAGGTCTGCTCCCATGACACCCACAAGGCCAGCAGAGGAACAAGCCACAATCAGCCTCCACCTTGGAATCCGATCTCATTCCACCATGATTCTAGACCCCTTGGGTTATGGAGGGCTCTGAGAGGATCTGGGGTGACAAGCCTGGAGAGGAGTCTCTATTTGTCATGGGAAGTTGCACTGACATTTATGTGGGGGTTCGCAACACTGTTTACAAAAGCTATTTCTAACTTGTGGGGTCCAGCTTTCCCACCGCTTACAGTAAAGCCTGTGTTACAGGCTTTGAGCTGAAAAGCATTTTGGAATTACTACAGTTGGACAATCCATTCTGCTAAAAGGTTTAAATAAAGATTTGGGAACTCAACGGCATCCTCATGTTAAGATTAGGATCATTATTTCTTGAAAAAGGCATTCTGAGACAGGTGAATCCAGGGTCAGGGAGAGAGGTCCTCAAGAGCTGCCATCACCTAAGGATGTCATCCCAGGACACAGTGGACATTCTGGCTGTGTCCTCCCAAATTTTGTCTCCAGGTTCTTTCAAGATTTTATGAGAGGAAGTGACTAGGCTTTAGAAGCTGCTCAGCACAGCCCCCTTCTGGATTTTGCCATATCTGCCCCTCAGACTCCCTCGTTGTTCGGGTTGCTGAAGAAAGTGAAAGCCTGGGTCAGAGGCCCCAGACATCGCTCAAAGATTTCACTGCTTTGGGAAAAGGCCCCATGTTGGGGTTTATGTCACAGCAATGTGATCAGTGTTGGCAAGACTTAACCCCCTTGCCAGTCTGTTCCTCAGACCCACCTTTGGCCCAAGGGGCAACTGTCGGTGAGGCTGTGTTAAGTGGGGGTAAGCATCGGCCAGGTGGAAGTAATCCAGAGTCCCTCTTGTTGAATTAGGGGAGAAGGTTAAGAAAAGGCAGAACACATTAGCATGCAGCCTTTTCAGACTTTGCCCAGAGTATCTGCAATATAAATGCCAAAATGGTGGAATTTCGGGGCTGAAGAGATCTCAAAGTTTGCCAAATCCAATTCCCTACCAGATAACGAACGTCCTCTAAAACATCTCTATCAAGTGTCATCCAGACCTTGCTTAAAAATGGCTGGGGAAATGAAACTCACTACCCGCCCACCCCAGCAGCTTCGTTCTGCTAGAAAATTCTTTCTCCTACTGAGCTGCACCTTTGAGTCTGCATCTTTGAGGCCTCCTCTCCTTTGCACCTCTTGCAGCTACTCAGAATAAATTCTTCCTCTCTCTGTCCTGCTGGCCCTTATGATATTGGCCACCTTGAGCCTTCTCAGAGTAGGGCGGCCTCATGATCAGGGCAGAGGTATGAAGCCAGACAGACCTCAGTGCTAATCCTGGCCTCATCATTCCCCAGGCATGTGATCTCAGGAAGGCTACCCATGCCCTCTTCTGAGCTTCCATTCCTTGATTCGGCATAGACCTAAGTACACAACATGGATTTACTGAGTTAGCACATGCAAGGTGCTCGGCAGGGAGCCATCCTCTTCCCGGATAGAGTCCTCTTTGATTTCCTTTACCATAGCCACCATGTGTCTCTGGTGGGGCAGGGCAGTGGCTGCCTGCTCCTGCCACATGGCACCCTAGCTTGTTTTCCTCCTCAACAACTTGGGCCCCGGGGGCTCCATCCCCCTCGTCTCTGACCTGCAACGATTTGCCAATCTCTTTTCAACTGTGATTTTCGGGTTGGCTTTTCTCCCCCACCCCCAAACAAGCTCGTTAATTTCTGAGACACAAAATATAAGCGATGAGCCTTTGTTAGAACAACAAACTGGGAATAACTTTTTGTAGCACTTAGCACAAACGTTTTAAAGCGCCTAATCTAAGTGCTCATATTAGTCAATAAGAAGACAGATACACTTATTGAAAACTGTGCTAAAATACTGTCTCGAGGGTCCCTGCAGCTCCCCGGAAAGCAAAGCCGGAGGGGGAAGGACCGGGTGTTGGGGGTTGGTGCCCTCACCTGGTGGCGGTCCACAGCAATGGCCGTCAACGTCAGTGCTGAGACGTGCAGAGAGCAGTACTGGGCAAAGCGGCTGACGTGGCACATGCCTTTCCCGAACACCCATGTGCTGTTCACAAAGCGGACCTGGAAACCAGCCCACAGAGGTCAGAAGACAAACAGGGCCTTGACCCTGACACCCCTACCCCCATCCATGGCCTCTGAGGAGCATCCCTTGGGAGGCATCTTCCGGCTCCTCTCTTCTTCCATTCTACACTACTACATTGTGCATCACACGTGACTTTCTCCAGCTTGACTCATTTCCAATCATTCGATTCAACAAAACCTGATCATACCACCGGGGCCAAGCCTTGTTAGGTGCCAGGAGGGCGTGGGAATACGTGGGCCTTGCAGTTGGACTTCCCACCTCTAACAGTTTGAAGCTATATGACCTTGGGCAAGGTGTGTATAATCTCTCTGAACCTCAGTTTCCTCATTTGTAAAAAAAAAAAAAAAAGGGCGGGGGCTTAAAAACTTCTACGTTGTAGGCTTATTACATGGATTAAGGTTTTAAAAATCTATAAAGGGTGGAACACAACGTCTGGCAGATTGGTAGAGAGATATTCTTAGAAATAAATAGTAGCTATTTTTATGGTAATAATAAAATCCATTCTCAGTCCACATGAGTTCAGACTAATGGGGGAGACCCACACGAAAAATCACAACATAGCGTGTAGGCTGTGCTCTCTAATGTTGACTAAGCAGGCCTTACAACATCATCTGGGAAGGGGCCTGAGGGGCCTGGAGGGGTGGGGGTGGGGCAGAGCGGAGAACGGCAAGCTGCAGGACAGCGTGGGGCCCTCGGAGCAGCCCTAGGCCTCACCCCACATCATCCATGGCTACTTGCCCACTCAATCAGTGCCTGGGCAGCTCCTGTGAGTGATGCCCAGGCCCAAGAAACATCAAGCACCGATTCTGAACAAGGAGCTTCCGGTCTGGGTAGAGGACCCAGGCACCTCCGGATGCAAGAAAGACAGTATTCAGTGCCCACAGAAGGCCCAGACAGAGGGCTTCGGGGCCGCAGGGTGGGAACGGAGCAGGCTGAGGTAGAGGGGAAAAATGATAGAGCAAGTCAGTCCGACAGAAAGAAGATCATGTAGTGGTGGCCAGCAGAGTCACCCGGGGCAAGGCCGTTGGGCTCCACAAGCACCACTGCCCCCATCTGTAAAATGCGGCTAATCGTCTTCACATGGTTGTTAGGAAAATCAGAGGAGAGATGACGCGCGTAAAGTAGGTGCGGCAGGGCCTCGAACACTAGTAAATACGCCCTCCACTACCCTCGTTATGACACATGAGGCATCGGAGACGAGCTTTAAGAATACGTGGCATTTGTACTTGTGGCAGTAAGAACAAAGGGCTTGGCGCTGAGTCAGAAATCCCAGGACCTATTTGAGGAAAGAGGAGTGGGATGGTTTGGCTGGAGGGTGAGAGTCGGGAGACACGGATTGTGTCGCTAGGACAGCAGCTTCATTCTCTGTGAGGCTGGCAGGTGGCAGCCACCCGGGGCTTCTGAGCAGTCCGGGAACGTTACAGAGCTAGAAATCCTTAGTTCCTCCCACATCCAGTACGTTGCAAAGTCAACCGGCCCAAAGTCGTGGCCCTCGTCTCTCACCTGGCCCTTTACAGCCTCCCAGCTGCTACCCTTGCCCTCCGGTCTTGTCCACTTGTCATTCAGCCTTCACTCTGCTGATGAGATTTTTCTTAACCAAAAATCAGATGACTGTCACCTTCCTGCTTAGAATCATCCTGGCCCTCAGGACAGAGCCAGATGCCTTAGCAGTCTCCAGGCCCATTCACAAGCTGGCCCCAGCCTTCCTCTCTGGCCCACCTGCACTTGTCCCCACCCCCCACCCCCTGTTCCTCTCCGTTCCTCCCACCGTGCTTCCTGCCTCCTTGCTGCAGCTACATCAAGCCTTTCAACATTCCCTCAACACACCATGAACTCTGAAGCCCTTTGTTCTCCAGGTCCCTCTGTCTGCATTGAGCGTTCATCTTGACCTGGGAAATTCCTGCTCTTCCAGGCCCTTTGAAATGTCACGTTCTTTGCACAGTCTCCTTTGACCCTCTCATGAGACCCTGGCAGGACAGAATAAATGATTCTCTCCTCCAGGCTCCACAGCACTCCATACGTGTCTCTGCCATGGGAATTGTAAGTACCTGTTTGCTCTTCTCTCAATGACCAGGGCTGGGCTTCATGCTCGCTGTCGTGTGTAAAGTGAACAGAAAAGGAAACCAGGTTGCAAGAACACTGTCACCAACTAGCTGGAAGGCAGGATGCCTTACCTAGTCAATTAGCAATTGATACATCAGCTGTGGCACAAAGCAGCATCCTAGGGTGGGGGTGGGGGGGGGCATTGAATGGACTGGATTTCGTGGGTGGGGGGTGACCTAATGATCTCTGCCAACATTTCCAGAAGCTTCGATTTACTGCTTGACTATCAAATAGGCCCACGTGCACTGCCATTAAGTAGGAGTGTGAGGGCTTAGGAGATCCTCCCCCTCAACCCTTTCATTCTCCCTGCTTGCCAGCACCTTGCAAGCTCTGACAGGAATTCAGATTGGGGCAGTTACACGGGTCAGGTTCAAGGCCAGGCCGCTTTGGATTATCTCAGAGGAGTGCTGGGTTCTCAGGACCCTGAACCTCCTCTCTTGCAGGAGATCATCCAAGGCTGGACTTGTCAGGCCCCAGCCACAGCCTAGCCTGGGGTTCATGGTGTCTCTCTCCCATCCCCAGCCTCTTCTGTGCATACTGCTCTGGGCAGTAGCACAGGGGCCATGCCCCGGGGCCAGTTCTCATCCTGGGTGTCCCAGCCCAACCCTAGCATTGCAGATGGTCAGGATAGAAACCAAGGGGGCAGGGGCAACCAAGGAGAGCCAGAGATACACAGTCTCATGCTTCAAGGTAAGAGGCAGTTACCTTGGCAGGGTGGGGCCTGGTATTTGAAAGCCCTTTTGTCCTTGGCTAGAGAATATAAACTGGCAGGAGAGCAGGAAAAATCCATGTTTCAGAATAGTGGAAGCTTAGCATGGTCCAAGAAGCCCTCCTCACCCACCACCCCCAGCGCTAGGTGGCTTAGTGGACAGACCTCTGACTTGAGTCAGGAAAGTAACTCTCATCGTGGCTCGGCCAATTACTAGCTAAGTGACCCTGGACAAGGGATTGAACCTCTGTGTGCCTTAGTTTCCTCATCTGCAAAATGTAATATTCTTGTGAGGACAAAGGTAGAATGCAGTTTTAAAATGTGAGGTTTAGAAGGACGTGCATGCAGATGGATGGATTTGTGGGAGTTCACCCTCTTCTGGCTTGTCTATTATTTCTGGTTGCGTGTGTGTATATGTGTGAGAGACAGACAGAGACAGAGAGCAAGGTACGAACAGATACTGTTTTGGTAGTAACTCAAATAACGGTAAGGTTATTCCATAAGGTGAAAAAATGTAACACTCATGCTGCAGAAACATAAGGGGTAACTGTCAGTAGATTGCTCAGTCATCGCCCTCACGGTCCCAAACCACCCATGAGCACCAGGCTCCCAAGTCACAGAGGGGCAGAAATGACACCACTAACGCTGAGCAGCCAAGGCTTGGGGACGGGAGCCACATCTGCCACGATGGGCACGTGCCCACGGCCTATTCCTGGGCCCCAAGCCCACCTCATTCCCATGTCTTCCCCAACACACACTGCCTACACAGCCTCACTGTCAAACCACAAAAGAGAAACACAATTTAAATAAGTGGTCTAGGAAAACGCACTGAAGTTTCCATGAACAATTAGCAACTGACATATCGGCTGTGGCACAAAGCAGTCTCCTAGGGTGGGGGTGTGAGAGAGCATTTAATGCACTGGATTTCGGGGGTGGGGGGTGACCTAACAGTCTCTGCCAACGTTTCCAGAAGCTTCGATTTACTGCTTGACGATCAAATAGGCCCACGTGCACTGCCATTAAGTAGGAAATGGTCATTTGCTCCCGGCTGAGCACAGACACTCCAGTCATTGACCCCATGGCCCCCAGCTGCAGAAGGTGATGAGACAAAGACCGAGAGGGGAAGAGAACGAGAAAAGGAAGAAGGACGGAAGCAAGGGAGGGAAAAGGGAGGGTAGAGACCCAGATGGAGGAACAGACAGAACGACAGTCACAGAGAGGGAAAAAGATGAAGACACAAAGAAAACGGAGAGGGACAGAAAGTCTACGAAGTGGAGAGAGTTGAGAGGGGACCTGAGAGGGCAGAGGGGGAAGGAGCCGGCAAGGCGCAGCCAGCCAGCGGGACCCAGGAAGCGCGGACGAAGAGAGGGGCTGGGGCAGCGGGGCGGGAGGGGAGCGGAGGGCTTGGGGGAAGGAGAGCCGAGCCTGCCACGGCCGGGCGGGCGGGAGCCGGGGCCTCACCAAGGTGAAGGGCGTGTTGAGCAGCGTGATCATGATGTCGGCGACCGCCAGGTTGACGATGAAGAGGCTGGTGGCCGAGTGCATCCGCTGGTTCTTGAAGATGACATGACAGACCAGCACGTTGCCGAAGAGCGAGAAGACGATGATGAAGGAGTAAGCCACGATGAGCAGGGCTTTCACCGTGGGGTTCTGGGACTCGGCCCCGTAGCGCCTCCGGCCCACAAAGTTCTGCCAGTCGGAGAAGGTGTAGTTGCTCCAGAAGAAGTGCGAGGCGTTGGGCACGGCCAGGGCCGCCTCCAGGCCCGGCTCGTCGGCCCGGCCCTCGGGGCGCTCGGCGGCTCGCACCAGCGGGAGCAGGCAGAGCAGCACCCCGCGCGGGCCCATCCCGCAGCAGCCCCAGCGCCGCGCCCGCGCCCACGCCCGTCCGGAGGGGAGCGCGCGGGGCCGCCGGCCGCACTTCGCCCGCGCTGCGCCCACCCGGCCGCGAGCGCGCGGGCGCCTCCGCCTCTCGGGCGGCTCGGGCTCGGGCTTCCGCTCCGGCTCCGGCTCCGGCTCCGGCTGCGGTGACGCGCGCCCGCTCCGCCCGGCCGGCCGCCTCTGCGGGAACGCAACTCCGCGGGGCTTCCACGGCGCTCTCCCCGGCGCGCGTTCGGCCGCTGGCTTGCCGGCGCCCCCCCACCCCGCCCGCTCCCACGCCGGGAATGCAACTCCGCCCGGCTTCCGAGCCTCTTTCCCCGCCGCGCGCACTCCGCCCGCTCCCACGCCGGGAGCGAAACTCCGCCCGGTTCGCAGGGCTTTTCCTAAGTCACACTCGCCCCTCCATCCCGCCTCAGCCTAGTTACGGCCAAGGGAGCAGGCAGGCGGGCGGAAGACGCCCGTGGCGGGGGTCGGGGGGGTCGGGGGGGGGCGCGGCAGGCGGTCAAGCTGGGTCTGCCGGCCCCAGGCTGCTCCCCGTGCAGAGACTCGGGTGCCTTCCACCTGTTTCCGTCAGAGCGTCAGCCCTGCGGTGGATCCCAGTCCGGCAGTGCTGGGGACACAGGCGAGCGATGCCATAGATGCCATTAGGGTTTCTCCAAGCCCTCTCACTGACCCCACTTCGGACTTGCTGGACGTTTTGTTTCCTTAAGGTTCTTAAAACAGTGTGAGGCGGAGGGGGGGGGGGGCTTGGTTTTCCAAAGAAAACCTTCAAAGCAGGACACTCTTCTGCCAGGATCAGAGAATCAAAGGAATAATAAGTAGGTTTTGAAGCTGTAGTAAGGGAGATTATCCACGCGTTTTGTTCTCTGCCTACTTTACAGGAAATCTTGATCTCTCGCCCACCCGTTTTCATTCCTACTGTGAAATCTCTCCTAGTCACCCCAGACGGGTCACCCATTAACCCCCATCCCGTGGAATCGGGATCATAGCACAGCTGTGTCACTTCCTAGCTATGGAATCCCGGGCGAGTTATGTAACTTTTCTGGCCTCGGTGAAAGGGTTTCCTTTTCCCGCGCGTGGGGTTTTCGGAGACCCCTGTATGGATGTCCCACCACCTTGTTCTCGGCGCTAGATATGCAGTAATTGGTTGACTACTTGTAACTGACCTCCCCCCCCCCCCATTCAAATGGTAAACGGTAGACTCTTTATTCTGTCATTTCCCCCAGCTGAGTGAGCAGTGCCTTTGGGCTGGGACTCCCATCAAAGGACTCCATCAAAGGGGACTCCCATCAAATAACCCTCTGAGAAGTCCACTTGGCCCAGGGGAAAGCCTGCTCCTCTGTCCCACCCAAACCCTGGGGAATGGGCCCCTCCCACCAGCCACCTCTCACTTTGGAATTTTCCAGGAAAGTTAGATGTCAGCTTCTTTACCCCTTCAAACTCCAGGGACACAGCTCAAGCTCTCCCACTAATAAGCAGCTAGAAGATGGCTTAAGTGTCACCATAGTAAAACACAGGTGCTCTTCCTGAGGTGGGAGGGAGTCTGGGAAGACTTCGGGAAGAGTGATACCTGGCAGGTCCCACGGAGGTAGGTGGTTGGAATAGGGGATTATGTGACTGGTCCTAGGAGAAGGGACAGGGGTGCCAGGCAGCTGAAGTAATAGGTGGTTAGCTCTAGAAAAGAAACCAAGGGGCTGTCTGTAAGCATTAACTCAAGAGCTTGGGTGGACTTGATGTTCTACTAAGATGATGTGGCACCATCTCAGGGAGGCAAGGCTGGAACGTGACGGCAATTTAGAGAACAGAACAAGGCTAGGCAGCATCAAACACAGAGGAAGAAATCAAAGGTAGGCAGTGCCCTTCAAAGTACAGTCTTTCAAGTCCCCTGCTTGGTGCTCTGTGACAGGCACGCTAATCTGGAGCACGTGACTAATGCCTTCACTTTGATTCCTTGTTCCCGATGCCTGCCTTGGAGACGTAAGGGCATTTGTGCCAGGTGCCTGAAACCTGTCCCTGAAAGACAAGATGACCTATGTTAGTTCTTAGCTTTCCACAGAAGCACATCCTGAGACATAGATTCCAGTGCAAGGGTTTATTTGGAAAGTGACCAATAGAGTATTGTCAGGCCAGCTACCAGTGAGTGATGGGAACGTAATCCTGCCAGGAAAGCCAGCGTCAGGAAGACACGTCAGCTATCCAACCAACGGACAAGAGCTGGATATCTACCCACCAACCCGTCAATCACTGGTTGAAGCTGTTCCCAGGGGTGTGATGATTCTCGTGCACTTCCAGCCTGTCAAGTAGGCAAATAAATAATGGTGCTGGGAGGTGGCAGTTGGACTGGTGTGCCTTGAAGGGGTGGAGAGGACTGACAATATCCAAGGTGAGGCACAAAGTCTAGGATCACTTCATTTCCCTCTTCCCCAGGCATTCAGCTCTCCTGTCCCCAGTTTATCCTCAACTACAGGAACAGGCCAGTGCTTAATGAAATAAGTACCTCCCTCCATCCACCCCACAGCAAGACCAAAACTAAGGTTTTAAAAAAGTTCTTTCCTCAGGGGTGCCTGGGTGGCCCAGTCAGTCAAGCGTCCAACTTCGGCTCAGGTCATGATCTCGCGGTCTGTGAGTTCTAGCCCCACGTCGGGCTCTGTTCTGACAGGTCAGAGCCTGGAGTCAGCTTTGGATTCTGTGTCTCCCTGTCTCTCTGCACCTCCCCAACTCATGCTCTGTCTCTCAAAAATAAATAGATGTTTAGAAAAAATTTTTTAAAGTTCTTTCCTCAGAGGGCTTAAAGGTCCTGTAACATTACCATTGCTATTACGAAGATTTGGGAGGACACAAAGCTGCTCCTCCAGAACAAGGCAGCTCCTTCCTTGTGTGCATTCTGAATAAAACCAAGGATACCATGCATAGTCAGGATGTGCCAAATAGTAATTATATTTTTGTCTCTAATTATAGTCACATGCATTAAACATACTGAGGAACAGAGGAGAGTTTAACTCTTTCGAGTGGACTTGAAACAAAAGGAAAATAGGAAGTCACCTCACAAGTATTCACAAGACCAAGAATTATAGAATAATAATATAATTATAGAATAATAATAGAGAATTGAGAGCCTCACTCCATCTGCAAGCAATTGCTCCTTTGACACCAATATTAGTTCCTGAAAAGGTCCTACTTGAGTTCAAAACTCACCACACCCACAAATCTTCTCTGGTGCCAATCATCGTGGCAGAGGGGAAGAAAGAACAATTAGCATCCTGCCAGGCAACGACAGTCACTCATAGTTGATCTATTTTAATGGCAAAGGTTGGATGTCATCATACTTTAGTTACAAATGAATCAAATAAGGGCTCCTGGGTGGCTCAGTTGGTTGAGCGTCCAACTCTTGATTTCAGCTCCGGTCGTGATCCCAGGAGCCCCGAGATGGAGCCCCGAGCTGGTCTCCACACTAAGTGTGGAGCTTGCTTAAGATTCCCTGTCTCTCTCTCTGCCCCTCTATCCTGCTCTCTTTCTCTCTCTAAAATATAAAAGAAATGAATCAAGTAGACTTGACATATAAAATATGGCTTAAGATATTCTCAATGCAATAGAAACGCAGTGTGTGGGCATGTTACACTTGGAATCAGTTTCCAAGTTCCAGTACCTTGGAGCCACAGGCTAAAATGATACATTTAGGATAAGTAAAAGGAAGTCTAACTTACAGTTTGTGGCTCCAAATACTTCTGTAAGTTGTTTGAACTTACTCTGCACTTTTACATGGGAAGTTTTATAAATGGTGGAGCAGGTATTGGGCCAACTTGTAATAGCCCATTTAATCCATAAAGCAGATAAGTGGTTGCATTAGTTGTACCACCACAGAACTGCTAGCCTCTGTTGGTGCTCCAGAGTGCCATCTTCCATTATCTGCTCCTCTTGAATTAAATGTCCCCCTGGGCGACCTCAACCACCTCCACTGGTTGCACCATCACTCACAAGTGACTCCAAGATCTGTATTTCTACTTACCAACACTCCTGAAAGCTCCAGATTGAAATTATACATTCGACTGCTGCCTGGACATTTCTACTTGGAATACCCACACACACTTAAAATTCAACAAGCTCCAAACTAAACTCATTATATCCTGTTCTTCCCTCACTCTCTTATGCTTGCTCCTTTTCTTGTTCACTTGTTCACCACAGTCAGAATCTTGGGGTCATCTCACGGCCCACCCCGTTTAGGATGCTATGCATTCGAAGGTGCTATTTCTGTCTACAGTCATCCTCTCTCTGAATCCCAGAGCCAGAGAAACTCCTCTTCATTCTTGAAGACCTAGTTGAAGTGTTCTCTCTCCTGTGAAGACTCACTGACCCCCCCCCGACTGCCACAACCTCAGAACAAGCAGCGTTGCCCTATCGACTCATTTAAAGGTGCTCCTGTAACATGTAACCCATGCCAATGACGTGTGCTTCCCTTGTTGTACCCCACTATTTGTGACTTATCTGTCTTTCCCACTAAACTGTCAGCTCTTCAAGGCCAGGATGATGTTATTCCTAACGTTACCTCTAGAACCTTGCACAGTGCCCAGACAGGGGAAATGGTAGTAGATAAATCTATATATCTATATCTATATCTATATCTATATCTATATCTATATCTATATCTATATCTGTATCTATATCTGTATCTATATCGCACACACACACACATATATATATATATATAGCACACACACACTATATATATATATATGTATACACACACACACACACACACACATATATATATATATATATATATATATATATATATATATATATTATATATATACAGTGGTAGACATTGGACCTGGATTCAGACAACCCAGGAAGCAAGTCTTAATTTTTCTGAGTACTCCTTTCCCTGAGTTCCTCTTTTTCAGGGGAGGAGCAGAGGGAGAGAGAGAGAATCGCAAGCAGGCTCCATGCTCAGCACGGAGGCCATCATGGGGCTTGATCGCATGACCCTGGGATCATGACCTGAGCTGAAATCGAGTCAGATGCTCAACCGACTGAGCCACCCAGGCACCCCTGAACCTCCACCTTCCAAACTCAAGGTAAAACCTACCTTCTGTGAAAATATTTCCTGGCTCTGTTGCTAATGAACCACTTGATTTCAGTGAAGAAATGAATATTTCTTCATCAGATCTCTGAAGGGGCAAAGAGAGGATAGGATTCCTCTAGTAGATGGAGCCATGGGATTAATGTTTGAAGATTTTCTGTAATCCTACAGGTTGAGTCATATTTCCTAGGACCAGCTCTAATTCAATGCTCTTAATTGCTACCGAGCTATTTTTTCTACTTCTCTTTTATTTCTGCTGTGTGCTTTGTTTCAAATCAGATCCTCAGAAAGTGGAAGAAGATAATTAAGCATGGTACTTAAGCCATTTGGTTAATATTGCATCTTATAGGGGGAGGAATGATGTTTCCTGTTTTTATAAACAATACCAAGTAAAAATTATATTTCTAGAAAGCATCACTGGATCTGCAACTCATTTTCACGAGATATAAGCAATAGCTATCATTGATCTTACACTCTTGAAAAGTGCTTTAATACGTTTTTTTTTAATTGCCCCTTGAGGCCATTAGTTTTGAGCTCCAGAAAAAAAAAGTTGTCTTTTTCTCATATTAATGTTCTGCTGATTTCTATTTTAAATTTTTTTTTTTTATTAATGTTTTTTATTTATTTCTGGGACAGACAGAGACAGAGCACGAACGGGGGAGGGGCAGAGAGAGAGGGAGACACAGAATCGGAAACAGGCTCCAGGCTCCGAGCCATCAGCCCAGAGCCCGACGCGGGGCTCGAACTCACGGACCGCGAGATCGTGACCTGGCTGAAGTCGGACGCTTAACCGACTGCGCCACCCAGGCGCCCCTGCTGATTTCTATTTTAGAAAGTTAGTACTACGATAATGACAAATTCTAGCAATTACAGTTGAAAGTTCAGCTTGCAGGCAATGGAACCAAGGAAGTCTGTGGTATTTGAAATATGATGATCACATTTCTCTGAGGAAAAGCTGTACACAGTGAAGTAAACAAGTAGGATCTGAATGTAAAAGTCAGATCTTGACCAACCAGTAAAACTATTAAAAAAACCATGGGGCGCCTGGGTGGCTCAGTTTGTTGATCATCTGACTTGATTTCGGCTCAGGTCATGATCTTGGTATTAGGGGTTAGAGCCTCCCATCTGGCTCTGTGCTGACAGGAAAGAGCCTGCTTGGGATTCTCTCTCTCTCCCTCTGTCTTTGCCCCTCCCCCACTCATGTGTGAGCATGCACACATTCTCTCTCAAATTAACTTAAAAAAAATCTCATTAAGGATACCATAAAAGCCTGGAATTAAGGGCAGAATAATAAAATCTACTTTAAATTGTGTGGGGAAGATGACCACACCATTTATACTATACCTAGAAAGTGAACTGCTAAGTAAAGGATCTTAGTTAGCAGCAGGTTACTTCCAGAAAGACTGTGGGCCCCCAGCTTGAGCTTGGTGGTCCATCCTGAGCTTACCTCTACCCACAGTCTTCGTATACAACATAACAACTATCTATGTTGGCCTCTCTCATTAAACTGAGCTTCTTTGAGTGCAGGCATTCTGTTCTTTTCATCTTTTAAAGCAAGCCTAGCATGGTACCTGGCACAGAGCAGGTCTTACTAAATGCATGAATATGTGAGAACAAAAATAGAATGTTTTTTAAAGACAAAAAATTCCAAAACACCCGAAGAGTTAAGGCAGAGCTGTTAATTTGATAAGAAATTGTGTGTGTGTGTGTGTGTCTTCCAGATTAAGTGATAAAATCATGCAATGTCTGGAATTTGCCCCAAAATAAACTAGACTAGAAGAGGAAAAATGGATTGAAGCTGGATGATGGATGGCTACATGTTTTCACATACTTCCATCACTGGACAATGGACATGTCTCACAAAAACACAACTGGTTGTGCCCTGCAGAAGTATAGGGTATAAATTACCAAGCTAATAGTTTGATTTCCTCTCTGCCAATGATGTCCTAATATATGACTCCAAACTGTTACTGGCTCACATTGGTTCCGTTGGCTGATCAGACCAGTGACCCACCTCTGACAGTGACAGTAATAAGGGACCTGTCATAGATGGGGGGCTGTTGTCTTCCGTAAATTTTTTTTTCTGAGTATAAATGGTATCTGCAAAAAAAAAAAAATGATAAAGAACATAAACAAGAAAATAAAAACCACCACAATCCTGCTATGAACATTTTGGTGTGTCCCCTTTAACTCTTTCTACATAATAGTAATTAAGTTTTACTAGTTTTATATCCTGCTTACATTACTCTGAGAACAGTTTCCATGTTCTAAATTTTTCTCAAAAACATCCTTTAAAAAACTCTAGCAACACGAGGGCACCTCTTTCACTACACCCTAACCATACAGACTCATTTATTTAGTTTTTTGAAATATATTGAAAAAAAGTTTCCTCCATTGATTTTAGGCTTTCCAATATTCCTTCACCCAGAAGCTAATGGTGAGATCTTTGGAATTAGTCACAGTTGGACTTCCACCCACAGCCTGTATAGCCATGTGACTCATACAAGTCAGTCTCTGAACATCTGCTTCCTCATTCAGTAGGTAAAAATACCCACCTCATAGAGTTTTGAGAATAGATGCAATAGTGTTTGTAAGTGCTTCGTGTACTCCCGGCACACAAAAAGGGCTCAATAAATGGTGTATTTCCTTCAGACTAAAGGTTCCATGAGGCCATATCTATTGTGTTTTTTCTTTCATTGTTTGGGGGGCGGGGGGTGAGGGGCAGTTGCTTGGTGTCTGATACATGGCCAGCACTTGAAGGAATGCACAAAGTTCTATTTGACAGTTAAAAATGACCTGCCGTTTAAAATTTAATAAAGTCCTATTTGCATTTCTAGTCTGTCATTTTTTTAAATTCATGTCCTTTGGCCATTAAAAAATACAATTTGTCAGTTTTTTCCAAATCGTTAAATATGACCACACTCTATGTCCAGTTAACATTAAGAATTTATTTAAAGAAAAAAACAGCTATATTAACACATATATACATATTTGGGGGTTTTTTTTCTTTATGCTGTTTAATACTTTTTGGGTTTCCCAGAGTATTTTTATAATCAGAAAAAAGAAAGAACTGATAAATATGATTTGGGGGAAAAACCAAAAAATAGAAACACTTGCTATGGGAAATCACTATTAAACAGGTTTTTAGCTGATAGATACATGAAACTTACTAAAACAATCCTGATAAACGTAAAAAAAAATTAAGAAATTAGGGGCGCCTGGGTGGCTCAGTCGGTTAAGCGTCCAACTTCGGCTCAGGTCATGATCTCGCGGTCCGTGAGTTCGAGCCCCGCGTCGGGCTCTGTGCTAACAGCTCAGAGCCTAGAGCCTGTTTCAGATTCTGTGTCTGCCTCTCTCTCTGACCCTCCCCCATTCATGCTCTGTCTCTCCCTGTCTCAAAAATAAATAAACATTAAAAAAAAAACTTAAAACAATCCTGAGAATCCCAGGGGAAGCCCCTTCTGAGCCTGTCATCTATTACAGCCTAAACCAACTGGGAGCTATTGATACTTCCAATATTCACAAGAACTTGGTCAACAGGTATATTCCTATTTACTATTCATTGTTTAATATGAATCCCTGTAGCCATCTGAAATGTTTCTTTCCAAGGGAAAGATCTCTTCCTGCTATTCACCCTGCCTGGGACAGTCACCCAACTCAGTTTCTCCTTTGGACTTCGCCCTTCTTTTTTTTGTATAGTCCACGCCCAAAGATGCATCAGGGTTTGAGGCTAATGATTTTAGTTTTAAGTCAGGACATGCCTCATAAGTTATGGGAGGCAGTGTGGTCATGTAGAAAGAATGAGGTTTGGATTCAGATAGAATTAGCTTTAAATCTCAGCTCTACCATTTATTAGAAGTGTGACCTTATGCTTAAGCCCTTATTCTTACCTATAATGAAAGGGTAATAATGCCTGCTTTATAGCGTTGTTATGAGAAATTAATAATATGCACGAAACCTGGGCCTGGCTTGGAAAGGAACTCAATACACAGCTCTCACTTTCGCGTTCCTCCTTTCCTCTGTCTCTTCACAGCATCTGCTGCATTTGATGAGAAGGGACCCCTGCAGATACAAGGAGATGGCTGTGATAGGGAGCTAAAAGTGCAGTTGGAAGGAACTAGTGGGTGAAGACACAGAGGGGATTGGACAGCGAGGACCAGAGCTGGAGGAAAGCCTGGATTGCCTGCTTTATAAACATAGGCAGGGGCTCAAGACAGGAGGGAAAGACAGTACATGCTTTACACAGGTTGGAGGAAGGGAAGGTGGGTGTGAAATAGGGGTCTAACAGACACTATTACCCTCTATTGATTCAGTAATGTCACAGACGGCAAAGGAACATTAAGCCAGGTAAATGAAGTTGATAACATTTCAGATAAAACAAACAAACAAACAAACAGAAAGATCCTAGCAAGGACAGGATATCTTCCTAATCTCAAATAGCAAGCTTTAGCTCTGGCAACCAGAATCACTATCTTTGACTGCCAAAGGAAATGTCCAGTGAAGCCTGAGAATGAAATCAATATTTAAATTAAATCAAATGCAACGGACAACAGCTGAAAATTATAACCAACCCGAAACTAGGCAGTTATTTTTGTTAAAACCTTGTATTAGGGGGGCACCTGGGTGGCTTAGTCGGCTAAACATCCGACTTCAGCTCAGGTCATGATCTCCCAGTTTGTGAGTTTGAGCCCCACATTGGGCTCTGTGCTGACAGCCCAGAGCCTGGACCCTGCTTCAGATTCTGTGTCTCCCTCTCTGTCTGCCCTTCCCCCACTCATGCTCTGTCTCTCTCAAATATAAATAAACCTTAAAAAAGTTAAAAAAAAAAAACAAAAACCCAAAACCTTGTATTAGGTCACAAGCAATATATATAAATATAAAATTTACCTGAAAAGTTGTAGGGTCAAGAATTGCCAAGACAGTAGTCTCAATAAATGACTAAATAGTTCTGCAGGGCAGGAGAAAGAACAGTCATTTCAACAAATGGTACTGGGGCAAGTGCATCCCCATATGGAACAGAATGAAACATGATTCCTATCTCACACCACACATAAAAAATCAATTCCCAGCTGGACTGGAGAGTTAAATGTGAAAGTCAATCAGATAATTTTCTGGAAGGTAACACAGAAGAATCTCATTATGATCTCAGTATAGGGGATGTTTTTCTTAAATGGGACACACACACAGTAATCATTAATCATTGATGAACTAAACTTTGTTAAGAACTTTTGCTCAATAAGACACCATTCAAGAACAAAAAGGCAAGCCACAGACTGGAGATTTTGTAACACATATATCCAGCAAAGCAACTGTATAAAATATATATATTGCGAGGATACAGAGCAGCTAGGATCCTCTTACATGGCTGGTAAGAGTATAAACTGCTATAATCAATGAAAAAGTACAAAGTGTAGGAACATGCTGGAACATGGATGTATCTCAGACACAATGTTCTGTGAAAGAAGTCGTACACAAACAGGGTATATATTGTATGATTCCATTTAAATGTAGTTACTACTGGTTAATTTATAAAGCCTACCTACAGATGCAGAATTTTCAGAGTAACTTTCAGTAACAATTTTTTAACTGCTATAACATTATCCCAAATTATGTAGAAAAAAAATTATGTTCCTTGTCTCCACTTTGGCAGTTTTTTGTTTTAATTAACATGGTAGTGGAGGCCAATGCGCTTAGATGCGAGAAAAAGTTAAAGGGATAAAAATGGAAAAGAGGAAGGAAAAATATCTCTATTGGTGGATCACATGAAATTATACCTGGAAAATCCTACAGTATCAAAGATAAAAAAAAAAATTAAATGATACAATTTAGCAAGTTAGCAAGATATAAAATTAATGTGCAAAAATAAATAGCTTTCATATATAAACATAATAACCGGTAAAAATACATGATGGAAGAAAAACACCGTAATCACAATAGCAACACAAAAGGCAAACACTTGAGACTAAATTTTAAAAGTGTTAAAAACCTATTTCTGAAACACACAAAATAAACTTGAACAAATGTGAAGACATCAATTGGATAGGACATCCTCACAGGATGTCAGTTCTTCCTAATTTACAAATTAGGCAATACCAATTAAAATACCAAACCCCTTTTTTTTTTTGGTTTGCTGCGGCCAGGAAATTGATACTTAAGTTTATTTGGGAAAACAAACATAAAAGAATAGGAAAACACTGAAAACAAAAAAAGCTAGGAGGAGTGATGAACCTTATCAGACATTAAAACACTCTACACAGCCTCCATAGTTAAATGTGCAAATGGACATTAACAATGGAATAGAAATCCAGAAAGAGACCCCACCACATTCGAAAACTTAGCACATAACCAATCACTGGAGCAAAGAGGCACCTGTAGTAAATGATGTACATTCAACTGAAGAGCCATTTGTAAAAGATAAAAGTAGGTCTATTCCTCACAATTTTACACAAGAGTAAACTCTAAGTAATCAGAGATCTAAATGTAAATGACTTGAAACTGTAAGTTTACAAAAAGGGAGTAATTTCCTCTATATGAGTAAATGAGTAAATTCCTCTATAACCTGGGTGTAGAGGAAGATTTTCTAAGTCCAGATGGAAAAGAAAAAAAAAAAAAAAAAGAGAAAAGGAGGAAAAATAGGACATTAAAAATAAACTAGCGCATTGGGGTGCCTTGGTGGCTCAGTCAGTCGAGCGTCCAACTTTGGCTGAGGTCATGATCTTGCAGTTTGTGGGTTCAAGCCCCGCTTCCGGCTCTGTGCTGATGGCTGAGAGCCTGGAGCCTGTTTTGGATTGTGTCCCTTTCTCTCTCCACCCCTCCCCCACTCGCGCTCTGTCTTTGTCTCTGTCAAAGACAAATAAACATTAAAAAGTATAAAAATAAAAATAAACTAGTGCATTGCAAAAAAATATCATGAGCAAAATCAAAATACAAATAACATTGTAAGCTACATTAGCAATATGTTATTAGACAAAGGGCTAATATCCTTAATATCCTATATCCTTAATATAAAATTTAATCGAAAAAGGAACCAAAACCTTAGAAAAGTGGACATAATACATGAATAGGCAATTCACCAAAAGTGGATACAAAAATGGCCCTTAATCATGTTTTTACAACTTCTTATTCATAATAACAAAAATGCAAACTAAAACTACAGTGAGATACTTTTCCACCAGATAGGCAAAAATTAAAAGCTTGACAATTAAATTCTGATGGTGAGGCCATGGAGAGTAACACATTGCTGGCAGAAACACGAAACGGTGCAATATCTATGGAAGGGAATTTGGCAATATTTAATAAAACTACATATACATTTGCTCTTTTACCTAGTAACTCCAACTTCTAGGAATTTACTCTTGAATATATACTTCCAAAAATATGAAAATGCTAACACGAGGTTAAGTATTGCTGCATTACATAGAGTTGTAAATGCGAGAACAACTTAAATACCCAAATATGGGAGAATGATAGCATAAACAATGAAATTTAAACTCAATGGAATACTATATAGCTATGAAAAAGATGATCTTTGAAAGGTTATATGGAGTGATTTCCAGCACAGATTATTCGGGGGGCAGGGGAAGAGCATGCACACACACAATTCATTGTGTAAGAAAGAAGGGAAAATTAGAAAAAACATATTTGCTTATTTTAGCAAAAAGAAATGCAGAAAGGATGAACGAGAATGGGATTGTTTACCTACAATCGGAGCAGAAAGGAGTGAAAGGGATGGGGAAGGGTGTAAGATTTGAGTACATATGCTGAATGGTTAGACTTCTGAACATGTTAATGTTCTATACATTAAAAAATACAATTAAATCCCGGACTAAAGGGAAAAAAAACATGCTTTGTAGGGGAATTATTGGGACAACTGAGAAAATTGGAATATAAAGTATTAAATGCATGTTAAAATTTCTGGAAGTGGTGACTGTACTGGTGTCATGTAAGACAATATCCTTATTCCTCGGAAATATACATTGAAGTATTAAGGGGTAAAGGAGCATTACTGCTTAAACCCTGCTCTCAAAAGCCTGAAAAAAATTACATATGTGTGCATATTCACATTTGCATATGAAGAAAGTATGTAACATACACACATAAATTTTTTAAATGCCAAAATGTTAAAAATTAGTGAATCTGGGTAAAAGGTAAAAATTCTCCATTCTTCTTGAAAATTTTAAATCATTACTAAAAGACTCTACGATCAAGATTGGAATAATAATACATTGGGGGCTTTTGTCTGTGACAGATGGGTAGACTAATTGACTGATTTCAGGATTTATAGAAAGACATTTTAATAAATGTAAAATGGATGCCTCCATTTCATGCGTTCTATTTCCAGACTGTCAAAGGACCAACAGAAATGCAGCCGTGCCTCTCACCTTAGTAAACAATTTGCCTCTTGGCAATTTGCTCAAAGTCCAGATATACCTACCCCTCCACCTAATCAGTTCAAATGCACGAACAGGTAGATTGGAGTTACATTTATAAGCTCCTAGTCAAGCAAATTTTGTACTTTTAAAGCCCACTAGTGTTGGTATCTCCACATGGATCATGAGAACTGAAACAGTGGCTCTAAGAAGCTGAAGAGTGTGGTCTGGGTTAACCCGCTGCCCTTCTTTTGGCTAGTCAACTAGGATATACCGTCACTGGCCGAGAGCCCTTTGAAAATCACTTTACCACTCTGGATGGCAGGTCACACAGATTAAACATTCTTTTATTTGACCCAAACTGAGCGGTAACATTTAAATGATGCATTGGGAAGCAGTGCCGTTATCCCTCAAAACAGACAATGGTGGTTTAATTAAAAGAGGTTGACAAAGCAGATGTGGAAAAATCAGGATGTCAATCAAGTACCAAGGTGAACATACACCTTGATACGGGGACTGAAATATTTGACTATATAATTTGGGGTTCTAATTCAACAATTTTTGTCAGTAATCATGCCAAAGTAATGGACAAATAAGTACCTAATGGTTGGGAGGTTAAGTCTGGGGAGAGGATTACAGGGACATATACACATTTTAATATGTATTTCAATGTTTGAATTAAAACATTTTTAAAAATCTTTATTTATTTTTGAGAGAGAGACAGAGTACAACCGGGGGAGGAACAGAGAGAGAAAGGGAGACACAGAATCTGAAGCAGGCTCCAGGCTCTGAGCTGTCAGCACAGAACCCGATGTGGGGCTCGAACCCACGAGCAGTGAGATCACGACCTGAGCCAAAGTTGGACACTTAACCAACTGAGCCACCCAGGCACCCCTCACTGTTTGAATTTTAAAGAAGACACCCTGACTTTACAATTTAAAAACAGCTAAAATCAGTTCTAGTGATCAGTCATGGGAAAGATACAAACATGAATGGAGACAGCAATCTGTGTGAGCTGGCTTTACAAAGATCAAACTAAAACGCTAATGTTTTCAGACCTAGCTAATAAACATTAAGGTAAAAAGTAGCAAAAGGGATAAACAAAGGACAAAATACAGACATTTTTTTAATTCAAGAATATGGAAGCTCTTTGGACTCAAAAACACAAACCTTTATTCTATAAAAGTTTTATAATAATCCTTAGTAGTTAGCTCTAAAAAGCCACAGAATACTAAGAATTAAATGTATGACACACAAAAAATCAGGCAACATTGGGGGAAAGTTATTTTTAAATATAGTACATTTCAACAGACAAATTTTACAATGGGAGACCTTTCAATTCAATTTTTCTAATAAAGGGTTTTTCTCGGTTTATTAAAAACATAAAATAGTTTCTTCTTGAACTTTTATAAAATTTATCAAACTGGCAATTTCCTTAGTAACAGGCTGAGCCAGGTGATATACGGAAAACAATTTCCATCTAAGATTAGAAGGCTAATTTTGGTACTACTGCATAGGTTTAGTATTATTGCATAGGCTGCAAATTTATTGCAAAACTATACTAACTTCTTCGGTTCAGATTTGCTGTTGCATCATCCTATTTGCCATCGGATGGTGGAGGCACCACCTTGTGGTAAAAAAAAAAAAAAAAAAGCTTCTCAAAAAATTAAAACTAGACCTACCCTATGGCCCAGCAATAGCACTGCTAAGAATTTACCCAAAGGATACAGGAGTGCTGATGCCTAGGGGCACTTGTACCCCAATGTTTATAGCAGCACTTTCAACAACAGCCAAATTATGGAAAGAGCCTAAATGTCCATCAACTGACGAATGGATAAAGAAATTGTGGTTTATATACACAATGGAGTACTACGTGGCAATAAGAAAGAATGAAACATGGCCTTTTGTAACGTGGATGGAACTGGAGAGCGTTAAGTGAAATAAGTCATACAGAGAAAGACAGACACCATGTTTTCACTCTTATGTGGATCCTGAGAAACTTAACAGAAGACCATGGGGGAGGGGAAGGGAAAAAAAGAGGGAGGGAGGCAAAACCATAAGAGACTCTTAAAAACTGAGAATAAACTGAGGGTTGATGGGGGTGGGAGAGGGGGGAAAGTGGGTGGACATTGAGGAGGGCACCTGTTGGGATGAGCACTGGGTGTTTTATGGAAACCAATTTTACAATAAATTTCATAATAATAATAAAAAAGCTTCTCCATGACAGAAGTCAAAAGACTGGTTAGTCAGAGGGCAGGGGAGAGCCACTGGGTGGGGCTTCCAGGGCACGAGTGGTATTCTATTTCTTGACCTGCATAGAGATGTCATGAGTGCTGACTTTACAATTATTAAACCACATGACTTTCCTGTTCTTGTACCTTGTAATTTTAAAGGTTTATTTTGGGGAAAAGAAAGGTTTCTATGTACCTGAATGAAGTCTTATGCCTAAATGCTTAAAATTCCTAAGCACCTGGCCAGTCATATATTTATAGAATTTCCTGGAATTACAATTCATTCTTAGCCTTATAAATGCACTGTATTTTTATGATAGGAACAAAACACCGAAAAGAGGTATATTCTTTGGTAAATGATGGAAGGCTCTTTTCCTCAGAATGTTTTCATCGCTGCTTTCTTGGCCTCCAAGAGCAACTGGGGGTACTCTGCAATCATCTGGAATCACCTCTATACACCTACACTAACATGTCTGAAAACTTCCCACCAAACCCCTAGATTTTACTGCATCAACAATAAGTACCAAGGGCATACTGAAACTATGCGACAATATCCAATCAGAAAGGATTTTCTTTCCTGTTTCCAGGACGTGACACGCACCGTTAACAAAATGATTCGGATTAAGTGAACAGGGTTTCACCTCTCACTGCCCTGGGATCCCTTTTCCTAGGAGCTAACTGCGTTACACTTAGTACCTTTTTTTTTTTATACCATGGAGCAATTTTCAGAAAAAGAGAAAGTCTTAATTCATTTTTCGTAGGACTTGGTCAGGATGCTTTTGTGACTGTCTCCTTCACTATGCCCCTCGCCCGAGCACATCTTGGCGGCAGGTGAGAAGGGCCATTAGCAGACGCCCGCTGTGCAGGGGCGGCACTACGCTGCCCACACACCACCGCCCAAACCAGCTTCCATTCTGCAGGGAAAGCAACTCTCACTCCTGGTTTCATTTCTGCTGGGAGTATTAAAGATGTGGGCCCATGGACCTGAGAATATTTCGCAGGACAACGCCTTCACTGATTAATACTACCTGCTAAACTAATCCTTACGCTCAAGCTAGGTACAGAAAATATATATTTTTTAATATTTAAAACGGATTCACACTTTATCCCAATAGAAGGTTATATCCCAGGTCTAGGCCATTTCAAAGGAGTATAATATGGAGACAGCCACCAGGCAAATGTTCTTTTATAATTTGACACAGTCCAGGTGTGACCGTGCCAATAATCATGACTACTGCTCAGTCAAGTGTATTAACTCTACAAATGAAGAAATGTGTGCTTGTTGTACCGCCCAGATCTACAAATTCCCTAAGGAGTCTTTAAATATAGGTACCTCTTGGACGATAGGAAGGAATACTCTAAGGGTGTTTTAACAGTCTTAAGACAGAGAACGAAATTACTGAACTTAAATCTGAAGAGGTCCAATTCTTATACCCCCCTTGAACACAGTAAAGAAATACAAACTTGTCCACGGCCATACAACCCTGAATGTGCCTGATCCTGGAAGCTAAGCAGTGTTGGGCCTGGTTAGTACTTGGATGGGAGAAAATATGAACTTAACACGGGCTGCTTCACTAAGATTTCTGGAACTCTGATGTTAAGATAAAATGTTATTACTATGAAATTTTGGCACTGATATCCCACAGAAGTTGTATTTTAATATTTTAATCTAATATAATCATAATGACCAACTGACCACTGTATCTAAAAAACGTTCAATTATCTTCTAAGAAAGATATAGTTAAGTATAAATCTTTCTTAATGCTTTTCCTCCTAGAAATAGAGGAGAGAGCTATAGCACAGGAGAAAGAGAGAACCACGAATAATGGAGAATAGAGAAAATGACTATTGCTGAATGGGAACACACTTTTTTAAAATCTTTGCTACAACTGAAATCAAAAACTTAGTAATTCAGAGACTGCTCTATTTTTTAATACAAATATATCTAATTATTCAAAGTATAAGATACATCTAACATTCAAAGTCTCAGTGGCTGACACGATCACAGACATTAGAAAAAGAACAACACTTAGTAACAAACAATGAGCTTAGGCACGGTTTTACAGATTGTTTTACCTTCAGGAAATCCAGAATCTTTAGAAATTATTAAAATTACAAGGAGGTTAAGTTTCATAAGCTCTTTTCCTCAACTTTGGTTAAATGTAACTACATTAAAATACTGACAGTCTTTGATAATGAAGCAGAAACATAGAGTGACAGATTTCTGTTAATCCTTACTCAAGAATGGTATTTAAGCAAAGCCCTCATTCAGTTAGATGTACGCTAATATATGTAAGGAAAACATTATGATCTTGTAGAGCATCCCCAGGTAATGTTAAGAACTAGATTAAAAAGTATGGAGAACCAGTGCCATTCTGGATGTCCTCAAATTGGGATGTTTCTCAATTAAAGGAGTCATGTTCACGAAACGATACGTCAAAACACAAATTCTTATACGTTAAGTTTTTCTGTTAAGTAAGTCTCTTTCAAATTCTTTAATTAACAGCAATACTTAAAAAAATCTTCAACTGTAAACTGTTTGCTTGCAGTGTTCTGATTTTTCCTGAACCTTGAATGCTTCAAACTCCATTAAATATATTATCTTCTGTTTCCTCTTAAAGAGCTAGTGTTCATAAAAGGATCATCGTCGTCATCCTGCAATGACACAAATGTTACATGAGTGGTTGTTCCATGCTTTCACTGAGGCAAGACAGAAGTGCTTCTGGGTAAACACCACCACCAGTAAGGGCCATTTCCTCCTTTCACATGAGGAAGGCACTCAGTTTTATATATCCCTTATAAATATGAACTTTTCCCTTCCCTAGTAGCTTGCTAAGAAGCACTCAAAATAATTGATCCTGATATGTGTGTGTATACACCTATAATACATACCATACACATTTCTATTAACCGAAAAGGCAAAAAAGATGTGGGGAAGCCAAGAAAATTAATACTCTTCAAATTATTTCTATTTGGTTTTTGAATAGGTTTTTTTCCAATTACATATTATTACTGGTGTTACCTAATGTTCTGGAAACTCACCTCCCCACCCCCCCCCCCCCCCCCAAATAATGAAGCCACATGGCCTAACTGAGAAATAGCTGTAATTCTTATCTCCCATTACCTATTTTATGCTAGAGATAGCTAGCTATTCTCAGACTGCTGCAAAAAAACATCTAGCAAATCAATCTTTCAAATGTCTTTTTGGAAAAAGAAGCAGTGTGAAAGAGGTCCCTTGCTGGAACTAAGCTGCAGATTATAGGCATACTAAGAGCTGACAGGAATATCAGAAGAATTTAGTTAAAGAGTAGGAAAACTAAAACCTTCGAGAAGCCTAAAATATAAAATTTGTTGAGGATAATTTGTTGAATTGCTTTAAGGCAATAACTTTTATTTATTTTTATTTAAAAAGTTATTTAAAAACTTAAAAAAAAATTTTTTTTTTAACGTTTATTTATTTTTGAGACAGAGAGAGACAGAGCATGAACAGGGGAGGGGCAGAGAGACAGGGAGACACAGAATCTGAAACAGGCTCCAGGCTCTGAGCGGTCAGCACAGAGCCCGACGCGGGGCTCGAACTCATGGACCTTGAGATCATGACCTGAGCCGAAGTTGGACGCTTAACCGACCGAGCCACCCAGGTGCCCCGCTAAAAACTTTTAAATATTCAGAAGAGAAAGCAAAATTGCATGTAAAATTTTAATTTATGTTTCTTTTAAGACACTGATAAAAAGGGTTAATTATTTGGTGTTAGGCTTTGTTGGTGGTATTAACACATTCAAATGTTAGCTAAGTTGGCTATCTGGTAAGAAATGGATGCCTTGAAAAATACAAACTCATTCACATTTTTTGATTTATTTTCTGCTATTATCAAAGGCAGAACTTATTAATAAACCAGAGGTAAATCCAAATTGGAGCATAATAATTAGTCAACAGTTTTTCTTTGCAGTTAACATGAACTATACAAATCTTTAACTGTAACATATAACCACATGTCTATCTAGATGCTTGGGAATTAACAAATTAATGTTAACTGCTCACCCCCCTCCTGGAAAAAACATATTTGTTTTTTCCATAGGTAGATTGAGCTCACGGTGCCATTTTTCTCTGCAGCCTGAACTGTTGGTGAGTCTTCTCCTCAAGCTGGTTCAGAACCTCAGCTGGGATACAGGGACATGATAGCAACAGGTGAAGCTCAAAATGAAAGGTGTGAGTCACACGCTACAGCAGGGGTGGACCTGGAAGACACTATGCTAAGTAGAATAAGCCAGTCACAAAAAGAGAAAGACTTATGACTCCATTCAGAGCAGGTATCTAAATCAGTCCAATTCACAGAAACAAAAAGAACAGTGGTTACCAGGGGCCGGGAGGAAGGGGAAATGAAGAGTTGTTCCACGGGTGAAGATTTTTAACTCCGAAAGAGGAAAAGACTCTGGAGATCCACTGCATAACAAGTGAACATAGTGAACACGAGGGCACTGCACACCGAACAATGGTTAAGATGGCAAGTTTTACGCCACGTGTTTTTGTCACAATTGAGAAACTTTTTAAGTAAAAATAAACAAAAGAGGTTACAGACTTAAGAAAAACGCCTTAAAACAATTCAACAAAAAACTAGCAAAGTCCTTTCAAATGGCCTCCATGGAGGAATGGGAAAAGCCAGACTTTATTTAATTCAAGGTAGCTGAACCAACAAACGAATAAAGCCAAGAGGCAAGTCCTGAGTCTGCCTTGTCCTATTCCTTCTTTGCTCCTTTTCTGGCCCAGACTCAACTTGTCTTCACTTGGTTTCTTTCACATATCCTGCCATTTAATATTTCAGTGCATATCTGAACACCTTTGTGAATGAAAATCACCACCACATACCATTTTATATAGGAAATGTGTAAAGCATACAGTGGGTACTTAACAAATATTTTATTAAAGTAACATTAAGAACTTTAAGAATATTATCATCACTTCTCCAAATATAAATGACAGATGCTGAAAACAACTATTCTGATCCATTAACAGGGCAAATTATCTTATTTCAAAAATTGGCAGGCCTTTTACGTCCGAGTATTTACACTTGCAGGTACTCAACAGATGCCACTTACGGACTCTTAACATCTTAAGTGCAGTTCAAAGGAAGGTTATCAATGAAACTATTTTAAAAAATAATTTCCAGCAACTAGCTTAGCAGTCCCTATTTACATTTTTAAAAAATGTTTATTTATTTTTGAGAGACCGAGAGAGACAGAGAGACAGAGAAGAGAGTGTCAGAGCAAGCGCGAGCAGGGAGGGGCGGGGCGGGGGGTGTGCAGAGGATCTGAAGCGGGCTCTGTGTTGAAAGCACAGAGCCTGAAGCAGGGCTCAAACTCACAAACTGTGAGATCACGACCTGAGCCACAGTCAGACACTCAATCGACTGCCACCCAGGTGCCCCAGTCCTTATTTAAATTTTATGAATTGCTAAAAATTAATGAAGATTGAATAATATTACTTTATTACCTCATCTGATTCAAAATTGACCCCTTTAGCTATTTGGCTTTGGGACATGCGCTTGCTTGATGATGATGATGTGCTCGGACACCTGAGGCAGAAACATGGAAAAAACAAGGAAAATGAATCAGAATTCATCAGAAGTGCCTTTTTAGCTAAATGTTTCATTCTAGTAGCAGCCACGAATAAAATTAGTTAATACCTTCCCTTTGATGTACATTAGCAGCATAAAAACTTAATGGTGAGAAAAAGGACTCTGGGGCCAGGGTTTGAATTCCAGTTTTGTTGTTTACTAGCTATGTGGCTTTAGGCAAGTTACTTAGCCTCTCTGCCTCAATTTCCTCATCCATAAAATGAGGATAATAATTTTTAGAGATTAATTGTGTTAATATACTTACTCAGATCAGTGCCTGACATACATTAAACACTACACTGATGCTTGTTAGTATAGGGCTCAGCATGTTACTAACATGCGTCTACTACCAGCCCCCACTCCTAAAAATTGTGGCAACACTGAAATACTTTTTTTATTCAAATATCAGTTTTGTCTCTTCAACAGGCTAAAACGATTTTAGGAAAGGCTCACTGCTTTCTAGGGTTGCGTCGTTATATGATTTGTATTCAATCCAAAGCAAATAGCAAATATATACTGAGTGTTTGCTCTTTTCCAGGTACTCTGATAGGTCTTGGGAAATATCAGCGTACAAGAAGATCAAGATTCCCATCCTTATGAAGCTTAACTTGTGCTAATTAATGAAACTTATATTCGTATGTCTTTTTATCCATAAGAATTCTGTCTTCTTAGATCACTAGCGCATGCAGCCTATCCAGCCTGCCTGGTTTTTTACTGCCTGTGAGCTAAGAATGGTTTCACATTTTGAAATGGGGTACATTTAGATGGTTATATAAATACCTACAGAATATCCTCAGTTTTGCCTCTTGGTCTGAAAAGTCTAAAATATTTATTATCGGGCTCTTTAAGAAAGTTTGCTGACTTCTCTCTTAAATGAAAGCAGCATTTGTCAATTCTTAGTTAATAATTTATTATTATGCTTTGGGATGTTATTACAGCAAAGGAAGTATGTCTGAAGGTCTTGTCTGGAAAACAGGTTGAGAATCAAGCGGTCTTGTGTCAGAAGGAAAGAGAAAAATCCACAGGTTCTTATGCATAAAAGTAAAGGACATGAGGATTTGTCAAGCAAACTTGAAGAACAACATGGTTTTAGAAATACAGATCAAGGACATTTATCAAATGACCCATTTGGGGAGTGCCCATCTCTATCTATACTTGACCCAAGCAGGAACTACCTGATCAGTTGTTGACTTGCTTCTATCTGTGACAGGAAGCAGATCAAGAGCATAAAGTCATAGTGCCCAGGTGGCAAAGTCAGGTTAATAAGTTCTTGTTGGGGGCCTGGAGAAAGGGGTGGGGTTTATGGAAACACCCACTGAGATGTGACTCTGCCTCTGATGTCTCCCCAATAACCAATGGAACCCAGAGACAAGCCAGTCATCTATGATGGATGGTGGCTCATCTTATCATAACAAGAATCCTAGTTCAGAGACCCCACAGACCTACAGATCTCATCTGTGAAGGATCCCCTATCCTTAGAAATCAGCAGAGGGGAGGGAAAGAAATAAAGGGAGAAGGGTGTATCAAATCGAGTGCCAGGAGTTGTATAAGTTTTCTCCATTTTTGTTCAGCTAGCATTTGGGGCCATAAATTAGAGTTCCTCGTCTAGAGATGTTCAGCCAGTAAGTCAGTTGTAGCAGTGTTATAAACACAGGGCAACATGTTAAATTGGCCTTATATTGTGCCTGGTACATAAAAGGTGCCACAAAAACCTTAGTTCCCTGCCACTGCAACGTTTAATAGAATCCTCTCAACCTCTGCTCCTCCCCCTGGCCCAGTGGGGCTGGGTCTTCTTGTACTTGCTGCTTTAAAGGGAGGGTCGTTATTATCCACCAGCTCTATCAAACCTGAAGGGCCCTCTTATTCTCAGTACAAGGACAAAGTTTGGAACGACTTTTTCCAGGGAAAAGCAGGCTTTCCATTGCCTATTTGGCAGAAAGGGATCTTACAACTGGAAGCTATTTCTGTTTTCAAGTTAACTGCAAGCATATTAGTGCTTTCACTGCTTACCCTTCCTCCTGTTATGCTTGTTTTCCCTAGCGTGTTACTTAATTTATTTAATAAGCACTTACAGGGCTGTTATTGTGTGCCAGGCACTGTACTTAGTCCTTGATAAACGTGAACTCACTTAAGCTTCATAACCCTATAAAGTAAATATTAGTATATTCATTTTATAAATGAAGATACTCAGGCACAGGAAAGTAAAAAAAAAAAAAACAAAAACAAAAACAAAAAAACAAAAACTTGCACAAGGTCCATACCTAGGAAGTAGCAGAGCTTAACTGCTGTAAATTATAATCAGGGTAACCATAAAAACCCTGCCACTAGTAATATAATTCTTCAAAACCAGCCTAAATCATGTCATTCAGTTGCTGTCATCAGAAATACCAATCTGCCATGGCTGATTTCAGATCTACTGCCAAAATGTTAATTTCTAAATTGCCTCTCATCATTTAAATGATTCTTGCTGCCTGCACAACGGTTTGAGAGGTTAATCTATTAAGTTCAGAAGTGACAACAGAGACAGTTCTGGAGCAGAATGTCTTGGCTGTGTGACTAGCTGGGTCATCTTAGGTAAGCCACTTAACCTACTGTGCCTCGCCTTCTTCAAAGGTACAATGGAGATAACAGAGTTTTTTTTTTTTTTTTTTTTTTTAATATTTACTTATTTTTTGAGTAAGAGCGAGCCCATGTGCAGGGGCGAGCAGGTGAGGGGCAGAGAGAGGGAGAGACAGAATCCCACGTAGGTTCTGTGCTGTCAGCACAGAGCCCGATGTGGGGATAGAACTCATGAGCCTTGAGATCATGAACTGGGCCGAAATCAAGAGATGGGTGCTTAACCAACTGGGCCACCCAGGCACCCCAGGATAATGTAGCTCTAACCATGAATACCTGGCATGGCTGTGAGCACCAAACAGGCTAATTCACATGTAAAGACTTGGAAGAG
The DNA here is from genome assembly GCF_028018385.1 of Neofelis nebulosa. NCBI lineage: Eukaryota > Metazoa > Chordata > Mammalia > Carnivora > Felidae > Neofelis > Neofelis nebulosa. The sequence continues at coordinate 39,273,651 of NC_080791.1, read as the reverse complement.
TGCCTGACTGAGCAATTCAGTTACTATTATTACCTCATAGGTAAATAAGAAGTCAACATTTATTCTTCTGAAAAGTAGACCACCCAAAATGGCAACAACATCACGAGTTTTAATACCCTGAAAATATATGTCAAACATACTGAAGTTGCATTTTCACCATTCCAATAATGAAAAATAAAGACTTCATGCAAGCTAAACTTCTTTTTCCTCTCAACTACTGAGGCGCCACTGAAAAAAACCTCCAAAGGCTACACCTGTTTTTGTGTGTTTTAATTCACAAAGACAAGAATGACCAAACAAGTATGGATATTCTTTCAATAAATCTCCTTCTCCTTAAGCAAATTTGAGTTACGTTTCTATCGACTGGAACCAAAGGAGTCCTGATTGATACTGGACTCAATCAAGTTGAAGACAGTAACTCAAGACTGAGAAATTCAGTAAATCTTTCTATGAGCTAACTACCTCAATGACCCTCAACTACGGACTGCAAACATACAATCTAACCTGCGTCTGAGCCCATCACAGTATTGTGTACTCCTTCTACAAAGGCTGGCATTGGCCTTGGCAACTCTATACTCTCCTGGGTCTTTCTCAGGTCCTTCTTGTTGCCTTTCCTACTTTTCCTAAATTCTAAAGGTTGAAACCCAGGTACTGGAACACAAGCCCTCTTTTGTCTCTACTTTCTCTTTCGAGGTGATCAATCCATTCCAATGGCTTCATTAAGTATCAGTGTATCAGTTATATGCTGCTTAGAAGTAAATTTTGTGATCATCCAAACCTCTGATCTCAGCTCTGGACTCAGATCTCCAATTGCCTATGACCGACCCCCTTCAAGTCAATTTCGCAGGCATCTCAAACTTTCCATGTCTCAAGCTGAATTTTTGATTATCTGCCAATCATCCTTTACGAAAATCTGTTTCTCTTCTTTTATGCCTTTCTCAGTGTATGGCAGTAAGTGTTCAAGTAGGAAACCTGGAAATCAACCCTGGTACGCCATTCTTCCTCACTCCAAATGTTCAATCCATCCCCAACTGTTGTCATGTCTACCTCACAACATAACCTGAAACCATCCATTCTCTCCCTTTCCCCTGCTACCACTCTGGCGCAAGTCTCCATCATCTCTCTTCCAGGGAGTCCAGGGACTCCCCACAGCAGCACTGGCCTTTCAGGTCAGCCAGCTGGTGCCCTGCCTCCTGCACCACAGGGAGCCTTTAGAAATGTAAATCCCACGGAGCTACTACTCTCCCCAAATCCTTCCATGTTCCCCCTGCATTTATAATAAAGTCCGAATTCCTTACCTAGCTCAACTGTTCCTGCTTCATGATATACTCCTGCCTCTCCTATTCTTATACCAACTTCCTTCTTTCCCATGTTTTAGTCTACAGTAAGCTTGTTTCTTCTCCAAGAGACTTCTACATGTGCCTTTCCCTGTGCTTTAGGCAAGGCCACATCTCTTTCAGTAAGATTTCAGCCTCCTCAGAGGCCTCCTCAGAGGCCTTTCCAGATCACCCTTTCAGAGCAGATGTCTGTGGCCTATGACATTACTGTTTACTGCTGCATCCTGATAACTTGGTAGGGGCCAAGGGCAGGCCACACCAAGATGGGCCACTCTGGCATGAAGATTATTTTGAGTTAAGAAGCAATCAAACCCCAGCAGATTCAGGAAAAGCTCTTTACCTCTCCCTCAAATGCTTACAAAGAGTTTAGTAGAGGACCTGTTCCAGAAAGAGAGCTATCACCATAGATAATTACATTATAACATATATTAAGGTATGACAGACAGGAGAAACCTAGCAAGGCCTGTGTGATCAAAGTCCTCTTTGTCCTACTGATTCTGAATGTCCCGGCAAACATTTATTTACTAAGCATTTACACTTTATAATCTTCTTGTGAATTGCTTTCCTTCCCTTTGCCATCCCAGACCCCCATCCTCTTCTCCTTAGTTCAGAATGACATATATATTTGGAATTGCCATATTTGTGTGGATTACCCCCTATGTACAAAATTAAATTTGATTTTCTCCTGTTAATCTGTCTCACGTCAATTTGGTTCTCAGCCCAGCTAGAAAGACCTTCAACGGCAGAAGAAATTCTTTACAATTTCCTTTAAGCATTTTTACACATCTGTTGATCATTGGCCCAGATGTGACCTACCTTCTTTGTGAAGCCTTCAATGACCTAGGAAGGTCACTGTCTAGGAAGACACTGTCACTTCCCTCAGATTTCAATGCACTGGAATAAAACATTCATCTTGTTGGATTATTAGTGCCTTATAATTAGTGTACTGCTAACGTGGAAATTCCTTGAAGGAAGGAAACATTTCTTTTGTATTTCTAGCCCCAGCTCCTAGCATACTGTTTAACCCTAGAAATAAGTGGATAGAGGGGCGCCTGGGTGGCTTGGTCGGTTAAGCGTCCGACTTCGGCTCAGGTCATGATCTCACGGTCCATGAGTTCGAGCCCCGCGTCAGGCTCTGTGCTGACAGCTCAGAGCCTGGAGCCTGTTTCAGATTCTGTGTCTCCCTCTCTCTCTGCCCCTCCCCTGTTCATGCTCTGTCTCTCTCTGTCTCAAAAATAAATAAATGTTAAAAAAAAAAAAAAAGAAATAAGTGGATAGGGAACTATTCCTACCAATTTTTCCAACACAGACCCGTAATTCACACAAAGCATATATTCTCGGTGGGGTCAACATCACACCCAAGGAATGAAAACTGGTCCCGGGAGATGGGGTGGGTGAAAAATACTGAGATACTACAGTGGTTTTGACCATTCCCAAACTCAATCCTACCCAGCAAAATTTCATTCTTTAGTATTTAATTTCTCTTGTTAGGGAGAAATTAAATTTAAGTTATTTTAATTAATTTAAGTCAAATTTAATTTTTATCCTTAGGTAACGAAAAAAGGCTGAGATCATGAAAAACAGTGTGAGAAACACGGAGGCAGAGTTTTTTCTCATTCTCCCGCTTAGTGCCACAGCTCCCACTCAGGCCATCACTCTCAGCTGTCCTTTTCCACCTCTTTGCTCCAGATGATTCCTATCTTCAAAATCTCAGGTAGATTTTACTCATTCTATAAAGCCTTTTCTTTTTTCATAGCCCACAATTCTTGCTCCGTTTTCTAAGGGCCTATAAGCACTCACACCTAGTCTGTATCATAAAATTTCACACACGATTATGTACTGACTCATCATCCTTTAATGGACTGAAATGTGTTCATCTCTCTTTTCCACTATAATTTATGCTGCCTAAAGGCAGTAACCATGCTAAAACATTTATTATGTCCCCCATCAGACCTAATTTAATGTTCACACAGAAAATTTGTGTTAAGAGAAGCTCTTGATTATTTTCTTAAGTAGAAATTTTCATTAACTGAGCTTAAGTTAAGCAGTGTTCACCTGAAACATGAACACAGAGAACATGGCAATAGTGAATCAAGTCAACCCTTACAGTAACAGCAAAAATGGCAAAAACCAAAAGGACAGGGAAAAGCACACAAGTGCTTCAAGGGCAGAAAAAGCCAACATGATCCTCCTTTCAGTGTTTATTTAGCACAGCACCCTGTGTAACTCAGTATATAAAAATGTGATAACAAGGAAGAGAAGCTGAAATCAACTATTAAGAAATATACAAAATTATTTTCTGTTAATTAGAGAGAATACAGAACTCCATCGGGAAAATCTTTGGGTAATACAGACAAAAGGAAACAGATTACAAGGTAAGTTCCGTTGAAAAACACTTGTAATGATGCTGCACCAACTCTGTGAACCAGCCTTCCATCTATTTTTCGCTTCTCTATTTACTTGACCAGTTGGAAAATAAATCTGTTAAAACTTCTATGGCACAGAAAAATGTGTTAAGTAGAGCTCTGAATAATTTTAAGTTTCTTCAGATGTTTCTTTCTGCACAAAGTCACCACACCTACCTCTGCTCTGTTTTTGAAGTGGTAGGAAACATGTCTTCTTCTTCATCTGTCTCATCCACCTCAATCATCTAAGGGAAAAACAAAACAGGGAGTAGTTTTTTTGGAAATGGAACACCTGAATAAGAATAAATCACTGAGGGGCGCCTGGGTGGCTCAGTCAGATGAGCGTCTGACTTCGGCTCAGGTCATGATCTCACAGTTCGTGGGTTCGAGCTCTGCATCAGGCTCTGTGCTGACAGCTCAGAGCCTGGAACCTGCTTCGGATTCTATGTCTTCCTCTCTCTCTGCCCCTCCCTGGCTTGGGCTTTGTCTCTCTCTCTTTAAAAAAATACATGTTTAGGGGCGCATGGGTGGCTCAGTCGGTTGAGCATCCGACTTCAGCTCAGGTCACGATCTCGTGGTCCGTGAGTTCGAGCCCCGCGTCAGGCTCTGGGCTGATGGCTCAGAGCCTGGAGCCTGCTTCCGATTCTGTGTCTCCCTCTCTCTCTGCCCCTCCCCCGTTCATGCTCTGTCTCTCTCTGTCCCAAAAATAAATAAACGTTAAAAAAAAAAAAAATACATGTTTGAAAAAAAAAAGTAATTGAATCTCGAGAAAAATCTTTTTTTTTTTTAAACTTCACTTTTTATTTTTCTAAATTTACATCCAAATTAGTTAGTATATAGTGCAACAATGATTTCAGGAGTAGATTCCTTAATGCCCCTTACCCATTTAGCCCATCCCCCTCCCACAATCCCTCCCGTAACCCTCAGTTTGTTCTCCATATTTAGGAGTCTCTTCTGTTTTGTCCCCCTCCCTGTTATTTTATACTATTTTTTGTTTCCCTTCTCTTATATTCATCTGTTTTGTCTCTTAAAGTCCTCATATGAATGAAGTCATATGATTTTTATCTTTCTCTGACTAATTTCACTTAGCATAATACCCTCCAGTTCCATCCACGTAGTTGCAAATGGCAAGATTTCATTCTTTTTGATTGCCAAATAATACTCCATTGTATGTATGTATGTATGTATATGTGTGTGTGTGTGTGTGTGTGTGTGTGTGTGTGTGTATGTGTGTGTATATATATATATATACACACACATACACACCACATCTCCTTTATCCATTTATCCATCGATGGACATCTGGGCTCTTTCCATACTTTGGCTACTGTTGATGGTGCTGCTATAAACATGGGGGTGCATGTGTCCCTTCCAAACAGCACACCTGTATCCCTTGGATAAATGCCTAGTAGTGCAATTGCTGGGTCATAGGGTAGTTCTATTTTTAGTTTTTTGAGGAACTTCCATACTGTTTTCCAGAGTGGGTGCACCAGCTTGCCTTCCCACCAACAATGCAAAAGGGATCCTCTTTTTCTGCATCCTCGCCAACATCTGTTGTTGCCTGAGTTGTCAATGTTAGCCATTCTGACAGGTGTAAGGTGGTCAAAAATAAATGTTTAAAAAAAAAAATTAAAAAAAAAAAAAAGAATAATTGAATCACAAGAAAAATCTTTTTTAAATATACCAAAAAAGTCACAAAAAAAAGGGGGCAGAAACCCCATGAAGAGCAATTGTTAAAACTGAAGCTTAGCCTGACCTCCCTCCAATGTCTTCAATCATAAATGGTATTCTTTCTATATAATGTGTTTGAGCTCGCCTTTCTCCTGGACACCACGGCAGCCAGGGCACCTAAGGTGAATGACTCACATAGGGTCACATGCAGACAGTGCCTGTGATTTTCTTGGGTTCTAGTGAGGAGACCATTTCCAGTTTAAAATTTGGTATAAGACCATGTGGAAAGTACTGTATATCTAGCTTTCTATGACACTCATCCCTGTTAAACACCATTTGGTAGTTTTAGGCCCCAGTAAAGATATTTGTGATTCTTGATACTAACATCCAAAATACTACTTCTTCCTCTACATTTAGTGTTACCTTGACATTTAATACACTTAGTTGCTATGTCGTCAACTAACTAATGAAGCCAAGGACAAAACAGTGAAAAGACAGCACCTGAGATCTCCCCCTCCAGGCTGACACTGAACTATTAATAAAAAATCATTAAATGCAGTTGTCTAAGAAGCTATGAATCCAGCCAATATTTCTGCATTGTCATAAAACTATCAGAAGATTGTCTTCTGTGCCTTGAAGGAATCAAATGTATTCAATACTCCTCTAATCTACCAATGTGTAACCACAGTTAAAAAGTGAAAAAAAAGTTAGTTTAGCACCACCTGTTCCTTTTGAACTCATGTTCCTGCCTTATATTAGAAAACTCTAGGAAAGAAGCTACCGTGTGGATGTGATTATAATTTTTTTAGATATGATGATCTTGAAGTGACAGCAGACAACAGTTGAATGTAAATAATAAAATGGAGCTCAGGACAAAAGCTAGCACTGGTACACTCACGTAGCAGTGACAACAGGAAGAAGGGGGGGGAAAGATGAAGAGAGACAAAAGAACAAAATGAAAATCAGGACAGAAGTTTCCTGGAGAAGTGGGGTGATCAATTGTGTCACATACTCAAAAGATTAAAAGAAATTTGAGAAAATGCTGCTGGGGCAGGTATTATACAGACCACGGATTCTCAACTGGAGGGGATTTCTAACCCCCACTCCTATTCTGGAAACTTATGTCTGGAGACATTTTTGATTGACACAATTAGGGGGGCTTGCTACTGGCATCTAGAGGGTATAGGCTAAGATGTTGCTAAAAACCCTACAATGCACAGAACAGTCCCTCACAGTAAAACTCACCTGGTCCAAAACTTATCTGGTCAGTAGTGCTGCTACTGAGAAACCCTGACACAAAAGGAAGAACACTGGCTTAGGAGTGAGTGGGTTTTGAAAGTAAGGAAATAGGGGAGTCAAGCCCATACAAATTCTTGGAATCCAAAGGAGGTGCAGAGGGCCTATTTTTAAATCTGAACACAGAGGTCCTCAGATTCTGACCGCCTGGTTTGTCTTGAGTCTAGCTCCAAGCCATCAAGGCACAAGCCATAGTATTATGAGAGTATAAATAACAAAAGATAGCCAGATTTACTAAGACCTCTATATGCACTGAACTCCTATGTGCGATATTAATATTCCATGCACGGACCTTTCTGGCTCCACACTGTTATCCTTAAAAATATTCCTGGATACATACATTTATGGCTTTCTAATCACGAGATCCATTATTAAAAAAAAAAAAAAATCCCAGAAGCCCTGACTTGATAATTCATAAAGTTCTCTCCAGCTTTAACACTCCACACTTATCCTTCTCTTGTTTACTTTGTTGATCAAAGAATTGACAATTCAGAATGCAGGATCATAAATTATTAAAAACCAATTATAAAAACTTTTTTCTTACCTCTGTATAATTCTTAGTAGCAACATTTCGGGAAGGCTGCTGTCTTGTAGATTTAAAGGCTATGATACAAAAGAAGAAACATCCATTATGTTACTCTTAAAATAACTTAGGAAAATTTGTCACATCTTTAGCTGATGATTTTGTAAGCTCTATCTACAAATATCCATGATGACCAATTATAAAACCATTTCCTATTGTGTAAAATCTAAAGGGACATCAAATTATATGTTCAAATAAATCAATGCCTAGCTGCCAGTATCACGATTTCCTGGCTTATTCAAATATAGTAACAAGCAGTGTTCATAAACATACCTACACTAAAAACATTTTATAGAAAAATACATGAAAGCTAAAATCTGATCACCTAATGGATTTAACTCCAGGTACACTGAAGGTGACCCTTCTAATGCCTTCCTTCTCTTATAATTGGCAATACCTTTCCCTGGGGCTATATTAGGAGCCATGTGGTTCCAGTAAGGGCTTTCTTATTCTCCTCTACTTTGTTAGCCATATTCTGTACCTAAGGAACAGTCCAGAGGAAAATTCTAGAAAACAGTGTATCTTCTATGCTATTATAAAACTTCCCTTTAAATCCTTACGTTTTAGCTTTATAAACTTAGTTAGAATCATGAAGTTTAGCTAACCCTTCATTTTTCCAAAGACCAAAACCATGATTTTCAGATTTTATAATAAGAAATACAGGGGCACCTGGGTGGCTCAGTCGGTTAAGCGTCTGACTTCGGCTCAGGTCATGATCTCACGGTTTGTGAGTTCGAGCCCCATGTCGGGCTCTGTGATGACAGCTCAGAGCCTGGAGCCTGCTTAGGATTCTGTGTCCAAGAAATATATTTTGGTCTTTGTCCCTATTTGTGGCAGAGCTCCTAAAACCCTAGGAATTTCCTAAGTAATGAGCGCCATAAAGTTGTCTTTTGCTATGTTAATGAAGTGACATTAGGACCACACCCACAGCTGAGGGCTGCTTACCTAGGGAACCAACTGGAAATCAAAGGTTGGAACTCAATCCCAACCCATGATTTCCAAGAAAGGAGCCTGGAGCCAGAGGTGCAACCAATCACCAATGGTCCATGATTTAATCAATCAGTGGTAAGGAGGCTGCTTTAAAAAACCAAAGGAGGGATCTGGTGAGCTTAAAGGTAGTGAATCAGAAAGCTTCCACATGCCAGGGTGCCAGCCCCTGAACTCCCTGAGGATACAAGGACCTTCCCTTTCATATCTCTTTATCTGGCTGCTGATCTGTATCCTTTAATATCCTTTGTAATAAACCAGTAATTTAGTGAATAAATTAGTTTCCTGAGTTCTGTGAACCACCCTGGCAAATTAACTAAACCCAAAGAGGGAATTATGGGAAAGACTGATTGAGAGCCAGTCAGAAGCACAAGTTTAACCACGCAGACCTATGACTGGCATGTGAAATGGAAGCAGCCGTGTGGGACTCAGCCCTTAACCCATGGAATGCGATGCTACCTCTGGGTAGGCAGTGTCAGAATGGAATTGAATTGTAGGAAACCCAGCTGATGTCCAAGAATTGCTTGGTGGTGTGGGGAACTAACCCCTCTCCTCCAAAAAGCCCAGAATTGGGTGCATAATATTTAAAACCCAGAAGAAACTTCAAAATGCCAATTAAAGGTTTATTTTCTCCCAAGCTTTACCAGTTTCCTAATACAAAATAATGTTTCCCCCCAAGACAACCCCCAAACTAAACAACAAGGGAAGAGGAGGAAAAAAAATATACAAGGCCTTGAAAAAGTCAAACACTCAAAGAATCCCACAAAGCTAAAAATTACCGTCGTCTGAAAACTCAGGAATCTTTCTACCTAGCCTAAATTTATGACCTGCTCATTTTTCCTATTCCAAGCTCTATTCCCAGTCTTGTGATGTCTATTTGAGAACAGAGATCAAGAGCAGAAGCAAAGTTCTTATCTACTCTACTCTCAATTACTGGAGCCTCACATTCTAACTCTATTCAAAAGACCTTTAAATAAGGGCAAGTGAATAAAAAAAGCCAGCCATCATGACTCTTAAAGCATATTTCTGCTCAATAATTATTCACTAATTGACTCCTCAAACTCTCAGATCCTTGAAAACAGGAGCCCTATCTTTTTATCCCCAACAAGTATCAGTGAGGTAAATTAAATCATCAGAAAAATGTGCACTGAGTTCTGTTAGGAAGCAATACAGTATGGTGGTTGTAGAGTTAAACTCATTTGACTTACTAGCTGGGTAACTATAGCCAAGGCCCCCTGGCTTCCTTAAGTCTCAGTTTCCCCACCTATACAATAGTGTTAATAATTAATTCGTGCAGAAAATGGTTGAGAAGATAAAGAGAGGCAGTTCATGTAAATCGTCTGGGCAAGTGCCTAGATGTAGCAGGCATTCAAATAATGTGACTAGCAGCAGTGGTAGCAGATGGAGTAGTGGTAGCCAGGATGGTAAATTAAATCCAAACACAGAGTCTTTAGAGGTACCACTCACTCAGTCCCCATCCTCTACAGAAAAACTTCAATGGAAAACTCTGGGCTGTCAACTCTTACTTGTAACTGCTGCTGGCTGTAAGTGTAATATCTACCTTTCCCAATACAATTCCGGTACAATAATAAATCTCTACACTCCATGGGGCTTGTTATAATAGAATTTTACCTTTATGTATCTCTTCATACCTCCATTTACAGTAGGGAACTGGAAGCTATAGTTTTAAAGATGCTTTTATCCTGAAGTTATAGTAGATACAGTTAGTACCCCATGGTTATTTTGTCAGAGACTTACCACCAAATCTAACCTAATGAAAATGTTTTACACATGTATGTTAACAAGTCCATTTCACTTTTCAAAAAAAGTCCCAATGTTGGAGACAGTTCAATTGTAAATCCATTAGACCAAATGGATTTACATAAAAGACAAATTTAGACTAACATTTATAAAACATCCATTTTCTTAAGTTTATTGTAAACATTGCCACTAATACTAATAGCAGCAATCATTCCCTTGGATTCTTACTAAATCCTGTGCGAAGTAATGTACATGTGTTAAGTTTTTTTGATACTTCGAACTTCTCTGTGGAGTCAATTTTATACTGTCAATTTTATAGCTAAGGGATCCGAAGCTTATAGAATAGAAACAGTCTACTCTTACTGGGGGCTTAATATGTATATATACTACACCAAATATTCCACATGTATTTTCTCATTAATCTGCAAAATAACCCAATGAGATCAATGCAATCATCACCCCATCTTACAGATGAGGACACTGAAGATGGAAAGCCTAATTAATGTGCTGAAAGACACATAGCTAGTAAATCAAGGAGTCAGAATTCAAACCAATAGCTCTGACTTTAGAACCAGGCTTTTAACCTTTATGCTATACAATCTCTAAGAGGTTTTTATTCAGTCGTTCTCCAGTATTTAATGGGCATCTGCTCTATGCCAGGCACTATGGATACGGTGATGAAAAAGAATGACTCAGTCCCTGTTCTGCCGGTGCTAGCGGGGCAAGGGCATGGAGGCAGCCAGTGAAGAGCTGGCCGACCATACCATGTCAGACTCCAAACCCCAGGTTCTTAACCTCACCATCTGCTGCAAAAGACACCACATTTAGATTTTCTCCTAAACATAAGTCAGGAAATCTTAAGTTTCACATTAATTTGTCTTTTATCTATAGCTGCTTTTTACAAATGACTATTACTTTAAAAAAAAAGAACATCGGTGAACATTTTAAGGCACTATAACTGGTCTCTTGTCTTTTCTATGCAAACAGAAGCTTTACTCCACATTATCAATGGGTAACAGCAGGACTCAGGAAAGAAGGTCTTTGGAAAGCCTCACAAGTGCAGTAGTTCTGAAAGGAGCTGATGGCAGAATGTGAAAAAATGCTCACAAAAAACCTTATGAGATAGAACGTTTTAGATGCAAAGGAGGCAGTCACATGTAAGTTTTAAAGAAAGAAAACACGGATAAAACCTCTGCTACTTGTTTACTGGGGGCTAGGTTGTTGAGACAAACACTGCTGCTCAAAGCAACCCAAAATGCTCCATCAAACATTAAAAAAAAAAAAAATTCTGAATGGTATTTAATTGCTGATCACATAAAGAAGTAACAGGCAAAAATGGAAAAAAAGCTCGAACTCAGAGAATCAAGCAGAATCCTTTTTCCTGGGGACCTGTTGATCTGGACAAATGTTCACACTGGTCTTGACAGCTCTGTATAGAGAAAGGAAGAGCTATCTACAATAGGTCAAGGCCTGCTCAAGACAAGGTGGGGGTGGCTAATGCATTTCCTCCCTACCTTAAGCTGGGACCCCAACAGTTAAGAGGGAAGAAGATGTAAACAGGATTTTGCAAGTACATATCAGCTGGCTGAACCTCAAGTCATAAATTTAAACATAGTTTAATGTGGTCTAAGACTTGTGGTGCCCCCAGAGGCCTGGAGAAACAAATAGGAATCATGTCTGTAGGACCTTCCCTTCATCCCTGACCTCAAATTATTCCTGCTGAGATTTTTTTAGGGACAACAGATAACAAAACATGCAAGGAAACATGTCACCATACATGAGAAACAACAGACACAGGAATCAGAAACAGACAATAAAAAGAGGCCAAAGACATTCAGACACTAGGTTCTTAGACACAGAATACAAAACAAGTATCCTTACTATGTACACACACAAAATTACAGACAGGCTTAAAAATACCTGCAAGGAATTTTTAAAATCACACAGCATATTTCAAAAGAACTATGTGAATTTCTACCTCCACAAAAACAAACAAACAAACAAACAAACAACAACAATGAAAATTAAACATTTAAAGAACACTTTTTAGAATAGGTGGGTGTGGGGAGCCTGCCTGACTCTGTGGGCAGAACATGCGTCTCTTACCTTGGGGCTGTAAGTTCGAACCCCACAGTGGGTTAAGAGTTTACTTAAAAAAAAAAAAAAGATGGGTCAATCGGAAGATCATACAGCACAGGAAGATAAAACAATGGAAGATACAAGAGAGATTAATAGTGACTTGGGGACAGAGTGATTCTTGTATTGATGTTAAGTGAAGACCCAGAAGGGAGGAGAAAAAGAAGAGCACAGGGGTAGCATTTGAAGGGAGAGGACTCATAGGAGTGATGAAAGACACCAATTCAGTTTCATAGAGCCCAATAAATGCTAAGCAGGATAAAAGAGAATCCCCTATCTAGATTCAATGTAGAGAAACTGCAGAACACCAAATACAGCTGGCTGGAGGAAAAACAGACTACCTGGGGGGGAAAAAAGCAAGCTAACAAGCTAACATTTCCTAACAACAAAAGACTCACTTTTAAGTGATTAATTCTGCCCATTGGTGCCAAGGAAAGCTTCACGTAAAACAATTAAGCCAGGACAAAAAAAAAGGCAGTTTGGGCTGAGGGACAGGTGGGTAATTTATAACATCTATGCCTCTGTGTCACATGCTAACCAATTTGTGGTGGCTTAACACGAAAGTGTACAGATTTTACTCACTTTGTTTTCCTATCTCTCTCTGCTTTTGTTTTTATAATGAACATTTTGTAAAGGCCTACTATGTACCAGACTCTTTGCTTCTCATCTTCAGAATAACCCCATCTTCAGAATAACAGAATGTAGAGACTACTACATAAACAAACATAGAAGTGTGACTGACTTGTTGAACTCAGCCTACATCCTTTCTATGCTGCTCATTTTGATTTTTCTCCTTCTCGGCTTTATCTCAGTCCTGCCAAGAATGCAAGAGCACCTTTTTGGATGCCATTTCCTAAATGGCAACAAAGACAGCATGCTTTTGGAGTAAAGGCAAAGATCTCAGCTAGCTCTACTCAAGTACTGAATAATCACTGAGGAAAAATATAGCAACCGAACTTTCGATAAGAAGGTTAAGAGTCATTTACTTGATCTAATGTTTGTATCCTTCCTCCAATGTCAGTTGCCATCCAATAATGTGGAAAACTTCCTCTGACAGTGTCATAATTCACTTCCTTCTGGGGCAGTTGACTCTATCTTCACATTAGATAGGTTACTCTGTATAATGCAAAGACTGTTCTATTGAGAACTAGTAGGTAGGTATCTAATCTTACCTTGTTCTGGAAACCAGTGGTACAACTGACTTTTGAACAACTCAGGGGTTAGGGGCACTGACTCCTGCACAATCCAAAATCCCCACGTAACTTCTGACTCCCCCAAAACTTAACTACTAATGGCCTACTATTTATTGGAAGGCTTACTGACAACATAAACAGTTGGTTAACACTTATTTTTCACATTGTATTATATACTGTATTCTTACAACAAAGTAAACTAGAGAAAAGATAATGTTATTAAGAATATCACGTGGAAGGGAAAATACATTTATAGTACTGAATTTATCGAAGAAAAAAAAACCACACACACACATATAAGTGGACCTACACAGCTTAAACTGGTGTGGTTCAAAGGTCAAGTAGTGACTAACTGCTGGTTCTGGAGTCTAGAGTCTAGGGAATGTGGGATTAATCCAAGTTCTAAAATTTCCCAGTTGTGAGACTGTGGGTAAGTTGCCTATCTTTTCAAAGCCTCAGTTCCCTTTTCTATAAAAGAGAGATAATGTCAGTATCTAACCAGAGAGCTGTTGAGAAGCATGCAGTAACTCTCTCATAAATATCAGCTATTTTGAGAATTATTGTTAGTGGTTTTATCAACCTAGTACAAATTGCTTAGCTGAGCTCCCCCACCTGTAAGATGAGGGAGTAGGTGAAATATTCTTAAGTCTTCTGGGTCCATTTTATCAGATAATAAACTTAAATCTGTAAGCTTCTAGCCTTTCCAATCTATCCTTATTGGAGCTCATGGATGAACTTCATGGAAGTCCCAGAATCCTTTGAAAATGAGTGCACCTGCACTTGAGCACCTACTTAAGGAGAAGAGACACAGCTCTCATCAGATTCTTAAGAATCCATAACTCAAAAATATTTAACACCACTGCCTTTGGGACTATACAAATCAAACGTATTCTATCTTTCACAGGACAGAGTTGAATTTATATAAAGACCTAAATTCTTCCCAAGTTAGATATCTCAAGTTCCTTCTACCATTTTTCCCATTACATGGTTTTTCTTCTGAATGATCATATGTAGTTGATATCCCTCTTGAAACACGGTTCCAAAAGTAAGTACAGAGGGAGAACATCCTTGCTGCAAAGAGGCACTACTTCTATTAATATTGTTAAAATACCGTTAAACATGGACAGTTAGGAGGACCTGCACATTCTTACTGACCTTAGTTTTTTTTACTTAAGTATGTGGTTAAACTCACATACCTCTCACAACTCTTTTTTTTTTTTTTTTTAATTTTTTTTTTTTTAACGTTTTTTATTTATTTTTGGGACAGAGAGAGACAGACAGAGCATGAACGGGGGAGGGGCAGAGAGAGGGAGACACAGAATCGGAAACAGGCTCCAGGCTCCGAGCCATCAGCCCAGAGCCCGACGTGGGGCTCGAACTCACGGACCGCGAGATCGTGACCTGGCTGAAGTCGGACGCTTAACCGACTGCGCCACCCAGGCGCCCCTCACAACTCTTTATACAGCCGTCCTTTTGAACATATATGCAGTTTACATTTACATTTGATAAATTTCATCGTGTAAGATTTAGTCCAACTCTCCAATCTGTCTAAAATTAATCCTAGCTATGAATGAGACAATAATTAACCTCAATAATAGATAACATAAATAAAATGCATATGGCTACATATGCATTTTATGAATGCTAGGTAAACAAAAATATATAACCACATGTTTTAACAATGTTACTTTTAGGAGCCCCTGGGTGACTCAGTCCGTTAATTTTGGCTCAGGTCATGATCTCACGGTTCATGGGTTTGAGCCCCATGTCAGGCTCTGAGCTGCCAGCATGCGGTCTGCTAGGGATTCTCTCTCTCCTTCTCTCTGCCCCTCTCCTACTTGCGGGTTCTCTCTCTAAATAAATAAATAAATAAATAAATAAATAAATAAACAAACAAACAAACAAACAAACATTAAGAAAAAACCCCAAACAATGTTACTTTTTTAAACAAACAACTTAGAGTGATCTCAAAATTTAAAAACAGCTTATTATATTTTTATACTATTATTAAAAATAGGTCCCCTTAGGTTGAGGTCAAATTTTAGACTATAACACATATACAAAATTAGCTTAAAGAATCCTAACCATAATTTCTCTTAAATACAGATTACATGACTTCCCTGTGCTAACAGTAGAGTCAGACCAAAGCAGCATAAGAAAGTAAACAATATATTAAGCAGCAGCTCTTTCTCTTTTGATCATTGCTGATACACTGACCAACTGACTCACTTTTCTAGGTCTTCATGATCCCTCTATAAACAGGAAATAAATTTGTCAAAAGTAAGGGATTATAAAAAATAATTTTTAAGGCTCACCCTTTTCAACAGCTCTGATGAATGGCAAAGACCTTTAAAAGAATAATTTATCCTGTAATCCTAATAATCCTTTTGACTCCCCCCAATGATGGCAACACAGACCGATGAGGTTTACTAATGGCAGATTCCTAGGTCTTCCTATGTTGACATTTATAAATAACTGCTAGATGATCATCTGAAGTCCATACTCACCATCTATAATAGACATATTTCTAGATGTTGACACAGCAGCCTTTGAACTTCTGCTTCGAGTAGAAGTATCCAGACTACTGCCTCCTGTTAGAATAGTGAGCAGTCAGTATACAATACCGTCAATAGCCACGTTTTTAAAAAAACAATGCCAAAATGAAATGTAAATAGTTATGTCAAAACATAGTTTATGCATAAAAAGTCAAAGACATATATAGCAAGAAACACCTAGGCTAATCAATTTTCAAAGACTATATACTTCTATCACATTTGGTTTATACTGTTCCAATCAAAATTTAAGGAAATACTTTGTAAATTTAAGGATAATGAAAATAAATTATCATTAGAGGATGAGGATTTCTCTCCCTGGAAATTTTTAACTAAAATATTTTACCAGATTAAAATTCCTACAGATAAATATTTAATGAAAACAATTCAAAAATATTCCTAGAAATGATTTATATAATGCATCAGAAAGCCAGTGGATGGCCAATTTTCCATTATTTGAATTATTTAAGGGAAACAGTGACACATTACTACACTGATGGCAATTAATGTCAATGACTGCTTTAAGAGATCAAGTTGTTTTGGGCGCCTGGGTGGCTTAGTTGTTTAAGCGTCTGACTTTGGCTCAGGTCATGATCTCACAGTTTGTGAGTTCAAGCGCCACATCCGGCTCTGTGCTGACAGCCTGGAACCTGCTCCAGATTCTGTGTCTCCTCTCTCTTCCCGTCCCGGGCTCACGCTCTGTCTCTCTGTCTCTCTCTCTCAAAAATAAACATTAAAAAAAATTTTTTTTAATTAAAAAAAAAAAAAATCAAATTGTTTTAGGGTAGTTTTCTTTCTGCACACACTTTATGAAGCTACTTTATAAAAATGCAGGCATTTGTATCTTACAATAGTAACAGAAATAATAATCTTTATGACCTGGAGTTTGTTTCTGCTGCCAATGGTCATTAGGCAGCCATTTTCCTTAGCAGCTCGTATTTGCCTATTACCTGATACATGTGAGAGTAAATAGGATATTAAATGTATCCAAAAGGTACTGTGTGAGAAACATAGTGAAGTTCAAAAAAAAAAAGTGAAGAGAAATTAAAACCTATGTGCACATGGCCATTAATATTTATGTAAAACACACATATCAGAACTACATAAAAGATGGACTTTATGTATTACAAAAGCAAAGTTTTAAAGGACTGCATCACTTAAATTCTGATGATAGGAACACAATCTTGTGTTTCCCATTTAACTGCCAAGTCTGAATGTGTGTGAAAGACAGTACTCGGGGCTAACCTCTTCCTCTCTGAGACCCTCCTCTCGAGGCTGAACTCTGCCCTCTTCCCCGTCGGCCTCTTCCTCGGCCTCTTCCTTTGTTGGCTGCTGCTGTGATGTCATCATCAGAGTCATCAGCCATCTGTTCTGCCAGATCTATACTCATAAGGTCCTCAGCACTAAAGGCGGAAGCAGAGTCCTCGGACTGAGATCTGAGGGCTCTGGCCCTAGTAATAGCCTGAGAGGGAGAGAAGGGAAAGTACACATTAACAGACAATGCAGCATCCTAAGTCATTAGTCTGGTCATTGAGATAACATTTAATATTGTCAAACTGCCTACACCATTCTGTTTCACTAATCATGCTATAAAAATGTCAAGCAGGAGAAGAATAAAAAGCTTAAGACCGAGAAAATGCAAATTTTAACTTGGGAAGAAACTGTCTAAAAAGACAAGTGTGAGGTTTAGTGAAATATTTTAACTCTGAAATGAACAGATTTTCTGATTAAAAATAGGGTAAAATAAAAGCAATGCTGTCCTGAGCTCTTCCCTTAAACCAATCAAAAGGTAACAAGGAGAACAGAAACAAGACACAATACACTTTCAATGAAATAAGAAATAGCTCCAACTTCAAAACACAAACTCTCTGAAAAAGAGTTATCAGATATAACAAAGATCTGACCTGTTTGAGGAACAAGGCTGAGAAGAGTGTCAGGGAACATAGAGCTCTCTAAAATGGATCTATAGGTCTCAAGGGACCATGACTGTAGTCTCTCTTGCTTGGAATAGAAAATCCTCAGTCTAGGGGCGCCTGGGTGGCGCAGTCGGTTAAGCGTCCGACTTCAGCCAGGTCACGATCTCGCCGTCCGTGAGTTCGAGCCCCGCGTCAGGCTCTGGGGCTGATGGCTCGGAGCCTGGAGCCTGTTTCCGATTCTGCGTCTCCCTCTCTCTCTGCCCCTCCCCTGTTCATGCTCTGTCTCTCTCTGTCCCAAAAATAAATAAAAAACGTTGAAAAAAAAAAATTAAAAAAAAAAAAAGAAAAAGAAAATCCTCAGTCTAAGAACAGGTGGCTAGAACATTTCTAAGTGCTCTATGATACCATAAAGTAAGCGGAGAGGGGTCTAAATGAGGAGATGAGAACAAAGCAGGCAGGGCAGAAGTAGGAGTAAAGTGGGCTGTGGGAGATCATCCACCTTCAGGATGATGATGGACGACCTTAGCTTAAGGGAGATAACAGCTAATTCACTACACGAAAGGACTTGACACTGAATTACTATGTAAAAAACAAAACAAAACAAAACAAAAAAACCTTCAGGGAACACAACAAAAAATATAAAGAAAAAATAATAGAAAAAGATTTCAACTCATTTTTCTTGTCATAGATGAAGTATGGCGAATCCTCATTATTCCCGGATTCTATATTGGCAACCCCCAGAACGATCCTCCTGACACTTCTGCAGTCATCTGTGGACCTGCGCAGAGTGGCAAAAATGCTGAGTCTCCTGACACACGTGTTCCCCGACGAAGATGAACAACGGGACACCCTGCCTGCTTGTTTCTGCTCGCACACTTTAAACAGGTGTCCTTTTGGTGGCATATTTAGTGCCATGTTTTTCCACACTTTTGTGCTTTTGGTTGGTGATTCGTTGTACTGCTCAAGTGCTGTCTAGTGCTCCCAAGTGCAAGCAGGCTGCGGCGTGCCTTACAGATGACATACATGTCGTTAGATAAGCTGCATTCAGGTATGAGTTACGGGGCCGCTGGTTCTAAGTTCAATGTTAGTGAATTACAATATATATATTAATTAAGATGTCTTTAAACAGAAACACAGATAAAAAGGTTATGTACTGATCAGCTGACAAAAATGGAACCAGTAGTTGGCAGGAACCTAATCCTGTATTTTCTCCTAGCAGCAATATGGTTCAGTATTGGCTAATTTAGTATTTGTGGTGACACAGAACATAGAACTTGCACTTTTTTTTAAAGTAGACTTAAAAGGAAAAAGGAGATCTAAATTACATAAATAATAAGACAGGTCTAATTGATACATGTTGAACTCTATACTCTGAAAATAAGTAATATACTTCTTCGCAAGACCTCCTGAAATGTTTAGCTAATATATCATAGGGTGTTAAGAAAAATATCAGTTAAGTTCTAAATAATTAACAGTATTATTATATTGCCTAATCACCATGAATACAATTAGGAGTTACTTACAATAAAGCAAAAACACTTGCCTCAAAACCTCAAAACTAAAATTGTAGAAATCTAGAAAATAATAAAAATACTATGTACAAAACATATGAAACAAATAAAGCCGTGTTTGCAAAGAAAGCCTACAACCTATTAAAAAAGAATAAATGCAAATAAGGAGATCTGGCATCCAAAAAGTTTAGACAAATAAAACCCATCCACAGGAAACTATTAGAAATCAATAATGAGGGGTGGCCTGGGTGACTCAGTTGGTTGAGTGCCCCATTTCAGCTCAGGTCATGATCTCAGGGCTAGTGAGTTCAAGCCCCATGTCAGGCTCTGTCCTGACAGCTCAGAGCCTGCTTTGGATTCTGTGTCTCCCTCTCTCTCTACCCTACCCCTCCACTTGTGCTCTGTCTCTTTCTGTCCCTCTCTCTCAAAATAAATGATCGTTAAAAAAATTTGTGGGGGGAGGCGCCTGGGTAGCTCAGCCAATTGGGTGTCCGTCTGACTTCGGCTCAGGTCAGGTTCTCACAGTTTGTGGTTTGAGCCCTGCCTCGGGCTCTGTGCTGACAGCTCAGAGCCTGGAGCCTGCTTCTTATTCTGTGTCTCCCTCTCTCTGGCCCTCCCCCGCTCATGCTCTGTCTCAATCTCTCAAAAATAAATAAACATTAAAAAATTAAAAAAAAATTTTTTTAATTTGTTTGTATAAAAATAAAAAAACAATGATGGTACAATCATAAACAAACACATTTTAAGCAAAAATCATTCAAATTAGCAAATTTAAAAACTGGTCCTCTGGGGCAAAACCATATTGATAAAAATCACTAACTTAACAAGAAGGAAGACAAATATACACCATTAGAAATGAAAGTGGAGGGAAAAAAGATCGACAGAAAATTCAAGAATCCTGACAAATACTCTTCAATCCTAAGTAACTGGAAAAATAAATGACCTAAATGGATCCAAGAACAGGTACACAGTCTCAACAGACTAATATCAAAGAAAAATCTGAGAAAACTATTAAAGGAACAACACCTCTGAAAAGGACCACAGCCAGAAAGTTTCACAGGTAAAGTCTATCAAATCTTCAAAGAACAGACCGTTCCACTGCTATTCCCATAGTACCAGAGCATAAAGAAAGCTTCCAATTTATTTTTGTAAAGCAGCATAACATTGGTACTGAAAAAGTGACAAAGGACTGCATGCACAAAAGAAAATTACAGGATCTGACTTATGAATATTAAAGTGAACAAAGAGAATCCAGGAACATACGGAAAAACCGTATCAGGTATACCCATTATCAGGGGGCTCACAAAGTGATAACAAGGATGGGGCGATAATAGGATATGTTTTAATATAATTTATCAAATCAATAAATAGAACAAAGGAGGAAAAGTCCCACATGTTTATCTACACATGGGTCAAAAAAGCACTTAATTCATCACCCATTCTGGATTTGAACAAACCCCAAAACCCTTCTTTTGCATGACAAATACCCTAAATATGCTATCCCCTCACCACACAAAGAGTGTGTGCACACTTTCATGTGAGAGAGACCAACGCCCTTGGCACAAAAACAAAACAAAAATTTTGGGGCCAAGAACATGACCAGGTGTCTCATATAAGTAATTTATAAACCCAAAACCACTCAGAGTCACTGGTAACAAAAGCAGTACGGATTAAAAACAACAGCAAGAGACAATTTCTCACCCTTCAGATTTGTAAAGATCAAAAGGTGTAGTGGGGCACCTGGGTGCTCAGTAAGTTAAATGACGGACTTTGGCTCAGGTCATGATCTCATGGTTCATGAATTCGAGCCCCCGTGTGGGGCCCTGTGCTGACAGCTCAGAGCCTGGAACCTGCTTCAGATTCTGTGTCTCCCTCTCTCTCTGCCCCTCCCCCGTTCATGCTCTGTCTCTCTCTGTCCCAAAAATAAATTAAAAACGTTGAAAAAAAAAAATTTAAATTAAAAAAAAAATAGATTTTACATTTTTAAAGGATTGTTAAAAAAAAAAAAAAAAACAGCCACCACCTACACAGAGAAGAATATGTGGCAAAGAGCATAGATGGCCTGCAAAGCCTCAAATATCCACTGTTTGGCCTTTTATTTAAATGTGAACTTATATTTAAAGAAAATACTTGAGAGCTTTCCAATGTGCACAAGAGCCTTTAAAGCCTCTTGGAAGGACTAATGCTTTTGTCTGTTTGTTTAAATAATTTAAGCTAACCCCCACGGCTGGAGGTGATAGCTTGGGAAAGTCTCAAACTCCATTACAAAGCCTAAGCAGTATGTTGAATGAAGACCATTTGTAACATCCTATGGCAATGCTAACAAATTACTTAGGAAACCCCGATTACCTGCTAATGTCTTAAAATATAGCTGAAAAATCAAAACTTAAAAGCGCTTTCTTCTGAAAAATTCCCAAATGCAATCTGTCATGTCCACTATTACCTTCCTTGTATAAAATATTCACTCTTATTCTTTAAAAGGTTAATGAAAAGCTGAATTTAGTGGCTCCAAACACAAAGGATGTGCCCAGAAATACTTCCGTAACCTGTTAAATTAAAACGGTTAGTTAAGTTTACACAATCCAAGAATCAGGAGTCATTTCTTTCCTGTAGCATTCACTCTTGCTACTTAGCAAACTCTTTTCTACTTGAACGGAACTCTGTAGGTGAATACAAGCATAAATGTGGTAAGGGATCCCTAATCTATAGCTTCCTCTTCTTAGCTCCCCAAAACCATCTTGTAAACGGTAAAGCAGTTATACCTGTGCTTTCTAGGAACAGTGATTTTCATGTGCTGCACATCAAAAACTTTGAGAAATTTTATATTTTTAGCCATTCACTTGCCATGAGTTGTATTAATGTCATGATGATACAGAGTTGTGATAGGATGTGGTATGGTGGAAAAGTCTAGACTTGAAGGTAAAATTTCACCCCACCAGGTAACCTTTACTGTGGTCTCAGTCTCATTTGTGAAATGGAAACTGAAATAGTGTGATACACCTAGAGAAAACTCAATCAATAAAAATTTCATAAATCCCATTTGCCCTTTCTCCTTGAAAGCAGCAAAGAATAACACAAAGTAGGCAATGTGTTCTGTTTTTTCCTACATTCATGTAGAAGTGACTCTGACATCGGGAGTGTTGAATGTGAAATTTAGTGGATGGTGGTAGCTTTTAGTTCTCTGATCAATTACTGTAGGCTATTAATGAAAGGCAGGAGGTAGGAAAAGCCTGTAGTCAGTATTGGCCCTACTGCTAGTAACATTAGTTGATGTTGTAAAATCTCCCGTATTGCACGATGGAGATGGTGCTAACTTTTACAACGCGAAGAGGCCAGTGAAACTCACAAAACTAGGCATTTAGAAGATTATCTTTGCATATCTAAAGAAAGTTTACTAAGTGAGTTATTACACTTCACATTACTACATATTCTAATGAACTGGGATATAATTTGGGGGGGGGGGCAACTCCCCCTACCATAAGCTCAGGTCATCAAACTTTTATAGGAAGACAGAAAGAAAAAAACCACAATAACACCAAAAATGTTACTTTCCTACTCCTTAATATTCCACATAAGGTGCATTACTGGACCAGCTTAAAATGTAAAGTAGCCAGTATGGTATGACAGATATTGAAGTAAATCAGACGTAGACTTAGAAACTGCATTTAAAAAAGAAAAAATTCTATCTAACGGCCTTTAGAGATGGTACTGAAGAATTATCTGATAACTAATCTTTCCTATGTCAGGATCTAAAATTGCTTCACATTAAAGGCTGTGTCGTATTACCTAGTAGTCATCACTAGATCAACCACTAAACGGACTCCTTTTCAGAGGACAAAAAAAGGAAATTCAGAGTCCCCATCTCCTTAGGCAGGGTTCTTTTCCTTTTTAGTATCCCAGGTATTGACTTTTACCTAAGGAGTGTGCTTAAAACAAGGCAAAAAATATTTAAAGGTGGTGGTGATGGGGGTGGGGGGGTGGGGTTTCCATTAATTCCTTTTTGCTTGTACCTGAGAAAACAGTGGAGTTTGTAAAAGTTAATATGAGGGATGTGTCAAGTGCTTCCGCACCTTCCATCTCACCACCTGTCAGGGGCAGTTCTGATTAGGAAAATGACAATGGACTAGCAGGATAGTTGTATTAATTCAGTGAGGATGACACTTCCGGTCATGATAACGTTTAACAATTTTCTTTCTACATACATCTGCCTCACCTACTAAAGTGAATCTCTGGTGGACACGAACCACATGCTTTCCACATCTGTACTGCTAACGCCAATAGGACGGCAAGGTTGTAACAGATACGGATGAAAGCAATCAAGACAAAGTCCCAATAGTAAATCAGTTATAAGATAACCTTTAAATACTACATAGCAACCATAAAACACGAGGGACAAATGGGAAAATAGAAAAACATGTTTCAATAGTGAATTCACCAAGTACCACATAGAGGCCCAAAGTTTAAGTAAATGGTCGTTAACCAGAAGTTCCTAAACTGCAGATTGAGAAAGACAGCATTGATGGTGATCAAGCCCATTTCAACATTTTAGAAAGCCCAGAGGACACTGTGTATTTACCTATGGTAATACTGCTAGCAAGACCCTATGTTTCTTCCTTTTTACCCAAAATAATACCAGCTCGGTAGGGTTAGATTTCATCTTACAATGGTTAAGATGTTCTGATCACAATTATGTATTATTTTGATTAATAAGGGCTCTTGTTGCATATGTCCCCTGCCCCCACACAATTAAATCAGTTTTAGAGGAGAGCAAAAGGGAAAAAAGGGAATGTGAGCAAGCAGAATACTGGTAGGGTGAGCTGGTGTAAATCAAAGGCAGCTATCCTCGGCCAATCCCTGCTCAGTCCATCAATCAAACCTCGGTCCTGTGGACTGATTCCTCTATAAACAAACCTACTAGTCATTCTAACTTAAATTGACATATAAGCACAAGAATTTACAGCAGGAATTACCTCTCGAACTTCATCATCTTCTTCATTAGTGTTTTTTTGCCTGCTTTCTCTGAAACGGCGTACCTGTATTAAAACAGAGTAAATCACAAACATGTTGCTTATTCCTATCATGTAAATATAAATGTGCTACAATTAAGAAATGCTTTCTAGGGGTGACTGGGTGGCTCAGTTAAGTGGCTGACTTCAGCTGAAAGTCATGATCTTGCAGTGTGTGAGTTCGAGCCCCATATCGGGCTCTGTGCTGACAGCTCAGAGTCTGGAGCCTGTTTCAGATTCTGTGTCTCCCTCTCTCTGCCCCTCCCCTGCTTGCTCTCTGTCTCTCTGTCAAAAATAATAAACATTAAAAAAAAAAAAAAAGAAAAAAAGAAATGCTTTCTATTACAACAAAAAACTTGGAAATATAAGTACAGTTTTGTCTCACAAAACACTGATTAAAAAATCGTATTTTTCTAGTGACTTACATTAAAATTTCAGAATTGTACTATATAGGCCCTAAGCAAAACTGTATTACCTCCTGCCGAAATGTTCCAGATCACTGAAAAAGTCTGTCAAACTGCAGAAGAAAAAATAATTTAACACCTATGGGTGCTATACTTCAGTAAAATAGTTAAAAACAAAAATCTCTTCTTTCAGAGGCTTGAAGTATTTATTATATGGCTCAAATCATTCTTAGGCACTTGGGTGTAAGATTCAGGAGGCTCTCTGAAATGGTAATGTGAAGTGGGTGGGCCTCTAAAGATCACTTTACTACTGAATGTTTACCATTGGCTGATAATGGTCCCGGAACCAAGAGGGATACTACAGATTTTTTTTTAATTGTTGCTCAACAAGGCTCTTATAGTACAGTTACATAATTAGAGAAAAGCTCTATTTAATAATTTGTTTGGCATCTATTTACTGAGCACCCATTATGTGTCCAGCACTATAGGAACTGAGAATACACTGAAAACAGCTACAAACTCTGTCCCCCAGGAGTACAATTGTGTGTGCACGCCAAGTGTGTGTGTGCGCACGTGTGTGTAGCCAATAAATGAAAACAAAATAAGAAGTTCTATTGCATTTTAGAAGGTGGATTGGATTGAGTTAATTTACAACTAGACAGAAAACTCTAGGCTCTTCTCTGGGGAGCCTTTAGCTGGGGCCGTTTATTTACTGATGGTTTTCAATCTGCACAACCAGGTTTGAAGCGTGGCTTGACTATGTGACCAGAGGGGTATAAAAGATCTCCTGGGACCTTTTGCACAGATGTTGGTGTTCAATCCAGGGGCTACTGTGTGGATACGACGACATGGGGAGCTTATATATGCCTGGGGTCTCCCAAGTCCCTAATGTCTGCCCATACTTTTTCTTGATGCACTAGATCCTTTGCCTTTAAAGAAAAACCTTAGGGGTGCCTGGGTGGCTCAGTGGGGTAAGCGTTTGACTCTTGATCTCAGCTCAGGTCATGATCTCACAGTTCGTGGGTTTGAGCCCCTTGTGGGGCTCTGAGCTGACAGCACTGACCCTGCTTGGGATTCTGTCCCTCTCTCTCTGCCCTTCCCCCACTCTCTCTCTCTCAAAATAAACTTAAAAAAACAAAACAAAAAAAAAACAAAAAAAAAAACAAACCTTAGATGAATGCTCAGTGAAGTCTGGAGTTCTTCAAATATCTGAATCTGTGAAATCCTGGCAAAAGACAGTAAGTATCCAGAGAAAAATAAAGCAGGAAGAGGATGAGCAATGCTGAGAGGTCACATCTGAATAGGATGACCATGGAAGGCCTGAGAAGGTAATTTATGAACAAAGATTGTAGAAGGAAATGAATCTTGCAAATGATTAGGGAAGAACACTCTAATCAAAGCAAACAATGTGTTTTGTAAAGGCACTGGGGGCACAAGTACCCATGGTGTGTGTAATAAATAGCAAGGAGGTTGCTGTGGCTCAAGCAGACTGGATGGGAAAAACCTAAGGGAAAGCCAGACTGAACAGGGCCTCGTGAAAAACTACAGGGGCTTTTTCTTCACGCGGGAGTGACTGGATCTGAAATATGTTAGGATCACTGACAGGTGAATTGAGAATGGGGGGTGGAGGAAGAGCACAGGTAGAAAAAGAGAGAGGAGTTTGGAGGGTACTGGAAGAATCTAATCAAGAAACAGCAATGCAGGTTGGACCACCGGTAGTGACGAAGGCGTGAGAAGCAGATTCTTTATGTATTCTGCAGTAATGCCACAGGACATTTACAGAGTCAGGACACAAGTGACATAACGGGAAGAGTCAAGGATCACTTCAAGGTTTTTGGCCTGAGCAACGGAAAGAATGGTGTTTCCACTAGGACATGACACAGAGTAAAGGCTGAGAACAGAGCAATTCAGATTGGGGAGTGTTAGCGGTTGGAGAGGTCTACTAAGCATCCAAGTAGAAATGTCTAGCAGGCTGCTGGCCACAGAAATCTTAAGCTGAGAGGAGAGGTCTGGGCTAGACTTTTGAAAGTCACCACCAAACAGATGGAATTTAAATCCAGGCAGCTAGATGAGATTATAAAGGGAGTATGCAGATGAAGGAGAGCTCCAAGGACTGAGTTCTAGGGACTCCAACAAAAGAGGTGGAGAGATGACAAAAACAACAGAAGCAGAGAAGAGGACCAGAAGACTGTGGGGTCCAAAAGCCAAAGAAAAAAATGGCTTCAAGAAGAGTTCAACTGAGATTTAAGATGAACTGACAAGTGGATTTAGCAAGAGAAGTCACTGGTGACTCTGAATGAGCAGCTTCACTGGAATGATGGGGTCAACCCACCTGGATGATGGGCGTAAGGGAAAAGGGAGGGAGAAAAATCGGGGCAGCAAATACAGAAAGCCCTGAAGCAATTCTGCTGTAAGAGGGAACCAATGAAGTAGAGTAGTTGCTAAAGGGAAATGGGACTGAAGAGGTTTATTTGCTGTTTAAGCTGAAAGAAATGACAGTGTCTGTCATGATTCAGGAGAGGGGATAAAATTGTTTTTTAAAATGGCACAGTATGTAATAGTGCTCTAGGTGGCATGTGCCTTACCAAAAGTGCTAAGTCACTCAAGCAAGAGAAATGAGTCAGTAAAAATACTGTGTAGGCACTGTGTGCCCGCAGTGCTCCAGGACTTTACACGTATTGTTTTCACCCTCACAACAACCTTGACGGAGGTTCTGTCATTATCCCCATTTTACGTATGAGAAAACTGAGGTGGAGAGTGGTTAAAAAACTTACTGATGGTTACACAGATACTAAGGGTTTTGATTTTGAACACAGGCCGCTTGGTCCAGAGTCCGCGCTCTTAGCTAATACATAGCCCATCCCTCATGCACCCTCTCAGGAGTCATGACATCTCTCCGGGTTGGGGATGGTTTTTTGCTTTACTGTTTGTTTTTTTTTTTTTTTTTTTAAAGAGTAGTTTTAGGTTCATAGAAAAATTGAGAGGAAGGTACAGAGATTTCCCATATACCCTCCTGACTCACACATGCAGACTCCCCTATTATCCATGTCCCCCTCTACCAGGAATTGGGACATTTGTTATAACAGATGAGCCTACACTGACACATCATAATCACCCAAGTCCATCGGTAGTTTTTTGTTTTTTTTCAAGATTTTCTTTTTAAGTAATCTCTACATCCAACGTGGGGCTTGAACTTACAACCCCAGAGAGATCAAGAGCCTGGCAGGCTCAGTCAGGCGGCCCCCAAAATCCATAGTTTATAGTTCACTCTTGGTGTCATATATTCTATGAGTCTGGAAAAGTGTGTAATGACATGTATCTACCAGTATAGTATCATATATTCATTGTCCTAAAAATCCTCTGTGCATTTATTCATCCCTCTTCTTGCCCCTCACTCAGCCCCTGCAACCTCTGATCTTCTTGCTGTCTCTATGGTTTTGCCTTCTTCAGAATGTTGTATGGTTGAAATCGTACAGTTTGTAGCCTTTTCAGACTAGTTTTTTCATTTAGTAATACGCATTTAAATTTCCTCCATGTCCTTTCACAGATTGACAGCTCGTTTCTTCCTAGCCCTAAACGAGACTCCCTTGTCTGAATGTTTCACAATTTATTCACCCATTCACCTACTGAGGAACATCTTGGTTGCTCTCAAGTTGTAGCAATTACGAATAAAGCTGCTATCCACATCTCTGGGCAGGTTTTTATGTGAACGTACCACTTTCAACATCTCTGGGTAGATATGACTGCTGGATCATATGGTAAGAGAATATTAAGTTGTTTAAGAAACTGCCGAACTGTCTTCCAAAGTGACTGTACCACTTTGTATTTCCACTGGCAACGAGTGAGCATTCCTTTTGTCCACATCCTCACCAGCATTTGGTGTTGTCAGGGTTCTGGATTTTGGCCATTTTAATAGGTGCACAGTGGTATACTTCACTGTTAATTTGCATTTCCCTGATGACATAGGATATACAACATGTTTTCTTTAAAAAAAACTTTTTTAATGTTTATTCATTTTTGAGAGACAGAGTGCGAGTGGGGGAGGGTAGAGAAAGAGGGAGACACAGAATCTGAAGCAGCCTCCAGGCTCTGAGCTGTCAGCACAGAACCCGACACGGGGATCAAGCTCATGAACCGTGAGATCATGACCTGAGACGAAGTTGGACGCTCAAACGACTGAGCCACCCAGGAGTCCCTATTTTTTTTCTTTAATTTACTTTATTCTTGGGAGAGAGAGAGCACATGTGCTCGTGACCGGGGCAGAGGCAGAGAGAATCCTAAGCAGGCTCTACGTAGTCAGAACTGTGAGATTGTGAGAACTGTGACACCATGACCTGAGCCTATCAAGAGTTGGAGACTTAACCGACTGAGCCACCCAGGTGCCCCTAGAACATGTTTTCATCATAAACTTACTTGACATTTGTACATATTTGGTGAGATGTCTGTTAGGTCTTTGGTCCATCTTTATATCGGGTTACCTATTTTCTTATTGTTGACTTGTAACAGTTATTTATATTTTTTGAATAATAGTCCTTTACCAGATGTTATCTTTTATAAATATTTTCTCCTTAGATCTGTTGCTTGTCTTCTCATTCCTTTGACACTGTCTTTCACTGAGCAGGTTCTCATTTTTATAAAGTCCAGCTTATTAATCCTTTGTTTCATGGATCACACCTTTGGTGTTGTATTTAAAAAGTCATTGCCACACCCAAGATCATCTGGGCTTTCTCATACGTTATCTCCTAGGAGTTTCACAGTTTTACATTTACATTTGGGCGGGATGTCATGTTTTATTTTTAGCAATTAATTGAGAAATGCATTCCTGCCAAAAATTTATAAACCCCATACACCCAGTGCCACAGTGTGAGTGATTTTAGAATGTGGAATACTTATGCTGACTGTTGAAGTGCTTGGCATGGAACATTACAAGTTGCATACTGACATCACAGGAACCATGTTGACTGACTAAAAGCACCAAAATCAAAGTCAAAGGGAATGAGTTTTAAAAATAATGTTTTGTTCTTCTGCTTAGAGGGAATCTGGAAGATACAGAAAATGATCCCCTATAATCCCATTACCTGAATATAACAACTGATAACGTTTGAAATATTTTCTTTCATTCTTTGCATGCATACACACATTCATATATAAAATAAAAACTCACTGGCACCATTCTGTATGTAGTTTTAAATCTTCGGAATTCTTTCCCCACATAACATTGAAAATATTTTTCCATCCTCTTCAAAAGTGTAATTTTTAATAATGCCTGCATAGTATCTAGTATGTATGTGCCAACATTTACTGCAAAACATTTTCCAATTTTCCCACTGCAGACAACACTTAAATTACTCCATATGCAAATCTCTATCTCACTGTCGTCTTGGGAAAATTTCCCAGGGCTGAGTTAAAGGTCAAATCTTAAGCCTCTTGATGCATGCTGACAAAATGCCTTTCGGTGCAGTAGCTCAATCTTGATACCCTACAAGCAGCATAGGAAACACTTTCCTCAAATTGCTGTCACTTGGACAAATAAAAACTACATTTGAGTTTCATTTTTCTTTCCTTTCTTTTTTTTAAGTAGGCTTCACACCTGGTGCAGAGCCCAATGTGGAGCCTGAACTCATGACCCTGAGATCAAAACCCAAGGTGAGATCAAGAGTTGGATGGACACTTAACTGAACCACCCAGGCGCCCCCAAAATACATGAGTTTCTTTGATTATCCTCGGCTAAACACCACTTTCATACGCTTATTACCTGTTTGTATTTCTTTTGTGAACCACTTATTCATGTCTTTGTTCATTATTCTATGAAATGTTTACTACTTTTCTTAAGACTATTATAAAGGTACTACAATAACATTGAGTATCAACCTTTTTTCTGCCCACATACAAGTATTTTCTCCACGTCAGTACATTTTGATTTTTTGATACTTTGAGACATGCAAAAATTAACAATTTCTATGCAAACTTAGAGCTTTTCCTTTGATTCTTCCACTTTTTTTCTGCTTACAGAGAATGCATTTTCTAGATGACATTCAAAATCTCAAACAAAGCTTACTAAAAAACTGAAAATCAGAACAGAAATTTTCACCCTATACGGTTTCTCTTAAAGCATTTTCATGATCTTTGGGAGACGATGCCATCCATGGGGAACAAAGCTAACATTTAATGGGTAGCAATCATGTTTCAGATTCTGTTCTAGACCTTCTCTACTTTTAATTCTCATTTTGTGATCTCAATTTTACAGATGAGGAAACTAAACACATCAGAGAGGTTAAACACTGGTCTATCAGAAAGGAAGTCAGAGGTACTTTTAAGGAGAGAGTATCCAATTAGACTTATCCACCAAATGAGTTACCTCTTCGTCGATTTTATCTTCTAAGGCATCAATATGACGTTCTTTAAGAAATCGCTGTGTTTTTTCCAATTGGTATTTCACTAATTCCTCTATGGCATCTTTTTCTTCCTTGTCCACAAATTCTTGTACTGCTTCGCCCATTCCCCTTTCGGTTAGAAGTGAGAGCTGCACATTCTATAAAAGAGGTACAAACCACTGCCACTGGATGCAGAAATCAGGATCTATTCCTTACCAAATAATTCTATCCGAGCAAGAAAAATTATAGTCTAATGTTACCAGGGGAAAAAGACAAAAAAGTTATCTAGTTATTGAAGGGAAAACAAAACAAAACAATGGGCAGTAATTAAGCCTACTAACAAATACTCAGGGCTAGAAAAAGCCAAGTAAAAACCAGATACAGGAGTAGTGTAAAAGACAGGAAGAATGCAGAGGTCCTAGTGGTTGGGATAAATGGTCCTGAAATGGTAGCCAATGACTAAGAGACTAGGTTAACCAGTGCAGCAGGCAGAATGATGGCCCCTAAACATGTCCACATCCTAATCTCTGGGACCTGTGAGTATATTATAAGGCAAAGGATAATTGAGTTTACAGATTACTAATCAGCTGGCCGTACAATTGGGAGGTTACAGGGACTATGCAAGTGGGCCCAGTGTAATCACAACAGGGGGTGAGAGGGAGATCGAACTGGCAGGAAATGGCCAGAGAAACAGAACATTGCTGGCTTTGGAGGTGGAAGAAGCAGGCTGTGAACCAACAAATGTGGACACCTTTAGAAGCTGGAGAAGATAAGGAAATGGAGTCTCCCCTAGAGTCTCCAAAAAGGAACACACAACCCCACTAATACCTCGGTTTTAGGCCAGTGAGACTGGTGTCAGATTTTTGACCTACAGAACTCTAAGACAATAAATCTGTGTTAATTTAAATTATTAAGTTTGTGGAGACTTGTTTCAACAGCAATAGGAAACGAATACAGCCAGATCTTAAAGTGACATATACTCATGCCAACAAAAAGTCGCTGCACCGTCCCGTGGCTATATTCCTCGAGTTCTGAAACTACATCCGGATGTGAGAAAAGTAAATCCTGGATTCAGAAACATTCGGTAGAGAAAAGAAGGAAGAACAGAACAACATCAACAACAACAGCCACAATAATAATACCGTCAAGCACTGATTTTTCTTAATGTAGAGTAACTATACATGAGTATAATTCATTCTTACCCTACTTACTTCATAGAGACCTTGTGAGGATCCTCTACGTTTACTTATTTATTTTTGAGTGTTTATCGTTTAGGGAGAGTGAGAGAGAGCGTTTGCAAGGGAGGGGCAGACAGAGAGGGAGACAGAATATCAAGCAGGCTCTGCTGGCAGCACAGAGCCCAATGCAGGGCTCAAACTCACAGACCACCGTGAGATCATGACCTGAGCCGAAATCAGTAGTTGGGTGCTTAACCAAATGAGCCAACCAGGCGCCCCTCGTTTCAAGTATCAACTATACATGACCCAAATTCAAGTCTGCTATCATAAGATAGCCATTATTCAAAATGTAAACTGTAATTAAGAAATTACCTTTTCCGCAGTTTGAAAATACTGTTTTACAAGGTCTTCTACTCTTAGAGTTGTGCCTTCTGAAGGTTTTGTGATTAACTTCCCTAAGTTGATTTCTTCTCCTAGAAAAAAGAAGTCCGTGGAAAAACAGTAGCTTCCATTACAGTGTTAAAGTACCCAAACTTATGGCAAGTCTGGCTCAGTGGAGGCGGAATGGCCAGACCGTATCAATAATCAGCTTGAGGCATTTTGAGGCAAAAACATGGCATTTCTACTGACAGCTGCAGTCTCCTCCTCAAAGCTCGTATTTTTCCACATCTCCAAGTACTACGTCTCCTACAGCACAGGGTGGTCTTCAGACCTCTGGGGATCTCCAAAACGACTTCAAGGGATGTTCAGGGACAAAACTACTTTCATAACACCGAGATGTTATTTACCTTTCCCACTATATTGACAATTACAAAAGCAATTTTGGGTAAAATCGCCAGTTCCTCATTACAAACCAAGGCAGCGGCTTGGAACTCTGCAACAGTCACCACCACATACGCACAGCTCAAAACAAAACAAAAAGACAGCCAGTTTCACTCATGAATGTCTTAGATGAAACTATAAAAATATTGATTTAATTAAATCTCAGCCCTGAGGTATATGCCTTTTTAATAGTCTGTGAGACAAATGGGATGTATGCTTACAGCACTTTTGCTGCTTTCTGAAGCAGGATAGTTGTTGCAAAAACAGCAGGTGAAGAATAAAAAGAGTATTGGGTAGGAAGCCAAGAAGCATAGGGTCCAGTATCTACTCTGCTGGTAACTCTTGTCAGGGAAACAAATATTAGCTGTCTGACATACTGGACCTGGCCATGAAAACCCAATGATAAGACAGGATCCCTGCCTGTGAGAACAAATGATTACAATTAAGGTGGGAAGTGCCACATGAGGGAAGAACAGAGAATATGACTCACAGGAAAGAAATGAATTAATCTTCTCAGAGAAGGTTGAAAATAACGAGCAAATATCAAATGCAGCTATATCATTTGAATCAAGACCTCCAGAATGAGTAAGATTCACAAGGCAAAACAGGAAAAAGAAAAAAAATTTGATGCAGAGGGAAAAATACGTGCAATGGCCTAGAGGGTAAAGAGGCACAAAGTTCAGTGTGCCTCTTGCAAAGTACTAGAGACAAGTAAACAGAAATCGTTTCTAAATTTCAAGACAGAATTAACATCATGACTTCCTAAGTATGAAGTCATGCCAAACACTGTGATAAGACTGTTTACACGCAGTGTGTCTTCTAATCCTTAACCACAGTTCTGTGAGGCAGGCTCACGTACTATCCTGATTTCACAAACAAGAAAATCAACCATCAGATAGGTTACGTACTTTTGTACAATGTCACACACGTAGTTAAGAAGCAGAGCTGACCAAAATAACAAGAAATGCTTTCAATAAAACACACAAAAACGTTGTTTTTTTAAGTTTATTATTTATTGGGGTGGGGGGGGGGAGAGAGAAGAATGCCAAGCAGGCTCTACACTGTCAGCATAGACCACCATGCAGGGCTCGAACTCACGAATCGACAGAACATGACCTGAGCCGAAATCGAGAGCTGGATGCTTAACTGACTGAGGCACCAAAGTGCCCCTTCTGTTTTGCAATTTATGTTTAAACCAAAAAGGAATCATTAGAATAAAACGGACTATGGATGAAACTCAAGTAACAACATACTATTTCTATATTCTGTATTATTATGATCTCAAGGGATTGATAAGGATGGACAATTAAAGAAAACCATGATCAATAAGCAACTAGTTAAAATTCATAGCATAACAAAGTAATTATCTGACACAGATTTTTTCCTAAAACAGTGTTTTATGAGTTCCACTTAAATACCTGAACGAGGGGTACCTGGCTGGCTTATTCGGTTAAACATCTAACTCTCGATTTTGGCTCAGGTCATGATCTCATGGTTCATGAGTTTGAGCCCAAAGTCTGGCTACATTGTGGGGCTACGTGCTAACAGCACAGAGCCTGCTTGGGATTCTCTCTCTCTGCCCCTTCCTCCACTCGTGTGTGTGGACTCTCCCTCTCCCCCTCTCTCTCAAAATAAATAAGTATCTGAACCAATGTTTCAGGTTGAATTAATAGCATGGAAAATTTGGTCACAATTTGACATTGAAAACAGAAGCTCCATTAAAGCTCGGTTAATAAAAACCTAAACAGCTTACCTATAAAAAAAAAAGATCATATTTTTCTATAAAAATTCTCTGACTCAATAGCTTTAAGAAGAACCTCTATATTTAACATGATCAGTATTTCTAATGAAGAAGCACTATTTCAGTTGGATGGCCTTTTTTATAAATACATTTAAAATAAGAACAATTAGGGGCACCTGGGTAGCTTTGTTAGTTAAGCATCCGACTCTTGGTTTTGGCTCAGGTCATGATCTCACACGGTTCGTGAGATCAAGCCTCAAGACAGGTAGCGTGGAGCCTGCTTGGGATTCTTTCCCCACCCCTCCCCCGCCCCTCCCATGTTCGCACATGTGCTCGCTCTCTCTCAAAATAAATAAAACGTTTAAAAAAAATGCAATTAGTTATTATGAAATTTAATTGGAACTTAATTATGTGGTCATCAGAGACATCAAATACCTCTTATTCCAAGACTCGAGTTGTCCTAAATCCTGTATACTCAAAAGTTGAAATACTTGCGTAAAATTTGAGTATATTCTCTAAACATTAACAATGTATAGTCAATAATGTATACTTTGAGCAATAAATCTCTAAAGTCTGTGTGTACTGTTAGCAGCACTATTTTCACAAACTATGTCTGCAGAGAAAATGTCCCTTTCTTTATTAATATCCACAGGTTTAAAAATGATGGCTATCTAATGTTTAGAAGACGAGATTTAATTATTCCGGTATCAGCTTGCCCAAGATATGAGAAATAATCACAAAAACATTTCCATTAGTTTATATTTCTTTTACTAAAACCTGATTTTTATACATCCTATAAAAAGCATTTTTTTAATCTGTAAAGGTAACTGGCTTACCTGTGTTCTCCTTTTGTTCTCTGTGCCTGAAAAAATGGATAACATCTTTTGGGTTAGCTACCCGATCCACAAATTTCTGGCTAAAGCGAAGAACACTGAAAGGTTCAAAACCTCCACTATAGTCCACCTGGAAATACAAAGCAAGCTATGAAGGCCTGGAAACAGTTTACCAATTCCATTATTTATGTTGCTGCTTTTAAGATAGTAAGTTAATGTTCTATAATTCATGTTAAAAGATCATGATGGTGTTACACCTTTTATTCTACTGAGGAAATAAAGCTTCAAAGGTTTCTAAGCTTACACAAGACACTTTGCTTGATGGAATCAAGATACAGCAAGAATTCCCACAAGATCTGAAGGAGTTACTCTTCCCAGGATAACACTGAGAGCCTGGGCACCAGGAGTACCATCTGGAAAGGAGGGGAAGTTTCTAAACGGGAATATTAAAAAAAATTTTTTTTTAACGTTTATTTATTTTTGAGACAGAGAGAGACAGAGCATGAACGGGGGAGGGTCAGAGAGAGGGAGACACAGAATCTGAAACAGGCTCCAGGCTCTGAGCTGTCAGCACAGAGCCTGACGCAGTGCTCGAACTCACGGACTGCGAGATCATGAACTGAGCTGAAGTCGGCTGCTTAACCGACTGAGCCACCCAGGCGCCCCTAAACAGGGATATTTAAACTTTCAAAACAGAAAGAAAATTCTCCACTGAAATAAAAGGCTGGCCCTAGATGCATTAGTGAATTGCTATCATCTCAGGGATATACTCTCACACTGAGGAATAAATGCTGGGAAGATCCATGCAGAAACAGAATCAAATGTGTTAGCTTTGAGAAATGATTACCTTTAAAACACAGTATCTGTTTACAACAGTCACTCTCCAGGCAGGCTCTAAGTTAACAAGTTTATGGTCATACTTTCACAAAGAGAAATACATACATCTTTTTCCAAGAGAAATAATCATTTCCCTAAACTAGCTGTTCTAAAAACAGGCTCTGGGAACCAACATTGTGCTGCATCGCTGGCCTATCCAAACTATTCCCTAACCTCCACCCAATTTATACTCTTCATCACTCTTAGCACTAGCTGGCATTCTGTTCATTTATTTGCTACCTATTTTTTATGTCTCTCCTCATACCTCCATCTCCCATAAGCCCCATAAATTAAAAACCTCTTCTATTTTACCATCACTATGTCCCTCAGCATGCAGAACAGAATGTACTTCAAGTGTTTGTTCACTTACTCATAAAATTAACATGGGTCCCCTAGTTGATATAACATACTTTGGAATATTACATACATAAAAATATTTGTTATTTTGTTTCATGAATTTACTGTGTTTAGGAAAAGGAATGCCAACTTTCTATTTAAGTTTGGTTAGTTCTAATGGTATCAGACAAACATAGATGAGAAACATGCGATCTTCTAACCTGACAAAGAGAACAATGTGGTTCTCCCAAAGCAACTATGTATTATATCACTACCACGTCCATGTTATATAGCAGAAAATGCTAAATGCTCATGCTACAGGGTCGCCCCAAAATTCTTCACACACTTTCTCAATTATACTCCAGCTTAACCTGATTCGTAATCTTCTGCTCTGAAGAGCCACAAAACTTGTTCACTAAGCAAACTTCATTGAGGGGTCCACAGTGTGCTAGGTACTCTGCGAAGGGCCTATTTTTATATCACCATAAAAAAGCATAATCTTGGTTGTCAAGAAATTCACAAGCTGACTGGCAAGACAAACATGTAGATAACTGCCAGCAGAATGTGAATGGTACTAGAACAAGTACGTACAAAGCAGACCGAAGACACAAAGGAAGAAGCATTGCTTCTGAAGGGAGGTCAAGAAAGGCTCCTAGAAGAGGGGAAACTTTAAGTGGATGTTGAAAGAAATGCTATGGAAGGAGAGCGGCACACTCCACACAGCAGGATCAGCAAGGACAAACGTATGAAAGAGGAAAATAAACTCTACTGGGCCCAGGGAACGGCAACTTTTAACCTAATATGGCTGGAGCTTAGAAGGTTCTGGCAGAAAAGGGAGGAAGAAGCCAAAGAGTTTGGTTTTGACCAGGTCATATAAAGCCTTCAATGCCATGCAAGAGTGTAGACTTCTTCCTGTTAGCACTAGGGGACCATTAAGTCCCTTTCAGCAGGAAAGACGTGCAAGACTGTGTTTTACAAGGATGATTTTGGCATTAGTGTGAATAGACTAGAGGTGGAGAGAGGGGGAAAACTAATGGCAGAGTCAGGTAGGAGGCTGCAGTTACAGGCCAGATAAGAGAGAATGAAGGCTCAATCTCAGCAATGACAATGGAATAGAAGGCACCAGATTACTTCCTGTGCAAAGGTCAATTATGTAATTCATTTAAATTTTGTGAATCTATGAGGTGCAAACCTAGGTCATACACTGGTTTGAACCCATTCATGCCTGAACCCAGGCATGGCTTCGACTGTTCTCTTTACCTTCATACTCTACATCCCAGAGTTTCTCAAATTTTAATGTGCATACAAATCTCTCGGTGATCTTATTAAAATGCAATTCAGGGGCACCTGGCTGGATCAGTTGGCAAAACATGCGACCCATGATTTTGGGGCCATGAGTTCGAGCCCCACACTGGGGGTAGAGATTCACATAAAAAAATAAAATCTTTAAAAAATGCAATTCAGTGGGTCTGATGTAGGGCTTGAGATTCTGCATTTTTAAGAATTTCCCAGGTGATGTCAGGGCTGCTGTTGTGATTATTCTTTGAGTACCTGGGTTTAGGGGGGCTCACGGACCTCAACAAGGAGGTTTAAGCTAGAGGTAAAGATTTGGGAATCATCACTCCATAGGTGGTCATTAAAGCCACATGCCTAGGCTGAAATGGAAGCTCAGAGAGAGGATGGGTCAAACATAACTCGGAGAGAATGCCACAGTGATTCAGTCAGATGAAAACAATCTACTGGCTTTGACAACTGAAGGTCATCTTTCCCACCTGAGATGGTGGGGTGAGAGCCTTGCTTATAGTGGACTGGGGAACAGAATGTTAGATGCACAGTAAGAGCTATGTATTTGGAGGGATTTGGAAGAAAATAAAGACAGGCAGAGCTAGCTGCAGGGAAAGGCACAGGGACAAAAAAAAAAAAAAAGAGTTGTTACTTTGTTTATATGATGACAGAAAACGGCAGTAGCTTTACAGGAATAGGAAGCATTTCAATTTCTTAGAATTGTTTAATCCTCTCAAATACTTATTCTTTCATCGTATTTATCAAGCACTTGCTGTATGCCAGAACTGTTTGGAGATCTTTGGACACATGAGGTAACAAAATCCACAAAGTTGCACGTTTTCATGGAGCTTACAGCTTTGTAGCTGAGGACACGTTAATAATCAAAATAATCACATTGTATACAGCAGGTTAGGAGGATGTATTGTGGTAAACAAAGGACAAGGAGACCAGAGTAAGGGAAATCAGGAGTGCTGGTGAGAAGGTATGGGGGTGCCATCTCATTTGGGGGGGCCTCACTGAGCAGACGTAGAGAAGGGTAGTATGTTAGAATAGGGGACAGCAGGGAAGCCACGGTGTCTGGGACGGAGGATAAAGAGGGAGATAGTAGAAGATAAAGGCAGAGATCTCAGCCAACCTATTAAATAGAACAGATTATTTAGAAAAGGAAACAAGTATCAAACCTATCAGAATCAAACTATGATTAAATCAAATCCTGGTACCTTTATTATTTTTGGTACAAGCTGGTGATTGCTCTTATTATTATACATATCCTTCTTACTAATTAAAATAATAAAGTTTAATTTATCTAAGTAGGACTTACTCGAAGTCGTATGAGAGGCTTCTCTGGCTGTCGAGAGTTTCCCAGACGTTCTCGCTCAGCATTTTCAAGCATTTCTTTAATCTCAAAATAAAAATACTGTCATGACTTGGGGCAAAGGGACTACTGGCATCTAGCAGGTGGAGGTGAGAGATATTGCTGAAATCCCTACAGTGCAACCTCCCACAACAGAGAATTACTCAGTCTACGAAGTCTCGGCTGACAGACCTGACGTAGGCCTGACCAATCAATCTGTCTTCCACCTCCCAGGGACACATCCACGACCTGAGTCCAACAGAACCACTGGGAAAACCAGGCTCTTTCGGCTGTAGGGACATTTTGAGTCTGCGGGCCACCGCATGGACACGCCCACCTCTTCAAAGTGAAGCATAAGACAGCTACCTACAGAGGGGGTGTCATGGGACCAAACACGGAAGCAGATAGAAACTGCAGTCCTGATGGGAGTTTTTAGACTGAATCCTCCCGAATCCATCATACTCTGCAGTTTTTCAGCTATGGGAGTTACGTGCTGCCAGGAATGCTGTGCCACTGGGCGAGTTATTCCATCTAAAGTTCGGTTCCTTTCTATAAAATGCAGATGGCACAATCTACCCACCTACAGCATTGTTGAGTGGATTAAACGGAAAATGCTGTCACCAGTGCCCAGAATATATAAGTGATAATTATATATCACAATGAATACCAGTGATAATTGTAAGAACTTAGTACCCACAATTAATGTCATTAAGCTGTCAATTTACAGATTATTAAATGCATTCACACCACTTCTGCAGTGGCTCTAGAATGTCTCAGAGGTCCAGGGGTGGCAATCTGCTTGGTAGGTGAGGTATGGTACTTCTGCTGAAGCTACAAGGCACAGAGCAAACACACTTCAAGATTTCATTTGGGGTAGCTTTCAGGGTAGAATGAGATGAGATGAGATGCTAAGGCTCTCTTCATCCTCCATGGTCCCCGCCGCCCCCCCCCCCCCAAATTCCTCAATCAAAGCTACTGCCTCCTGTCATAAATGAAATGCACAAGTTATCCAGTCAGAATTAAAAGAAAAAATTAAGTGTTTGTTTTTGAGAAGGAGGAATGGAACTGGGAGGGGGTTTAATTAAACAGAGTTTGTCCTACATGTAACAGTCTTCCAGCTCAGAGACTAGAAAAAAAAAGTCCTTGATACAACTAAACTCATTCATGGAACAACAGTACTCCCTTGCAGGCTTCCTGAGAATGTTACAAATATGGCAACTTCCCCATCTCCACTGAAGCATTTAATTAATTGTCAAATAACCCTCAACCAAAGCACATCTCATTGACCTTTATCCAGAGAAATTACCTTCTCCAAACAAAAGCTTTGTACCGCCTGGGTTACTTTAGGATTATCTGGGTTAAAAATGTCTGGATGATCGGCCAGAACAATATCCTCCATAAAAAACTGCCGCACCGTGTGGAGAGGAATTTTCTGCATATTCATCTTCCTTCCCTTAACGCGCAGCAAACCAACATGCCTGAAATGAGGAGGGAATCGAAAGCCTTGTCACGCTGTAAATTTTCTCAGGAAAATGTGCACATTAAAACTATCATATTTCTAAGTTTCTACAAAATATTTCTTTATAAAATCATACTCTTAAAAAAAATTTTTTTAGCAACTTAATCTTAATACTGTTATCACAGGACAAATGCTAAACATCCTTCTTCCCCAGAATAAAATCCAGTCATCCCTCCTGTCTGAACAAATATAGTTTAGTGAGGGAAGACAGACAGTAGGTCAAACAAAATGTTACCAGGACTATGATAGTGGTATATAGATGTATTACATCTGTGTATATAAGTACACATACATACATAAAATGAACTAGCAGAAGTATGAAGAAAAAAACCCATATATCCTACTGCCATATTCTTTAAACCTACTATTACCATCTTAACAATCAAAATCTGAGTGGATTCAAGTGGTGAAATCTATCATAAAAATTGGGCTTAATCAGTGTTAACTACTTTAGCATATAACTAAAGAACTAAAAGAAATGAGATGTGCTATAATATTCCACTTATAACCAAAAAAATCTTAATTAAATGGTGTTAGGTAAATTTGTTTATAAATGGACTTTGGGAAATTAGTAATCATCATCATAGCGCTTTAACTTGAAATTTAATTAGTAAAACTATTAGCCCTGAGTATGCCTAATAAGCTGCAAAATCATTAACACCATTGGGAGGCTCTCCTGTTGGACACAGCTTAAGAGCTGGGAAAACAGTAAGACTACACTGAATGGTGAGTCTTTGTAAAGAAATCTATCATATAGATAACCATCACTATCTTGAACCTATTAAATGATGATAGTATTATAGCAGGTATTTTTTTTATTTGAATTGATTTGGAAAATATAACCATTACTTACTTCTTTACAGCCTCTCCTGGGGAAAGAGAAGTAACCACTGAACTTCCAGGTTGTGATACATAAAAGAGTTGTTGTTCATTTTTGGTTGGAGCTATTTTACACTCATGTTCATGGCCCCATATAACAAGATCAATGAAGTCATCCAAAAATTGTTCTGGAATGAAGTTAGTATTTCCGTGTTTACTCCTATACCAAGATTTTTAAAAATAAATAAATGTCCAGAGATACAGAGACACTTCACATTAAGTAAATCTACACAGATCTTTCTTTCTCCATTCATCAAAGCCTTGTTACGTCTCTTCTATGTGCCAGAAACTATTCAAGAGATTAGGGATGCAAACATAATACCTAATTCCTGCCCTCAAAAGGTTTACAAACTTGCAGGGCACAGACAAGTAGGCGCCACAAAAGAGAAAGGGTCAGTTCCACACTG
The DNA here is from genome assembly GCF_028018385.1 of Neofelis nebulosa. Lineage (NCBI taxonomy): Eukaryota > Metazoa > Chordata > Mammalia > Carnivora > Felidae > Neofelis > Neofelis nebulosa. The sequence continues at coordinate 39,231,290 of NC_080791.1, read as the reverse complement.
AGAGGCAGATCACGAAAGGCTTTACAGAGGGAAAGTCAGAAAAGCATGAGCTCTCTCAATAATGAAAACGATAAGTTGGTTTGATTATATACATATATAATCAGAAAATAAAGTGATTTAAATCTAAACTGTAAAATAAAAAACAAATCTCTAAAAATGTTGTCATTTTTTAGCATGTTTTGTTCACTCATAATAATGGGTGTAAGAAAGTTTGTCTTACTTAAGAGATGAATTTATAAATAAATTTCATAATAAATATTATTAAATGAGATATCGTATGAAGATTTTTGCAGACTCTGGTTTTATACCTAGATTAGTTGCCTTTATTAAGAGATATGTAAACACCCAAAGAGAGGAAAGACCAGAAGAAAGTTTTCCCAAATACTGACTTCATCATTGGGAATTTAAGTAAAAGTGTTCAAATACTTCAACCCAGCATTCGCTTAAGGCAAATCGAAAACTCACTCATTCAATATTTACTGTGTGCTTACTACGTGCCTAGTGTTCCAGACCTCTTCTAGATACCGAAGACAACAGCAGTGAACAAAGTCCTTGCGCTAGTGAAACAAGCAATAACATAGTATGTATGTGTATGTGCTTACGTACGCACGTATAATTTGTCAGGTAGTGCTAAGTGCTGTAAAGAAAAAGGGAAAAGTGACACACAACAGGAACGCTACTATGTGCAAGGTGGTCAGGACAGGCCACTTAGCCAGGTGACACAAGGGCAGAGAACTGTGATGAGGGATCAAGTGTAAGAGGAACGGAAAAAAAAAACACAAAACTGTAAGCGAGGGAAGAAAGCCCTCGGGGAGAGGGCTGAGTCCTGGGCAGAGAGTCACAGAGCACATGACAGAGGTATCCAGGTGGGAATGTGTTCAGTGAGTTTAAGGACTGCAGGGAGGGGGGAGTGGCTGAGCAGAATGAAAACAGGAAGGGAAATCAGAGCAGCAGCAGGCTTGTATATCTAAGAATGTTTTTGTGTAAAAAACACGTATCTAGGGAATATTATCACAGTTACTGAGGGAAATCAGGAAGGAAGGGAAAAGCAGGAAGGGAAATCAGAGCAGCAGCAGGCTTGTGTATCTAAGAATGTTTTTGTGGAAAAAACACATATCTAGGGAATATTATCACAGTTACTGAGGGAAATCAGGAAGGAAGGGAAAAGCAGGAAGGGAAATCAGAGCAGCAGCAGGCTTGTATATCTAAGAATGTTTTTGTGTAAAAAACACGTATCTAGGGAACATTATCACAGTTACTGAAGAAACAAAGCATAACTCAAATATTGTATGATACAATCGTGCCTTCACAGAGCACCAACTCTTGCATGCAGAGGGAAGATTATGCCTGTGGGCTGACTCTGTGACTTCCATCTGACTTTTGACTTAGAAGTCGATCAAAACAGCCTTGTGGAAATATATTACATGACAAAGTGCTCTTCTGCTTTCCTTCTTTAGCAGCCAGAAAAACAAACGGGCCCAAGTATAGAAACAAATGGGAAATAAAGTCATGATCTCACAGTTGTGAGATTAAGCCCTGCGTCTGGCCTCATGCTGGGCTTGGAGCCTGCTTAAGATACTCTCTCAATTCCTCCCTGGCTCGCACGTGGACTAGTGCTCTCTAGAAAACAATGAAGTACTTAAGAATGCAGAGGGTGACAAATGCATCTAACAGTACTACAAAAGAATTGCACAGTTATGTTAAAGTGGGAGGGAGAAAAAGGAGCTGGCCTAAGTAACCTTGGAGGTGGTGTTTTCTTTGTTTGTGTCCCTAAAGTTTACTTTGAAAGAGAGACAGAGAGAAAGAACACTAGCAAGGGAGGGACAGAGGATCCGAAGAGGGCTGTGTGCTGTCAGCAGAGAGCCTGATGTGGAGCTTAAACTTACAAACCAGGAGATCATGACCTGAGCCAAAGTCAGACACTTAACTGACTGAGCCTCCCAGTCGCCCCTAGAGGTGGTGTTTTGACTAGATATAATGAGGCTAAAAACAAAAATCACTTACATAAACACTGTATACTAGTTGGTAAATTTGTTTCTCACAGGGGTACAGGTCAGCAATTTTAAAAAATTACCTTATATGTCAACCAAGATTGAAAAAATAAGTAAATATACTATAGATAAAATGATCCAAGTTTCTGTTAGAGAAAGAACTCCCAAATAAGAAAAGGGAGAAGACACTCCCTCTGCCCTTCTGCCCTGCTCCCACTCTCTCTCTCAAATAAAAAAGAAAAGAAAAATTAAAAAAATGGGGCACCTGGGTGGCTCAGTCAGTTGATCATCTGACTCTTGATTTCAGCTCAGGTCTTGATGCCAGGGTTGTGGAACTGAGCCCCATTTCGGTGTCTGTGCTGGGCATGGAGTCTGCTTAAGATTCTCTCTCTCCCTCTACCCCTCTCCCCTGTTCAAACTCTCTCTCTCTCTCTAAAAGAAAAAGAAAAAAAAAAAGAAAAGGGAGAAGACAAAAATGAACCCTGTAGGGCTGGATTAGAGTAAGTATGAATTCATGCTTGTGTGTGTGTGTGTGTGTGTGTGTGTGTGTGTGTGTGTGTGTAACACATATGTCAATACACAAATATAGATGTGTCTGCATGGGTTAGGACATATACACATATTTCCTTAACTCTGATTACTGAGGGCTAAGACAGCCCCAGTAGCAGTAAGCACACCTAGTGGCCATATCTGGGTTTCTAAATACTCTTCTCCAATAAAAGCAATCAGGGCTCCTTGGAGAAGTGGTTGATTCCAGGGCTAGGGCAGAAAAACACAAGATGAGGCAGAAGCATCTTGTGGTAGTAAAAAATAAGTAAATGTACTTATTAGTTAAGGAAGTTTAAAGTTAAGGAAGTTAAGGAAGATTCAATAAATAATACATAAATGCATAAAGAAAGAAGAAGGCATGCTGAAAGGACACAGAAGCTAATATAAAAAAACTCCCATTGGTCAAAGCTGGAAGAATTTGAGCAACAACAAAAAAACTGGATAGTACTGGATTATAACTCAAAGGATAAAATAAATACCCCTGAGTCCATAACAACATAAATAGAAAAATGAATAAACGAGAGAGAAGCAACAAATTTTCCTTACAGAAGACTTTCAATGAATAAATGCAGACAGAATGAGGGGAATTAAAAAATAACACAACATCATAGTATGCATTGCTAGAAACAAGATTCACCAATGGATGCTAGAATTAGCGGGCAAAATTTTAAGGCAAAACAGGATATTCACACAGCCTCAAAGTATTTTTACCAAACTATTAATTACAGAATGGAAAATGGGACCTTGACAATGGTGAAACCTGGAGCAGACCACCTTCATCAAATGATCACTGTGAACATCACCAGCAACTGGCCATTACCAACCCCAACGCTGCCATTCCATCTCACATTCTGATTGCAGCTCTTGGAATCAATCACTTATGATTTCTCCTCCCGATTTTTCCCTACTTTGGGAAAGTAGAAAGTGTAGCAGAACTGGGAAACCCTAAGCAAGAGAAGGAGCACACTCCCAAGGGGTGCAAAGTTCTATGGAGAACACACTTACTACAGCTCTGGCCTGCTACTCCTTCAAAGCTGTTTCTTTCAGAATGTACATAAGGCAACGCAAGGCTGCCTCCTAAAGCCCTCCTTTCACTGAGAACTTAGTGGGTTCAAGTGCCAGGGATCCTGCACTCAATAAATACCTGTTCAGTAAGTAATAAATTACACAATCAGGCCCAAATCCCTTTGGATTCTTCCTTGATAACTTCTCAGGTTTGTCCCTTCCACATCATCTTCACGCCCATCACTATCATCATTTCACACTATTTTATCTGTGGTCACATAATAAGCCTTGCATCAAGTCTTCCTTCCTTTCCATCAATCCTGCACCCTACCAACAGATTAAACTTCTTCAAAATACTAGCAAAAGAAAACTGATCTAGCTATATTTAATATATTCCAGAAAAACACCTGCATACATGCACCAAGAGATGCATGTAAGAGTAGTCATAACAAAAAGGTTTAAGAAAGCAAGACTCTGGAAGTAACACAGAATATTCACCAACACGTGAAAAAGTAGAACTGTACATATCAGTGAAAATTAATTACACTTTTAAGCATCAAAATGGATGAATCTTAGTAATGTAATGTGGAACACACTAAGCTGCAAAATATACAGCAGGGCTCCAGTTACACCAAACCAAATAAAATACTCATTGTGGACAGATATACACAATTAAACAATAAGGAAAAGCAATGGATTTGATTAAATAGAAATTAAAAATAGTGCTTCCTTTTGGAGTATGTGGAAAGATACAGGGTCAGAGAAGGGCATGGGATAATGCACTGGTAGTGTTCTACTTGAATTTAAGATTATTTGATTTTATGGTTATTCTTGCACATGTCATATTCTTTACAGATAATATATATTGGAACCGATTTCACAATGCAGTCAGACAAAGCCCAGTTAAGTTCTGCATGATCCTTTAATGACAACTTTCAAAGAATAAGGAACATTTTATGGAAACTGGGAAGCTTGGAAACAGAGATTTGAGGAACCTCCATACTTGACTCAAAATTTTAAAAAGAAGTTTTTTTCAAAAAATTCGTTTACCTGTTCTGATGAATCACAAATAAGTTAAACCAAGAGTTCTCATCTTCTTTTGGTCTCAACATTGTTACCTTTTTATTGACAAACATTCGATAGAGCCTTTCATCTGGAATGGACCCTGAAATAGATGTTATTTTAATAACCGGTTTCTTACTTAGTTTTCAAAAAAGAATGTTTCACTTCTAAATTTTGTGCTTCTCTAAGTATTTCATGTTCTTATTAGAGATACATTTGAAATGTATCATTATTTACAAATGAGTATGTTCCAGGTTCTCACATGACAGTTGCTAAGAAGATACATGTATTAAAAACATGTTTCCCAGGGTGCTTGGGTGGCTCAGTCAGTGGGGCATCCGACTCTTGGTTTCGGCTCAGGTCATGGTTCATGAGTTCGAGCCCCGCATCGGGCTCTCAGCTGTCAGCACAGAGCCCACTTTCTCCCATGCTCTCTCTCTCTCTCAAAAATAAACAAACATTTTGGAGAAAAAAAAAAAAAAAAAAAATTTTTGCATGTCAGGCATACATACCTTCAAAATCTGGAAAATACAGAATAAAAATTTGAGTTTTCTATGCTTAAATTCTTATTAAAATTTCTAATAATATTGTTTTCCACTATCCCTTTATTATACATACTTTTGACCTAACATACACATTATAAAATACAGACATTAAAAAGGATGAAATAAAAAAATAAATGTATTTAAAAATAATCTTATATATTGGGTTTTTTTAAACCTTAAAAAAAAAAAATGTTTAGTTTTGAGACAGAGAGATAGAGAGTGAGCAGGGGAGGGGCAGAGAAAAACAGGGACAGAATCCACACTGTCGGTGCAGAGCCTGATGCGGGGCTCAAACTCGTGAACTGTGAGATCATGACCTGAACCAAAATCAAGAATTAGACGTTTAACAGACTGAGCCACCGATGCCTAGTCCTTACCCAGCGCCCTTATATATGGTTTTTAAATAAAGATATTATGCTTTTTAATAATATAATGACTTTTAAATAATTCTTCTTGTACCCTAAAGGATCACCTTAGTCTAATGGAAGAAGCAAAAAAAAACCAAGTAAACACACAAATTACACTTTTAAATACTGTAAAAGGGACAAAAGATGCTAAGTGGCGAGTTATCAGTGAGGGGACAAGTTGCTGCTTTATGCAGTCATTAGGGAAGGCCTTGGAAGAAAAGCCAACAATGCAGAAATGTAAGAACTACAAGTCTAGCTTCTTGAAGAGAATTTCTAGAGTGTGACCAATGGAACAGATGGTGCAATGTAGAACATATAAACTGGAAACAAAAAAGTCAAGGCATACAAAGCCCAAGGCATCAGAAGGTTGACTGATCTACTTAGGTGTTGAAGCTCTGAGAACACAGACACAATTTGAAGGTAAGTAGGTGAAAAATTTGAGGGAAAGGACAGGGCAGTCTAGCCAGCTGGCAATTAGCTTCAAGGGGGCAGGGTGTCTGCAGATAGGAAAGAAATGGCAAGCAGGGAGAAGGGAGAACAGTGACCCTTACACTCCACCCTAAGACCTGTAAGAAGCCTGTGAGAAGTGAGTGGGAAGCAGAGCCTTAGGGACTAGTTTCCTATAAGTCGGAGTGGAGGTAACACGCAGAGAAGAAACTGAGGATAGGAGGGAATTTGCTAACTATAGAGTTCTAGTGTGTAGAGAGAAGGATTGGGGTGTGTGTGTGTGTGTGTAGTCCAGTTAAGAAGAGAACAGGATGGGGCGCCTGGGTGGCGCAGTCGGTTAAGCGTCCGACTTCAGCCAGGTCACGATCTTGCGGTCCGTGAGTTTGAGCCCCGCGTCAGGCTCTGGGCTGATGGCTCGGAGCCTGGAGCCTGTTTCCGATTCTGTGTCTCCCTCTCTCTCTGCCCCTCCCCCGTTCATGCTCTGTCTCTCTCTGTCCCAAAAATAAAAATAAAAAACGTTGAAAAAAAAAAAAATTAAAAAAAAAAAAAAAAAAGAAGAGAACAGGATGGAATGAGACTCTGGGAGAAAATGGAGACTGAGGGATATTCCAGGGGGTGCCTGAGGCATAACAGGGTCTTAGTCTGAAAGTAGGAGGATCAATGATTTTCTGCAGATATGACCCCTAACACTGCAGTAATTAAAATACCTGTTAGTAGCTTTTTAAAAAGTGTATTTCACTTCCTGCTCTATCACCTGGGAAATCAGACATAACACTTTGATCTCATTTTCCATCTCTCTACAGATAACCATGATGCTTTTCTACTTTTCAGAAATTATGAAAACTGGACAAAGACTGTAAGCGCCCTAGAGAAAGTATTTAAATAAACCATCCATCATAATTATACTTTTAAAAACATATTCGAAGAGAATTAAGTAAATAAGGTCTTCTAAGCCTTCTATTATACTAAAATCACTCAAAAAATAATAAAAACTATGCAAAGGTTACAGTGTGAAATTTCTCATTTCTCTCAGGGTACTACTTTAAGGTTGATTTAACATAGAATATAATTTTTATAACTCTATACACAATAAAACTACTAAAGCTATTGCATTCATAAAACAAAATATCAACCTGAACTTAATCCAAGGAAGACTCAACAAATAGACTTTGAATGCAGTCTAAAAATATTCTTTGATCTTTTGTTCATATGGCTACAAGCCTAGCAAAAAGGCTTTTTTTTTTTTTTTTTTTTTTTACCTACTGGACACTAAATAAATTGAGGACAGTCAAGTTGATAAAGCAAATTTTCTGAGCATTATAGATGACAGATCTGAACTAGCACTGTCTAACAAAAACATAATGTGTGAGCCACTAAAGCAGGCCAAATACAGAATTTAAAATTTTCTAGTAACCACATTAAAACAAGTAAAAAGAGACAGGTAAAATTAATTTTAATGTATTTTATTTAACCTAGTATATTAATAAGGTACTTTACTTTTTTTTCTAAGTCTTTGAAATCTGATGTGATTTTTGTATTTATAGTATACCTCAACGCAGACCAGCCCCATATCTACCTGAGGCTGGTACTTACTGTACTAGACAGCGAAGCTTCAGACATTTCAAAGACTTCCAAGATACCAAAATGCAGTTTTTCTTTTTCTTAATGTTTATTTATTTTTGAGAGACAGAGAATGAGCATGAGGGGAGAGAGGCAGAGAGAAGGAGACCGAGGATCAAAGCAGGCTCTGCACTCACAGCTTTGGTGGGGCTCGAATTCACGAACTGTGAGATCATGACCTGAACCAAAATCAAGAGTCGGCCACTTAAACAAATGAGCTACCCAGGCACCCCTAAAATGCAGTTTTTCTAATTACTCTACAATTCTAACATTCAGGATTCTATATCTGAGTCTAAAAGAAAGAAAAAATAAACAATAGATAGTAAAAGAAAACATTTTTTTTAATCAAAACCTCCAACGAAAGAAGTATCAAGGGCTAATGGTCTTACTAAATACTAAAAAATTCTACTAAAACCTTCTGTCATTTTTTATGGTCACGCATAAGGAATAATTAGATTTGCCTCACTCTTTCCCAAACAGCAAGAAAGTTCATTCCAGGATGTGATTTCCCAGTTGCTTAAACAATTATGTATTGTCATAAACAGTAAAATAAAACCATCTTACCTAAGCCATATAAAGCAATTTTGGAGCTTCCTTTTTGGAGCAAAACTGGACTAATGTCTATCTTCTCCACAGACACTGAACGTCCAAAGTGATTTACAAATCCAGCACAGCTTAGTATGTCCAGGGCACACAGGGCATCTGCCTACGTAGAATGTTTTCAAAGAATATTAACGTATATATCTAAAAATAAGTAATCTCCATCATATTACCTATTAAAAGTATATTCCATATACCACTTACTAAAACATAGATCAGGACAGTGTCTTCTCAAAATAAAATTACAATAGTGAAAGTATTTGCTATGTTTCTTCAATTACAAATGACCTACTGCACCTGGAACCACATGCTTAATGCCACGTTAACATTTCATCAAAACTTAGGATGTCCCGGCCACCAAAAAATAAAAACCAGCCATGAAATGAGTGCTTTGTAATATTAAGCTGACCTCTTAAGCCATGGGGGGAAGAAAACTAGGTAAGTAGTGATATATGGTGTTCATGATCAGATAAAACAAAAAGATATTTCAAGTGTAGGATCTTTATAAGGTCCTTCCACATCAAACAGGTAATAAGACGATCTAATTTAGATTTAGAACTGTCCATGAAAAATCGTTTTCTACAGGTGAAATTTTGAAATGAGAGACACAAAAGCACCAGGTAAACTGAAAGCTTCATACAAATGTTAGGTATTTATCCTTACTTCGAGTTACTTATTGTCAACCTCAGCACTAATGAAATAAAAGCACACCTCACACACCAACTACTATTACAGATTTTTAAAAATTATCTAAAAAGCAATATAAAAGACTACGTGAATGATACAAAGTCAACTTGACTTTCTGAGTCAACTGACGAAAAATTTCTGGAAAGGACAAGAATGCCTTCCACAAACTAAAGTGACAACAAACTGTAAGAACCCAGTAAGTACCCCTGTGGGATCATCATGATTGCCATGAATACTGAACACTGGAATCGAAATGTTGAGATTGTCATCTTGGTAGTTCACCCACGGAAACCTTAAAAAAAACAACAACAAAAACACAAAGTTAATGTTTCCATACAAGACAAAAGCTATTTTACACAATACCCTCCTTTAAAAAATTAATACAATTTATGGGCAAACTGGATAAGTTGGCAGAAGACCACTAGTTTGGAAAGAAATACAATGACAGGCAACAATTCATTCCAAGTTTGAAGTGCTTCAAAGTACTACACTTTAAAGAAAACACTGTAGTATATGGTGTTTGTGAATTGTATGAAAGAGAAGGATATCTGACTAATGGCAAGTAAAGAGGCTTTCAAATTTTTAAAGGCCTTTGTATAAGAAGAGAGAGGGGAGGAAACACATCCATTTTGGAATCCAAGCTTCAAAATTCCAGCTCTATCACTTACTACTTGTGCAATTTAAGTCTCCCACCCACGGGGCTCCTGGATGGCTCGGCTGGTTGAGTGTCTGACTCTTGGTTTTGGCTCAGGTCATGATCTCTCAGTTTGTGATTTTGAGCCCGCATCAGGCTCTGCTCTGACAGTGTGGAGCCCATTTGTGATTCTCTCTCTCTCTCTCTCTCTCTCTCTCTCTCCCTCTCTCTCTGCCCCTCCCTGCTCTCAAAAAACAAAAAATAAAAAGTCTCCCACCCACTCCTGCCCCTGGAGTCAGCTAGCTCCTCCTCTCAGAGGCAGATGCCATTAGAAACTTCATCGTGTTATCTCTGCAAAAATATCTTATACCTTCATAGCAAATAAATGGCATCTTCTCCCTTCTTATACAAATAGTAGTGTAATACAGATTTCTGCACCCTGCTTTTTCATTTAATATGTTTTAGAAATCATTCTACATCAGTACATAAAGAGCTTCCTTGTGCATTCTCTGGTGAGACAGTACACCATCGAATGGGCTATCAGAATGTGTTTAAGTAGTTACCTACCAATGGACATTTAGACCATTTTCAGTGTTTTTGCTTTACAAATAATGCTACAGTGAGTACTCTTGTACCAAGTTGCCCTTGTGCAAATATAAGAAAATATCCAGAAGGGTATTTAGTCAAAGGACAAGAATGAATTTGTAAATTTGGAAATACTTCCAATTTCTGTCTATAGAAGTTGGACAAATTTACACACAATACAACAGCAATGCATGAGAGACAACTTTTCCCTTTATTCCATCAACATAAGCTATCAAGCTTTTAAATCTATGCCAGCAGTCGGGGTGCCTGGGTGGCTCAGTCGGTTGTGTCCAACTTTGACTCAGGTCATGATCTTGCGGCTCATGGGTATGAGCCTGCATCGGGCTCTGTGAGGACACTGAGAGCCTGGAGCCTGGCTTCGGATTTTGTGTCTCCCTCTCTCTCTGCCCCCCCCCCCCCCCCCGCCCCGTGCTGCTCACTCACTCTCTCTCTCTCTCAAAAATTAAAATAAACTTAAAAAAGAAAATAAACCTATGCCAAGGGTTCTAAACCCTAGCGGTATGTTAGAATTATCTAGGAATCTTTTAAGATCTATCAATGCCCATGACACAGAGAGTAACTGGCCTACAGATTGTCATCATTTTTTTTTTTTTTTGAAAGATTTCTAGGTAACTACAATGTGCCCCTGGAATTGAGAATCACTGATCTATGCCAATCTGACAAGAGAAAAATATCTCAGTAGAGCTTAACTTAGTATCTTTCTTATGAATGGACTCCATTTTGTATTTTTCATATTCTTTTAATATGTCCAAGTGTCACTTTATTTTTTCTGTGAACTATGTCTGTATTTTTCACATATGTTTCTATTAACTCTTGGATTTTTTAATGGGGTCAAAAGAACTATTTATCTATTGGGAAATTAGACCTTAATTTGCAATTCATTGCAAATATTCTCCCTACCTTAACTCTCACTGACTTTTGACTCTGTTCTAGGCGGTATTTGCCCTGCAGAAATTTACTTTTACAAAGACTAACATCAATTTTACTTTTATGGCTTCTCAGCTTGTATCATACACGGAAAAGCCTTTCCCATATCTACATTTTTTAAAAATGTCTAATAGTTTCTTCTAGTACACTTATTGAATAATCCATACTTTCCCTAGAGATATGACACCACCTTCTCCAAATATTAAATTCTTACATGTACTGAGTCTATTTCTGGATCTCTTTACTCTTTCACTTACCTGCTTACCAATTCATGAGTCATATTACATTTTTAGTTATTGAGGCATTATATTTTCTTTAACTTTATTACGAAATAATTGACATAGAGCATTGTAGAACTTTAAGCTATACAATGTATTATTTGAAACACGTATACTGCAAAATAACCGCTACAGCTTGGCTAACACTAGCATCACACCCATTTTGTGTGTGTGTGACGAGATTATTTGAAATGTACTCACAGAAACTTTCAAGTATAAAATAAAATATTACCAACTATAAGCACTATGCTGTACATCAGATCCTTAGAACTTACTCATCTTGTAACTACAACTTAATACTCTGATCAACATCTATCCTTCCCTCAAGTCCTGGCCCTGGATAACCACCATTCTAGACTGTTCCCGAGTTCAGCTTTGTTAGATTCTACATGCTAAGTGATGTTACACAGTATTTTTCTTTGTCTTATTTAATAACGTAATGCCCTCAAATTCCATCCATGCTGTAAATGGCAAGATGTTCTTTCTCATGGTTGAATAGCATTTCATATTCATATTACACACCACATCATCTTAATCCATCTTTATCCATTCATCCACGGAGAGGCGCTTAGGTTGTTTCTGTATCTTGGCTGTTGTGAATAACGCTACAACAAACTCAGGAATGCAGATTACCTCTCTGAGAGCCTGTTCTTCATTTCGTTTCGATGCATATCCAGAAGGATTGCTTAATCATATGGTAGTTCTATTTTTTTAACTTTTTGAGGGTCCTCTATACTACTTTCTATAGTGGCTAAGTCAATTTACATTCCCACCAGCAGTGTATACAAGGGTTCCCTTTTCTCCACATCCTCAACATTTGTTCTTATTTTTTTGTTCTTATTTTTTTGATGACAGCCATGTGTGAGGTGATATCTCATTGTGGTTTTAATTTGCATTTCCCTGATGACTAGTGACTTCGAGCACCTTTTCATATACCTGTTGGGTCATTTGTATGTCTTCAGAAAAATGTCTTTGGTTTCTTTGCTTATTTTTAATTGGATTGGATTTTTGGTCTTCTTTTGTTTTTGTTTTTGCTATTGAGTTATAGAAGTTCTTTACATATTTTAGATGTTAACATCTCATCAGATGTATGACTTAGAAATATTATCTCCCATCCCGCAGGTTCCCTTTTCATTCTGTTGATGGTTGCCTTCACTATGCAGAAGCTTTTTAATTTGACATAGTTCCACTTGTTTATTTTTCCTTTTGTTTTCAAATCCAAAAAAAAAAAAAAAAATCACTGCCAAGAATGATGTCAAGGAGCTTACTCCCCATGCTTTCTTCTAGGAGTTAGACAATTTCAGGTCTCACATTCAAGTCCTTAATCCATTTTGAGTTGATTTTTGTGTATGGTATAAAGGGGACAGCTTCATTCTTTTGTATGTGGCTGTCCAGTTTTCCCAATACCATTTATTGAAGAGACTCCTCTTTCCCCCATTGTATATTCTTGGCTCCTTTGTCATAAATTAATTGACCAAACATGCATGGGTTTATTTGTACTCTCTATTCTGTTCTACTAACCTAGATGTCTTATTTTTATGCCCAAACCACATTGTTTTGATTACTATAGTTTTGTAATATAGTTTGAAATCAGCAAGGGTGATGCCTCCACCTTTGTCTTTCTTTCTTAAGACTGCTTTGGATATTTTGGGTCTTTTGTGGTTCCATACAAATTTTAGGATTGTTTTTTCTATTTCTATGGAAAAAAAACATTAGAATTTTGATAGGGGTTACACTGAATCTATAGATCACTTTGGGTAATAGGGACAGCTTAACAATATTCATTCTTCTTATCCACCAGCACAGAATATCTCTCCATTTTTTGTGTCTTCAGTTTCCTTCACCAATGTCTTATAGTTCAGTGTATAGCTCTTCTGCCTCCTTAATTAAGTTTATTCCCAAGTATTTTACTCTTTTTCTTTTCCTATTCTTCTTTTCTTAGTTTCTCTTTCTGATAGCTTATTGTTAGTATATAGAAATGCAATTGATTTCTGTCTACCGATTTTGTATCCTGGGCCTTTATTGAATTCATTTATTAGTTCTAATAGTTTTTTGGGGGAGTCTTTCACATTTTCTACATATAACATTATCATCTGCAATTAGAGACTTCACTTCCTTCTTTCTGATTTGGATATCTTTTATTTCTTTTTCTTGCCCAGCTGCTCAAGCTAAGACTTCTAATATGACGTTGAATAGGAATGGTGAGAGTGGGAATCTTTGCCTTATTCCGAATCTTACAAGAAAAGTTTTCAGCTTTTCACCACTGGGTATGATGTTAGCTGTGGGTTGGGTCATATATGGCTTTTATTACATTGAGGTATGTTCCCTATATGCCCACTTTGTTGGGGGAGTTTTTAATCATAAAAGGATGCTAAATTTTGTCAAATGCTTTTTCTGCATCTATTGAGATGATCATATAATTTTCATCCCTCATTTTGTTAATGTGGCTTAATATACTTTAATATATAATAGGGCGGGGCGCCTGGGTGGCTCAGTCGGTTAAGTGTCCGACTTCAGCTCAGGTCACAATCTTGCGGTCCGTGAGTTCGAGCCCTGCGTCGGGCTCTGGGCTGATGGCTCAGAGCCTGGAGCCTGCTTCCGGTTCTGTGTCTCCCTCTCTCTCTGCCCCTCCCCCGTTCGTGCTCTGTCTCTCTCTGTCTCAAAAATAAATAAACGTTAAAAAAAAAAAAAAAAAAAAATATATATATATATATATATATAATAGGGCTAGTCATTATTTAGCGGTTTTCTCTTTCAGACTTTCCCTACCTTTTCTTTTGTCTATTTTTCTATGTGAACTAGTAAACTAGAAGGGGAAATTATTCAGAATGCAGCACAAAGAGATAAAGTAATGGGCAATATAAGAAAAACAGTAAGAGATATAAATAATATTCAGAAAGAATAGGCAACAATGTTTGAAAACGTAATGGTTAAGAACTTCCTAAAATTACTGAAAAAAATAATTCTTAGATTGAAATGCATGAGGATACCCAAGCAGAACAATTAGAACTAAATCCACAACTAAATACGTCCTAGTAAGACTGTGTAATGCTAAGGACAATGAGAAAATTTAATAGTTACCTGAGAATTTTCTTTCTGCCAGTTGCTATTCTAAGCAATTTTCTTATTAACTCCACTACTCCTCACAACAACTCTGTTAAGATCATCACTATATAAAAGTAAGGTAAAGTAGAGCCTAGACATGAATTCACATGGTCTGGTACCAGAATCCATGCTTTTAATCACTATATTACACTGTTTTTCCAGCAACTACAGTGATAGCAGACTTCTCAACAGCAACCAAAAAATAAGAGTTTACCACTCACTGACACTCAATGAAAAAACTACTGAAAACAGTACTTTAGAAAGAAGAAAATGGAATCCATAGGGAAAAAATGAAATGCAAGAAGCAACAATAGTGAGCAAAGAAACAGGTAAACACGTCTGCAAAGGTGAGGGGAGCAGTTTAAAAATAAGATGAGAGAAAGAAGAAAACACTAACGTTCTGGATCTGAATAGGAGACAGGTAAAGATACTGATCAGATTTCTAACAACGACATATGTTAAAAATCATAGGTACTTTTATTTATTTATTTTTAAAAAAAAATTTTTTTTTTTTTTTAACATTTATTTATTTTTGAGACAGAGAGAGACAGAGCATGAACGGGGGAGGGTCAGAGAGAGGGAGACACAGAATCTGAAACGGGCTCCAGGCTCTGAGCAGTCAGCACAGAGCCCGACGCGGGGCTCGAACTCACGGACCGCGAGATTGTGACCTGAGCCGAAGTCGGACGCTTAACCGACTGAGCCACCCAGGCGCCCCCATAGGTACTTTTAAAATCCAATTCTACACTCTGCCAAACTATCAACCCAGAACACAGTTAAATACAGCCATTTTCTCACATACAAAAATCTCTAAAAATTTACCTCCCAACATGAACTCATTTAAAAAAAATATAGATAGTTAGGGGTGCCTGGGTGGCTCAGTCGGTTGAGGGTCCAACTTCGGCTCAGGTCATGATTTCAGACTCGAAAGTTCAAGCCCCGTGTCGGGCTCCGCGCTGATAACTCAGAGCCTGGAGCCTTCGGATTCTGTCTCCCTCTCTCTCTGTCCCTCCCCCACTCGCTTGCACACACACTCTCCCTCAAAATAGACAAACATAATAAAAAGAGAAAGAAAAAATACAGATAGTTAAATAGATAAAAAACAAATCCAGATAGGTCCATGCATATGCATCTGTTTCTTAGCTCTGGGCACTGAGAGACCTTAGAAGCAGTGACAAGGTGACAGCAATGTGCAAGCCTAGCATCTAGGTTTGGGCTTTCAAATACCTTTTCCAAAGGAACCAGGACTCCTTGAAGAAATGGATGAGTCTAAAGCTAGGGAAGGGAAAATAATTCATCTGGAGCATCTTCTAATGCCAAAAAATAGGAAATGGAGGGGGAAATGAGGGTAAGTCAAAAGGAGAGAGAAGCCAATCTGAAAAAGCACCCAATGGCTAACCTTTGTACATATCCTCTGAGCAACAAAACAGATTACAATTGCATTAAATTACAACACAAAGGGAAAAAATGAGTTCATATTGATATAGACAATTGAAGAAGTTCCTTCTGATAGCTGAGTCAATAAATTAACAAGTGGGGGACAAGGGACAAATCTTCCTTACAGAAGAATTTTAATTAATAAATGCAGAAAAACGTGGGAAATGGAAAATCAGCATTAGAACACTACGGTTAAAACTGCTATAGGCAAGAGCCACTGACGAATGTTAAAATTAGTGGACAAACTTTAAGGCGACACAGAATAAATAGGTACACAGCCTCTAATATCTCCCCCAAAATACTTACTAATGACTACAGTAGTTTTAATATGCCCATCTCCTTTGATACTCTTTCCTCTCTACAGGAAGTGACACTTAAATCCCTCTGAGTGCAGGCTAGACTTAGCAACTCACTTCTAATGAAGAGTGGATGAAAAGGGAAAAATCCTAACTTGACAGCAGAGAAACCTGGAAGGCACCACCTTAACCAAGAGATTAAGGTTATCCTCACCAGTAATTAGCCAACTTGATAGCATGTACTCCAGATATGCTATGAGAGAGCACTTCACCTCTGTGGAATACCTTCCTGAAAACCCTTAATCCTGGTCTAATCACAAGAAAAACCCAAATTGAGGGACAATCTACAAAATGACCAGTATACTTCAGAAGTACCATGGAAATGAAAGGTAAGAAAAGACGGAGAAGCTGGCACAGTGTGAGGAAACTGAGAGAACATTTCAACCACATGTAGTATGGTATCCTGTGCAATGCTTAAGAAAAACCAAGAGACTATCTTTACAACATGGGGTTCTAGGTGACTATCATCAGTCAGTCCCCAAAGTATGAATATTAAGGAAAAAGAATGATACTACATCAAAATTAAGTACTGTATTTGTCAACAAAAGTCTCCATAAAAAAAGTCAAAAGACAATCCACGGATTGGATAGAAAAAAATTCATGCTTAACAAAGGCTTAGCCTCTAGAATATATGAATAACTTCTGCAAATTCAATAGGAAAAGACAAAAATCCCAATTTTTAAAATGGGCAAAGGGTATGCACAGAGCAGGATACCAAAATGTACAACAGAAATTTAAGAAAATTCTCAGTCCCACTATTAATTAGGGAAATACAAATTAACACAATGACATAAAGAAATTCAAAGAATTACACTTACTATGAAAATAGCTCATAGTGAAGGTCAAATAGCTAATTGTTAATGTGTTTGTCTTTCACAGAAAATATTACACAAAAGAAAACATTCACTTAAGCATTTAAATATACTTACTTACTAAAACCAAAGTTGACTGACTGATCACTGAGAATTTCAAACTGTACAGGACGATCACCCATGCAATATTTTCTCAATAACTCGAGGCAGGTATGTAATGTTTTTCTTGAGGGCTTATTTTCATGAAAAAGATCACCACCTAACAAAATAAAATCCACCTAATCAACAGAAAATAGTGTGAAAATTAGTATGTTTTATAGGGGAAAATGTTAAAACTATAAAGAAGTACAAACAAATCTCATAAAAGATACTGATGTGTATGGAGATTCAAAATTTTATATTTTATTTATTTAAAAGCTTGCAGTCTGTTGATTACTTTGACTCCAACTTAGGTTCCTAGGCCACCTTCAAAAAAACCATCTTTGGGGTGCCTGGGTAGCTCAGATGGTCATCCAACTCTTGATCTTGGCTCAGGTCATGATCTCACAGTTTCTGAGACTGAACTCCACGTGGAGCTCTGCACTGACAGCATGGAACCTGCTTGGGATTCTTACTCTCCCTCTCTCTCTGCCCCTCCCCACCCCCCCCAACCCCCCCACATGCACATGGGCTCTATCAAAGTAAATAAACATTAAAAAAAAAAAAAGCCATCTTCAAATTATTACACCAAACTTCTGACTCATGCTACCCAGAGTAATCACTATCTTTTGTTATTCAAATTAAACATAAATTTAGAACTTCAATGGAACCTACGGACAAGATAGCCAATTCAATTTAGATTACTCATTCAATTCATTCAACAATTATTTAGGGCTCACACAGGCACTGCCACCTAAGGAAACTGCAATCTACAGAACAGATGATGTCCAGGACTGACAATGTACAATTCCCTGTACTGGGCCCTGAGGATACAATGATGAATAAAACACAATTCCTTTCCTAAATATGTTCAGAATCTAGTGGAAGAGACAAACGGCTATGCATCTGAACGTAAGTCAGACTCAGACATGCACTAGAAGGAGTATGTAAACAAACCAGGAGCAGCAATGACACTACAGTTAATTCTAACTGAAGGGAAGAAGTCATCTGAGGACAATGCGTGCAGAAGGAAATGTGCCAAGGGGCCCCTAGGTGGTTCAGTCAGTTAAGTGTCTGACTTCAGCTCAGGTCACGACCTCATGGCCTGTGAGTTCGAGCCCCACATCGGGCTCTGTGCTGACAGCTCGGAGCCTGGAGCCCGCTTCAGATTCTGTGTCTCTCTACCCTTCCCCTGCTCATGCTTCTGTCTCTGTCTCTCTCTCAAAAGTAAAAAAACATTAAAAAATTTTAAAAAAAAAAGTGCCAACATGGTAGCATTTAGGTTACCCTATTAAGAATAAATGAGACTTTAAGGAAGAGCATTCTAGAAACAAGAGAAGAAAGAAATTATACAGAAAAAAGCCCAACACGCATGCTTTCAAGAAGTATATAATCTACCTAAAGAAACTTGATTAAGTTCTTAATTATACAAAAGAACCCAGATCACTTAGGCTACAGTAGTGAGGGGGAGAATACACTACTCCCGAAAGTGTCACTTTGGCACATGGACTGGAGCTAAAGGCAATTAAGACTTAGTAGACTCAGGAATAGCTTTTTTTAAACTTCCCCTAACTACCTCAAAGAACTGACTGGGGGCCTATACCAGGAAGAGAGCTATTATCAGAGAGAAATTTTTATATCAGAAAGACTTCTCTCTCTCTTTTTTTTTTAATTTTAGAGAGAGAGAGCCTGAGCGGTGGGGAGGGGCCGAGGGACAGAGAGAGAATCTTAAGCAGGCTCCATGCTCAGTGCAGAGCCTGACGTGCGGGGCTGGACGTCACTGTGAGATCATGACCTGGGCCAAAATCCAGAGTCAGATGCTCAACAGACTGGGCCACCCAGGCACCCACACACAAGACTTCTCTACATGGCATGACCAACATTTGCTCTTCCCATCTTCCCATGAATCATCTCCCTCCCTTGAAACCCCAGACCTCTACCTCCTTTCTCTTTAGCTCAGGATGGCATATAAGGCTCGATTACCTGACTGCTGGGGAGTCTCATATTTTTATGAGACTCCTATACATACAAAATTTGGTTTTCTCCTGTTAATGTGTCTTAGGTCAACTTAATTATTAGCCCGGCCAAAGAATCTAAAAGGAAAGAAGGGAAAAGTTTTCCATCTTAGAGTAGAGGAGCTTCAATAAAAATGTGGGACTTAAGCTAGGTCTTCAAAAATGAACACGATTTGAATAAAGGAAGAAAATCATCACAATCAACAGCATAGAGAAAAACAAAAGGAACACAGAAAACATTTCAGGCAGGAGGTGGAGTGGTTGTTTAAATGGTACAGTTTCACTCTTGCAAGAGGAAGAGTTCTGGAGATTGGTTACACAGCAACGTCAATGTGCCTAATGCTGTTAAAGTCTACACTTAAAGACACTGAAGATGGTAAATTTTGTTAGGTGTATTCTACCACAAATAAAAAAAATTTTTTAATATTTTTAAAAGCTGGTGACTCCAGGCAACACTGAAAAAGGACACACTTTGCTTCTATGGTCTTCCTGCCACAAAGTGAATCCAGTCATGAGTCAATATCAGACGAATCCAACTGAGGAACATTCTACAAAGTTACTAGCCTATACTTCTCAAAAATTTCTGGGTCATGAAAGACAAAGGCTGACTGAGGAAATGTACCAGATTACAAGAAACTAAGGAGACAGGACAACTAAATGCAAAATGTAACCTTGGGTAGGACCTGGACTCTGCCACCCTGCCCCCAGATTGCTGTAACAGACATTACTGAGACAATCAGCAACATCTTAAAGTTATCTGACAGTATCGAATCGGTATTAATTTCCTGGTTTTGATAAGTGCACTGTGGTTATATATGCAATGACTCTCAAATGGTTCAGAAAAAGTGTGTGTGCGTGTGTGTGTGTGTAAACAGACAGAATAAAGCAAATGGGGTAAGATGTAGGAAAATCTGGGTGAAAGGTAAGGAATTCTTTGTATTATGCTTGCAATATTTCTGAGACTGATACTGTTAGAAGTTAAAAAAAAAAAAAAAAAAAAAAAAAAAAAAGGCTCCAAGGAATTAAGGAGTAGAAATAAGGCAAATTTGATGGCACAGACACACAAAGTAGGGCACTTAAAGTTAGGAAAAATTTAGATTTCAATAGTAAATACTTTGTTAAATACAAACTAAGGGAAAAAGTAAATAAAATACTAGCGTGGGGCTGCGGGAGGGGAGTGTTAAACTTAAGGGATGCAGGAAGGGAACTGAGAAAATAGAAGGGAAGCAAAAGACAAAGTAGAAGAAAGAAGCTTATGCCCAGGAAAAGAAGTATTTTAGTACTAAAAGAAAAAACAGAAGCTTTTCTGGCAGGAAACAGACATCCTTTGGCTATAAGTTTCCCTGACCTCAGGGAAAGAGGAAGTCATCTTAAAAGGAGATATTACTGGGGCACCTGGGTGGCTCAGTCGGTTAAGTGTCCGACTTCGGCTCAGGTCATGATCTTGCGGTCCGTGAGTTCGAGCCCCGTGTCAGGCTCTGTGCAGACAGCTCAGAGCCTGGAGCCTGTTTCAGATTCTGTGTGTGTGTCTCTCTCTCTGCCCCTCCCCTGCTCATGCTCTGTCTCTCTCTCTGTCTCAGAAATAAATAAACGTTAAAAAAAAATTAAAAAAAAAAAAAGGAGATATTACTAGACATTCTTTCATTCATTAACAAATTTATTTATTACTTTTTTTAAATTTATGTTTATTTCTGAGAGAGAGACGGAGAGAGCATGAGTGGGGGAGGGAAAGAGACAGAGGGAGACACAGAATCTGAAGCAGGCTCCGGGGTCTGAGCTGTCAGCAGAGCCTGACGTGGGGCTTGAACTCACAAACCGTGAGATCATGACCTGAGCCGAAGTCGGATGCTTAACCAACTGAGGTGCCCCTCATTAACAAATTTATTAAAAGCTACCTACTGCTTGCTAGATCCTTTCTAGACTAAGATACAGCATGAATAAGCAGAAAAGATTTTTCCCTCTCATGGAGTTTACCTTCTAGTGGAGGAAGGTCAATAGTCAACAAGTAAACAATTCAATATATTATTTCAGATGGTGTGATGAAAAAAATAAACAGAATAATTGATAAGAGTGTTTGGAGATATCCGGGAAGACCTCTCCCAAAGGTAAAATGTGCTCCAAGCAGAGAGACCTGACGTGCAAAGGTCCCAGAGCAGAAATGCCAATGTGGATGGAGCACACTGAACAAGGCAGACAGTTGTAGAAGTCTCCTGGCAGAGTCCAGACCAACTTGAGCCTTGTAATTTGAATTTTATTTTAGATTCACTAGAAGGCCACTTGGAAGATTTTAAGCAGCAGAGTGGTACGATCTGATTTATGATTTTCAAAGTTCATTTTGGCTGCTATGCTGAACAGATGTAGGGAAAAAGAATGCAAACAGAAAGACCCACAGGGAGCTACTACAGCAAAATATGATAGAAGTCTGGGGCTAAATATATAGGCAAAAAAACCAACAGTTTCCATATACATTCGGGAGGAAGAACCAAAAGACTTGCAGATAAACTGAACACTGAGGAAAAGTCAAGGTTAGAGATACTAATTTGTAAATCATAAGCATTTATGTTTACTCCCCAGCTCTCTTCCGAAATGTCCAGCAGGACATCTCAACTGTCTACTGGAATATTGACCTGAATGTCTTATTGGAATCTCCCAACTCAAATGATCTAAATCAGACTTCATTACTTTCCCACATAAAGAAGTACCTCATCCTTATTTAGAACCTATTTCTATTACTGGTACCACCATTTGCCCAAACTTAACATACTCCTGTCCCTTCCCCTTCCCACAACCCACCCCCAAAGTATTCATATCCAATCTTTGAAATACCTCTGGCATTCACTTCCTTTTTTTCCATCCCATGCCACTACTTTAAAAAAGCCTCAAACCGGTCTTCAATTCATGCTATACCCTGTTGCCCAAAGATTTTCCAATGGATTGGGCACAAACTCCTCAATCTGGCATTTGAAGCCTTCTGTGATGCAGCTCAACTCATGTCTTAGTCTTTCAGCATATTTTCTAATAAATGGCCTACAAAAGAGCAAAACTGACTTGTTGTGCCCTTAACATACCTCTCATATTGTCTCACCTCTGTGCCCTTCTTCCTGGGACATGTACATTCTCTATGCTCTTCACCCATCAAAAGCCTACCCATCCTTCAAATCCCAAGTTAAATGCCATCTCGTTCCTTAAACTGATCTTGCTATCCTCTATGTGATCTTTTCTATGTCTAAACTCCCAGGAAAGGCTGCTGATAATTTTCTTACGGTTCCTGCCACATTAAGACCTTGCACCTGAGCATTATGGACATTTGTCTAAATCTTACATCCTGTTACGCTTTATGTTCTTAGAAAGCAGAAACTATGACACTCATCTTTCCATTTCAAATAGAAACTGCCACAGGATCCAGCACTCTGTAAACACCCCATAAATATTTGTAAACTTTTACAAACCTCTGACAAAAGTAGCTCCTACTTGATTTAAGGTGACAAGGCACTCTAATTCTGCTTTAGGCTTTTCGTATATTGACATTTAAGCAGGCAATGTAGGCACATGAGCCTGTAAAACCAACCTCCAACTTTAAGAAGCAACGAGCCAATTGACTAAAAGAACATAGCAGAAACTGAAAAATGTAAAGCCAACTCACTTCATTTTCCTGGGCAAGTCTTAAAATCTCATCAAATGTTACAAATGTGTCATTTCCTCTGACTGCATCTTTCTCCATAAATCCCAGATGAATATCTGTTGCAACTAAGATTTTAAATGTATTTTCATCGTCACTGTATTAAAAGAAACATTTCAATACAATAAGAGTATGCTCAAACCAATTAAAACCTAAATTTGTGAGATAAATAAGAACAGTTATGTAGTAAAATCGCTTTTCTAGCCTCAAAATAGGTCTGAAAATGTAAAGCGTCCAATAGATCTTTAACATTACATAGTTTGCCTACCACTAATTCAAAACAGAACATATGAATTTTAAAAAGGTTCTGTGACTCCTTCAAAAAAGTATAACCTTGTTACAACCAGTTTTATATACTCCTTTTTACCTTGGACCTGGGAGCCTGGTTGTTTTCGAATTCTATTCCAGAGCAAAAAACCCAAGAGGATTTGACCCCATATCTAAACCCGCTGTTTATCTATTTTGTACTCATCCAGGAAAATCATACTTGACCAGTTCATTTAAAAAGCCCTTCTTTTATCCTCATAAGCTAATAAGCTTACACTGCAGTCCCAGAAGACACTTGCTTGATTCTACTCTCTATACAAAGTTAGTGTTTCATTAACAAATTTGGCCAAGTAACAAAACAGAATTATTTACAAGTCCATTTGAATTTGGTGGTATTCAAAGGTACTTTCACGTGAAGCAGCAACGTAGTAGTTATTACGGCTTTCCTAAATTTAATGTAACTTTTAACTCTTTTTAAAAAAGTACTTAGGGATTTATGATCTCATCTCAACTTCCACATGTAAAGAGGCAGGTATTTACTGTCTCTGAAAGATGAGAACACAAAACAGAGAAATTAAATGATTTATTGCACAACTAAGTGGAAGAAACAGGATTTAACCACTCAAGGCTATTTTCATTAAACCACAAGGAACTTAAAAAAACTTTCACATATATCTCCAAAATTGAAATCTTTATATATGAGATTTTCCAGAAAAGGTTTCTCTTCAGAAACTTCAAAGATGATATATACGCACACAGTTTTAATTGCCACACACACAGGCTGATCAGAATATTTTCAAGATCACATTACCCTAGCAATTTATGTTACAAAATACATAGCGTTTTATGAAGTATTTTCAAATGAATTCTCTCATTTAAACATTTAAATTAATCTGAGAAAGGCAATTTTGTTCCAATTATATATGTAAGATAAGGAAATTGAGGCAAGGTTCAGAGAACTGCTAATTTGCCCAAGGTCACACAGTATTAACCAAGGAACTGAAATTAGACACCAAATCTAATGCTTTTCCCACATAACTTCTGATTCTTTTATTGATTTTCATTTTACTCAGATTCATTTCCAATTGATTCAATGCTAGAGCAATTTACTGTTTAAATAGGCTTGCACTGACTAGTTAAGACTTCCTCACAAAAGTTCAAAAATATTTATAGCTTCACTATTTTAAGACAAAACCTAAGAAAATAAACTTATATACTAAAGTAATACACCAAATTACTGCAAGGCTTCAACCTATAGGTGAATATTATCTTTAAGTTAGTAAACATACAATAGTAATTTTTTTTTAACATTCTAAATGTTTTTTGATCACTAACATTTCTGTTCATAGGTAAGCTCTTTATTTACTGCCAATTTATTAAATAAGTTTTCTTTTACGGCGATCTTAGTTGATGGGCTTTAGAAATCCAAAGCAACAAAAAAGATTCCAGAAGACAAGTGCTTACAGGGCATCTGCAGGACTCATTTCTACCGTCAGTCTAGGTCCTCTGGAACCAGTTTTTTCTCCAAGTACTCCTGGGTCGTGTGCTCAAATATGTCAGAGAACTCACTCGATTTCAAATCCCAATACTAAAAGCAAAATTACATTATTATAAAACGCACATTCTTTTAAAAACAGACTACCAATTTTTGGAATCTCATTTCCATCTAAGGACCTACTACATTTTTACTTAAGAACCAACAATAGAAAATGGCACATCCCCAGTGCCATTCTAATTGCACCATTATGATTAAACTATAGGAAACTAATGTCCATCAAATGAATGGGCAAAAAGGGTCACATACAGCAGTTTTGGTTTAGCACACAAACAATTCTGGGTGTGCAGAAATGTTTAAACTCCATGTGCAGCCTACCCTGGAGCATGGAGGTGACCCCATACTTTCTGCTGAAACACAAGGCTGTTTAAAGAAAAGGTCTAATTTATGAAAAGAGAAGGGCCCACCTTTAAAACGACTGTAAATAAAAAGAAACACGTGCTCCGCAGAAAAACGCCCGGCGCCTGCAAAGCAAGTGGAAACGGCCAAAATATTCGGGCAAGAGTGTATATACCACCGTGAAACCACCCCTCCCACGTCCGGCCTCCTGGTTCGGTGGAGATCCCAAGCCTCAACACACACACACCACCGGACTCTGAAACCAGAACCAGAACCTTCCAGGACTTAGCCGACCCGTCCCATTCTTTTCCAGAGCCAATCCACTCAGGGCTTCCTCCCCAGATCCCACAGAAATAGGCAAGTACGTTTCCCAAATTACCCCACACCCTCACTCTCCCAAAGCCTCAACGGGCCCCCCAGGGTGTCTTTTACCCGGGAAGAAGGAGCGAGCTTCCCGAGGAGAAAGGCAACAGCAACTCACGAGCGTCGGTCTCAGAACCCGCGGGGCCGCTTACCTGAATTAGGCGGGAGAGAAAAAAGCAGCTCTTTCTCTCGCGATACCTCACTGATGACGTAGCACTCAGGTCTTCTCCGGCTCTCATTGGCTACCAAATGCCGTGAGGAGCCGGGAAAGTAGCGGCGAGGCCCCGCCCTCATGCGAGAGCCAATCCAGAGAAGCTGAGGGACGACCCCGGAAGCGAGGTTCGCGGCGGCGATTTTCCCTTCTTTAAGGTGGGTAGCTCTTGCTTGTCCCGGCCCGCGCTCCTTGGTCCCCTCGCGCCACCTAAAAACTAGTGGGCCCTTAGGGGCGGGTCACCTGTCGACCCCTGCTGAGCCCTGCTGAACGGGCTGCGTCGTGGGTCCTGGGTAGGGCTGGAGCGGCTTCTCCACTCTTGGCTATTTGGAAGGCCGCAGGCGCAACTCCGGGCCTGTGAAATGACCAATCGGTGCCAGAGGGCTTCTCCCTCACTCCCACTCCCCAGAGTTAGAGCATTCGGACCCTTGTATTTATTCCCCGCATCCTTTATTTTCGCCTCTGGACCCTGGGTTCAGCACATCTGTACTACTTTGTGCTCGTAGCAGTAAAATATAGTGTGTGTGTATGTATATATATATATACATATATATATATGTATATATATATATATGTATAAAGTGAAACTTTTGAATTAGAATTAGAAAATTAGAATTAGAATTTGAATTAGAAAATTAGACCTTTCAGTGCCATTAAAGGGTCCTTAGTCTAGGGCAGGTTGTTTTAATCTACCCGAAACTCCGCGCCTTCACCTGTAAAATGGGGTCACTGAGTTTTTTGTAAGGAGTTGACATGGTTTAGATCTCTGTCGAAATGTGTTCTTTTAAGAAACATGGGGTATGTTTCTTCCTGGTGGAATGTCGTCAAGTAAGAATCTTAATCGATTTTTTGACTCTAGGTTTGACTCTTAATCTACCTAAAATTTAAAAATAAATTTTACACATAACTTATTCTGTCTGAAGCAGTAAATTCAGAATTTACTTTAAAAAGGGGAGAGGGAGTTTTTATAGAAAGGAAAGGGGAGGATAAAATATGTGCTTTATTGTTTCTATATTTGCTATAATTAAATGAACTGTATATTATTTCTCGGTATCTGTTAAGTGTTTAATGAATTGATGTATGATCATTTTTTGTGTTGCAAGGTTCAGAGAATAGTTTGAGAGGAAAGAAAAAGATGAGAACTCTGATGGGAGTTCCTAAATACAAAGTTCATAAATACAGAACAAACTGGTGGTTACCAGAGGGGAGAGGGGAAGGGAGATAGACAAAATAGGTGAAAGGTTTGGGAGGTACAAACTACCAGTTATAGGAAAAATAAGTCAGAAATGAAAAGTACAGCATAGAGAATATAGTCAAGGAATATAGTGAGGAGTATAATCAATAAGTGAATATAGTCAGTAATAAAGGATACTGTGGTGCGCATTGAATAATGTATAGAGTTGTCGAATCACTGTGTCGTATACCTGAAGCTAATATAGCATTGTGTATCAACAATAGGTCAATAATAAAAAGTGAAAATTCCAAGAGAACTTGTAAAACACAAAGCAGTTCTGATGAGGCCTCTCAATAGACTGAAAAGCTGGGCAGGACTTGGAAATCCTTTAGTACAGTCATTACATTTTACAATGAAGTAACAGGACAAGAGAAGTTATTAGTTATGAGTGATAGATTGAAACTTGAATTTAGTACTCTTGGCTCTAGTAATAAAATCTAATGCCACATTAGGATTGAATACTATTTAACTGGTGAAATTAGAAAGAAATTAGTATCTTAAGGGTATGACTAACTCGGGAACTTCTCTCAATCCCTTCTGCATTCCACACAAAATCAAGTGATAGGGCTTTAATTAAATTTAATTCTACAAATATTTCTTAATGCCCTCTGTATAAGTAGGGCATAGAGATAAGTTAAATACAGACCCTATCCTTAAGCTTATTAACTTCTGAGGGACTAAAACAAGAACAGATTAATGCTGAAACAAAGCAATATGTAGCACAGAAAAAGCTACCAGAGAGAGATCTCATTTTGAGGTTCAGGAAAGACTTAATGAAAGAGATAACATCTGAGAAGAGCCTTGATAGACTGATTTCAGCAAATATAATTGGGAGGCAGAGACATGGTATTTTTAAGATATTTATTAGTTACTCACATTTTTAAAAATTGGCTAAGATTTAATAAGCTGTGTAACTCTTTAAGCTGATACTAGTTTATAAGTTAATATGGCAGCCTAGCTGAATAAATGTTACTTCCTTCAAGAAGCCTTCTCTAATCCTGTAGGAATGGGTTAATTATAACCCTCTTGTATACTCATTGTATTCGGACAAGGTCCTGTTATAGCACAGATCGTGCTGTTCTTACTGGTCATCCCCACTAGACAGTAAGCTTCATGAGGTTAAGACATGGGTCTTGTTCATTGTTGAATCCCAATATCCAGAGACTGGCACATACCAGGCATTCTATTCATATTTGTTGAATGGAGTGAGTGACAGCCAAAATTCAGTTCAAAACAAGAAGCCAACTGAGAACTATAGTTGTCTATCAATGAATGGGACTCCTTTTTAAAGCAGTGAATTTTCCCAAGCCTGAAATTACCAAAGTAGAAACAGGATAATTATTATAGACGTTAGGATAAAGATACCTGCATTGATGAGAGATTTGAACAGATGCCCTTGAGGCTATTCCATCTCTAAGAATGCCTAAGTCTTTGAAGTAGTTTATTAGAAATTAAAAGTTTTTGTTTCTGCTTTGCATCATTTGTCTAGTCTATAAAAATCATGAACGTGCCTTTCTTTTATAATTTAGAAGCTTTAAGCATTTATCACTCAGTATAGTACAATAGTATCTAAACCAATAGATTCAGAAAAATATAACCATGGACTTAAAAAATAAGTTTTAGACCACTGAAGATACAGATAACTGAAATCTCATTTTCAGCACAGCATTTAGAGAATGTAAAGTACCAATAAATCCAAAAAGTTCAGACAGGGTTTATTGGTATGTGTTTGCAAAACTTATCTATGCTATTGATAAACACTCAGTTACTGTTTTTCTAATAATTTTTATGTTTGTGTTTCCAGATCTTGATGGATAAAATAAAGCAGACATAATTCATCACTAGAAAGATTAATTATACGCTGGCATTTGAAATGCTTTGTATTTAGAACAGTAAAAATGGAAAAAGGGAAAGTAAATGATGATGGAAAACCAGATACAGAAAATTCCTTGGACTTTTCTGAACACTTTAACCAACTTGAATTGTTGGAAACGCACGGACACCTTATTCCCACTGGTACCCAAAGTCTCTGGGTAGGGAATTCTGACGAAGATGAGGAGCAAGATGAAAAAACTGAAGAGTGGTATCAATTGCAAGAAAAAAAAATGGAAAAAGATCCAAGCAAATTGCTTCTTTGGGCTGCTGAAAGAAATCGGGTAAAAAAACCAAAAAACCAAAACAAAAAACAGTTAAAGAGGAAATCATAACATAGTAGGAAAAGTATTGGATTTGGAGCCAGAAGACCTATCCCTGAACCTCTGTTTGGTTTGTAACTTTGGGCAAATCCCACCATTTCTGAACCTCTATTTTCTTACCTGTAAAAGTGGCCATCATAATACCTGTATCTTTTATATAGGATTTTGAGGAGCATATGAGGAAATGTACATGAAAGTACATAGTAAGCCAGAAAGCATCCTATTCAGTATTATTTGGAAGTTTAAGGGGTAATTATAAAGATGGCAAGAAGTCACCTATATTTTTAAATCATTTCTATTAAGTCATTAAGATCATCCTAGAGACAACTATGGTTTAGAAAAGGGAGGATGGGAATTAACATGTTTTGAATACTAACTATACCATGTGCTTTTACTACATTATTTGATTTAATCCTCCTGTATCCCTGCAAGATAATAATATTCCCTTTTACAGTTGAAGAAAATGAGTTTCAGGAATACTCATTTGCCCAGTATTATCCAATCTATTCTTCCCACTCACCCACTTCTACCACATTTCACTAAGTTCCTCCATGTCTGTTAGTAAACTAACCAAAAAGGTCTTGTATTTTTGGATAACTTTTTAACCCAAGAGCACACTGCATCCCGCCAGAGATCCAAAGACCAAGCTGAAAATCGCTTCCTGAAAATACATTTCTAAGGTTGTTTTAGTTTGAGCTCTTTAATCTCTAGATTTCTTGTAGCATTGTCTTCTGATAAAGAAGTTTATTTTTTAAAGTTTACGCACTGTGTATATTGGTGTGGTAATCCTGTCGAAGAATCAATCAATTACTATGTTTTCTTAACTAATGAAATATAAAGGATTAAACCCAATAGCCTGTATTATTCATCTAGGACCAAAGCTTTTACGCAATGAGCCTTAATTGGACCAGGAGTAAATGTATGTTTTGATATTCAGAGAATCACATTCTTAGACGCAAGAGCCTGGCTAACACTAACTGTTCATTCTTAAAAATCTGTTGCCCCCGAAAGAAATGTTAAATCATTTTTATTTTAAAGTCATCTGCTGACAAGGAAGTTTATGTTGAACTTCATCAAATCTAACACCACGAGATAGCTTAATTTTCTCCATTGACTGTTCTGGGTTTTTTAAGATGTCTTTTCCTCCTCAGCTTACTACGGTGCGGAGACTACTTTCTGAAAAGTCCACTCACGTGAACACTAGAGATGAAGATGAGTATACCCCTCTTCATCGAGCAGCCTACAGTGGACACTTAGACGTTGTGCGTGAGCTGATCGCACAAGGGGCAGATGTCCACGCGGTGACTGTGGATGGCTGGACGCCCCTGCACAGTGCTTGTAAGTGGAATAATACCAGAGTAGCTTCTTTCTTACTCCAGCATGACGCAGATATTAACGCCCAAACAAAAGGCCTCTTGACCCCCTTACATCTTGCTGCCGGGAACAGAGACAGCAAAGATACCCTAGAACTCCTCCTGATGAACCGCTACATCAAACCAGGTCTGAAAAACAACTTGGAAGAGACCGCATTTGATATCGCCCGGAGGACAAGCGTCTATCACTACCTCTTTGAAATTGTGGAAGGCTGCACAAATTCTTCACCTCAGTCATAACGGTTCTAATAATTTTCCAAGTACCAGTGCCTCCTTTGTGTGAGATATGAAATATCCCCATGATACAGAATTGACATCAAAAAGTTTCACTGCAGACATTCAGTGGTACACATTTGAACGCCCTTCCGAGTGAAAATGCCTACCGTTGATGTCAAAGTGTGTTTGAAAGTTGTTTGGATGTATCTTTACTGATTTATGTGGAGTTTGTAATTTTTATCAGAAATAATTTTAACTTCTACTTAAAAACTTGTAAACGGGTTGTACAGAAAACTAATGATATTTTTGGTGCTGATCCAAGAGAAGTGTATTTTTAAATACCCCCCCCCCCCCCCGGATCTTTGTTGAGTATTTAGTATATTGACATGTATTTTTATAAGGTGAGCTAACTCAGAATTTAAAAATCTTAAATATACTGGTGCAGGTCAGCTGTCTTCTCGACATCACCATAGCCATTTGCTTTCATTTTAAATCATAAGAACTGACTTAGCAGTGACTTGAATCGTCAGAAGTTTAAAAAAAAAAACAAAACAAAACAAAGCAGGAGAAAAGCTTAGATCTTCGTCTTTTAGAGCATAGACCATTTTCAGGAAAGTAGTTAGCTAAGTGTTTAGTCCATGAATGTTATATATACTGCCTCCGCTACCACAGCTCACACAATCCTGTGGACAGTCCTACCTCACCCTGGTCAACCTACACGATCCTTATTCCTTCCACTGGTGAGTCAGCATGACCTTTCAGACATGCACACAACTCTACCTTGGTCCAAGAGATCATAATATATCTGCTCTCCAACTGGTTTTACCTGCCTAATCCTGCTGTTTGCGGCACTGCTCAGATGGTCTCTCCAGTTCACAGGAAGTATTGATTTTCCAAGGCCCTCCTTTTATACAAGCCCTACAAAGGCAAAGAGACAAGGGACGAAGAATTCTAAGAGTGAAAGGATGATGATTATATTGGGGCTAGAACCACAAAGTGGCTAAGGCTTTAAAAAGCCACAGCATGGATAGCGACAAAAGCATAAATATAAATATTCAGAAAAAAAATAAAAATTTTGAGCAACAAAAATGGCACCATTTCTTTTCTTTTCTTTTAACCAGTGTATCTCTTCCTTGGCTTGGGTCCATAAAATATTTATTCACCCAGCATACATTTATTTAATAACTCTTCTCTCAGTCTTTCCAGCTGGAGCTTCTCGTTGGCTACCTAGCCCCTCTGTGACTGTTCCCAAAGGGTTTTCTCTTCACTTAACACCAGAACTGGCACGCTATGGGAAGGAAACTAAACCAATGGGGCCACAGTTATATATTCACTGAGGTTTCACAGTGCTCACAGTGAAATTTGTTGGCTTTGCTTTTATAAATCTTAAATATGCTTCTCCAGGGAGCTTTCTGACCCACAATCTGCCACAGTGATGGGATTTAGAGTCTTTACGCTATTGCGTTATTTCTATTCGTTGGCCTCTATTATAACAAAAATCAAAACACCTCCATTTCTTGAAAAACCCCCGTTTTCAAAGGTTCCTTTCAGACATGAGAGGTCTCCAACAAAAGAAAAAACACAAGGAATAAGAAAAGAAAAGAAAAAACAGATTTGAGCGAAGACTGAAAGGAAATGAGATTCTGAGAGAAAATGTGTTACCAGAGTGTATCCAAGGGCTAAGAAGTTTAGAGTGACTTTTTTTTTCATTCTGTGTACAGCTTCTTGATGCCTGTCAAATGAGTCAATCTTTAAATTCAAACCTAGTTTTCCCCCCGTTTCAGGATGGGTCTTGTTCATGTTGAGCAAATGGAATAAAAACACAAAAACACCCATATTTGGTTCAGAATCAATTATCCAATCAGCACTCGGGTACATCTAATACTTGCCATTATTAATTTAATGACATGGTGCCGTCTGCCAGTGGATCTCAGAGTAGCAGGATTTGTAGGATAGAAAATCTGCTTAATTAAATAAATAGAAAATCTACACGCAAACTCCCACCTAATTTGCTTTTTTCCCCCTTCTTTTTCTACCATATGTTCAGCCTTTCATTTCTACTAGACGTACAGTGTTTAAAAATGAGGAAGACATCATTGGAGAGTTAATGTGAGTTGATAAGGAGCACTGTCTCCTGAGCGGTCACTGGAGTTCTGTTTTTAGACACAGCTGCCTTAAACGGAGACAGTTCTTAGGAATCAACAAAACATAAAGAAACCAAGAAAATGAACCTGTCCTCCTTTAAAAAAGCAGGTGCCTATAAGGTTTTCTCAAATCTCAATTTAGTAACTCATGAAGATAAATGTATCCTGATTGAAGGGACCAACTCTAAGACCAAGATATTGTATTGAGACCCGATACAAAAATCAGATCCTTCAGGGCACATACCAAATAAAAGCACTAGGGTTCAGATTTGCTTTCATGTGCTTTGGCATATTTTTAATTTGAAAATAGGCAAAGCTTATAAAACAAATCAAAAGGGAGAAAAGGTGGGGCGCCTGTGTGGCTCAGTCAGTTAAGCGTCTGACTTCGGCTCAGGTCATGATCTCATGGTCCATGAGTTCGAGCCCCGCGTCGGGCTCTGTGCTGACAACTCAGAGCCTGGAGCCTGCTTCAGATTCTGTGTCTCCCTCTCTCTCTGACCCTCCCCCATTCATGCTCTGTCTCTCTGTCTCAAAAATAAATAAAAACAAAAAACAAAAACAAAAGGGAGAAAAGGTATTAGGGTCTTCATCCATTCTTTTGATTTTATTCTGCACCCTTGGACAATGAGGGGGCTTGGGGGTCCATCTACAAAGGTAACTATATGTCAGTGTTCCTCACACTATTGACATTGGGCCCAAATAATTCTTTGTTGGGGGGGGGGCGGGTATCCTGTGAATTGTAGGATGTTAGGCAGTATTCTTGGCATTGACTTAGTAGATTTCAGTGGTACCTCCCTCTCCCTCCTCCCAGTTGTGACAACTGGAAATGTGTCCAGACATTGCCAAATGTTCCTTGCTGTATGTCATCAAAAATCTCTAAGGCAGAAGATTTCATAATTTGGCTCACCTCAAAATTGTTTTATTAGCACACAATTGAATTTTACTTTGGTGTACATGTTTTCTTTATACTGTAAACATTCATCAGTATACGTTCAGAAATTAGATACTCATTGATTCTATTTTAAATTTTTAGTATTTTATCAATGAGATTATTTGAACACATTCAAATATTGGGATAAAACGTACAGTAAGATACAGAACACACTCTTCAATACTGAGTATCATTTGTAAGAATGGCTCACATCCAACTCCCAGCTTTGGCTTCTAAGAAACACTCCATAGTTCAGATGAGTCTATTTTAAGGAAATTCTAACTTCTGGGTATTAATGAATATAATAATCAAATCCAGATTTTTGATAGGTTGCACCATTAACAACTGTAAATTTTTTATTGCATTGCCGAACAAAATGCTATTGGTTGATACACAGGCTTTTCACTTCTAGAAGGGATAAGAGAAGTCAACACTCTGTCAGAATATGAGGAGGGAGCTACCAGCTTCCAAGTGTAAACACCTGGAGAAATAGCAGATAATCTCTTAATGTCATTACAGATCTAAAATTTTTGTTTAGGGCACCTGCGTGGCTCAGTCAGTTCAACGTCCGACTTCGGATCAGGTCATGATCTCAGTGTTCATGGGTTTGAGTCTCGCATCAGACTCTGGGCTGACAGCTCATAGCCTACAGCCTGTTTTGGATTCTGTGTCTCCCTCTCTCTCTGCCCCTCATCTGCTCATGCTCTGTCTCTCTCTCTCTCTCAAAAATAAACATTGAAAAAAATTTTTTAAATAAAATAAAAATTGTGTTTGTTACTTAAATTTAAAATAATATGGTATAGTTTTTGGCAATTCCTGTCATCTTAAAAATTAATTCCAAGATGAAATATATCAAAATCAATGTAAAAGAAACCCCACATCTGATCATCATCCTTCCCCAACAAGTGAAATGGTCTCATCTGGTCTTGTTTATAAAAGTTCTTACATGTCCAAGATGTGATACACTAGACCATTGTGATAATATTAATAGCTAATATGCTGTATGTAGATGCTCATTAACTTTATGTCATAAGTTCCATGATAACCTTTTGAGATAGATGCCATTGTACAAGAGAAGAAATTGGGTTTATGGAGGTTAAGTAAATCATCCATTGTCATGAACTACATTTTCACAAAGCTCACATTCAAATACAGTTTTTATGTGGTCCTTGAACGTTCATATCCATGTACCACCAATTTGTCTATCAAATAATCATTACAAAAATTCCATTTTATTTAAAATTATTTTACGAGCTTATTTATGGTAGCGTTTGGGGACACAAAAATTGCCCTTATTAGAAGCAAATGGCATTTTATGTCATAGAACATAAATAAACAAAAGTTCCTAAATCATAAGAGCCAAAGCAATTTTTTTTATTTTATTTTTTTAACGTTTATTTATTTTTGAGACAGAGAGAGACAGAGCATGAACAGGGGAGGGGCAGAGAGACAGGGAGACACAGAATCTGAAACAGGCTCCAGGCTCTGAGCTGTCAGCACAGAGCCCGACGCGGGCTCGAACTCACGGACCCTGAGATCATGACCTGAGCCGAAGTCGGACGCTTAACCGACTGAGCCACCCAGGCGCCCCCAAAGCAATTTTTTAAAAGAACAACAGATTAATACAATCTATGAAATGGCAACATCAAGACTGTGATATTGAATAGACATGTAAATCAATAGAACAAACGAGAATCTAGAAACAGATCCAGATATAAATGGTCAATTGATTTTTTACAAAGGTGTCAAGGATTCCAGTGGAAAATTCTCTTAAAGAAATAGTGCTGGAATGCCTAGGTGGCTCAGTTGGTTAAACATCCAACTTTGGTTCAGGTCATGATCTCACGGTTCGTGGGCTCGAGCCCTGCATTGGGCTCTGTGCAGACAGCTCAGAGCCTGGAGCCTGCTTCAAATTCTGTGTCTCCCTCTCTCTCTGCCCCTCCCCTGCTCACGCTCTGTCTCTGTCTTCGTTTCTCTCTCTCAAAAATAAACATTAGAAAAAAATGAAAGAAAGAAAGAAAGAAAGAAAGAAAGAAAGAAAGAAAGAAAGTGCTTTGTGGAGCACCTGGTAGCTCAGTTGGAAAAGCACGAGACTCTTGATCTCCAGGTTGTGAGTTCGAGCCCCATGTTGTGTGTAGAGATTACTTAAAGTTTAAAAAAAAAAAAGAAGAAGAAGAAAGAGAAAAAGGAAAAGAAAAGAAATAGTGCTGTGTTCCAATTGAATATCCATTTGGGGAAAAAATTAACACATTTAAGGACAGCAGAACAGCGGTTGCCTGGCAACAGAGACAGAAGTTGGACTGCAAAAGCGCAGGAAGAATCTATGTATTCTTCCTGCAGGAGATAGGAATATTCTATGTCTTAGTTGTGGTGGTAGTCTTGCAGATGTATACAACTGCCCACGTTGTATTAAGTCGTATTCTTTAAATGGAGTGTAGGTTTTCATAGGTAGGAGTTATACTTCAATAATGTTGATTTTTAAAAGTAGGTATCTGGAGATGCCTATTATTTTCCATAGCAAGCAGGGACCTATTAGGACCTCTTCACTGAATTCTAGGGGTACATCTTTCTGGGGGCTGCAGAGTCCTGTGAGTTATTAAAAAAAAAAAAAGATTTCACCAATTCACTGGAATTTTAAAATCCCGAGCAAAAAGCCCTTTATAACAGGAAGGAAAGTTTCCTTCATTAAATGGTAGAGTGGGAAACAAAATAATTCCCTCAAATTATTAGTCCATTTAATAGCATTCAACAAATTTGAAAAAAAAAAAAAATGTCTTAGTACCAAAGAAGGACTTTGTTGGCTTTTTACATAATTTAGATCAGGACTGTTAGAATCTAGAAGAGGAAACCAAAATGGTTTTAGCATCTACTTGTCTAGATAAAAAGCAATAGTATTAAACCTCCATTGCTTTATTCAATTGCCCTGTTTACTAAGGAGAAAACTGCGATGACTTCTGGACATGTTTAATCTGTAAAATGAAACACAGAATGTGGAACTTAATCCATCTAGTTTTTACTAAAATACCATCAAGTAATCAAAGCAATGTATTAACTCTGGTAATATATTTTTATTTCCTTGCTGAAGATTTTATGTGTTTACATTAAATATAGTTTCTAATTTTTTTACAAGAAAAGTTTAGTCTTGGGTTTTGCCTCCATCTAGTGGACATACTTGTCTTTTACATTTAATTGCATTAAGCATAAGCCGTCCTGGTATTGTTCATTTTTAGTTTTTTGGAATAAAAAAAAGTAAAGAAAAATGGTAACCACAATTCACAGATCAAGTGGTATGAATTATACTTGTTTTCATCAATAATTTATTCCCAAGAAGATTTGAGGTGGTATGTAATTGAAAACACACAAATAATAATCAGAAATAGAAAATCAAAAGCCTTTTTGAAGGAAGGAGATAAACTAATTAATATGGCTACTGCAATTGACAATTATCCCCCAAGATTTTTGATATTGAAAAGAAAAAAGAAAAAAAACAATAATTGCGCATATCTTTATTATTTGATCAAAGTGATCAACATTGCTTTTTTTAGAGTAAAAATATTTCCAGCCTGATTTTTTCTAACTAAAATAAGCTTAATATTTGTACAATCTTTAGAGGTATAGAAAACAGAATAAGGTCCAGAAATCTTGGTGAATTCTACGAAGTGAACATACCCATGTAAGCACCACCCATATCAAGATATGGAACATAACCAGCACCCAAAAGCCTACTTTGTGCTCCCTTTCAGTGCTCCCTCAAAGGCAACCGCCACTCCATCACCATCATTTCATTTTGCCTGCATAAATGGAATCATTTATTGTGCATATCTTTGTGTTTGCTTCATGGACCCAACCTTAACATCTGTGAGATTCGTTCATATTTTTGCATGTAGCAGGGGTTTGTCTCTTTTCACTGCTGTAGAGTATTCTTTATATGCACACACATATAATGTATATATACATTTTATTGTTGACTTTTGAAGAGCCTTTGAATTGTTTCCAGTTTGGAGATTTTATGAATGGTGCTGGCATAAACATTCTAGTACATGGTTTGGGTGTACACATTACATGCTTTTGTATACTTGTGTACTAGTGTTAGGTCTGCTGGACATTAGGGCATACTGATATTCAGCTTTCGTAAAAATTGCCTAAATGGCTTTCCAAAGTGGTTGAACCAATTTACACTCTTAGCAACAAGGAATTAGAGTCCCAGTTGCTCTGTATCTTCCCAACCCTTGTTATTGTCACCTTGTTTCTTGTTGTTGTTTAAATAGCCATTCTAGTCCATGTGTATTACATTGACATTATAGTCAATGTAATACCTCATTGTACTTTTACTTTGCGTTACCCTGATGACTATTGATTTCAGGCAATGTTTTATATGCTGATTGGCCATTTGCATCTCCTTTTGTGAAGTGCTTGTTTATATTTCTCCATTTTCTTACTGGGTTGTGTGTCCTTTTCTTATTGATATGTAGGAGTTTTTTATTTATTTATTTATTTATTTATTTATTTATTTATTTTTGGGACAGAGAGAGACAGAGCATGAACGGGGGAGGGGCAGAGAGAGAGGGAGACACAGAATCGGAAATAGGCTCCAGGCTCCGAGCCATCAGCCCAGAGCCTGACGCGGGGCTCGAACTCACGGACCGCGAGATCGTGACCTGGCTGAAGTCGGACGCTTAACCGACTGCGCCACCCAGGCGCCCCAATGTAGGAGTTCTTTATATATGCTGGATACTAGTTATTTTTTTGTATATATAGATTGCAAAAATGTTCTCTCAGTTTGTGGCTTGACTTTTCACTCTCTTAATGGTGATTTTAAGTGAAGAGAATCATTTCATTTTAACAACTTCTAATATGTCAATTGTTTTTCTTTAGGTTACTTCTGTTTTGTTTCCTGTTTAAGAAATATGTGTCTACCCCAAAATAATGAACCAATTTTTCCTTGTTATCCTCTAGATGATTTAATATTTTACTTGTCGTGCTATAATCCACTTTGAGTTGATACTTGTGTTTGATGTGTGGTACGAGTCAAGGTTCATTTTTTTCCCATAGGAATATCCAATTTACCCAATACCACTTAAGATCCCACCTCCCTCAACACACACCCAAACACACACACACACACACACACACACACACACACACACCTGTCATATATCTGATGACCATATATGACTGGGTCCATTTCTAGACTCTATTTTGTTCTATTGATCTAGTTTTCCTTCAGCACCACAGTTTTAATACAGTAGCTTGATAGCAAGTTTTGCTGTCTGAGAGTGTAAATGTTCCAGCTTTGTTTTTATTCTTCACGGTTGTTTTGCCATTCTCGGCCCTTTGCACCTACTTTTCAATTTTAGAATCTCTTTGTGGATTTCTATCTTTAAAACAATTGAGATTTACATTGGAGTTACATTGTACATCAGTTTGAGGAGAATTAATGTGATTATAATGTGGTATTACAATTCTTTTTTTTTTTAATTTATTTTTTGTCAAGTTTTTTATTTTAATTCTGGTATAGTTAACATGTAGTGTTCTATTCGTTTCAAGTGTACAATATA
The DNA here is from genome assembly GCF_028018385.1 of Neofelis nebulosa. Lineage (NCBI taxonomy): Eukaryota > Metazoa > Chordata > Mammalia > Carnivora > Felidae > Neofelis > Neofelis nebulosa. The sequence continues at coordinate 39,192,004 of NC_080791.1, read as the reverse complement.
GTGAGCCAACAATTCTATACATTACTCAGTGCTTATCATAGTAAATGTACTCTTTAATCCGCATCGCCTATTTCATCCATTCCCCCCATATGATTCTTGAATATAATGATGTAATGTATTCCTTGGTTTATGTAGGCATTCATTAGATTTTCTCGAAAACGTTTTAGAGTATTCTGGTAGAGTTCTTTTGTTTTTGTCTTAGATTTATTCTTAGGTATTTGGTAGCTTTTGATGGTCTTGTAAGTGGCATTGTTTTTTACATCCCTTTTATTTATTTGTTGCTGTATATAAATATCATTTGTAAATTTATTTTTCTGTATTGACTGTGTGTCCGGTGACCTTAATAGAATTATTAATTCTAACAGTTTATCTGTACATTCATTTGAATTGTCTGTATGTAAACCATGTTGACAGATAATGGCAGTTTAATTTCTTCCTTTTTCTTTTATTCTCTTAATGCAGTAAATTATGTTGCTTAATTTTCAAATGTGAAACCAACCTTGCATTTGTGGAACAATCACAACTTTATTATGATGTGCTAAACTTTTTTGTTGTTTTTTTGTTAACATGGTGAATGTTATTTGCTTATATATATATATATATATATAGAGAGAGAGAGAGAGAGAGAGATGGGGAGAAGGGCAGAGAGAGAGGGAGAAAGAGAGAATATCAAGCAGGCTCTGCACTGTCAGCACAGAGTCTGACATGGGGCTTGAACTCACCAACTGTGAGATCATGACCTGAGCCAAAATCAAGAGTCGGCTGCTTACCCAACTGAGCCACCCAAATGCCCCCTACTACTTTATTTAATATTTTTATATTTTAATCAATCTTCATGAGGGAGATTGACCTACACTTTTACTTCTTTGTTTTTTTGTTTTTTTTTCAGATTTTGGTATAAAGGTGAGTTGATAAGGGCAAAGATTTTTTTCTAGTTCCTGGAAGAGTTGGAAAGAATTGGCATTATATCATTCTTAAATGTTTGGAAGAATTCAGTAGTGAGACTTTAGGTTGTCTTTGTGGGACAGGTTTTAATTTGAACTCAATATCTTTGATAATTCTGCTTCTATAACTGCCATATTTCTTCTTGTGTCCATTTAGGAAAGTTGTGTATTTTAAGTAACTTGCCTGCTTCATCTAAGTTGTCAAATTTACTAGCGTGAAGTTATTCATAATATCTTATTATCTTTTGGGAAGACATTAGGGAATCATTCAATAAATGTATGAAATGAGCAAACAGTGCAGAAAGCGGAGTTGCCTGAGGTGAAGGAGGGCCTCCTCTGTCTCCAGGAAACCCCTTGGGTACTGTGGAACAGTCTGAAGCCTATTTTTTTTTTTTAACTTTTAACGCTTATTTATTTTTTTATTTTTTATTTTTTTTTAGATTTTTTTTTAAATTTTTTAATTTTTTTATTTTTGGGACAGAGAGAGACAGAGCATGAACGGGGGAGGGGCAGAGAGAGAGGGAGACACAGAATCGGAAACAGGCTCCAGGCTCCGAGCCATCAGCCCAGAGCCTGACGCGGGGCTCGAACTCACGGACCGCGAGATCGTGACCTGGCTGAAGTCGGACGCTTAACCGACTGCACCACCCAGGCGCCCCAACGCTTATTTATTTTTGAGAGAGAGACAGAGAGTAAGCAAGGGAAGGGCAGACACACACACACACACACACACACACAGAATCTGAAGCAGGCTCCAGGCTCTGAGCTGTCAGTGCAGAGCCCAATGCGGGGCTCAAACTCACAGACCCCGAAATCATGACCTGAGCCGAAGTCGGACGCTTAACCGACTGAGCCACCCAGGTACCTCCAGTGTGCAGTCTATTGAACTAGATTTTCGATAAGCTTCTCCCTGCTCCAAAGTTTTATGATTGTGATGTTCAATGAGCAGTTAGGGATGTCAGATTGGAGTCAGGATAAAGATTGAATGACATCTATAAAAATGACATCTATAAAAACCCCAAACTAACATAGTGGTGAAAGACTGAATACTTTCCATGTAAGATCAAGAACAAGACAAGGATGTCTGCTCTCACCAATTCTATTAAACATTATACCAGCGGTTCTAGCCAGGGTAGTTAGGCAAGAAAATAAAATAAAGGGCACCCATATTGGAAAATAAGTAAAAGTATCTATCTATATTTTCAGATATGATCTTATATATAGAAAATCATAAGGAATCCACTGAAAAAACTATTATATCTCATTGAGTTCAGCAACAATCCAAGATACAAGATCAAAATACAAAAATCGACTGTATTTCTAAAAGGTATCAGTGAGCAAACTGAAAATTCAGTTGAAATACTGAATTTTAGGGGCTCCTGGGTGGCTCAGTTGGTTAAGCGTCTGACTTCAGCTCAGGTCATGGTCTCGCAGCTCACGAGTTCAAGCCCCACATCGGGCTCTGTGCTGACAGCTCAGACCCTGGAGACTGCTTCAGATTCTGTGTCTCCCTCTCTCTCTCTGCCCCTACCCCACTCACGCTCTCTCTCTCTCAAAAATAAATTTAAAATTTTTTTTTAATTTAAAAAAATACTGAATTTTATGTACAAAACCATCAAAAACAATAAAATACTTTGGAATAAACAAAATGCAAAACTTTTGCTCTGTGACTACAAAAATTATTGAAAGAAATTAAAGAAGCACTAAATAAATGGACAGACATCGTGTGTTCGTGAATCAAAACACTTATTGTTGAGATGGCAACACTCTCCACATTGATCTATGGATTCAGTGCAATCTCTTTCAAAATTTTGGGTAGCTCCTTTATAAAAAATGACATGCTGAACCTAAAATTCATATAGAAATGCAAGGAACCCAGACGAGCTTGGAAAAAGCTTGAAAAAGAACAAAGTGGGAGGCCGCACGCTTTCGATTTCAAAACTTACTAGAAAATCATCTTCATCAACACATGTGGTACTGGCATAAGGATAGATATATAGATCAATGGAATAGAATTGAGAATCCAGAAATAAACCCTCACATTTATGGACTTTTGAGAGGGTGTCAAGACAATTCAGTAGTGGAAGAAGCAGTCTTTTCAGCAAATGGTGCTGGGAAAACTGGATATCCACATGCAAAAGAATAAAGTTAGACTCTTGGGGCACCTGGCTGGCTCAGTCTGTTGAGCGTCCAACTTCAGCTCAGGTCATGATCTCACAGTTTGTGGGGCTTGAACCCACAAGCTCTGCTGACAGCTCAGAGCCTGGAGCCTGCTTCGGATTCTGTGTCTCCTTCTCTCTCTGCCCCTCCCCTGCTCATGCTTTGTCTCACTGTTTCTCAAAAATAAATAAATGTAAAAAAAAAAAGTTAGACTCCTAACTGTAATGTTAATAAAAAAAATTAACTCAAAATGGTCAAAGACTTAAATGTAAGAGCTAAAACTATAAAACTCTTAGGAGAAAGCATGTAGGGGAAAAAGTCTTCACGATATTGAATTTGGCAGTGGTTTCTCGGATGTGACATCAAAAGCAAAGGCATCAAATGGAAAAACAGATAAATGTGACTACATCAAAATTAAAACTTAAAAAAATACTTATTCATTTTTGAGAGGCAGAGAGAGGCATAGCACAAGCAGGGGAGGGGCAGAGAGAGAGGGAGACACAGAATGTGAAGTGGGCTCCAGGCTTTGAGCTGTCGGCACAGAGGCCCATGCGGACCTCGAACCCACAAACTGTGAGATCATGACCTGAGCTGAAGTCGGATGCCTAACCGACTGAGCCACCCAGGTGCCCCTAAAACTTTTTAAAATACTTATTTATTTTTAAGATAGAAAGAGAGAGAGAAAGACAGAGTGCGATCGGGGGAGGGGCAGAGAGAGAGGGAGACCCAGAATCCGAAGCAGGCTCCAGGCTCTGAGCTATCAGCACAGAGCCTAACGTGGGGCTCTAACCCGTGAACCATGAGATCATGACCTGAGCTGAAGTCTAACGCTTCAGCCACCCAGGTGCCCAGGTGCCCCCAAATTAAAACTTTTTAAAATCAAAGGACACTATCAACAAAATGAGAAGGCAGCCCATGGAATAGGAGGAAATATTTACAAATCATATATCCTATAAGATATTAATATTCAAAATATATAAAGAACTCCTACAACTCAACAACAACAAAGAATCCCACAAGCAAAATACTTGAATAGCTATCTCTTCAAGGAAGATATATAGAGGGGCGCCTAGGTGGCTCAGTCGGTTGAGCGTCCAAGCCTTCATTTCAGCTCAGGTCATGATCTCAGGCTCGTGGGTTTGAGCCCTGCGTCGGGTTCCAGGCTGAGTGTGGAGCCTGCTTAAGATTCTCTCTCTCTCTTTCTCTCTCCCACTCCCCTCTCCCCTCCTTGCACACTCCCTCTCTTTCAAAAAAAAAAAAAATAAATAGAAAGAAGATATACAGATAGGCTATAAGAACATGAAAAGATGCTCAACATCACTAATCATTGGAGAAATGCAAATCAAAACCACAAAGAGATAACCACTTCGCACTCATTAGGACAGCAGACTATTATTATTTCTTTTAAAAAGGAAAGTAACAAGTGTTGGTCAGGATGTAGAGAAACTGGAACCCTTGTACGTTGCGGTTGGGAATGTAAAATAGTACAGCCACTTGAAAAAGTTTGATGGTTCCTTAAAAAGTTAAACTTGGAATTACCATATGATCCAGCAATTCCATTGTTAGATATGTACTCAAAAGAATTGAAAGCAAGAACTCAAATAGATAACTTGTGTATCAGTGTTCATTGCAACATTATTGGAAACAGCAAAGGTGGAAACAGCCCAAACGTCCATCAACAGATGAATAAGAAAATGTAGTATATCCATACATTGGAATACTATTCAACTTTAAAAAAGAATGCAGTTCTTATACATGCTATGACATACATGAACTTTGAAAACATTATGCTAAGTGAAATCAGCCAGAAACAAAAGGAAAAATATTGTATGATTCCACTTATATGAGGTACCTAAAGACAAATTCATAGAGACAGAAACTAGATTAGAGGTTCCCAGGGGCTAGGAGAGGGGGAAATAGGGAATTATCATTTAATGGGTACAGAGTTTCTGTTTGGGACACAGTTTCTGTTTGAGAGTGGTATCGGCTGTACAACATTGTGAATATACTTAATTCCATTGAATTATATGCTTAAAATTGGTTAAATTTTATGTGTATTTCACCACAATAAAAATAAAGCAGTTAGACCCCCGATTTCCCAATTCTGAGAAGCTAAATGAATGAATTCCCACCCGAGCAGAAGACTGGAGGTAAATCTGTGGAGGAAGCTAAAGAGAGGCCTTCTGGACTGGAAGGTACAAAGCACAATTGAGGGCAGGACCACCATACCAAACAGGGAAATTCTGTGAATATTTTCATACTGCATGTTGAGCCCTCGGTTGTCTTTTCCCACTCACTTCCTGGGGCACCGAAACCAGACAGACACCCTCCAGCAGGGAGATTGGAGGAATCACTCCACAGAGAGTCAGAGCAGTTCAAGAGATAAGAACTTAAAATACTGACATCAAGGGCTCCATAACTGAACGTCCCAGGCAGTCACCTATCACTAAAGCCCGTAGTCAGTAAGTCCCACTATATGCACAGATTCATATTTTCCACTGCTAGATAAGGCAAGACAGTCAAAGACCACTTGAAGATTGAGGATGATCACCTCCTAAGACAGAAACCAAAATAAACAGGAATAGGTGTCTTGGAGGAAGCAGCAATTATACAAGAAGAAACTAACATGGGAACTGAAGTATATCGTTAATATCCTCAGAGACATAAGATATTGTACCATGATACAAGGCCAAGATGTTTTGTAAAAAGAAACATTCAGAGGGCTCTGAGAAATTAAAAACATGACAGCAGAAGTGAAAAATAGAATTTAGAAAATAATATTGAGGAACTGTCCTAGAAAATAGTGTAAAAATAGACATACAAGACAGGAAAAAATAGGTCAGAATAGTAGATGACAAATCAGGAGCTCTAACATACAAATGATAGGACTTCCAGAAGAACAGAGAAAACAAAGAAATTGCAAAAAATAATTCAACAAAAATTCCCTAAAATGAAGGACATGAATTTCTAGATTGAAGCGATCTGTTGAGTGCCCAGCAAAATGGATGGAAAATTTATCCATATCAAGATGTATCCTCATGAAATTTGAGAATAATGAGAACAAAGAGAAGATACTCCAAGTTTCTAGAAAGAAAACACACACAAAAAAACAAAAAAAAAAACAAAAAAAACAGGGCCTGTACCAGCGGTAAGGAATAGAATGATTCTCTAATGGCAACATTAGATACCGGAAGACAATGACTTTAAAATTCTGAGGAAAAATGATTTCCAATCGAAAGTTCTTTACCCAGCCAAACTTCCACGTTAGTAGAAAGTAAAATAACGACACTTTCAAACTGATAGGACTTGGACATTTTATCTTCCATATACCATTTCTCAAAATGCTACTGGGGCCAGACTTCACCAAATAAGTGAGTAAACCAAGAATGAGAAAAGATGGGATACACAAAACAAGGGATCGAATGCAAGAGACAGCCAAAGGGAAATCCTTAGGCAGCAGCTGTGCAACTAGAGGTCTAGAGAGCAACCAGTCCAACCCTTTTTAAAAAAGATAAAATTGACAAAATTGCTCATGAGTTGGAACATATTAAGAGAGAGAGAGTTTAGGAATCCATCAGTGATCAGGACATTAAAAAGCAAGAAAATTAAAAACAAGGGCAGTTACCAACTCCAGGAAGTTAAAACGCTATTCAGAAGGGAAAAGTCACCATAGTATTATTATATAGCTCAGCTGTGACTAGAGTTAACTTAGTCATGGTAATACAAATGCTCTGGCCAAAATTTTGATTTATCTTTACTAGGGGTTTGAGGGGGCAGTGAATATATGGGAGGTGAGGAAAAGGAAGGAAAGATAAAGCCTTATTCTTTCAAAGTAGGAGATCAGCATATGATACCTAAAACTGAAAAACCTAAAAGCATCAAAATAAACACTTGGTTACGTGGTTGTAAATACTAAAGTGTCAGCCAAGAGACGTGAAAGTGGTTGCTTTGGGGATGAAATGGAGGCAGGTGGGGTCCCCTGCATTTGGTTATAAGTTTGTAGAACTATTTGACTCTGTAAAATAATGCACATTTACTCCTCATAAAAGTAACACCACATCGTAATTTTATTTTTCAATGACTGCAAAAGCAAAACAAAAGCAACCTCATGCCCCGAATAAAGCTCTAGGTTTTCCCGTTTGCTACTCAAATCAAATTTCTCTGAATTTGATAGTCTCATCTGTAAAAATAGTTACTATGTATAGATTGAAATAGATTGTGAATACAAAAGTGCTTGAAAACTACAAGAGTTGTTTAAAAACAACTTAGAATCCAAAAGTTTGGGATCCTCCACATGCATTTATTTGATCACGCGTGTAGCAGGGAGCGAGACAGGATGAGCTCAACGCACGTGAAACTAGCGACCTTACCCTGAACTCACCTGTCTAGTACCTGCTCCTACTCCTACCTGCTCCAGGGGGTGATCTATTCTTTGGGCCTGTGACCTCGGACAATTTCCTTAGCTTTCCTGAATCTCAGTTTCCCTACCTGGGAATAGTAAAGCTACTCCTGCGAAGTGGGAGTGAGAAACAAACGAAAGCCTAATGGAAAGTCCTTTGTTTTGGTGGGTAGGTAATCGATGCTCCCTAACTTCAGGGCCGCCCTGGGCGCGCGGGACACCAAGGGCCGTGGAGAAGCACCCTGAGAACTTCTGCAGCCGCGAAGATCCGCAGTCACTATGGCAACCGGAGACGCCCGGCGTTCCCTAGGTAGCGCGCGGAGGAGCGGAGAAGGCCGGGGGCAGCCGGCGAAGATCCCCGCGGCATGAGGCGGGAGGAAGCGGTGGCGGTGACCTCGGTGGCGGCGCCGGAGCCGGGCCGCGACGGGGAGCAGCCTCGGCCGCCGGCGGGACTGGGGTGCGGGGCGCGAGGGGAGCCCGGCGGCGGCGGACCCCAGGAGTCTTGCAAACAGTGTGAGTTCCCCTCCAGTCGCGCACCCGGCGCGGAGGGACGTGTGGCGTGCAGAACGCGTGAAATGGGGAATGGGGGGAAACCGCAGTGAGACTGGCTGGGGCCAGGAGGGTTTTGGAGGGAGGGGGCAGAGCTGCCGTTTCGGCAAAGGCAGGGGAGCTCATGGCACTGTGGTCGAGAGGATCAGGTCCCTTTCCCCAAAGCCTGTTTCACAAAAGGCTCCCTGAAGCCCAAGTAGCCTCCAACCTATAGGTAGTGGCATTGGCCTGGAAGGTATTGAAAAAAAAAAAGTGTGTGTGTGTGTGTGTGTGTGTATAAATTATAAAATTATAAATATAAAATCTGCATAGAAAATAAAATTATAAAATTATAATTATAAAAATCTGTAATATATAATATGAATTTAAAATTGTATATAATAAATATATAAGAATATATTTATATATTTATATATAATAAATATATATAAATAATGCAAATTATTTTATATACTAAGTATATGTAAATAATATAAATATATTTATATATAAAATACGTATTATATATTAATATATTGCTACATAATTCTATATGTTATGTACAATTATATATTATATATTGTATATGAATTATTATTTATATCTAAATAATACATATTAATTTCTATATAATAAAATGTATAGACATTTATAATCTGTATATATATAAATTATACACACACACACACACACACACACAGAAATACGTAGATCATTTTTGCCAATTCCTTCATTTTACAGACCAGGAAACTGAGGTCTAGATTAGAGGAAATGAAGTGACTTTCCTACAGTCGTTCAGTCAATGCCGGAGAAATACTTAAAACACTTAAACTCACATCTGTTGGACTCTCAGTTCATCAATTGTTACTACCTGAGGCTTTTAGAATCTCACAATTATGGGCCACATTTCAACACACGGTTTCCTCCTTTGCCCTGCCGAACACACAAACAATATTCGAGTGAGTAAAGGCAGCTCTGGTCCAGTCACCACCAACCTGGCTGAAACCTGAGTCTGCTCCAGACCTCAGCACTCATCCATGTTGTTCCGTGAATTTGCAGATGTTTCACAGCCCACTTGTGCTCTACAGGTTTTCAGTGAGTGCTGAGGAATGATGATGGTGAATATCATAGGCCAAAAGAGGAACACCAGCAGTTTCTAGCCCTTCTGCATTGCCTCCTTGATTGCCTCTCTAGGGACCGGCCTCAGGCTCTAGCAGTTCCTTCGGTGCCCAGGCAGACCCCAGGAGGGAGGGGTGGGCTCAGCTCCTCTGTCTCAGGGGGCCACACACTCTGCTCCCAGGACACCTCATTAAGGACCCGCAGAACCTGTGTCTCCTAATGAAAGGGCCTCTTCCCTCAGCATCAGCCCCACATTCCTTGGATTATTATCAACAGCATGGAGGGGTCTTACTTACAGCAATGAAATCTAGTATGTTTAAGTATACAGTATATTTAAGTACATCCTTATTCTGACTGAAATTCCATCTGGGAATTTTCCTTACTGCATGCCAGGCATTGGGCAAGCTGCAGAGAAGTGAGTACCGAATTAAGGCATGTGTCCAAACTTTCAGGAACTCACAAAGTCGGGGGTGGGGCATGTGGAGTTCTTGCTTCAGCCTTCCGGAGAATCTTCTCTGAAGGCCTCAGCCTAAGTAGAGCCAGGCTATTCACACCCACATGAAGTACCCATTCAATTTTCAAATGTTTCTTGGAAAGGTCTTCAGTCTCTCTGTAGTTTCTACTCCCTCATCACAGATCTGATCTGAAATAGACAGAGATGAAATGAGGTCCTTTTCCAATGAAACACCCTTAAATTGTATGAAGGTGGATATTTGAGCAGCCACCAAATCTTTTATAGACTTCAGTGTCATCTTTGAAATTCTTTGGAGCCCTCTCACCGTGCTGGCTAACCTCTTCCAACATTCTCCAGTTTATTAAATCACTGAATCCAGTATTCCAGATGTGATCAGATTAGGCTAGTGTGGTGGACGATAACCTCCCTTGAGCTGAACCTTATGCTTCTATTAAACGGATCCAGGATCACATTAGCTGTTTTGGCAGGCACATTGTATTATTAATATACATAACAAATGCAGTCTATGACATCCTTAGTTTCTCTTTCCTCTTTCGTCCAACTGAAAACATTTGGACACTTTTCCTACCTTATATTTATGCAGTTAATTGTCTCGTCCTAAAAACAAGTTAGTGTATTTATCTCCATCAATACCATTTTGTGAAATTTAGCATTTCGTTCCTGGTATGCAAGCAGCCCGTTGAGTCCTGAGTTTGCCATTCAGCAAGTCTGTGCCATTCTCACATTTGGTGAATTTATGGGCAATTCCTATACCCAAATTAGGAGGTGGTTCCAAGAGTTCCGAGTAGAGCCTCTAGAAGACCCTGATCTTTGCCATGAGTGCTCTGCCTCCTACAAATACACTTTATCAAATGCCTTTGTTGAAATGCGGATACATTATGGCTGCAACATCCCCCTAATCTAGCTGGTGTAGTAACTGGGGTTTGGGAATCAGGTAGGCTTGGCTTTTAATTTTTATGACTAGTTTTGTGATTTCTGAGAGTTGCTTTCTCAACGATCAAATTAGGAATAATTATCCCTGCCCATAGAGTGATTTTGAGAACGAGAGATGATATATGTAAGATGCTAACAACATCTGTATGGTAGCATTCAATAAATTATAGCAATTGTTAATTAGCTCTTAACAAAAGAAAGCCATTTAGTCTGGGATAACATGGTTTTAAGTAGGTCCTTAAAACTTGGTGATCACCGTTCTTCATTGTCTGTGACTCACAAGCCATCTGTTGACTAACCCACGCAAAATGTTGAAGATCAACATCCAGTTGCTATGTCAGAGTTTGTAGAATTGTTTCCTTTTTTCCTTCCTTCTCTCTTTTCCTTCCTTCCTTCCTTCCCTCCTTCCTTTCTTCCTTTCCTCCTTCCTTCTTGGAGCAGGGAATATTTGCCTAGACTAAGCTCCTTACCACTATAATTTTTAACAGTTCCTCAAAACCTTTGGTGATTTCCTCCAGAAATTCTTGTAGCAGCACAGCTGAAATTCGTCAAGAGACTTGAACTTAGAGCAGGTGATCTCTTCTGTACTACTGACCGGTTACAGGATTTTCTTCCTTCTTAGCCATGGTTCCTATACCCTTTCCTTCCTTCAGCTCCTAATTTAGCCAAAAACATTTAAACCAAAGTTAAGATTGAGTAATGCTAACTGCCACCTCCCCTTCATAGGACTCCTAACTTTTGGGAAACAAACGTGAGACCCAGAAAGTGTCTAATTTTACTTTGTTCATGTTTGAGGGCATGTTTGAGTTTTCATGACCAGGAATGACCCACATAGCCAGAGGCAACTGGTCTATTACCCCATTTGGACCAGTCTGTACACAAGTCAAATCTATTCACCAGTGTATCGGTTAGTCTGGAAAAGATGAGGCACATACCATTGTGAGTTAAAGTCACATCTTAAAATAGCTAAAGTATTTGGTTGTTTAGGTTTTCCATGATTCCTTGGATTGAGCTTTTGGGTATTAAGACTAGAACTACTTGTTCCCTTACATTGACAAGGCTGCATTGGGATTCATGCACAAGAATAGTCTTTGAACTCTATCTAATTTAACAATGCTGAGTTCTGCTTGAACACATATTTGGTCTATTATTGTGCCAGATTGTGTTCTAGGACTCGGATGGACTGAACAGACAACATTCCTGCCCTACAGTATGTATGGTCTGGTAAGGAAGGCATATATTCAACTAGTAGTTACGTAAATAATGGTAAATAAAGCAAATGAAGCCATATACAAATTGTAATAAATGAAATAAAAGAAAAGAGAGTATTATGAGAAAAAGTAACCAGGGACATTTCAAGATTGTAGAGTCAGGGAAAGTTTCCCCAAAGAACTGACATTTAAGCCTGCACTTGAAATTTGAGTAGAAGCTACTCAAATAATATTATATTATTAGGAGAAAGGCAGTTCAGGCCGAAAATAGAATGTACAAAGGCTTTGATGTGGGAATGGGCAGAAGGGCCATGATGAAGCTCAGAGACCAAGAGAGTGGGGCTGACAGGAGAGACCGGGGAAGACAGTGTCAGCACAGAGCTCGGGGCGGGGGGGTGAGCAGAAGAAATATTGCTAAAGTGCTTAGAACAAATAACCTAGTCCTCCACAATAGCAGTGATATCCTACAGGGCCAGGCTTAGAGGCCAGGAAAAAGTCATATGTCCATGTGTGGTTCATTACTACAATTCAGGTTGATCTGTAAAAGTAATGATTAAATAATGCTGGGGCTATTCTGTGTCGTGTATCTGGATTATAAACTTCATGCACACATCTGTCTTATTCATTGCTAGGTCCTCTGCCCCTAGCCAAATGCCTGGCACAGAGTAGGTCTTTACTAAGGGTTTATTGAATAGGGGCTTCTCGGTGGCTCAGTTGGTTAAGTGTCTGACTCTTGATTTCGGCTCAGATCATGATCTCACGGTTCATGAGTTTGAGTCCTGCATCGGGCTCAGTGCTGACAGTGTGGAGTCTGCTTAGGATGCTCTCTCTCCTTTTCTCTCTCTCTGCCTCTCCCCTGCTCTCTCTCTCTCAAAAAATAAATAAACTAAAAAAAAAAAAAGGATTTATTGAATAAATGAGTTATCTTGAAGCTAACGAAGGAAACTCCATCTATTTATTCATAATAACTGAAAGAGGTATCTGAAACTCACCACAAAAGTTCAGGAATTATGTGACAGCAAAAAGTCCCAAAGGAACCAAAAATTACAATGAAAGGGATTTTTCCAAAATAGAGCCTCAGGGGGAAATCATCTGCTCTCTGTATGGAAGGATGTGTCCTTTTAGAAAATAGTTATTCAGTAGGTATAATGGCCAGAAAGTTGGGCGTAATTTATGATAAGTAACTGATTTGATTCATGTCTTTATAGGGAAGAAATTCTTGTATTCAGAACCACATAAGCGAATTAAGGAAGTACTGGAAGAAGAACTTTATATTAAAAGAGATGAATGCCACATTAAAAATGCACCTGCAGGTAATCTCAGTGACAAACGAAGTGTAGTTCTGAAATGAAACTGAAATTACCTATTTGATGGGAGAGTGATTATTTTATCGATTACAAAACCATGACTATCAGAAGAAAAACGGATCCTTGGGAAATTCTTGAGCTAATTTTATAATTAGTTCACCTCTGTGCAAATAAGCTTATATTTAGGGAAAAAAATGAGCTGGGCGTCAGGATCTACATTGCTGCCCCACATTTTTGGTGGAGTTATTTAATTTAATGAGAAGTAGGATTTTTGCCAAGAAAAGCAAAATAACATCTTCAATCTTTATCAATATAGGTATGACCAATAACAGTGGTTCCCAGAGTTTAGATTTCATCAGAATTACCTGGGAGAGCATGTTAAAAGCAGAATGCTGGGACTCATTCCTACAGTAACTGGCTCAGTAGTTGGGGGGTGGGTGGGGAATGGGCGCAATTTGCATTTCTACCGAGCTCACGGTTGATGTTGAGGCTGATGGCGCAGGGACCAATTTGCAAAATTGCTGACCCAGAAGAATCGAAGTCATTTAAACAGGTCAAACAATCGGGGTGCCTGGTGACTCAGTTGGTTGAGTGTCTGACTTTGGCTAGGGTCGTGATCCTGCGGTTCCTGAGTTCAAGCCCCGTGTAGGGCTCTGTGCTGACAGCTGGGAGCCTGGAGCCTGCTTCAGATTCTGTGTCTCCCTCCCCCTGCCCCCCCCCCCCCCACTCATGTGCATGCTCTCTCTCTCTCTCAAGGATAAATAAACATTAAAAAAAACCATCCAAGAATTTTATTGTATATACACATAGTTTACGGGTTATATGGTCTGGGTATTGATAGTTCTCATTGATGGTTTGGGAAAAGATAAGCTCTAGAAGCCCAGAATCCCTCACAGATGTTATTTTGGAACCACTGGAGCCCCCTCGTTTTCGTGATTCCTTCTCAGTGACTACTGGGTGCACATTTCATGCTTTTCAAACAATCAGGTTTTTATTGCAAATCTCTTGGGTGCCAGCATTCCTAGAGGAAAGAAAAAGAACTGTAAGATGTGACTCCTATACTCAGAGAACTTGACATTTTCTGAGGAGGATTGTTGAATCCCCAGCGGGGCCCAAATTCTCTAAGGATTCCCAAGAGCTGATGCTGCAGGCCCAGAAGTGCATTTTTTCAGACTCTCCAATTTTTTTTCCCACTTTCCATCACAGAACCAGTCATACAAACAGATTTTAGGCCTCCTCTATTGCCCATTCTTACGAAAGGAGAGACCAGCAAAAATGGCCAGTTTTACTGATACTGTGTCTGGAAGGAAAATATAAAGTCTGGATGTAGAATGCTTCTACTAAACTGCTTCTCTGAAACTCTGCCCATATGTACAATTTCCCTAGTGGTTAACAAAATTTTTAAGTCTTACACTGTTTTATTTTGGGGTTATTTCATATACGCGCTTATAAATCTATAATGTATATACTAGCTAGATATTGTATTATTGTTATTGGTTACAATTGATTTTTTTGACAATATAAGTGATTAGGAAATATGATATGATTTATAAAAAATTCATTTTTCTAAGCCATCTTTGCAAATATCCTTCCTATAAAATAGAAATGCTTGGGCTGCATTTTTTGAAACAGCCACCAGAGGTCGCACAGAGGGGGGTCTTTTAGTCTAGACCGAGAACAGACTCTGGAAGATTAAAGTTTTATATATTTTTATTTTTATCTTCGTTTATTTATTTATTTTGGGTTCACCATTCCTGGAGATACTGCGATACCAGCTCGATGTGTGGACGGAGAGAGCTCCTATTCCATCTCCCTGCTCCCCAAATCCACTTAACGTACTGTCCTCAGGTAGAGGACTTACCAGGTATTTTAACTGACCAGAACACACGCTGCATTTGATCTTAGCCAAAAGCCCGAGAAAGCGATGGAAGGTTAAGTTTTAAAGGGGCTTTGCTTATGGAAAACAGGAACTACTGATTTTTTTTTTTCTTTTTCTGTTCTTAAAAAAAAAAAAAAAAAAAAATGAACAAGGCTGGCAGCTCTGTGTCCTTGGCCACAACAGGGAACTGGCACAGGGAGGGTGCTTAGTCTGAGTGTTGTCGCTCTGGGCCAGCCATTGAGCCTCCTACTGCGGGGTTTCCAGTGACAGTGACAGACTCCTTTGAATACACGATGAAAGCGATCACTTCTCTTTCTGGAGAGCACAGCTTGTC